>NC_090445.1:422828610-423510820 GCF_031143425.1 Pleurodeles waltl | reverse complement strand
GGTGACAGCTCCTCCCCCTCATCAAGTGAGAGATGGACCATCCTTGTCCCTCTTTGTCTCACTGTCTGGGAAAACTACACAAAGACCAACTGCCACCTCCACGTAGTCATTTTATCGAGGATACAGGCTGCAGGGACCAAATTGTTAGGGCAAGAAAATGCCACCTTTCTAAAAGTGGAATTTTCAGAATTGTGACTTAAAATCTGACTTTATCATTAAAAAGGGTTTTAAATTACAATTCATTAGACACCAAATTATATATTCCTACCTGCTCCCGATTGAAAGTTAACACTTATTAAATGTAATAAGGTAACCCAGTGCTACCCTACTGGAAAAGTACATGTTCAACTGTTTAAAAACACTGCACGCTGCTCTATGGACTGCTTAGGGTCTACCCTAGAGGTGACTTACATGTTTTTAAAAGAAAGGTTCAGGACTGGTAAAAGGAATATTTTGCAAGGTTGAAATTACAGCTTAAATCTGCACACAGGCTGCAATAGCAAGCCTGACACATGTTTAAAAGGCTACTGAAGTGGGTGGCACAATTAGTGCTACAAGCCTACTAGTAACATCTAATTTACAGGCCCTGGGTAAAGGTAGTACCATTTTACTAGGGACTTACAAGTAAATTAAATGTGGCAATTGGGTGTCAGCCAGTTTCACATGTTTAAAGGAGAGAGCACAAGATATTCAGCACTGGTCAGCAGTTGTAAAGTGTGCAGGGTCCTAAAAGCCAACACAAATGGGTTCAGAAAACAGGAGGAAGAAGGCAAAACAGTTGAGCGACCCTGCAGAAAGGGCCAATCCCAACAAAAACGATGTTTTATCTATCTTTACAGTTTGTAACAAACTTGATCCACAGCCAACATGTGTTCCGTGAGCTGAAACTTCTCAAAGGTTCTTGTGAGGTTAGTTGTAAACGGAGGCAATGCACAAAGACGACTCTTATTCATCATCTCTTGTTTCCATTTCACACCATTCCAATGAAGCAAAGATCACAGGTCATGAGTATAACAAGATTTCATATTAAAAAACCACCGAGCACCTGGTACAGAATATTTGAGTAGTTCATAGCACTATAATCGGGAAACATCCAGAAGCACGACTCCGGAACTACAAAGTCATGAACAACGCAAGTGGAACGACACTTCCGTGAACAACGACTTTGTTTTTCTGTGCCTCAACCACACATGTGCTGAACAACGCACATGCGAGGTTAAGGCACAGAAAAAGGAAGTCAGCATCGGGAGAGGATGCGGTCAGGTAAGTGGGGCTGGGGCAGAGTTCAGGGGCCGTTTTTAGGGGTAGGGGTAATTTGGTTTTTAGGGGTGGGGGATCGGGCTAGTACTAGTTTTTAAGGGTCCGGGTGGGGGCTGGGGTAGTTCTGGTTTTTAGGGGTTGGAGGTGGGGGGATGGGTTGTTTTGTTTTTAGGGGTAGGAGTGGGGGGTCGAGGTAGTTTTAGTGTTAGGGGTAGGGTGGGGGGTCGGGTTGTTTTAGGATTAGGGGCAGGGTTGGGGGTCAGGGTAGTTTTAGTCTACATCTCAAACCCGGCTACAAGCGGTCCGCAGATCCTTGAACTCCTGGACCTATTTTTCCAAGCCTCTGGTCTGGCTTCAAACCCCGGCAAATCCCTTCTGGTCCCCCTACATCCTTCCAGAGAGTGTATCGACTGGCAAAGTAACATCCCAAACTGTAGAAATAATTTCAAGTATCTAGGCATACACGTAGCCTTATTGCCTGAGCAGGCATGGGAACTAAACGTCACGCCGCTCACCCAAAAAATTAGAGTCTACCTCCAAAAATGGAGGACCTTACCTCTCAACCTGTTGGGCAGAATAGCCCTCTACAAAATGATGATACTCCCCAGATTCCTATACCTCCTGCAGAATTTTCCACACTCAATCCCCCAAAAGTGGTTTGTCAAAATGGACACAGTGGCACAGCGATTTTTGTGGTACAGCTCCCGCTCTAGATTGGCCCTAGTTACATGCCAGAGAGATACTTACGATGGAGGGTTAGGCATGTCCAATATCTACCTCTATTATCTAGCCACTCACCTCCTGGTGATCAATGACTGGCTGGGAGGAGGTTGGTCCGACCCTGCTTACAGGCGTGAGCTTCAGACACTCAGGCACTCTGGAGTTTTTGACGCCCTATACGGGGGCCGGATCCCCTGTGATACCCCGGATATCACGAGGGTAGTGCTGCTGGGCTGGCGCGCAGCCCAAAGAGTAACGGGCTGGTGGGGGCGCCACACCCGGAAGACTCCCATGTGGCAGGGAACTCACCTACGAGAGGTCTCAACACTAGAGGGATTTTGAAAATGGGGGACGTCTGGGGCGAATCACATATGCGGTCCGTGGCGGATTTCCAAGAAACGTACTCCTTACACAATACCCAATTCCACAAAAACTTACAGCTCAGACACGCACTTCTGGTACATGTCAAACCGGGAGATATCATCCCTGAAAGCAGTCCTATGGAGGCGAGGACCCTGATGGGTGAGCTGGGCAAAAGAGGGATCTCCTAACTTTACCGCTCCTTACTCTCTAACACCGCCCTTGGGGGTCTTCGCCGGAAGTGGAAGGGCTGGGTAGGCCCAATTGAAGAAGCAGATTGGATAGGTGCATTGATGGCCCCTAAGACCTTATCAATGTCGTCCCGATTCCGAGTGCTACAGACACTCTTCCTTCACACAGCCTACCTCTCGCCTGTAAGACTCTCTAGGGCTGGCCTGCGACAGACTTCCGCTTATCCTCAATGTTCCAGCCCTGACGCTGACTTTTTCCACATGGTCTGGGCATGCCCCATTATATCGACGTACTGGAGGGCAATGGTGGGAGAAATCTCGAAGGTCCTACATTCAGAGGTGGAGGATGCCCCCTTCTCCTAGGGGCAATGGGGGAGATGGATTTAAGGAGAGCGGACCGTACCTTTGTTGGAGTGGCATGCCTGGTGGCAAAGAGGGACATTATGACGGAATGGAAGGCGGGAGTGGCCCCCACATTGCCCCGCACTATGTGAAAAACCCGTGTACGAGGCCAGGGGATGCCCAAGCAAATATAACAAGATATGGGGGAAATGGGGATGCACGTAAAATGCAGGGCCGATGGTGGTGTGGAATCCTCTCCTGACAGGCTAACACAGTTGGGACAGCCTCCCGACGGGGGTTCCCCTGGCCCCCTCCACCCTGATTGACCAAAGCTCATAGGTCACGATAAAACCTCTTTGACCTAGCACCACGCAGTCGAACACTCCCATGCTTTTTATGTCCACAGAAGATTTAATCCCGAAAGACTCAGACCCTTGGTCACATTTCGGTTGTCCCAAATTAATTCTATATTATTTCACTTTACCTTGTTTTATATCACGTTATATAATTTTGTGTTAGGATATTTGTTTAAGTCACACTATCCTTTGTTAAATGTATGATTTGTGATTCTTGTAATTGGAAATTTTATGTTTCCCCCCGTTTAAAAGCAATAAAAAAATATCTTTATAAAAAAAAATGTCATAAATTACTTGAGATCAAGCCAACAAAAAGACTATCAGTAGAACCATAGATATGGACTTTTAAAGACTAAGCAAAAATAGTGCCTAAAAGCACAAAGGGGCAAACTGTGGTTATCTGGTTGAGCTGAACCAGGAAAAAGTTACAAATTCAGGCTGACCACAATGGAGCGCAGGGAGGGTACAAGGACTAAGTTAGGCCAGTCGAACAAAGTGCCTTAAATCCTGGTTGCAAAGTGATGCAAGATCCCACATCGAGGATGCGTCATGCAGCAGCAGTTGCGAGGAGCTACAAGATGCGATGAGGAGTCTGGCACCAAGAATGCATCACTCATCTGCAGTTGTGAGGAGCTTAAAGCCTATGATAGGAAGTCCTGGATCAAGTGCATTGCCCAGTGACGGTTCTGAGGATCTGAGAAGTCCTGGTTCAGGGACGCATCGTGCAACAGTAATTCTGATGAGGTGTTGCGAGGTGATGCATCGCACTGAGTCAGTTTTACCCCCAGGACCACAGCTGGGCTGACAGAGCATCTTCAGGCCCACTTCCAAGTGTCCAGAACTAATGCGGCACCACTTCGGGTTCAAGACTCACAGCAGACAGAGCCCAGGTGCTGGGTTCAAGGTGGCTGCAGCCTTTTCTGTCCATGAGGCTTTGATCATGAGGTCAGTCAACTAGCCCTTGGAGTCACTCTGTTGGTCCTGAGATCAAGATACAGGTCAGGTCCTTTTTTACTCATGCAGCAGGACAGCAGAGTAACAGGGCGAAAGAGTTGCAGTCCTTCTCTCAGCAGAGCAGCACAGCAGTCCTTCTGAGTCTTCCATAGGTCTAGAGGTGTACTGAAGAGTTGGGTTTGAGGGTCCAGTATTTGTACTTGGTGCCAACCTTTAAGTAGCATAAGGTTCTGAAGGTTTCCACCCCCAGAAGTATTTTGGAATTTCCTGCCTCCCTGCTCTGGCCAAAGCTTGTGAGTCACAATAGACTAGAGTCAAACCCTTTGAGAGGGTGCTGGGCAAAGCATATGTAATGTGCAAATGGGGTAGGTGACAGCTCCTCCCCCTCATCAAGTGAGAGATGGACCATCCTTGTCCCTCTTTGTCTCACTGTCTGGGAAAACTACACAAAGACCAACTGCCACCTCCACGTAGTCATTTTATCGAGGATACAGGCTGCAGGGACCAAATTGTTAGGGCAAGAAAATGCCACCTTTCTAAAAGTGGAATTTTCAGAATTGTGACTTAAAATCTGACTTTATCATTAAAAAAGGTTTTAAATTACAATTCATTAGACACCAAATTATATATTCCTACCTGCTCCCGATTGAAAGTTAACACTTATTAAATGTAATAAGGTAACCCAGTGCTACCCTACTGGAAAAGTACATGTTCAACTGTTTAAAAACACTGCATGCTGCTCTATGGACTGCTTAGGGTCTACCCTAGAGGTGACTTACATGTTTTTAAAAGAAAGGTTCAGGACTGGTAAAAGGATTATTTTGCAAGGTTGAAATGACAGCTTAAATCTGCACACAGGCTGCAATAGCAAGCCTGACACATGTTTAAAAGGCTACTGAAGTGGGTGGCACAATTAGTGCTACAAGCCTACTAGTAACATCTAATTTACAGGCCCTGGGTAAAGGTAGTACCATTTTACTAGGGACTTACAAGTAAATTAAATGTGGCAATTGGGTGTCAGCCAGTTTCACATGTTTAAAGGAGAGAGCACAAGATATTCAGCACTGGTCAGCAGTTGTAAAGTGTGCAGGGTCCTAAAAGCCAACACAAATGGGTTCAGAAAACAGGAGGAAGAAGGCAAAACAGTTGAGCGACCCTGCAGAAAGGGCCAATCCCAACAAAAACGATGTTTTATCTATCTTTACAGTTTGTAACAAACTTGATCCACAGCCAACATGTGTTCCGTGAGCTGACACTTCTGAAAGGTTCTTGTGAGGTTAGTTGTAAACGGAGGCAATGCATAAAGACGACTCTTATTAATCATCTCTTGTTTCCATTTCACACCATTCCAATGAAACAAAGATCACAGGTCATGATTATAACAAGATTTCTTATTCAAAAACCACTGAGCACCTGGTACAGAATATTTGAGTAGTTCATAGCACTTTAATCGGGAAACATCCAGAAGCACGACTCCGGAACTACAAAGTCATGAACAACGCAAGTGGAACGACACTTGCGTGAACAACGACTTTGTTTTTCTGTGCCTCAACCACACATGTGCTGAACAACGCACATGCGAGGTTAAGGCACAGAAAAAGGAAGTCAGCATCGGGAGAGGATGCGGTCAGGTAAGTGGGGCTGGGGCAGAGTTCAGGGGCCGTTTTTAGGGGTAGGGGTAATTTGGTTTTTAGGGGTGGGGGATCGGGCTAGTACTAGTTTTTAAGGGTCCGGGTGGGGTAGTTCTGGTTTTTAGGGGTTGGAGGTGGGGGGATGGGTTGTTTTGTTTTTAGGGGCAGGAGTGGGGGGTCGAGGTAGTTTTAGTGTTAGGGGTAGGGTGGGGGGTCGGGTTGTTTTAGGATTAGGGGCAGGGTTGGGGGTCAGGGTAGTTTTAGTTTTAGGGTCGGGGTGAGGAATCGGGGTAGTTTTATTTTAGGGTCGAGGGTGGGGGGGTCGGGGTTGTTTTAGTTTTTAGAGGTGGGGGTGGGGAGTCAGGGTAGTTTTAGGTTTAGGGGCAGTGTGGGGTGCCAGGGTAGTTTTAGAGGTGGGGTGGGGGGTCGGGTTGCTTTAGTATTGGGGGGGTCAGGGTAGTTTTAGTTTTAGGGGCAGGGGTGGGGGGTCGAGGTAGTTTTAGGGGCAGGGGTGGGGGGTCAGGGTAGTTTTAGTTTTAGGGGCGGAGGGTCATGGTAGTTTTGTTTTTAGGGGTGGGGTCGGGTTGTTTTAGTATTAGGGGAGTGGGGGGTCGGGGTAGTTTTACTTTTAGGGACGGGGTCGGGTAGTTTTTTTTTCTAGGGGTGGGGGTTGGGGTTGTTTTAGTTGTTAGGGGCGGGGTGGAGGGTCAAGGTAGTTTAGGTTTTAGGGGCAGAGGTGGGGGGTTGGGGTTGTTTTAGTATTGGGGTGGAGGCGTTGAGTAGTTTTACTTTTAGGGGTGCGGGGTCGGGTAGTTTTGTTTTTAGGAGCGGGTGGTGGGTCGGGGTAGTTTTGTTTCTAGGGGCGGGGGGGGCGGGATAGTTTTAGTTTTAGGGTCGGGGTTGGGGTTGGGGGTCGGGTAGTTTTAGTATTAGGGATGGGGGTCGGGGTAGTTTTGTTTTAAGGGATGGGGTCGGCGTTGTTTTAGTTTTTAGGGGCGGGGTGGGGGTAGGGGTAGTTTTAGTTTTTAGGGGCAGGAGTGGGGGGGTCAGGGTAGTTTTAGTTTTAGGGGCAGGGTAGTTTTAGCGTTAGGGGCAGGCGTGGGGGGTCAGGGTAGTTTTAGTATTCAGGGTGGGGTACTTCTGGGTGTTAGGGCAGGTGGGGGCGTTGCATGCTGGAGCCACGCATGCCGTCCCACACATGCCTTTACTAGGCATGTCTTTACAAAAAAAAATCATTGTTAAGGCATGCATTGTAAAGGCCTTTGTGATAACAACGCAGTTGTTGTTCCAACCGTGTTGTTTAGGCATGCGTGGTTCCAGGATTCGTTGTTCCATCATACATTCAGTGGGTAGTGCATTCACTTGTCGAGACCCTGTATTATGGAAGGGGTGCATCTTGAGTAGTAACTCGGTGTCACTGAGGAATGGAGAAAATCACTCCCTTTAGGGGCAGTGGTTTGGTCACAGGGTTGCCACCTTGCTGGCTTTTTCCAAGACTGACCCATGGTTTTTTGTACAGAACTGTAAAAATATTGAAAAACGCAATGAAATCCAATATTTTTTCCCTTTTGAAACATAAACCTAAACCACCAAACACATACATAAATAAGTTTAAAGTCGTTGAGAGCTACATAAGTCTTTTCTGAACGATTACAGAATGATCATTGGAGCTAACAGATTGATAATTGCCTTGTTAAAAAAGAATCCTTACAACTTTACACAAATTCTTTTTCACCATGCTGCAGTTGACTATTCCAGGATAACAACAGCTTAATAGGCCGTTTTTTTAAAGAAATATGGCAACCTTAATGTCAGATAAATTGTAGGTTTTACATGTCTATCCCTGGTTCTAGTGAGTGGGTCCAAAAGAGAGAGGCCTCCCCGAACAGAGTGGTATTGATATTAGACCTGCATGGGGTGTGCTGAGAAGTGACTGCGTTGTGCACCATGAAATGAGCTGAAATCACGCCTGTAACGCTGTTTAATACAAACAGGTTTATTTTAATTGTTATCCAGATAAAAATCACCCCAGCGCAGTGTGAGCTGTCACATCCCTGCTCGCTCCAACCACCCTTCTGTCCGATCTCGGTTTAAACCGTGCAGCACTGCACTCGGCAACCGAACATAGAAAATAGTGCATCACCTGCATAAATACATCTTTGTTCAATTGCTGTGTGCAATTGTACAAAGAACTCATAGTTTATATACTACATTTAGTTTTCCTTTGATCATTTTTTAACAGAACTAAAGAACAAAAAAATATAACAAAAACATTCTTACTCAACGGTACCTCAAAGGTAAATTATGTGCCCTAAGACTTTTCCTAACAGGCAATTGATCCAACATTGTGTCTGCAACCTTATGAACCTCTGGTTTTACATCATTACACCTTTGCACACTCTGGAACTTCTCCAAACTTACATTCTGACCTAAGTTATTAAGAGGGACACCAAGCGGCAAGTCTTTACCCTCCGCTGTAATTTTGACAACTTTCCCCACATTCCACCAATTTCATCCATTAACACGAATAGCATTACCATGCACTTTTTCAATCGTCAATGGTTCAGAATACTTTGGGTCACCTTTCTTGATAAAACTAGGCACTTTGACCAGTACCCAGTCATCAACTACAACCTGAACACTCTTCACACATCTATTCTTATCATAATATGTTTTTTGTTTTGCTTGAGCTTTCTCCATATTTGAACGAACCTTAATGTCAATATCTTCTTTACATGTTGAGTCTAAACAAAGTGGCAGGTTTCCTTTTCTAAGGCCTTCAAAAGGAGATACCCCCGTGCTTGAATGGGGTGTTGGTCTGTAAAACCACAACATACACTGCACAGCAGCATCAACCACACACCCTTTAGTTAAAGCCCATAGCAAGCATTTGCCAACCACACGATTAAAATGTTCAACCAACCCGTTAGTTTGTGGTTGGTAAAGTGAACTCTTCAAATGTTTGAGCGCACATTCATTCAGAAACATTCTACTTCAGTGGATAAAAAATGTACCCCATTATCGGAAACAAGCTCCTTAGGAAACCCTTCATCCAAGAAAATATCTTTAAGAAAAGACACCACCGACTTAGAATTGGCCGCTCCTACAAATTTAACACATGGCCACATGGAATAGTAATCAACAACAACATATGCATATAGTAAATTAGGTGGAACAGAATTGAAAGGCCCTAATAAGTCAATACCAATCTTTTCCCATGGGCCAGAAGGACACTCATTTAGTTTCAAAGGGGGTGTGGACGTCTTCAGTGACTTTTTACTTGTAACACAATATTGGCAATATTTGACTACGATGTCATTGTCCTTGTCCATTTGCAGCCACCAATAGTATTCTCTGACCCTCTTCTTGGTGAGTGTGGAACCCAAATGACCCTCATGTGCTTTTTCTAAAATGACAGCTCTAATAACACCCGGAGGTACAATCTTGACGTTCCTCATTAGAGCCCCATCTTCAATAGACAGCTCATCTGATACCTTAAAAAAAGGTTGAGAACTCAAATCCAAACTCTTTTCATGAGGCCACCCGTCCTTGACATACGTCAAGACTTTAGACAGTAAAGGATCATTAGTAGACGCTTTTTTCCGTTCTGTCTCAGAAAATGAACCAGAGCATTCCAACTTGATAGCCGCAATGAAACAATCTTCATCTTGAATGTTGTCTTCTTCACCATCATCTCCAATAATCGAATTCCTAGAAAGATAATCTGCTCTCACATTTTTCCCCCACCAATGTATATAACAGTAAAATAAAATTGTAATAACCTGGCAGCAAATCTTGCAATTCTTGGTGTGCTGCTTTTAACATTGGTATCATTTAGGATAGAAACCAAAGGTTTATGGTCAGTTTGCAATAAAAATGTCTTCCCCAAAGATAACATTTGAATTTCTCAATAGCGCACCAACATGCTAACAATTCTTTATTACAGGATAGTGCAATTCATTCAGTCTAAGAATTCTTAACGCAAAGCCAATGGTATGTTTCTGTTTTCCACTGATCTGAGTCAACACAACTCCAACATCGAACTTGCTGGCATCAACTGTCAAACAACATTTTAAATTGCGATCATACATTGTAAGACATTCACATTACCTAATTCTCGTTTAATGTTGTTGAACGCTTCCACACACTCAGCATCCCACATAAATTCTGTTTTGTCTTTCCAACCGCTCTTCCGTCTGAAACGCGCAGCACTGCACACGGCAACCGAACATCTGAAACAGTGCATCACGCGCATAAATGCATCTTTGTTCAATTGCCACATACGATTGAACAAAGAACTCATAGTTTACATACTACACACTATTAACACAAAGTTGCAGCAAAGCGTGACAAACATGCCTCTTCCCAGCTTACCTCGACCATGAAGAAAGGGAGAAGTAAAGGAGAACTAAGATATCCCAGCTGGATACCCTCTTCAAGGACAGAGCACTGGTCTCCAACATTACAAAACTAGACAATGTGTCTAGTGGACAGTCACCAGAAGAAACAAGACTGCAAAAGATGGATCCTAAAGTGACAAGTGCTTGCACGGTGACGTCTTCAATGGAAGGGAGGCAACAAGAAACTGAGAAAAAGTCGGACCCAGTGGGGTCTGATCTGCAGGATTCTGTGAACTTTAGTAACAGGCGATGGTGGTAATGGAAAAAAGAATGAAGGTTTTTGCAAACGTACATCCAGGAGCGGCTCCATTGCAATGGCGAAGGAGCGTCACCCCCTTAGCTAAGCCAGGAGCTGAAAAATAAAACACTTTTTCATTGTTGTTTAATTTTTCTGCTTCTGGCTCAGCCAACAGCATGTGGAGGGAAGGGTGGGACAGGGCATAGGAGAGGGGAGGATAAGGAGAGGAGGGGGGTGGAGTCTGTGCACTTTCAAGTGTGCATGTGTTTGGCCAGCCATCTCAGGCCGACCAAACACACATGCGCACTTAGGTTTCTCCATCCCAGCTGTGCTACACAGCCCGTTTGTAGACACTGCACAGGCTCCAGAGCAGAACAAGCCGCTCAGACCAATCCTGGAGCTGCTCTCATGCCAAGTTTAGCATGAGAACAGCTCCAGGATTACTGGGGAGCTGTAGGAGGGTGGCCTGGCTTATAGTGGGTATCTTGTGGTACTTACACCTTGTGCCAGGTCCAGTTATCCCTTATTAGTAGATTAGTAGTGTTCTAGCTGCTTAGGCTGATAGAGGTAGCTATAGCAAAGCAGCTTAGGCTGAACTAGGAGACATGCAAAGCTCCTACTATATCACTTATATCATATAACACTATGAGGGTCATTCTGACCCTGGCGGCCGGTGGCCGCCAGGGCCACCGACCACGGGAGCACCGCCGACAGGCTGGCGGTGCTCCAATGAGCATTCTGACCGCGGCGGTTCAGCCGCGGTCAGAAGCGGAAAGTCAGCGGTCTCCCGCTGACTTTCCGCTGCTCATTGGAATCCTCCATGGCTGCGGAGCGCGCTCCGCAGCCATGAGGATTCTGACCCCCCCTACCGCCATCCAGTTCATGGCGGGAAAGCCGCCATGAACAGGATGGCGGTAGGGGGGGTCGCAGGGGCCCCCGTAAGAGGGCCCCAAAATGTATTTCACTGTCTGCCTTGCAGACAGTGAAATACGCGACGGGTGCAGTAGCACCCGTCGCACCTTCCCACTCCGCCGGCTCGATTACGAGCCGGCATCCTCGTGGGAAGGTCGTTTTCCCCTGGGCTGGCGGGCGGTTTAACTGGAACCGCCCGCCAGCCCAGGGGAAAACTCGTAATACCCGCCGCGGTCTTTTGACCGCGGCGCGGTAATTTGGAGGGCGGGATCCTGGCGGGCGGCCTCCGCCGCCCGCCAGGGTCATAATGAGGCCCTATATCATAAGAAACACAATACTCAGAATTACTAAAAATAAAGGTACTTTATTTTAGTGACAATATGCTAAAAGTATCTCAGAGGATATACTCCCTTAGGAGGTAAGTAAAACAAACAAAATATACACACACAAACCAAAATCAGGTAAGTAAAACATTCAGAAAGTAGTGCAAACACTGTAGGACACAATCAAATGCAATAGGAGACAATAGGCCAAGTGGCAACACAAACCATATACTCCAAAAGGTGGAATGCGAACCACGAATGGACCCCAGGCCTAGTGTAGTGTGTAGAGGGTCGCTGGAATTGTCAACAAACACTAAGGGTGTCCAAGATACCCCACCCCAAGACCCTGAAAGTAGGAGTAAAGTTACCCTACTACCCCAGAAAGACAGTAAAGTCGAGATAGGGGATTCTGCAAAGACAACAACTGACTGCAAAGCACTGAAGACAAATTCCTGGATCTGAGGACCTGTAAAGGAAGGGGACCAAGTCCAAGAGTCACGCAAGTGTTCAGGGGGGGCAGGAGCCAACTAAAGCCCGGATGAAGGTGCAAAAGGGCTGCCTCCGGGTGGAAGAAGCCGAAGATTCTGCAACAACGGAAGGTGCCAGGAACTTCTCCTTTGGTCAGAAGATGTCCCACTGCAAGAGTCGCGGTTGAGGATTTTGGGTGCTGCCAGGGCCCAGGAAGGACCAGGAGGTCGCCCCTTGGAGGAGGAGACAGAGGGGGCACTAAGCAACACAGAGAGCCCATGCAGAAGCAGGCAGCATCCGCAGACGCACCTGAACAGGTGTTCAGAAGATCTGAGCATGGCGGTCATCTCAGCACAACAAAAGAGGGTCCCACGAAGTCGGAGTCCAACTCAGCGAGTTGGGCAATGCAGGACGGAGTTCTGGGGACCTGGGCTGTGCTCTGCACAAAGGAAGCCTTGCAAAAGTGCACAGAAGCCCTAGCAGCTGCAGTTCACGCAGGTCACAGGATTACTGTCTGGCGTGGGAGGCAAGAACTTAACGCCACCAAATTTGGACAGAAGGGCCACTGGACTGTCGGGACACTTGGACCCAGATCCTGTGTTCCAGGGACCACGCTCGTCAGGATGAGAGGGGACCCAGAGGACCAGTGATGCAGAAGCTTGGGGCCTGCGTTGGCAGGGGGAAGATTCCGTCGACCCACAGGAGATTTCTTCTTGGCTTCCAGTGCAAGGTGAAGGCAGACAGCCCTCAGAGCACGCACCACCAGGAAACAGTTGAGACAGCCGTCAGGATGAGGCGCTACAATGTTGCTGGTAGTCTTCTTGCTACTTTGTTGCGGTTTTGCAGGCGTCCTGGAGCAGTCAGCGGTCGTTCCTTGGCAGTAGTCGAAGAGGGAAGTGCAGAGGAACTCTGGTGAGCTCTTGCATTCGTTATCTGAAGAGGAACCCACAGGAGAGACCCTAAATAGCCCTCAGAGGAGGATTGGCTACCTAACCAGGTAAGAGCCTATCAGGAGGGGTCTCTGACGTCACCTACTGGCACTGGCCACTCAGAGGCCTCCATTGTGCCCTCACACCTCTGCATTCAAAATGGCAGGGGTCTGGGACACCCTGGATGAGCTCTGGGCACCACCCCTGGGGTGGTGATGGACAGGGGAGTGGTCACTCCCCTTTCCTTTGTCCAGTTTCACGCCAGAGCAGGGGTTGATGGCTCCCTGAACCGGTGTAGACTGGTTTATGCAAGGAGGACACCATCAGTGCCCTTCAAACCAATCTCAGAGGCCAGGAGAGGCTACTCCTCTCAGGCCCTTAACACCTATTTCCAAAGGGAGAAGGTGTAACACCCTCTCTCAGAGGAAATCCTTTGTTCTGCCTGTCTGGGACTGGGCTGCCCAGGCCCCAAGAGGGCAGAAACCTGTCTGAGGGTTGGCAGCAGCGGTAGCTGCAGAGAAAACCCCAGAGAGCTAGTTTGTCAGTACCCGGGGTCCATGCTGGAGCCCCGTGATGCATGGGATTGGTACCCCAATACCAGATTTGGCTTGGGAGGACAATTCCATGATCTTAGACATGTTACATGGCCATGTACGGAGTTACCATTCTGAAGCTACACATAGGTATTGACCTATTGTCAAAACCAAAGCAAAGCAGCACGCGCTCTATTGGCGACAAAAATGCAAAAACCCAGCACTCTCAAAACAACGGAATTTATGTATTGTGCTGATATGTTGTGGTTTAGCCTTTTGCATTGCAGAGTTCAATCCTGAAAACTTATTTTTAATATGCTTACAAATACTGTTCCTTTGCAATGTATTGCTGCAGGTTTTCAGAGTGTGTTAGGGTGTGGCCCCTTTCCAGGGCCTTCCAGAGACTTTCCCTGCAACATGCCTGGGCCTGGTTCTGGGCTGGGCCAAGACTCTATAAAAGAGAGCCAGCCCAACTCCCAGTGCTCACTATTCAGAGGTCCCGGTGCAGAGCAGCAGCTTCTTCCTGAGCTCCTGTCCCAGCGGCTTATTTGGATCTTCCAGTCTTCTGGCCTTCATCCTTCATTGGTGATCATTGTTCCAGGCGGTAAGACGGTGGTTAGACTGTCCCAACACTGTTATTGAGAATTTTCATATTCTTGGTTTAATTCTTAAAAGAGTAACAGATTACTTGTGCGCTACCATTTCTTGACATTTATATGGTAGTTTACAAATAGGCAAGACGTGCGATTTGTTTCATAAAGGTTTGACTTTGTTATTCATTGCGTTCTACCATTTCTTGACATTGGCATGGTGGCTGAAGAATCGACAAGACGCGCAATTTGTTTTATGGTGTTTAAACAGTTGTCCATTGCGCGCTACTATTTCTTGACATTTACATGATGTTTTACGAATTGGCAAGACGCGCAAATTGTTTCATGAGGATTTAATTTAATTTTTCATTGCGCGCTACTATTTCTTGACATTTACATGGTGGCTTAAGGATCGGCAAAAGAAGCGCAATTCGTTTCATTGTACTTTGATTTTGTTATTTATTGTGAGCTGTTATTTCTTGACATTTACATTGTGTTTTACGAATCGGCAAGACGCGCAATTCGATTAATGATGATTTGACTTTGATATTCATTGCGTGCTACCATTTCTCTATATTTTACATGGTGACACTCGAATCGGCAAGATGCACGATTCTCTCCTCGAGTTTATTTCATGTTGTTTATTGTATGCCACTATTCTAAGATATTTATTATGTAATATTCAAGTTGACAAGTTATGTGATTTGTTTCCTGAATCCATATTGTGTTATTCATGGTGCACAATCCTTTTATGGAGTTTACTATATATATATGTATATATATATATATCTGCAATATGCGCAATTTGTGTTGAAACATTTTAAGAGTACACAGAAGGCCAGAGTTTCTAGGTGCAATATTGTATGGTCCTAGTATACATTCTCAACACAGGATTTATATGACTGGTTTAAAATTTAGTCAGAATGTTTTTCTGATCCTCATGTAAAGGAAAGTACTTGAATAAGAAAGTTTTCATTTATTTCATCTTGATTCCAGTACAGGTATCCGGCCATCTTGAAACTTAGTCATTTTAAACTTAACTCTTAGATTGTTCATGCTTTCAGAGTGACTAGGCTTAGAATCACAGTCTAGTATAGATTCCAGGAGATATAATGTTCATATTCTCTATTCTAACCTTTTTCTTACTACAGGTCTCCTTCCCAGCTGTTCCCTTCCTAATCCCCTCTTCCCCTCTTCAACTCTCTCAGTCTCTGTGATTTATCTATCAGAGTCTTGGAGCTGTTCAGTGGTGGACATGTTGGGAACGTGCACAGACCCCGAGGATCTGGCGACTCTGACCGAATAGTGAGCCCACGAATTATTATCCTCCTGGCTTGTGTATGTTCTCAGCATGGCCACGCTAGACGAGTTAGTCAAGGCTATCACCCAGCTCCAAGCAGAGGTGGTATCATCCAAAGAATTGACAACTAGCTTAGCAGAGAGAGTGAGTCAGTTGCAAGATAAGGTAGAGAAGAAGGAACAAAGTCCCACAGGTGTGTCCTGGCCAGGTATTTCTTCTCAGGCTTCTGGAAGTAATCCGATTTCCCTAAATGTTCCTTCTGCAATTCCTTTAGCTCCCCCAGAACGTTTCTCAGGTGACCCTTTGAAAGCGCAATCTTTCCTGGTTCAAGTGGAACTACACTTCACCTGCAGATCAAATACTTTCCCCGATGCCCAGTCCAAAGTAGCTTTCTTGTTGTCATATCTGTCTGGGGTTGCAGCTACTTGGGCAATTCCTCTTGTGCGTAAAAATAGTCCCTTGTTGTACAACTGGAGAAATTTTGTTCGTGAATTTGAGAAAGTTTTTGATCGTAGAACTGTAACACAGTCAGCAGATCGTGAATTATTAGATTTACGCCAAGGGAATCAAGACCTAGTGTCGTATTTAGCCAACTTTAACCGGCTGGTTGCCGAGATATCCTGGCCTGAAGAAAAACAAACGGTCTTGTTTTACAAGGGACTCAAAGAGGAACTAAAAGATATCTTAGCACAAATCGACCCACAACCTACAGATTGTCAAGAATTAATAAATCTTGTCTTGAGACTTGATCATCGTTTAGCAGAACGTAAAGGAACGCGCAAAAAGATTGAAAAATATTCATGGCGCGTTCATGATAACAGAGACTCAAGAACTCCGAATGAAAGAACGCCGGAACCGATGGAAATTGGAACCATCAGAAGACCTTTGAACAAAGATGAAAAGGACCTATGCAGAAAAAATGGACAATGTCTTTATTGTGGGCGAAAAGGTCATTTTGCCAAAGATTGTCCAATCAAACCAAAGAACAAGCAAGGTCCAGTTCAGAAGGTCGCAGCCAATGCACCAGTCGAGTTGGAAAACTAAAACACCCAAGATGCAGAGAAGGGTTGCTCTTGGGTGTCACAGTGGACCCTTCACAATCTAGACATCTTAAACAGGAAATAAGAGTTCAGGTCAATAAAAAGATCTATTTCAAAAAAGGTCTAGTCGATTCTGGGTCTACTGGGAACTTTGTTGATGTTCAATTGGTTTGTGCATGAGGGATCCCATGTATTGAAAAGAAGACCCCAGAAATCATCCAGGCAGTCGATGGAAAACTCTTGACTGGAGGTCCGGTAACTTTTCAGACTATCCCCTTATCGATGATTTGTGAAGATAAGAATCAAAGAAAGAAACATAAAGAGAAAATCATCCTTGACATGATCCATGCTCCCCAATATGGGATTATCCTCGGCTTGCCATGGTTAACTCATCACAATCCAGAGATCAATTGGGCAGAACAAAAAATTGTGTTCTCATCTGCGCTATGTAACGAACAATGTCTCCAAAAGATTCAAGTATCAAAAGTTTGCAACTCTTACATAGCTACTGCCGTGGGGAAAGAAATTCAGCTGCCCAAACAGTATTCATCTTACAAAGATGTATTTGATGAGAAAGGAGCAGAGACTCTACCTCCTCATAGATCTTATGACTGTCAAATTGATCTAGCCCCAGGTGCGATACTTCCCAACTGTCGTGTATATGCCCTGTCAGAACATGAAAATCAAAATTTACGAAAATATCTAGATCAATTTTTGGAGAATGGCTTCATTCGCCCCTCTAAGTCTCCTGCAGCTTCGCCTTTGTTTTTTGTTCCAAAAGCTAATGGAGAACTTCGAACTTGCATCAACTATAGGGGTTTGAACAAAGTCACCATCAAGAATAAATATCCTTTACCCCTAATTCCGGTCTTATTGGAACAAGTAAAGAGAGCAAAAATCTACACGAAGCTTGACCTTCGAGGTGCTTATCATTTGGTCAGAATGAGAGAGGGTGACGAATGGAAAACAGCGTTCAAGACAAGATATGGCCTTTTTAAATACACCGTCATGCCTTTTGGTCTGTGTAATGCTCCAGCAGCATTTCAATTTTTCTTGAATGACGTTCTTAGAGAGTACCTCTACATATTTGCCATAGTCTACATCAATGACATTTTGATCTACTCAGACAATCAAAACGAACATGTCCAACATGTCAAGAAAATTCTTGCAGCCCTTCGAAAACACCATTTATATTGCAAACTAACCAAGTGTGAGTTTCATGTTACCACAGTTGAGTTTTTAGGGGTTATTCTTACCCCTCAAGGTATGGTGATGGCAGAAAAGAAAGTAAAAGCCGTATCTGATTGGCCCACCCCAAAGACTGTTCGTAATGTACAATGTTTCCTGGGGTTTGCAAATTTTTACTGGAGGTTCATAAATCATTTCTCCCAAACAGTGGCTCCAATCACTAAGCTACTAATAAAGAAAGAAAAGTTTGTATGGTCCCCAGAAGCTGATCAAGCCTTCTCGACTTTGAAGGAAGCTTTCTCCACTGCCACAGTCTTGACTCATCCTGATGCGAATCGACCTTTCATAGTGGAAGCTGATCCTTCAGATGTAGCAATAGGAGCCGTCTTATCACAACAAAATAAAGACACTGGTCAACTTCATCCTATAGCTTATATGTCTCGGAAGTTGAACGAAGCCGAACAGAACTATGTCATTGCCGAAAAAGAGCTTCTGGCGATTTGTGACGCCTTTAAAGAATGGAGACATCATTTGTTGGGTGTCAAATACACTGTCACAGTATATACTGATGATCGTAATCTTCAATTCATGAGTTCCGCCAGACTTTTGACCCCTCGGCAATTACGCTGGATGCTTTTTTTTGCCGAATTTGATTTTGTAGTAACCTTCCGGCCTGGTAAAGATAATCGCAAGGCTGACGCCTTGTCCCGTCAAGAGTCTACCACATTGCCTGCATTTCAAGCCTCCCGAGCTATCATTGCTCCTGACAAGGTTCTATGTATCATAAAAACTGAAGATTTCTTTGAAGAAATTTGCAACTCTTTCACTGTTGAAAAATGGCAAACATGAGCCGAAGCAGATCCCAAAAGGTCAATCAAGCAAGGTTTACCCTTTCATGACGCCCGTTTGTTCATACCCACTACCAAACTTCGCAAGATAGTGTTTCATTGGTTGCATGTTATACCTACGGCAGGTCACCCAGGTACTCCTAAAACTCTTGAACTGATCCAATGCTATTTTTGGTGGCCTACCCTAACAAAAGATGTAAAAGTAATGGTAAACAACTGTGAAGTTTGTGCTCGCATTAAAACAAGTCATTCAAAACCAAAAGGGTTGTTACATCCACTTCCAACCCCAAGTCGTCCATGGGAGCACATTTCTTTAGACTTTATTACCGGTCTGCCAGTGGTTCAACAGCATTCCGTAATTCTGGTGGTAGTAGATAGTCTCATAAAAATATGGACATTTCATCGCCTGTAAAAAATTGCCCACTTCTAGTGAATTGGCAACTATTTTACTGAACAGAGTGGTTCGTTATCATGGACTGCCAAAGGTTATCCTCTCCGATTGGGGGTCACAATTTTCCTCCAATTTCTGGAAGACATGGTGTAAAACACTCCAAGTGACATCTACGCTATCTACTAGTCACCATCCTCAAACAGATGGTCAAACGGAGAGACTAAATCAGACTTTCAAACAATACCTACGTGCCTACGCTGAAAAGGCACTTCATTCTTGGACATCTATGCTCTGGTTAGCTGAGTTAGCTTACAATAACTTATTCCACACTTCTATTGGCGTTACAGCCTTTTTTGGTTTATTTGGCTATCATCCTGACACCTTGCCCATCACAATTCCTCAAGAAAGTTCTCTTACTCCAGCTGTGTCAGAAACCATTCAGCATTTACATCAAACCCAGAAACTGATTCAACAGCATTTAGAAAAAGCCAAACAAAAATATAAAAGGCATTATGACAAGAAACATTGTGAGGGACCGCAATATCAACCAGGTGACAAAGTGTGGCTTTCCACAAAACATATAGGGGGTCATTCCAACCTCGTCGGTAAAAGGCGCTTACTGCCGTTCAGAAGACCGCCATAACACCGCCGCAGCCGCGGTAAACCGCCACGGTCATTCTGACCCAGAACAGGCAAACCGCCAAAATACAGACATCCACAAAAGTCCGCCACACCAAAGGGCAGCGAGAAACTGGCGATGACCAAACCTCCACCGTCACGCCAACAGAAATACGCCCACACTATCACGACACACGAATCCACGCGGCGGTCTTTCAACCGCGGTATTCCATTGGCGGTACACACCGCCGCACTCGAAATACAAACACTTGTACAAAACACTACCACATTGGACAATTCAAAATACACACACCTGATACACATACACACACCACTCCCAAACACCCAATACAATATAAAATACACACCCACATCACCCACAAACCTCCACTCCTAGAGATTCGTGAACACGCACCGAGAAAAGACATTCGAGCACCCAGACGCCCAATTCACTGTCACCCAGCAATATTTGCACGCACTTCACACAACACAACAATACACATCACCACACTTAGCAGCACACAATCCACCCTACACATCACCCACACCACCCCATGGCACCGCAAAGACACCCCAGGTTCTCTGATGATGAACTCAGGGTCATGGTGGAGGAAATTGTACGAGTAGAGCCACAGCTGTTCGGGACACAGGTGCAGCACACCACCATTGCCAGGAAGATGGAGCTATGGAGCAGAATAGTGGACAGGGTCAACGCTGTGGGACAGCACCCAAGAAATCGGGAGGACATCAGGAAGAGGTGGAACGACCTACGGGAGAAGGTGCGTTCCATGGTATCCAGGCACAACATCGCGGTGCAGCGGACTGGCGGCAGACCCCCACCTCCTCCCCCAGAATTTACAACATGGGAGGAGTAGGTCTTGAACATCCTGCATCCTGAGGGCCTTGCAGGAGTAGCTGGAGGAATGGACTCTGGTAAGTCTCATCTTCACTACTTCATCCCCCCCACCCCACCTGCATGCCAACTCATACCCCCACCCTCCCCCCACCCCCATCTCACCTACTCCTTGCAAATGTCTCACCATCACAACCCATCCATCCCAACACCTAGCCCTGCATGCAACAACAAAGCATGGACACCCATCACCAAAGCATGCCCACTGCACATACACATACATCCCCCCCCCCCAAACCACCGTCACAACAGCCCCCACAAAGGAATGCCAGCACTGGGGTACACGGCCACCCACCCATTGCACGCTATGGCACACACAGAAGCAATAACCATACTTTTATACCCCTGCAGGACCCGAACGCCAGGTCACCGCGCAGGAGGGTCCACAAATGTCCACTCCACCCACAGAAGAGGCCCACAATGAGGACAGCAGCTCTGTCTCCCTGCATCTAGATGACCAGCCCGGTCCATCGGGGACCTCGAGACAGTCGGTTCCCCTCAGACAGCCACAGGCCACAGCAGACCTTCCCCCCTCTGGGAACACCAGCACAGCACCCACCCAGCGGGCCCATACCAATGTCCCCAGGACACGTCAAGCAGCGGTGTGTCCACCACTACAGGGCACCCAGGTTAACCCACCACCCCAACAACAACAGGGACCTGGGGGCAGTGGTAGTGGGCACACGGTCCAGGGGACAGAGGCACAGGGAAACAGGGGAACTGGGAGGGCTGCTGTGCGACAGGGGGGGGGACAGGCCCAGGGAACCCACTCTCCACGAGGCCCTATCCTCCATCATGGGAGCATACCACCACTCCCAGGAGACGATGGCGACGGTCCTGGCCAGGTTTCAGGAGATCCAGCTTCTGCAGGAGCAACAGTATATGGGGTTCAGGGAGGAACTAAGAAACATCAGTTCCGCCATGGGTACCATCGTAGTGGCCCTGAATCAGGTAGTCACCACATTGCGGGACACTGTGGCACCTCAAAGGGCCCCTGACACTAGCATGGACCAAGAACTGGCTACCACCTCCGCCGGCGCTAGTGGACAGGAGGCCCCGACACAAGACCAACAGGCCACCAGAACCCCACCCCCTGCAGAAGGAGAACCACCCCGCAAGCGGGCCCTGAGATCCAGGAAGAAGACAGAGTAAGATGTCAAGACCCCCGCCAGCAACGGATACCGCCCTGATTGTCATCCCACTGTCCCACATTGTCACCCTGTCCAACCTTAAACTGCCCCTGCTCCACTTCCCACAGGCATTTGGACAATGCACCTGTGATACTGATAGTCTGGACTCTGCCATGGACAATCCTCCACCATCACCCCTCACCGATTTGCAACCACCCATCCAATTTAGAGCACTTGAATAAACACACTAATTGCACAAAACAATCTGGAGTCTGGCTGTGATTTTGAACAAATGTATTAGACATGACCGTGCCAAAATGTTCATTCACATTGTGATGCCAACAAACCGCTGTCACACAGCTGTAGTCCATGGGGAAACAAAGCAGATGTCACGCAGTGGGGCCCACATCTCTGAAAACGGAAGGGAAAGTCACAACAAAGTTACCATACACTGGGGGAAAAAGTCAGACAGTAGAAAGGTAGGAGTCTTTAAGTAAATGTAATATGCCGGTGTGTACTCTTACCTGTGTGTCATTGAAAATACTGCTGTATTACTGTGTTCCTGTTCTCTATGTCGTCCTCTTCGGATTCCTCCTCTTCACTCTCCACAGGCTCCACGGCTGCTACAACACCACCATCTGGACCATCCTCCTGCAGAAAAGGCACCTGGCGTCGCAAAGCCAGGTTGTGAAGCATACAGCAGGCCACGATGATCTGGCACACCTTCTTTGGTGAGTACATTAGGGATCCACCTGTCATATGGAGGCACCTGAACCTGGCCTTCAGGAGACCAAAGGTTCGCTCGATCACCCTCCTAGTCCGCCCATGGGCCTCATTGTACCGTTCCTCTGCCCTTGTCCTGGGATTCCTCACTGGGGTCAGTAGCCAGGACAGGTTGGGGTAACCAGAGTCCCCTAATAGCCACACACGGTGCCTCTGGAGTTGACCCATCACATACGGGATGCTGCTATTCCGCAGGATGTAGGCGTCATGCACTGACCCAGGGAACTTGGCATTAACATGGGAGATGTACTGGTCAGCCAAACACACCATCTGGACATTCATGGAATGATAACTCTTCCTGTTCCTGTACACTTGTTCACTCCTGCTGGGGGGGACCAAAGCAACATGTGTCCCATCAATGGCACCAATGATGTTGGGAATATGTCCAAGGGCATAGAAATCACCCTTCACTGTAACCAAATCCCCCACCTCAGGGAAAATGATGTAGCTCCGCATGTGTTTGAGCAGGGCAGACAACACTCTGGACAACACCTTGGAAAACATGGGCTGGGACATCCCTGATGATATGGCCACTGTTGTTTGAAAAGACCCACTTGCTAAGAAATGGAGTACTGACAGCACCTGCACTAGAGGGGGGATCCCTGTGGGTTGGCGGATGGGTGACATCAGGTCTGGCTCCAGCTGGGCACACAGTTCCTGTATAGTGGCTCGGTCAAGCCTGTATGTCAGTATGACATGTCGTTCCTCCATTGTCGACAGGTCCACCAGTGGTCTGTACACGGGAAGATTCCTCCATCTCCTCGCATGTCCCAGCGGACGGTGCCTATGAAGGACAACAGCGAGCACAGAGTCAATCAACCCACAGGTACATTCCCACAGCTTGCACATAACACGATTCCCAATGCATTGAAAGGTTTGTATGAGTGTTGATGCAAGGCCTAGGTATGTGTGACGCAGTAGAAATTAAGCCATGTGGGCCCTTGAAATGGCGGCTGCCTGACCTGTGAAGTGCGACAGTGGGATGTGAGGTCAATGCGCTGGCGTGGCACACCGTGGCGGTAGGCGGTCGAAGACCGCGGCGCAAAGCCGCATTGGTTAACATTGAATCCTATGGGTTTCAGGAGCCAATGACGATGTGCGCCGGCGGTCGCGGAATGCACCGCCACGGTACGCACCGCCGCGGGCGTGACCGCCATTTTCTATCTGCTTAATCACTCGATACCTGATCTTCCGCAGGAGAGGACCTACACTGCAAATGCTGCTGTGACCTCGGTCTGGAAGAGACAATGGCTCATGCGACTGGGGAAAGGTCCCCTGCCTTCACTGCGGAGGAGTTGGGAGAAACTTGTGGATGGGGTCCTCCCCCAGTATGCGCTACTCTACGGTCTTCCAGACCAACAGGTATGTACACAGGGACCATGCTTAGTGGGCAATGCTTGGGTTGAGTGGGGTGGATGAAAGATGGTGGGGAGGGGAGCGATTGAGGCATGCATCAAACAACAGATGAGAGCATGTGCCACATGGCAAGGGTGGGGATGGGGGGCCACTCACATCAAGCATGCAGAAGGTGATGACTATTTTTCTCTCCCTGTACATGTCACATAGGTCAGCGCCCACCAGAAAGTCGCTATTTGGCGTGCCATCGCCAAGGACGTCCGGATCCTGGGGGTCCACAACAGACGGGGCACCCACTGCCGGAAGAGGTGGGAGGACATCCGACGCTGGAGCAGGAAGACGGTGGAGGCTCAGCTGGGGATCGCCTCCCAACGTAGGAGGGGTGCCAGTCGTACTTTGACCCCCCTGATGTCCCGGATCTTGGCGGTGGCCTACCCCGATTTGGATGGGCACGTGAGGACATCACAGCAGACACAAGGGGGTGAGTACAATCACATTCTGGTGACTTTGCGCACAGTGGAGGTGTCTGGGTGGGGGAGGAGGGCTGTGGGTATCCCTAGGCCAGGGCGATTTCTGTAGGCTAGGCCCCTCCGTAAGGCATGGCCCTGTGCCCCCGCCCCCCACCTCTGTAGGGTGCCAAGTACAGGTATCCATGGCCCTGTGTCATCTATGTGTGCAGTTGTCGTCCATAGACTTGTAGGCCATGTCCCACGGATTGAGTAGTGGACCCCAAGTGCGCAGCGTAGTGCAGGGGGCTTCTGTGTCTGTCCTCTCCGCCAACGGTGTCGCAAATGCATGCACTCAACATGTCTTTATTTCTCCCCCCCCCCCTTTTTTGTGGTCTTCCTGTTCATGTGTGCATTGGCATCATCAGGCGGAGGAGAGGTGGTATCGGAGCACGAGGTAGCTGCATCCCACATAGCCCTGGAGGGCCATGCAACGGAGTCCGAATACACCAGTGGGACGGAGGGCGAGGGGAGCTCCACAGCGGGGACTCGTGCTGATGTCAGTGACAGCGACTCGTCCTCTGAAGGGAGCTCCCTTGTGGTGGCGGCAACATCCGTGCCCCCCGCAACAACAGGTACAGCCGTCACCCAGCACACCAGCACCGCCCTCCCAGCAGCCCCTCAGCATTTGCCCCGTGCCCGCTCACCCAGGAAGGTGGGCATCTCCTTCACCCCAGGCACCTCAGGCCCTCCCCCTGTCACCCCTGCTGCCCTCGGTGAGGAGGTCATTGACCTCCTGAGGACCATCATTGTTGGGCAGTCTACCCTTTTGAATGCCATCCAGGGTGTAGAAAGGGAGGTGCACCAGAGTAATGCATAACTGGAGGGCATTCATTCTGGTCAGGCTGCCCATCAGCGATCGTTCAACGCTCTGGCCTCAGCACTGACGGCAGCCATTGTCCCTGTCTCTAGCCTCCCCCCTCCAACTTCCTCCACCCAGACCCAATCCCATGTACCTCTGCCTATCCCAGACACACCATCAGACCAGCCTGCACACACCTCAACACCCAAGGGAAGCTCAGGCAAACATAAGCACCACACATCACACAAGCATTCACACAAGCAACATCCACATGCAGACATACCAACACCCACTGCCTCCACTGTGTCCCCCTCCTCCTCGTCTCCCTCCTCCCTCCCTGTGACGTCTCCACTCACACTTGCATGCACATCTTCAGCCACTACGTCCATCACCAGCACACCCACCAGAACACTCCGCACACGTGCAGTCACCACCCCCACTACCATTTACACATCCCGTGTCCTCTCCCAGTGTGTCTGTCACCCCCTCTTCCAAACTACACAAACGCAGGCAGCCACCCACCCAACAGCCATCCACCTCACGACAGCCTCCAGCCCAAGCACATGCACCCAAAGACACCAGACTGAAAACTCCTACAACCACATCCTCTTCCTCCACTCCCATACCCACTACACCTACCCGTCCCTCTCTTTCGAAATTGCTTTTCCTTTCCAAACTTGACCTCTTTCCAACAACTCCCCCAACCCGTCCATCTCATAAGACTCCAATCAGCACCTCAGCCACCACAAAACCGGGACCTGTCAAGACTGTTTGCCATGGACTGTGGAGTCCCCCACCCTCAAGGGCAGCCAGTTCAGCTAGGAGCCAAGGCACGGCCAGCCCACCCCCGGAAAAGCATCCGAAGATTGCCAGTGCCCGGCGGAAGAGGCCAAAGACACCAGGGACCAAAATCCCTACCATGGCTCCGGCAGGGAGTGGGGTGCCACCTGGCACACCGCCAAAGGTGGGAAAGGGCCACAGGCGAACAGGGAAGGGTGGGAAGGGCAGCACGCCTGACAAGTCCGGCAGCAGGCCAGCTGGCCAGGAGGGCCCCACCAGCCCCATCCCAGGTTTGCAGGAGGACACCCACAGGCCCGGTACTGCAGCCCAGGAAGGCCCCGCAAGCCACCAGACAGATGGGCAGGAAGGCCCCGCCAGCCACATGTCAGGTGGCGAGTGACATCCATGCCATGGCCGGATCCGCTGACCTGGACACTCATCTCAAGCACTGCTGAACTGGTCACCGCCGTCTCAAGCACCGCTGAACTGGGCACCGCCGTCTCAAGCACCGCTGAACTGGGCACCGCCGTCTCAAGCACCGCTGAACTGGGCCCTTCATCTCAAGCACCGCTGAACAGGGCACCGCTGTCTCAAGCACCGCTGAACTGGGCACCACCGTCTCAAGCACCGCTGAACTGGGCCCTTCATCTCAAGCACCGCTGAACAGGGCACCACCGTCTCAAGCACCGCTGAACTGGGCACCACCGTCTCACGCACCGCTGAACTGGGCCCTTCATCTCAAGCACCGCTGAACAGGGCACCGCCGTCTCAAGCACCGCTGAACTGGGCCCTTCATCTCAAGCACCGCTGAACAGGGCACCACCGTCTCAAGCACCGCTGAACTGGGCACTTCATCTCAAGCACCGCTGAACTGGGCACCGCCGTCTCAAGCACCGCTGAACTGGGCCCTTCATCTCAAGCACCGCTGAACAGGGCACCGCCGTCTCAAGCACCGCTGAACTGGGCACTGCCATCTCAAGCACCGCTGAACTGGGCCCTTCATCTCAAGCACCGCTGAACAGGGCACCGCCGTCTCAAGCACCGCTGAACTGGGCACCGCCGTCTCAAGCACCGCTGAACTGGGCACCGCCGTCTCAAGCACCCCTGAACAGGGCACCGCCGTCTCAAGCACCCCTGAACAGGGCACCGCCGTCTCAAGCACCGCTGAACTGGGCACCACCGTCTCAAGCACCGCTGAATTGGGCACCATAGTCTCAAGCACCGCTGAACTGGGCCCTTCATCTTAAGCACCGCTGAACAGGGCACCGCCGTCTCAAGCACTGCTGAACTGGGCACCACCGTCTCAAGCACCGCTGAACTGGGCACCGCCGTCTCAAGCACCGCTGAACTGGGCCCTTCATCTCAAGCACCGCTGAACAGGGCACCGCCGTCTCAAGCACCGCTGAACTGGGCACCGCCGTCTCACGCACCGCTGAACTGGGCCCTTCATCTCAAGCACCGCTGAACAGGGCACCGCCGTCTCAAGCACCGCTGAACTGGGCACCGCCGTCTCAAGCACCGCTGGCCCATTGGCAGAAGGGGCAGGCCCTCATCTGTGTCGGGCAGGGCTGCACGAAGCACTCTGGGCACAAGTCCCCCTCCAGAACAGTGGAGACTGTCATCCACTTGTGAGACTGTGGCTTTGCACTCCCCAGGATGGTAAAGTGTGCAACCCACCCACTGTAGAGACTTGAGAGACTGTGGCTTTGCACTCCCCAGGATGTAACAGTGGGCAAGCCACCCACTGTAGAGACTTGAGAGACTGTGGCTTTGCACTCCCCAGGATGTAACAGTGGGCAAACCACCCAGTGTAGAGACTTGAGAGACTGTGGCTTTGCACTCCCCAGGATGGCACAGTGGGCAACCCACCCACTGTAGAGACTTGAGAGACTGTGGCTTTGCACTCCCCAGGATGGTACAGTGGCCATGGAGGCCCCTTGTGGATCTGGCGTCGTGGACTCATCTGGCTGAGGTGCCCCCCCTTCCCTTCCCCCTGAGGTGCCTGTAGTTTTGCTATCTGATGCCCCTGCAGTGTTCTCTCCGTTGGTGTCAGGTATCCTGTGTGGGCTTTGCCCATGTGATTTGGGCCCTGTGGTCCACGGACAATGCCTGCAAAAATCATTGGACTTTTAATATTTATGTATATAATAGTTTTAGATGTGTGATATATTTATAAGCCAGTGATACAATATATTCGACTGTTTATGATCATTTCCTTTTGTCTTTGCATTCTTCCGGGGGGTTTGGGGGTGTAACTGTGATGTATTGCTATGCATTGATGTGTGTGTTGTAGTAGGTGAGGGTGGGGGTGGGTGTGTTGCGTATGTGTGTCCCCGTAATTTTTTGCCTCCCGCCTCCCCTGTGTCGTAGGGGCAGTACTCACCGTTGTCTTCTGCGCCGGCGTTCGTGCTCCTGGTAGAGGAGCAGGAAGACAATAGCTGGGAGGATGTGGAGTTCGGGTTCCATGCTGTCCAGATTCCTCGTGGGGTGTATGGAGGTGAGCGTTTTCCGTTCTAAATGGCTGTTTCCGCCGTGTTTTTATCGGCGGGGCTACCGCCCCGGAAAAGGTGGCGGATTGGTGGGTTGTGATAGGGTGGGCGGTACATTGTCTCCCGCCTGTCTGTTGGCGGTGACCGCCGCGCTCTTTGTTTGTCCCGACGTGGCGGTCGGAGTGTTGAAGTGGCCGTCTCTGTTGGCGGTTTCCGCCAGGGTCGGAATTCTATTTTTTTAACCGCCAGCCTGTTCGCGGGTTAGCCGCCGATTTAACACCGACCGCCAGGGTTGGAATGACCCCCATAGACTTCAAGAAGAAGCACATTTATAACCCCAAATTCATAGGTCCTTATACTGTCCTTCAACAAATCAATCCGGTGACCTATAAACTACAATTGCCCAGATCCTTATGGATTCATCCAGTGTTCCACTCTTCCCTCTTGAAAAAGGCAGTCCAAAAGGTCCACCCTCATCCAGCTCCTGTTCTAATACAAGGGGAAGAAGAATACGAAGTCAAGAAAGTGTTGGATTCTAAACTGAGAGGGCGTAATCTATGGTACTTAATCTCATGGAAAGGTTATGGTCCTGAAAGTAACTCATGGGTTTCTGCATCTGATGTTCATGCTCCAGTACTTGTGAGACGCTTTCATTGTCTTAATCCAAGCAAACCAGGCCTTTGAGCGCGTCTGGGCGAGGGGAGTACTGTCAACACCAAAGCAGCACGCGCTCTATTGGCGACAAAAATGCAAAAAACCAGCACTCTCAAAACAACCTAATTTATGCATTGTGCTGATATGTTGTGGTTTAGCCTTTTGCATTGCAGAGTTCAATCCTGAAAACTTATTTTTAATATGCTTACAAATACTGTTCCTTTGCAATGTATTGCTGCAGGTTTTCAGAGTGTGTTAGGGTGTGGCCCCTTTCCAGGGCCTTCCAGAGACTTTCCCTGCAACATGCCTGGGCCTGGTTCTGGGCTGGGCCAAGACTCTATAAAAGAGAGCCAGCCCAACTCCCAGTGCTCACTATTCAGAGGTCCCAGTGCAGAGCAGCAGCTTCTTCCTGAGCTCCAGTCCCGGCGGCCTATTTGGATCTTCCAGTCTTCTGCCCTTCATCCTTCATTGGTGATCATTGTTCCAGGCGGTAAGACGGTGGTTGGACTGTCCCGACACCGTTATTGAGAATTTTCATATTCTTGGTTTAATTCTTAAAAGAGTAACAGATTACTTGCGCGCTACCATTTCTTGACATTTATATGGTAGTTTACAAATAGGCAAGATGCGTGATTTGTTTCATAAAGGTTTGACTTTGTTATTCATTGCGTGCTACCATTTCTTGACATTGGCATGGTGGCTTAAGAATCGGCAAGACGCGCGATTTGTTTTATGGTGTTTAAACATTGTTGTCCATTGCGCGCTACTATTTCTTGCCATTTACATGATGTTTTACGAATTGGCAAGACGCGCAAATTGTTTCATGAGGATTTAACTTTGTTTTTCATTGGGCACTACCATTTCTTGACATTTACATGGTGGCTTAAGGATCGGCAAAAGAAGAGCGATTTGTTTCATTGTACTTTGATCTTGTTATTTATTGTGAGCTGTTATTTCTTGACATTTACATTGTGTTTTACGAATCGGCAAGACGCGCGATTCGATTAATGATGATTTTACTTTGATATTCATTGCGTGTTACCATTTCTTGATATTTTACATGGTGACTCTCGAATCGGCAAGATGCACGATTCTCTCCTCAAGTTTATTTCATGTTGTTTATTGTATGCCACTATTCTAAGATATTTATTATGTAATATTCGAGTTGACAAGTTATGTGATTTGTTTCCTGAATCCATATTGTGTTATTCATGGTGCACAATCCTTTTATGGTGTTTACTATGTAAAATGTCACTTACCCAGTGTACATCTGTTCGTGGCATGAGACGCTGCAGATTCACATGCTGTGCATTATCCTGCCATCTAGTGTTGGGCTCGAAGTGTTACAAGTTGTTTTTCTTCGAAGAAGTCTTTTCGAGTCACGAGACCGAGGGACTCCTCCCTTTCGGCTCCATTACGCATGGGCGTCGACTCCATCTTAGATTGTTTTCCCCGCAGAGGGTGAGGTAGGAGTTGTGTATATAGTAAAGGTGCCCATGCAATGGAGTAAGTATGTATGTACATAATGTGTATAAAATAGTATATATTTACAAATTTACAAATGTACAAGTTTTATCAACTTATAACGGCTACAGGCTCCCGGGGAGGTGGGAGTGCGCATGTGAATCTGCAGCGTCTCATGCCACGAACAGATGTACACTGGGGAAGTGACATTTTCCGTTCGATGGTATGTGTAGCTGCAGATACACATGCTGTGCATAGACTAGTAAGCAGTTATCTCCCCAAAAGCGTTGGCTTAGCCTGTAGGAGTTGAAGTTGTCTGAAATAATGTTCGTAATACAGCCTGTCATACTGTGGCTTGTTGTGTTGTTAGCACATCTACACAGTAATGTTTTGTGAATGTATGAGGCATAGACCATGTGGCTGCCTTACAGATTTCTGTCATAGGTATATTTCCTAGAAAGGCCATTGTGGCGCCTTTCTTCCTAGTGGAGTGCGCCTTTGGTGTAATAGGTAGATCTCTTTTTGCTTTAATATAGCAGGTCTGAATACATTTCACTATCCATCTGGCAATGCCTTGTTTGGATATTGGATTTCCTGCATGAGGTTTTTGGAAGGCTACAAACTATTGTTTTGTTTTGCGAAACTGTTTTGTTCTATCAATGTAATACATTAGTGCTCTTTTAATGTCTAATGTATGTAAGGCTCTTTCAGCTACTGAGTCTGGTTGTGGAAAAAAGACTGGGAGTTCCATTGTTTGGTTTAGGTGGAACGGTGATATAACTTTTGGTAAGAATTTGGGATTTGTGTGGAGAACCACTTTATGTTTATGTATTTGTATTAAAGGGTTCTTGTATCGTAAATGCTTGTATTTCACTTACTCTTCTAAGAGATGTGATAGCTATTAGGAAGGCTACTTTCCAAGTTAAGTATTGCATCTCACAAGAGTGCATGGGTTCAAATGGTGGGCCCAAGAGTCGTGTTAATACAATATTTAGGTTCCACGAGGGAACTGGTGGTGTTCTCGAGGGTATGATTCTTTTTAAACCCTCCATAAATGCTTGGATGACTGGGATTCTAAAGAGTGATGTTGAATGTGTAATCTGCAGATAGGCAGATATTGCTGTGAGATGTATTTTAATGGAAGAAAATGGTAGTTTAGATTTTTGTAAGTGTAATAAGTAGCTTACAATGTTTTTGGCGGAAGCATGTAGTGGTTGAATTTGATTATTATGGCAGTAATAAACAAACCTTTTCCATTTGTTTGCGTAACAATGTTTTGAAGTTGGTTTTCTAGCTTGTTTAATGACCTCCATACATTCTTGTGTAAGGTCTAAATGTCCAAATTCTAAGACTTCAGGAGCCAGATTGCTAGATTGAGCGATGCTGGATTCGGGTGTCTGATCTGTTGTTTGTGTTGAGTTAACAGATCTGGTCTGTTTGGTAGTTTGATATGAGGTATACTGACAGGTCCAGTAGTGTTGTATACCATGGTTGGCGAGCCCAGGTTGGTGCTATTAGTATTAGTTTGAGTTTGTTTTGACTCAGTTTGTTTACCAGATAAGGAAGGAGTGGGAGAGGGGGAAAAGCGTAAGCAAATATCCCTGACCAACTCATCCATAACGCATTGCCCTTGGACTGAGGGTGTGGATACCTGGACGCGAAGTTTTGGCATTTTGCATTTTCTTTTGTTGCGAATAGGTCTATTTCTGGTGTTCCCCAGCGTAGAAAGTAAGTTTGTAGTATCTGGGGATGAATTTCCCATTCGTGTGTCTGTTGGTGATCTCGACTGAGATTGTCGGCCAACTGGTTTTGAATCCCTGGGATGTACTGTGCTATTAGGCGAATGTGATTGTGAATCGCCCAATGCCAAATGTTTTGTGCTAAGAGACACAGTTGTGATGAGTGTATCCCTCCTTGTTTGTTTAGGTAATACATTGTTGTCATGTCTGTTTTGACAAGAATGTGTTTGTGGACTATTAGTGGTTGAAATGCTTTCAATGCTAGAAACACTGCTAACAGTTCCAAATGATTTATATGCAGTTGCTTTTGTTGAACGTCCCATTGTCCCTGTATACTGTGCTGGTTGAGGTGTGCACCCCACCCCATCATGGAAGCAACTGTTGTGATCACGTATTGAGGCACTGGGTCTTGGAATGGCCGCCCTTGGTTTAAATTTATAGGATTCCACAATTGAAGCGAGGAGTGTGTTTGGCGGTCTATCAACACTAGATCTTGAAGTTGACCCTGTGCTTGTGTCCATTGTGTTGCTAGGCACTGTTGTAAGGGCCGCATGTGTAGTCTTGCGTTTGGGACAATGGCTATGCATGAAGACATCATGCCTAGGAGTTTCATTACAAACCTCACTTGATAGTGTTGGTTTGGGTACATGTTTAGTATTACATTTTGGAAGGCTTGTACCCTTTGTGGACTTGGAGTGGCAATCCCCTTTTGTGTGTTGATTGTTGCTCCTAAGTATTGTTGTATTTGACACGGTTGTAGATGTGATTTTTGGTAGTTTAGAGAGAACCCTAGTTTGTGTAGGGTTTCTATGACGTATTTTGTGTGTAGAAGACACTGTTGCTGAGTGCTGGTTTTTATTAACCAATCATCTAAGTAAGGGAATACGTGCATATGCTGTCTCCTGATGTGAGCGGCTACTACTGCAAGGCATTTTGTGAATACTCTTGGGGCTGTTGTTATGCCGAATGGTAACACTTTGAATTGGTAATGCACGCCTTGGATTACAAACCTTAAGTATTTCCTGTGGGAAGGATGTATTGGTATGTGGAAATAAGCATCCTTGAGATCTAATGTTGACATGTGGTCCTGTTGTTTGAGCAAGGGAATCACGTTTTGAAGTGTCACCATGTGAAAGTGATCTGATTTGATGTAAAGATTCAGGGGGTCATTCTGACCCCGGCGGTCAAGGGTCGGCGGGAGCACCGCCAACAGGCTGGCGGTGCCCCGCAGGGCATTCTGACCGCGGCGGTTTGGCCGCGGTCAGAACAGGAAAACCGGCGGTCTCCCGCCGGTTTTCCGCTGCCCTGCTGAATCCTCCATGGCGGCGCAGCTTGCTGCGCCGCCATGGGGATTCAGACACCCCATACCGCCATCCTGTTCCTGGCGGTTTGCCCGCCAGGAACAGGATGGCGGTATGGGGTGTCATGGGGCCCCTGGGGGCCCCTGCAGTGCCCATGCCAATGGCATGGGCACTGCAGGGGCCCCTGTAAGAGGGCCCCACAAAGAATTTCAGTGTCTGCTCAGCAGACACTGAAATTCGCGACGGGTGCAACTGCACCCGTCGCACCTTCCCACTCCGCCGGCTCCATTCGGAGCCGGCTTCCTCGTGGGAAGGGGTTTCCCGCTGGGCTGGCGGGCGGCCTCCTGGAGGTCGCCCGCCAGCCCAGCGGGAAACACAGAATAACCGCAGCGGTCTTCTGACCGCGGTGCGGTATTCTGGAGGGGGGAACTCTGACGGGCGGCCTCCGCCGCCCGCCAGAGTTAGAATGACCCCCTCAGTGTTCTGAGGTCTAATATGAGTCTCAGTTTTTTGTCCTTCTTTGGAATTAGGAAATACAGGGAGTAAACACCTGTTCCTTTTTGATGGTTGGGTACTAATTCTATTGCTTCTTTTTGTAACAATGCTTGGACTTCTAGTTGTAACAGGTCTAAGTGTTGTTTGGACATATTGTGTGCTCTTGGAGGCACATCTGGTGGAAAATGTAGGAATTCTATGCAATAACCATGTTGGATAATGGCTAGGACCCACGCGTCCGTAGTTATGTATTCCCAGTTGTGGTAATAATCTGTAAGTCTCCCCCCCCTACTGGTGTTGCGTGGTGGGGGTTTGTGACATTGAAGTTACTGTTTGGTTTGTGGGGTTTTTGGGCTCTGGAATTTCCCTCTTGTTTTAGGGAACTGTCCACCCCTATATTGTCCTCGAAACCCTCCTCTCTGATACTGGCCCTGATATGTGGGTCTGACTTGTGAGGTGGAAGGCTCTGTGCTTTGATATTTCTTCTCCACCCTAGGCGTGATGGCTCTGCCTTTTACTGGGTCCTGAAACACTTGTTTAGCGTGTTTTAACATGCCTGGCAGCATTGGCAAGCTTTGATATTGGCTGTGAGTAGATGACAGGGTGTTGAACAAAAAGTCGTCCTCTATGGGCTCTGCATGCAATGCTACATTATGGAATGTAGCTGCCTTGAAACCACCTGCATGTATGCAGTGCTGTCCTCAGGTGGTGACGGCCTTGCCGGGTAGCAATCAGGACTATTGTCTGAGACCGGTGCATCATACAAATCCCATGCATCCGGGTCATCTTGGGTCATCCCCGTGTGTGTTGGTGACTGCATCATTGGGGGTGTTGCTACCGGGGACAGATGTGGCGAATGTGGTGGCAATTGCTGTGGTGGTGTCTTTTCTTTAGCCACTTTTGCTTTTGGCTGCATTTCCGTTTCTTGGAAAGCGAGCTTGCGCTTCATCTTTATTGGAGGAAGAGTCCGGATTCTCCCCGTGTCCTTTTGTATATGCAACCTCCTCTGGGTATGGTCTGGCTCTCCCATGCCCAGTTCTTGTTCAAATCTATGACCTTGTAATTGAATTGAAAGGCCTTGTTCTTCTGTATAGGAGCCTGGTTTCGGCTCCGAAGCCACATGTTTCGGCACCAAAATCTTTTCGACAGTCTTTTTCAGCTCCGAGGAAACCTTCCTGACTTTCGGGGTGCTGAACTCTCGGTGTCGAGTTTGTAAGAGCCGGTATCTCGACCGGAGTCAGATGTCTTCGGCTGTGGGGAGGCCTTTTTCGGTGCCGATGTTTGGTCACGGTGTTTTCGGGTTAAGCCATGGCCTGTTGGCGGTGGCGTCCCCTTGGCCTTCCTTATTTTGGAGTGAGTTTTTGCCGGGGCTGGTTTACTCACGGTTTGTTGCGTCTTCGGCTGCTCACTCTCAGACTCGTCTGAATCCGAATCTCGAATGGAGAATCTCTCCTCTTCTTTGACGTCGATGTGCCCGGCTGGTGTCAACGCCATCTGGAGTCTTCGAGCTCTTCGATCTCGCAGTGTTTTCTTGGCTCGAAATGCTCAACAGTCCTCGCAAGTATCCTCTTTGTGTTCGGGAGACAAACACAGATTACAGACCAAGTGTTGGTCTGTATAAGGATACTTTGCGTGGCAGTTGGGGCAGAAGCGGAAGGGGGTCCGGTCTATGAGGTTTGAAGATGGACGCGGTCGGGCCGACCAGGCCCCGCCGAGGAGTGGAAGCCCCGAAGGGCCGCCGGAGCGCTTCTTTCTTCGGTGTCGATGTGCTAACCCGGTACCGAGCGCAAACAATACCGTCAAATTTTCCGATAGTTAACTAACTTTTCCGAACCGAAATACGGCGCGAAGAGGAACACGTCCGAACCCGATGGCGGAAAGAAAACAATCTAAGATGGAGTTGACGCCCATGCGCAATGGAGCCGAAAGGGAGGAGTCCCTCGGTCTCGTGACTCGAAAAGACTTCTTCGAAGAAAAACAACTTGTAACACTCCGAGCCCAACACTAGATGGCAGGATAATGCACAGCATGTGTATCTGCAGCTACACATGCCATCGAACATATATATATATATATATATATCTGCAATATGCGCAATTAGTGTTGAAACATTTTAAGAGTACACAGAAGGCCAGAGTTTCTAGGCCTAGTCCTAGTATACATTCTCAAAACAGGATTTATATGACTGGTTTAAAGTTTATTCAGAATGTTTTTCTGATCCTCATGTAAAGGAAAGTACTTGAATAAGAAAGTTTTCATTTAATTCATCTTGATTCCCCTGCAGGTATCCAGCCATCTTGAAACTTAGTCATTTTAACCTTAACTCTTAGATTGTTCATGTTTTCAGAGTGACTAGGCTTAGAATCATAGTCTAGTATAGATTTCAGGAGATATAATTTTCATATTGTGTATTCTAATCTTTTTCTTACTACAGGTCTCCTTCCCAGCTGTTCCCTTCCTAATCCCCTCTTCCCCTCTTGAACTCTCTCAGTCTCTGTGATTTATCTATCAGAGTCTTGGAGCTGTGTTGGGAACGTGCACAGACCCCGAGGATCTGGTGACTCTGACACCTATATGTAGTTCACGCGTGTAATGGTGTCCCCACACTCACAAAGTCCGAGGAAATTGCTCTGAACAATGTGGGGGCACCTTGGCTAGCTAGTGCCAGGGTGCCCTCACCCTTAGTAACTTTGCACCTAACCTTCACCAAGTGAGGGTTAGACATAAAGGTGACTTATAAGTTACTTAAGTGTAGTGTAAAATGGCTGTGAAATAACGTGGACATTATTTCACTCAGGCTGCAGTGGCAGTCCTGTGTAAGAATTGTCTGAGCTCCCTATGGGTGGCAAAAAAAATGCTGCAGCCCATCGGATCTCCTGGAACCCCAATACCCTGGGTACCTAGGTACCATATACTAGGGAATTATAAGGGTGTTCCAGGGTGCCAATCAGAATTGGTAAAATTAGTCACTAGCCTGCATACAATTTTAAAAGCAGAGAGAGCATAAACACTGAGGTTCTGGTTAGCAGAGCCTCAGTGATACAGTTAGGCACCACACAGGAAACACATGTAGGCCGTTTTTTTTCATTTTTATTACCCCCATCGCCCCCATCCTCCCTGTCAGCCCTTCCCCTGGAGATTAGCGGCAGCCGCTGCTATGTACATCATGCAACCAACCTTTGTGTGTGTTGGGATTTGTAAAGCAGGGCCTTGAAGTGGATGTTTGCAAGCTGGCGCAATACTTTTTTAAAGGCCACTTGACTCCTCTGTCACCGTTGTGGTGAAGAAAGAATATGTCTGGTACTACAATATTCACTGCACTCAGGAAACTCTCCCGATCATGCTTTGTGGGGCATTAAAAAAAAAAAAAAAAAAATGACCACAACTCCTGCGGGGGTCCTACGACAACGGGACCACCATCAAACCAATCAACACGACACCCTCTTTCTGTCCAGGTCATCTCTGGGTCCCTACACTAGGTTGAGGGGACCCCAAAATAGTAACCTCTCCGACCATTCAATGCCTTTTAAGCTCTCACATGGCTGAAACGTTTGTTACACAGCTGTGAGTAGTTTTTAGGGTCGAGCCTGCGTTGCATGCGCTCGCGCATGCGTATCGCAGAGAGACTCTTTTGTATTTAGAAAAGGGCTCGGAGCCCTGCCAACTTCACGTCAGTGTTTTTTATTTGTTCGTGGGCTTCCCTAATAAAATCTGCTTGCTTTCATTAGTCGAAGGCACGCATATGTCATGCCTTTTCCGGTGGCTAGCACTCCTACTAGCCCTGAAACGTGTAAAGCACTTCACCCTATAGGGGTTACATATATGGTTACACTGCATTACTTTCTGCCATTCTGTTTTCATGTCATCATGCCCTCTAGGGGCTGACTATATGGTTACATGACCATGTTTCTTACAAATTCTATTTTTACTATGGTGACCACTACGGGCTGTTCTAAGCATTACAGTCAAGATACTGGAATATTTGCTGCACTCGGAAAATCGCCCCATAATGCTTTGTGGGACATTTCCTTTGCAAAACATTTTTACCAATAACCGTGTGGTGCTCGTAGGAGAATGGGACCACCATCAAAATGTTCAGCACGACACACTCTTTCTCTCTGGGTCCCCACACTAGGTTGGGGGGGGCAAAATAATAACCCCTCCCACCAGTCAGAATCTTTTTAAGTTCTCTCATGGCTGGAACTTTTGTTTTACAGCTGGGAGTAATTTGTGCTTTATGGGCCTTGTTTGTAATATTAATCTAGTAGGCCTGCTATGCCTGACATTGTGTAATGCACTATGTCCTCTGGGGGCAAAATATATAGTTACACTGCATTACGTTCTGCTATTCTGTTTTCATGTGTTTTGCTCTGTATGGGCTGAATATATAGCTATATGACCATGCTTCTTACAGATTTTAGTGGAGCCCTCTAGGGACTGTTCTGAGTATTACAGTCAAGATACTACAATATTCACTACACTTAGAAACTCGCCCCATAATGTTTTGCGGGGCATTCATTTTACAAAACATTTTTGCCCATAACGTGCTCTTTCTGTCTAAGTCATCTCAGGGTCCGCACAGTAGGCTGGATGGCACCCCAAAAAAATAATATTACAAACATTTATTAAATAATGGCAATATTTTAATTTTTCATTTTTTGCTGCAGATAGAGGAAGGGGGTAAATGGAAGTGCTTTATTTGGTTTTATTTCCAGAACTTTGGTCATGGAAATGTTGTGCTTTCAAATCCAAAGGGTTACAAGAAACTCTAGGGACATGTCTAAGAACTGTAGGATTTACTCTTCAGAGTCATAGGGTCTGTAGCCACAATCTGTAAAACTGTAAATAGGAACCAATAGGCTTAAAGCTAGGAACTGGAGAGTACTAGTTAGGAAGGGAAGAGTTTAGGACTGAGTGCGATCACTAGAAATAATGGCTTGAAAGTGAAGTACTTCTGGACAGAAACTGCAGGTCTTACAAAAAGGAAATGCTGGCTGTGCAGCCAGGAGTTGTTGGTTTTATGGTTAGGACCTGCAAGCCATATGACTAAGAATTACAGGACTTACTTTCAACATCATTTGCTTCTAACCCCTGAGCTGATCAGCTGGCCTTGCTGAAGAGGTGGTCTAGACTGGCAGTAGACAGACTGCTCGCCTTTTTCTGGGGCCTGACAAAATATACCTAATACAGTATTATCTAACAAGCAAATAGTGATGTTTCGTTCTACAGTTGTGAATCCTCAGAGGTATTGCTATCTCAAAAAGCTTCTCTATGTTACTAAAACCCAGCATGAAAATGTTGACCTCGACCTAAAACCTTTGATTGTCCCATCTCCTTTTTTTGAATAACCCTCTGCTTACTTTCCATTCTATGCATACCCTGTTTCTCCAAGTGCAGCTTACTCTATGTCACATGCATGTTTTCATTACTCTTTATTTTTGTATTTCTGCAAACTGCCCACCCCTCATATCAAAGATTATAACCGGTCCTCCTTACTCTCAAACTAGCAAAACCTAATCTCCTCTATCTCATCTTCCAATGCCACCAACCATCTGCATGAGCTCCAAACTAATGACCACACTTAACTCATACTACTTTAATCCACAGGAAAGAGACTGGAGTGAATGCATGGAATTGTATCCTTCAGAGCACACACCTAATCCCAATAACTAATGAATTAATAACCAACATTGGATTTTGGAGCATAGTGTAACGGATTTTGGAGCAAAGTGCTGCCCGCTATTCAATGTCCTGTTACGGGTACTAACAGGGGTTTACGGCCGGAAACTATACAGTTTATTGCTAGGAACTGCAGGATTTATGGCTAGAAGCTGCAGGATGTATGATTAAGAACTCGAAGGTTCGTAGGTTGTAAGTCTTTTGAAGGTAACTGCCTAGCTCATAGTCTGGAACTGCAGGAATTACATGCAGGGACTGTAGATTACTGCCAGGAACTTCTGGGTTTATAGCCTGAAACTTCATGGGGTCCATTCAGGATTTCGAAAGAGGTACTGTAGTGCTGCCAGGATCTGCAGGGCTTATTCAAGGCCCTCTTTGAGTCAACTGCAGGAAGAACACCTTGAAGAGCTCTGATATTCTTGCTAGTTCATAATTATACTTTGGCCACACTGAGGGCTGGAGATAGCAGCAGGATTTTCGAAGCTGGCACCAGGACGGTAATTCTCTGTAGTACTGTGGCATTGTTCTCTACTCTATATTATAGATCTGCAGTAAGTCAATGCAGGAAGCTGGTTCTTTACATCATATATCAAAAATAGATACATCGTACAAAGAGTCCAGGGGTTCCCTTACTAGTGGACAGGGGCTTGCTCTAGCAATCCCAAGGAGCTCTTTCCATGGGTTGTAGTGTGGCTGAGGAGCCTTAGGCTTATCAGAGAGGAGTGTTAGACATCTGCAAATACACACACAGTCAATATATGAGGCACGCAACTCAAGAAATAGAGCCACACCAATTTACAAAAATGACAATTATCTTTATTTATGCTTTGGCACCAGAATCAATACGATTAGGTAAGTATGTTTCACAAGAAAAATCTTTACAGTTTTGAAAAGTCAACAGTGCAATTTCTGAAAGCTGCAATGCTATGGAGGAAAAACAAAGACGGCAAAACAAGTACAGTACAGTGACTTACAAGGCCAATCTCCTGGACTTTAGGTAAGTACTGGGCAAGGGTCAGGACCACACCAAGTCACAGGCTGGGTGTAGAGGTGTAGTATGGTGTCAGGTGCCCAGTGTTACTCTATGGGAATCGGTCCAGTTGAAAAGATGCTGCAGAAGAGGATTGGGGATCCAGTCGGGAGGAACTAACTAATGGGTTCCAATCTTGAGATGTTCAGAGACGAGGGGACACCTTCAGTTCTCTTCTCCACAAGCAACAAGTGCAGAGGTGTCAGGTCTGTCTCCACCAGAGCACTTACGGTCGATGGGGCATGCATGCAGAGGCTTAAGGCAACGTCGGAGGGTCCACAGTGGGCAAGTCCAAGATGGACTTCGTCTCTGGACGGTTGGGGAACCACACCGGCACCGTTGGGCCATTTCAACTCAGGCTGTGCGGCACGGGGGCAAGTGGTGCTCTCAGGTGTCGGGTCTTGCGGTCCTGAGTCCTCACGATCAGTCTGGGTATGCCTTTAAGATGTAGGGAAGGAACTCCGCTGCTCCACGGGTTGTTCCTGGGTCTTTTTAAAAGGCAAGCAGTCCTTCTAGATTTTGGAGGCACAACAGCTGCAGGACAAGACGACTGGCGCAATTCGGCAGGAACAGTGGTCAGGCCAGCATCCTTTGCTTTCCCGGCTCGTCAGTGTCTCTCTTCGTAGGTCAGCAGGAATCTGCTTTCCTGGTGTCAGAAGCTTCCCTAAATACTGAATTTAGGGTTGTTTTGGAGAGTGTAGGATAGTAGCCAATGGGATACTTACCCCCAAGGTCACTACATCCCCTATATAACTACTTCCCATGGGAACTGGGTATAACCTTGTCCTACAGTTCCCAAATGTGCCAACGCCAAGATGGCAGATTTCTAAATGTAGTGACTGGATCAGGCAGCTCATCTTAGCAGAGGAACTGACCTTAGGGGTGGACACAACTCTGCATACTAAATTTCCGACCTGTCCTGGTGTCAAAAGGGCCCTCGGGCAGAGGTGACCGGCATCTCTCCTTTAAACGAAGCCAGATCTGCATACCAAGGGTGGTAGGCTTCTTTGAAGTGCCCTGCTTTGGTATGCAGGTCATTCTGTTGGGTGGGGTGTATAAAGACCTCTCCAACAGCAAGCTTGGTTTATGGCCACCTCAAGAGCAAAGGTTCTGACCCTTGGGGGTTACACTTGATTCTGGTGGTGACAGGCTGGCTGAAACTGGTCAGACCGCAAACGGGTTTTCAGGGGGCACCTCTGGGTACATATATTAATAAATCCATCACTGGCATCAGTGAGGGTTTAGTAGTATGAGATGATAGACCAATCATCCCTATTTTCAGTAAAGCCATCATGTAGCTGGAGAACTCGTAGTGACCAGTGTCCAGCACATGCGCTTCAAATGGCTTCCCTCCTCACTCACTATGTCTAAGAATCAACAAAGACATAGCAGGGGCATATCTGCTTGTGCAAATATGTCCTTATATGTATTTAATGTATCCTGCCATAGGACTGTAAGGTCTTCTGTAGGGTTGTCTCACATATATTGCATGCAGTGATAGGGGATATCGCACACAGGCTGTGTATCATGTGTTTTCACTTTTAGCTGCACCAAGACACACAACTGCAGTGGCAGTCTGCATGTACTAGGTGAGAGGTCCCTGAGAGAGGCACAGTACATGCAACCGCCCTTGGGGACCCTCTTTGGTACTCATGCCCTAGGTACCAGGGGCACCATTTACTAGGGACTTATGTGGGGGTGGGGTGGGGGTGAGGGTTGGGGGGGCAAAGGTTTTGTGAATTAAGGAACCATTGCACAGTTTTAGGGAAAGAGATCTGGCACTTTCAGTCAAAACTGCATTGAATACTAGGTGAAAAATGAGGGTGACCAAGTCAAAAAGGGGCACTTTCCTACACACACACCACCTCTCCCCCAAACAAAAGAGAATGAGAGCAACCTTTCCGAAGAGTCTTCATTGTCTAAGTGGAAAAAACGGGAAAGGCCGATTTGTTGTTGTCAGCCCCAGGTCTGTGTCCCACTGTAAAGTCTATTCCCTGTAAGGAGATAGACCACCTCAACAGTTTGGGGTTTTCATCTTTCATTTGCAGCCGCTATATGAGAAGAATGTGGTCATTTTCAACAAGCAAGTGAGAACCAAACAGGTATGATCTCAACTTCTTCAAGGACTAGACCACTGCAAAGGCTTCCCTCTTGATCGTATTCCAAAACTGCTCTCAGGGAAGTAACCACCTGCTAATGAAAGCAACGGGTTGGTCATGGCCATCATCATTGGTTTGGGACTGGAGCGCTCCTATCCCATATTCAGAGGCATCTCTCGGCACTGTGAACTGCTTTGAATAATCTGGAGCCTTCAGAATTGGCGCTAAGCACATTGCTTCCTTCAATGTGTCAAAAGCCTTTTGACAGCTCATTGATCAGTTTACCTTCTTTGGCATTTTCTTGGATGTCAGTTCTGTGAGTGGTGCAACAATGGTACCATACCTCTTCACAAGTCTCCTGTAGTACCCAGTCAAGCCAAGGAATGCCCTGACTTGGGTCTGGGTGGTTAGCACTTCTTAGTCCAGAATTGTCTGGATCTCGGGTTGTAGTGGCTGAACTTGGCCTCCATCTACCAGATGGCCCAAGTATACAACCTTGTCCTGCCCTATCTGGCACTTGCTTGCCTTGACAGTGGGCCTGTGATGCACAGCGCTTCAAGAACCATGCCACGGTGGATCAGGTGATCCTGCCAAATGGAACTAAAGCCAGCAGTATCATCGAGATATGCTGCACTAAAGGCTCCCAACCCAGCAAAGACTATTCACCAACCTTTGGAAGGTGGCAAGGGCATTCTTTAAACCAAATGGCATAATAGTGAACTGGCAATGCCCATCTGAGGTAGAGAATGATGATCTTTCTTTTGCTCCAGGGGTCAGAAAAATCTGTCAATAACCTGTTGTCAAATATAAAGTACTGAGAAATGTGGATGCCTCTAACCTGTCAATCAGTTCATCTGCCCTTGGAATAGGGTGTGCATCTGTCTTGGTGACAGTATTAAGACCCCTGTAGTTGACGCAAATACAGTTCTGGTTTCCCTCCCTTGGAATGAGGTTTGGGGATTAAGACCACTGGGCTAGCCCAGGGGCTGTTAGAGGGCTCAATTACCCCTAAATTCAGCATCTTGCTTACTTCAGCTTTGATGATCTGTATATTTTGCTTTTGACAGGCATCTGGTCACTAATGTCCAAATCATGCACACACCGGTGAGTCTGAACAGGGGTGTTGGCAAAGAGCCCAGCATACTGTTTGCTGTGGGGCAGTGAGGGTGTCTGAAAAGACCACACCATCCACTGACCCTTCTTAGGGGCTGTGGGAAAGGAGGTCAGTGAGAGGCTCGCTCACTTCTTCCTGATCCTAATGAGCGACCATCAACATGGCCACATCAGCCTTATCACGGGAGAGTTTAAGGCAGTTCACAATGATGGCCCTGTGAGTGTTCCTGGGAGTGCCTAAGTCAACCAGGTAGGTGATCTCACTCTTCTTTTCAAGGATAGGGTAAGGGCTACTCTGTTTGTCCTGCAGTGCCCTGGGAACCAAAGGCTCAAATGCCAACACCCTCTGTCCTGGTTGGAACTCCACCACGGCAGCCTTTTGGTCATACCCGAGCGGCTGGAGCTTTTGGCTGGCCTCATGATTTTTTGATGCTTTCTCAATGTACTCAGCCATCCTTTAATGTAGGCCAAGTACACAGTCCACAATATCTTGTTTGTGCTCTTTGAGAGGCCTCTCCCAGCCTTCCCTCACTAGACAGAGTGGTTCAACAGAAACAGAAGTTCAAAGGGGAAAAAAATACTCCATTCTCTGTAGGCGCAAAGCAAGCATGGCAGCAGAATATACCATCTCCTTTTGAGTTCTGCAGGGGATATGCAATCATGCATTTCATGGTTTTGTTGAACCTCTCAACTAAACCATTTCCTTATGGGTGATACAGGGTAGTGAACTTATAAGTCACTTCACATTTATTCCATACTGCCCTGAGGTATGCAGACATGAGGTTACTACCTCTCTCTGATACACCTCCTTGGGTAAACCCACACTAGTAAAGATGGGGCTTTTCAACTGCAGGAGTAGTTGTAGTCCTAAGGGGTATTGCATCCGGGATTCATGGTGGCATGATCCACTACAATCTATATAACTCTATTCCTTGATGCTGTTGGGGTTTAAAGGGGGCCAACAATGTCAATCCTTACCATTTCAAAGGGAACCCCAACCACTGGAAGTGGAATTAAAGGAGCCTTTGGGTGGCCACCTGTCTTGCCACTGGCTTGACAGATGACAGGAGTTACAAAACTCCTTCACCTTCTGGGACATTCCTGGCCAGTAGACGTGAGATACAAACACAAGAAACCTAGCTAAGGGGATGTCATGAGCCAAAGTGAGTAGGAACACTATGTACATCTGAGGCACTACACCACTCCCGATTTGGGGACTCTGGCCTCAGTATACAGGAATCCCTCCTCCCAAAAGGTTCAGTGGGAGCCACTGACATCTCTTTTTTTCTGTCAGCAGTTTGCTGTCTCAGGCTCTCAAGAGTGGGACCGGTCCTCTCTCCCTGGCATAGCTCTTCCCTTAAGAGTCCCCCTGGGCCCAGGAGCTCTGTCGTGTAAGGCTAAAAGTTCCTGGGGCTCAGTTCCCTCTTTGGCTGACAGGTTTTCTCTCTGAGGATAGGCGACCTGAGCTTGGGGCTGCTCAGAAGCTGGCTTACTACACTTCCTCAACACAAAAGGATGATGAACGGAGTGCTGAAACTTTTCAAACACTCACTCCCAGTTAACAGATCTGGGTTGTATCCATCGTTAATTTACTCACCATGCCACCCCAGTTTGGACCCAGCCATATGCAAATCAGTCTTGACCCTGCTCCACATGGGAACACTTGCGCCCGAACTGCCAGACGAGGTCCTCCCCTGACCAGAAACAAGTGTCCTGGAACCGATTTCGGGGTATCACCCCTCATCAGCTAAGCTACCTTGAACCCAGTGGCACAGTGAGCAAGAGACCTATGTCTCGGCACATATCCTTGCCTCATAGCGCGAATTTAGCAACACAAAAGGATGATGGATGGAGTGCTGAAACTTTTCAAACACTCACCCCCAATCACAGGTCTGGGTTAAATCCATCGATCCTTTTGCTCACCATGCCACCCAAGTTTGGACCCAGCCATATGCAAATTAGTATTGACACTGCTCCCAGATCTGTGACTGGGGGTGTTGTAGATTGGACTCTTGCTTTAGGCAAGACTGCTTGTTAAAGGATAACAGTACTTTTGTTTGTAGGCGACTATGCCTATCCTACAACAAGTCGCGACTGTTGTCCCAACCTTACCGGCTCACTAGCAGCACCTCACCAGAAACATAATAGTAAACGGTGATTTGTGGCAGCCTTTACGCATGGACTCGAGAATAAGACATCTCAGTGAGTGTCGGGATTAAACGGAGATTACCCCTTTCTCACAGATATATCATGTCTCATACAAACACAGGCAATGACAAAGATGCAGTAGCGTTTCAATAGTTTTTATTTTATTATAACTGCAATTTGCAATAAGTTGCATGGGCTGCAATGATCAGGATAATGAATAATGCAAGAAACAGAATTGTGAAGACGAGAGTCATTATTACAAAGACCCCCACCATCTTGCAATACATAGAAAAGACATATGCGATGTAATATGCCCTAATACCCTAATGTGAGAGGCCTAACCTCCTACCTAAAGGAGAGCTGGGTTTGCTAAAACTAATCTGCCAATGCCATGTCTATGACAGGAGCCCCCAACCCTTGTTACCTTGGAATGAGGTCTCTATCTCAGACTCCGCAGGGACACGAAGACTGGGTAAGGGTCAAGACGACTGCAGCATCGGTATCAGTGATGGTGGCGATGCCCTCTGGTCGGAATCCCTCTGATTATCTGTCTAACGTGCAATGTATTTATACAGTTCTACCAGGACCCCTGACGTAGGTATGTTCCCAAACAATAGATAACAGACATGCTTGGGACGGCAATTAATATAAACAATCCCTTGAAAGTATAGAGAGGGAAAATCCCGAAGTGTGAACACCTACTGTTTGTTTGTCTTTGTTGCTTGATCTTGACGCCTTAGCGCGGTGGCACTGATAATGCAAAGCTTAACAAGTGGCCTAACTATAAACAAGGCAGCCATCTTAGAAGAATTAAATAATTAAATGGGCTAAGACAGAGCAAGCTAAGTAGGTTAAAAGTCACTAGGTGACGGGGGCACGAGTCTGCCTAACTCCTGTTATCCCATTAAAACGAGTCAAGACTGATATGTATACGGCTGGGTCGATACTGGAATGGCATGGCGAGCAAAAAACACAATGGATTAAACCCAGATCTATGACTGGGAGTGAATGTTTGATTTGTTCCACATTCCATCCATCATCTGTTCTTTTTACCAGACTTCCTGCCTTTTCTCTTGGAGGGCTAGGCCATTATTCCAGGCTCCAGTACCTCTTTTTCACCCAAAGCTTTGCATTCTGCTCTTTTCACACACACACCCATTCTGGTATACCCAGCATAGCTACATGGGTTTTTCTTTTAACCTCAGTCCATGCTGAGGACTCAAGATCAGGCAGACTACAGGAACTGCAGTGGATACCACCACCTTCTTTTTGCCAGTACATTCTCCCCACTCTAAGGATACCATTGCCATGAGAAGGACCTTAGTTTGGTTGTCATCAATGTGGACTGTGAAGGCTTCACAAGTCAGATACTGTGCTGGGGATATCAGTTTTTCAGGTTACTGGGCCAGACAGCCAGGCCAGCTACATCCACCCCTCCCTCTGAGACTAAGGTTGCTTCTGTGAGCTCTCTGACATGGTCAGGGCCTACCTGGTATCCCATCTGGAGACAGCACTGCAGCGGGAGGTGCAGGTGCACTAGGGGGGTTCTTTTTCGGGCAGGTAGAGTCTCCAGTTCAGTGCCCGTTTGCCTTGCAATTGAAGCACCAAGTCTTCGTAGAGTCAATGTTCTTACCGTTAAACCCACCCTTGGCTTGAGATTTGTCTCTGGGCCCACCCTCCAGATCAGATGTTTGGGAGTCTTTAGACCAGTCACCAGATTTCCCTTGGGGGTGCGGGCAGCTTAGAAACCCCTCTCTGTTTGTCACCCCAACCATGAGTTGTTTTGGAAACCCTAGTTTTTGGCCCAGTGGTCTGCCTTCGTTCCCAGTTCTTGGAGAGAAATTAGACCGAGGTCTAACATGTACTGATGCAATGTTTCACAATGAAAATGTCACTTACCCAGTGTACATCTGTTCGTGGCATTAGTCGCTGCAGATTCACATGCTGTGCATAGTCTGCCGTCTGGTGTTGGGTCGGAGTGTTACAAGTTGTTTTTCTTCGAAGAAGTCTTTTCGAGTCACGAGACCGAGGGACTCCTCCCACTTCGGTTCCATTGCGCATGGGCGTCGACTCCATCTTAGATTGTTTTCCCCGCAGAGGGTGAGGTAGGAGTTGTGTATGCTAATAATAGTGCCCATGCAATGGAATAAATGCGTATGTACAAAATGAAGGTTTAATGTAATATATTTACAAATGTACAAATGTTCAAGAACTACTTCTAAACGGCTACAGGCTCCCGGGGAGGAGGGTGGGCGCATGTGAATCTGCAGCGACTAATGCCACGAACAGATGTACACTGGGTAAGTGACATTTTCAGTTCGGTGGCATGTGTAGCTGCAGATACACATGCTGTGCATAGACTAGTAAGCAGTTATCTCCCCAAAAGCGGTGGTTCAGCCTGTAGGAGTGGAAGTAGTTTGAAATAATGTTCTTAGTACGGCTTGACCTACTGTGGCCTGTTGTGCAGATAACACATCTACACAGTAGTGTTTAGTAAATGTATGAGGCGTAGACCATGTTGCTGCCTTACATATTTCGGTCATTGGAATATTTCCTAGAAAGGCCATAGTAGCACCTTTCTTTCTGGTTGAGTGTGCCTTTGGTGTAATAGGCAGTTCTCTCTTTGCTTTAAGATAGCAGGTTTGGATGCACTTTACTATCCACCTGGCGATACCTTGTTTTGAAATTGGATTTCCTGTATGAGGTTTTTGGAAGGCAATAAATAGCTGTTTTGTCTTTCTAATTTCTTTTGTCCTGTCAATGTAGTACATTAGCGCTCTCTTGATGTCTAATGTATGTAGTGCTCTTTCAGCTATTGAATCTGGCTGTGGGAAGAACACTGGTAATTTCACTGTTTGGTTTAAGTGGAACGGTGAGATAACCTTTGGTAAGAATTTTGGATTTGTTCTTAGAACAACCTTATTTTTGTGTATTTGAATAAATGGTTCTTGTATGGTAAACGCCTGTATTTCACTTACTCTTCTTAGAGATGTGATGGCAATGAGAAATGCAACTTTCCACGTTAAGTATTGCATTTCACAAGAATGCATGGGTTCGAAAGGTGGACCCATGAGCCTTGTTAAGACAATGTTGAGGTTCCATGAAGGAACAGGTGGTGTCCTTGGTGGTATCATTCTCTTTAGGCCCTCCATAAACGCCTTAATGACAGGTATTCTAAATAGGGAAGTTGAATGAGTAATCTGCAGGTAAGCAGATATTGCTGCGAGATGTATTTTTATGGAAGAGAAAGCTAGATTTGATTTTTGTAAATGTAGTAAATATCCTACTACATCTTTTGGAGATGCATGCAATGGTTGGACTTGATTATTATGGCAGTAACAAACAAATCTTTTCCATTTACTTGCATGGCAGTGTCTAGTGGATGGTCGTCTAGCTTGCTTTATGACCTCCATGCACTCTTGTGTGAGGTTCAAGTGTCCAAATTCTAGGATTTCAGGAGCCAAATTGCTAGATTCAGCGACGCTGGGTTTGGATGCCTGATCTGTTGTTTGTGTTGTGTTAACAGATCTGGCCTGTTAGGTAGTTTGACATGAGGTACTACTGACAGGTCTAGTAGTGTGGTATACCAAGGTTGTCTTGCCCATGTTGGTGCTATTAGTATGAGTTTGAGTTTGTTTTGACTCAATCTGTTTACTAGATATGGAAGGAGAGGGAGAGGGGGAAAAGCGTACGCAAATATCCCTGACCAATTCATCCATAGAGCATTGCCTTGAGACTGCCGGTGTGGGTACCTGGATGCGAAGGTTTGGCATTTTGCGTTTTCTTTTGTTGCAAATAGATCTATTTGAGGTGTTCCCCAATTTTGGAAGTAAGTGTTCAGGATTTGGGGGTGAATTTCCCATTCGTGGACCTGTTGGTGATCCCGAGAGAGATTGTCTGCTAGCTGGTTCTGGATCCCTGGAATAAACTGTGCTATTAGGCGAATGTGGTTGTGAATTGCCCAATGCCATATTTTTTGTGTTAGGAGACACAACTGTGTCGAGTGTGTTCCCCCCTGTTTGTTTAAATAATACATTGTCGTCATGTTGTCTGTTTTGACAAGAATGTATTTGTGGGTTATCATTGGTAGGAATGCTTTCAACGCTAGAAATACTGCTAACAATTCTAGGTGATTTATATGAAACTTTCTTTGATGTACGTCCCATTGTCCTTGGATGCTGTGTTGATTGAGGTGTGCTCCCCACCCTGTCATGGAAGCATCTGTTGTTATCACGTATTGTGGCACTGGGTCTTGGAAAGGCCGCCATTTGTTTAAATTTGTACTGTTCCACCATAGAAGCGAGAGGTATGTTTGGCGGTCTATCAACACCAGATCTAGAAGTTGACCCTGTGCATGTGACCATTGTGATGCTAGGCACTGTTGTAAGGGCCGCATGTGCAATCTTGCGTTTGGGACAATGGCTATGCATGAGGACATCATGCCTAGGAGTTTTAATACCATCTTTGCGTGTATCTTTTGTGTTGGATACAAAGCTTGTATCACCTTGTGAAAATTTTGAACCCTTTGTGGACTTGGAGTGGCTATCCCTTTTGTTGTGTTGATTGTCGCTCCTAAGTATTGCTGTGTTTGACACGGCAAAAGTTGTGACTTTGCATAGTTGATGGAGAAACCCAGTTTGTAAAGGGTTTGTATAACATAATCTGTGTGGTGTGAACACTTTGTTAGCGAGTTTGTTTTGATTAACCAATCGTCTAGGTACGGGAACACGTGTATTTGCTGCCTCCTTATATGTGCAGCTACTACTGCTAGACATTTTGTAAAGACTCTTGGTGCTGTTGTTATTCCGAATGGCAACACTTTGAATTGGTAATGTATTCCTTTGAATACGAACCTTAGGTATTTCCTGTGCGAGGGATGTATCGGTATATGGAAATACGCGTCTTTTAGATCTAACGTTGTCATGTAGTCTTGCTGTTTCAGTAGTGGTATTACGTCTTGTAACGTGACCATGTGAAAGTGGTCTGATTTGATGTAGGTGTTTAGTGTTCTGAGATCTAATATTGGTCTCAGACTTTTGTCTTTTTTCGGTATTAGAAAGTACAGTGAGTAAACTCCTGTGTTCTTTTGTGTTTTTGGTACTAATTCTATTGCGTCTTTTTGCAGTAATGCTTGAACTTCTAGTCCTAGAAGGTCTATATGCTGTTTTGACATATTGTGTGTTTTCGGTGGGACGTTTGGAGGGAGTTGGAGAAATTCTATGCAATAACCATGTTGGATAATTGCTAAGACCCAAGTGTCTGTTGTTATTTCCTCCCATGATTTGTGGAACTGGCTTAGTCTTCCCCCCACTGGTGTTGTGTGAAGGGGTTGTGTGACTTGTGAGTCACTGCTTATTTTGAGGGGTTTTGGGACCCTGAAACTTTCCCCGGTTTCTTGGGAATTGGCCCCCTCTGTATTGGCCTCGAAAGCCACCCCTTTGATATTGTCCCTGGTAGGTAGGTGGTCTTGTTTGTGAGGTGCTGGCTTCTGTGGCTTGACCTCGAAACCCTCCTCTGAAAGTTGTTTTGCGAAATGTGCCAAATGTGCCTCTGCCCTGCGGGGAATAGAGTGCGCCCATGGCTTTGGCTGTGTCAGTGTCCTTCTTTAATTTTTCAATTGCAGTGTCCACTTCTGGGCCAAACAATTGCTGTTCATTGAACGGCATGTTGAGCACTGCCTGTTGTATCTCAGATTTGAAGCCAGATGTGCGCAGGCATGCGTGTCTCCTTATTGTCACAGCAGTATTTATTGTTCTTGCAGCTGTATCTGCTGCATCCATAGAAGAACGTATTTGGTTGTTGGAGATATTTTGCCCCTCTTCAACCACTTGTTTCGCTCGTTTCTGGAATTCTTTGGGGAGGTGCTCGATGAGATGTTGCATCTCGTCCCAATGGGCCCTGTCGTATCGCGCTAGGAGTGCTTGCGAGTTGGCGATGCGCTACGGATTTGCAGCTTGTGCTGCAACCCTTTTCCCAGCTGCATCAAACTTGCGGCTCTCCTTGTCCGGAGGTGGTGCGTCGCCTGATGTCTGCGAGTTGGCTCTTTTACGAGCTGCTCCTACGACTACTGAATCTGGTGTCAGTTGTGATGTAATAAAAGCAGGGTCTGTGGGCGGTGCCTTGTATTTTTTCTCCACCCTTGGAGTTATTGCTCTGCTTTTAACAGGCTCCTTAAAAATCTGTTTAGCGTGCCTTAGCATTCCCGGGAGCATGGGAAGGCTTTGATAATGGCTGTGGGTGGAGGACAGGGTGTTAAAGAGGAAGTCATCCTCAATAGGCTCCGAATGTAGAGATACATTATGAAATTCGGCTGCCCTAGCTACCACCTGTGCATATGCTGTACTGTCCTCAGGTGGTGAGGGTTTAGTTGGGTACGACTCTGGACTATTGTCCGATACTGGGGCATCATAGAGGTCCCATGCTGCCTGATCATCCTGGCTCATGGTGCTATGAGCTGGTGAGTGTGGTGGAGTCTGTGCCGGTGATACATGAGTTGACTGTGGTGGAGAGGGTGGTGGAGTTGCCCTCTTTACCACCTTTGCTTGTGGTGGCTTGTCTTGTTGCTGGAAGTCAAGTTTCCTTTTCCTTCTGATTGGGGGAAGAGTGCTGATTTTCCCTGTACCCCTTTGGATAAAGATCCGCTGTTGCGTGTGATCTACCTCTGTAGTTTGTAATTCCTCCTCAAATCTGTGTCTTTTTAGTTGGGAGGACAGTGAGTGTTCCTCTGAGTAGGAACTGGTTTTTGGTTCGGTTGCCGGGTGTTTTGGCACCGAAACCGTGTCTTTAGTTGTTTTCGGCTCTGACGAGATCTTTCTCTTTTTCGGTGTCTTGGCCTCTCGGTGCCGACCATCTTCGGTGCCGCTATCTCTGTGCCGAGCAGCTTCGGTGCCGCTGTCTCTGTGTCGAGTAGCTTCGGTGCCGCTATCTCGGTGTTGAGCCTTTTCTGCACCACTCTCTCTGTCCCGAGAGTGTTGCGTGCATGTGTCTCGACCTGAGTCGGACGACTTCGGCACCAGCTCGCCTTTTTTCGGTGCCGATGGACGGTCACCTACTTTATGGGTTATGCCATGGCCTGTTGGCAGTGGCGTCCCCTGGGCTTTGTCTGTTTTCTCGTGTGATCTTTCTTTCGACGTCTTACTCACGGTTGGTTGCTCGTCGACGTCGAATTCTTCGGAATCCGAATCGCGGATGGAGAAAGTTTCTTCTTCTTCCTCCTCCTCGAACCCTTGTTGTCCTGTCGGCGTGGAAGCCATCTGCAACCTCCTGGCTCTTCGGTCCCTGAGCGTTTTTCTCGACCGAAACGCGCGACAGGCCTCACACGACTCTTCCTTGTGCTCGGGGGACAGGCACAAGTTACAGACCAAATGTTGGTCTGTATAAGGATGTTTACTGTGGCATTTAGGACAGAATCGGAACGGGGTCCGTTCCATCAGTCTCGATGTTGCACGCGGTCGGGCCGACCAGGCCCCGACGGGGGATCGAAAATACCCCGAAGGGTTACCGGAGCTCTTTAAGGCTCGGTGTCGATTTGCCCTAACTATCCCGATACCGAACAAAACAATACCGACGAATTTTCCGTTGATTCTGACTAACTTTCCGACCCGAAACACGGAGCGAAAAGGAACACGTCCGAACCCGATGGCGGAAAAAAAACAATCTAAGATGGAGTCGACGCCCATGCGCAATGGAACCGAAGTGGGAGGAGTCCCTCGGTCTCGTGACTCGAAAAGACTTCTTCGAAGAAAAACAACTTGTAACACTCCGACCCAACACCAGACGGCGGACTATGCACAGCATGTGTATCTGCAGCTACACATGCCACCGAACACACTATTACTTAACAGATGTTCTTTCATAAAAAGATTATAAAGCCATCATAGTCTTGCAACTTTTAACCAGCCAGCCAGTGTTCTGACTGAGAAGTAAACCCAATCTACCCAGGACTGAATAGAGGTGTTTCTAGTTTCCCTGAACCTGATCCTGTACTCCTCAGGTCTGAGTCCAAAGCCCTCAATCAGGGTGTGCTTGATGCAGTCATAGGACTCAGCATCTGCTCCAGTCAGTGTCAAGAGTCTATCCCTACAGTATCCTAAGAACAGCTCCCAGAGTAGAGAGCCCCAATAATTCTGGCTGAGTTTCCTCATGGTACAAGCCCTCTCAAAGGCAGTGAACCAGTCGGTGATATCATCAACCTCTGAATATTGGAGACAATCCCTTTGGGTGTCTTAGGGTCAAAAGCTTCTTTCTCCCCATTTAAAGCTTTGCTGCCACTAGAGATGGGTCCTAGGCCATCTCAGCTCGCTCTTTCTCTGTAGCTAAGTCTAGACTCTATCCTTTTAGCTAACTTCTGGAGTTCAGCATCTTCACTGTCTCCATCTCCTGGGGCACTATCAAAAACGCCTCCAGTGGTGCTACTGTCAGTGGGGTTTTGGACGGATTCCTCCTCCTCCTCCCCTTCCTCCTCACTCTCATGAGGGGCTTCTTGCCATGGCTCTTTCGTTTTCTACAAGCAGCTGCTGCAGATGAGCTTTTGTGGGCTTAGGGCCCATGGCAAGTTTCCATGCCTGACAGGGGGTCTCCAGTTGAGCAACCTTAAGAATTTTGTAGGGGCCCAGGTTGAGCTCCTGGGATGAGCCTGATGCCTCAGTCATGCTTTTAAAGTAGTTGGGACCTTTTTAGAACGTGAAAAAATGTCCAAGTGAATGACTAAGGCCTAACTAACTAAAGTATTTCAAATTCTAAACAGTTTGGACTTGGGGACTTAACACAAGGCCCTACAGCTATTTTTAAACAATTTTGAAACATCGAAAATTGGAAAAAAAATTCCTAACTTAAAACAATTTGGATTCCTTAGTGGTATCACTCATTAAACGAGTGGCACAGCAAATGTCAAGTCTTGTATCCCACTGCTGTCACCAATATCGTAAGCTGGCTCTTTATATGATATATAAAAATGAGATATAGTGTGCAAAGAGTCTAGGGGTTCCCTTACTAGTGGACAGGGGCTTTTCTCTAGCAATCCCACTGTGCTCTTTTTAGGGGTAGTGTGGTCAGGATGCCTTAGGTTTATCAGAGAGGAGTGTTAGACATCTGCAAATACACACAGTCAATGAATGAAACACGTGACTCAAGAAGGAGATCCACAACAATTTACAAAAATAGCAAGTGTCTAAATGTATGTTTTGAAACCGCAATCAAAACGATCAGGTAAGTACGTTTTGCAAGAAAAATCTTTACAGTTTTGAAAAGTCGACAGTGCATTTTCTGGAAGTTGAAATGTTATCCTATGGAGGAAAACCAAAGGCGGCAAAAAAGGTACAGTACAGCAACTTACGAAGTCAGTCTCCTAGACTTTAGGTAAGTACTGGGCAATGATCATGACCACACCTACAGGTTACACCAAGAAACACTGGGATGGCCAGGGGCAGAGGTGTAGTACACCTTCAGGTACCAAATGTTACTCTATGGGGATTCGTCTGGTCAAAAAGATCCTGCAGGTGAGAACTGGGGGTCCAGTCAGGAGGAACCAACCAGTGGGTTCCAACCTTGAAATGTCTGGGGGCGAGGGGGCACTTTCAGTTCTCTTCTCCATTGGCAGGGGCAACAGGTGCAGAGGAGTCCTGAGGCGTCGTCTTTTTTTTCCACTGGAGCACTCTTGGTTGATGGGGCCTGCATGCAGATGCTGCAGGCGATGTCAGAGGGTCCACAGTGGGCAAGTACAAGGTGGACTTCGTCTCTGGAGGGCTGGGGAACCATGCAGACACTGTTGGTTAACTTCAACTCGGACTCTGCGGCACGGGTGCAGTGGTGCTCTCAGGTGTTGGGGCTTGGCATCTGGAGTCCTCACATGGAGCCTTCGGGTGCATGCAAGATGCAGGGAAGCAGCTTTGCTGCTCCACTGGAGTTGCTGGGTCTTTTTAGGCAGTCTTCCCAGGCTTTGGATGCACAATAACTGCAGGACAAGATGCTTTTGACACACTTCAGCAGAAGCAGTGGACAGGCTGGCAGGGCTGGGTCCAGGTTAGGTGCTTCGTCCTTTGCTTTCACAGCTCTTCAGCCTCCTTCTTAAGGTCAGCAGGAATCCGCTTTCCTGGTTCCAGGGGCTCCCCCAAATACTAAATGTAGGGGCATTCTGGGGAGTGTAGGGTAGTAGCCAATGGGCTACTTTACCTTAGGGGTCACAACATCCCTAATATGACGAATTCCTGTGGGAAGTGGGAATAACCTTGTCCCAGAATTCCAAAACCAAGATGGCAGGTTTCTAAATGTAGTGTCCACATCAGGCAGCTCAGCTGCTTAGAGGTGGGAATGACCTCAGGGGTGGGCACACCTCACTGCAGACAAAGTTCCCACTTGTCCTGGTGCGAAATGGGCCCTGGAGCAGAGGTGGGTGGCATCTCTCCTTTGAGCGAAGCCAGATCTGCATACCAAGGGTGGAGGGTTTCTTTGAAGCCTTTGGCATTGGAATGCAGGTTTGGAGGTCATCCTGTTGGGTGGGGTGAGTAAACACCTCTCCCAGAGCAAGCCCAGTTTGTGACCACCCAGTGCAATGGCCCTCACCCTTGAGAGTGTGAGGTATCAGACTTGTGTCTGTGGTGGCAGGCTGGCTAAAACTGATCAGACCGTAGAAGGGGTGATGGTAGGTTTTCAAGGGGCACCTCTAAAGTGCCCACTAAGTGCATGTATTAATAAATCAATTACTGGCGTCAGTGAGGGTTTATTATTATGAGATGGTTGATACCAATCATCCCTATTTTCAGTTACGCCATCATGTAGCTGGAGAACTCTTAATGACCAGTGTCCTGCTCATGTATCAAAAATGGCTTGCCTGCTCACTCACTGTATCTAAGAATCGACAAAGACGTTGCAAAGGCCTATCTGCTTGTGCAAATATGTCCTTTTATGTAATATAATGCACCCTGTCTTAGGGCTGTAAGGCCTGCTGTAGGGGTGACTTACATTTAATGCATGCAGTGTTAGGGATCAAGGCACTCAGGCTGTGTGTCATGTTGTGATTTCGCTTTTAGCTGCACCAAGACACAAAACCTGCAATGGGAGTCGGCACGTGAAAGGTGAGGGGTCCTTGAGGATGGCAAAGTACATGCTGCCACTGCTAGGGACCCTCTTTGGTAACCAGGCCCTAGGTACCAGGGGTACCATTTACTAGGGACTTACGGGGGCAAAGGTACTGCCAACTGAGGAATCAATGCACAGTTTTAGGGAACGATCTGGCACTGGGACCTCGTCAAAAGGAACCCAGAGCACTTTCAGTCAAAAGTGCATTGAATACCAGGCAGAAAGTGGGGATAACGGGCACTTTCCTACAGTCAAATATTGCAAGTCTTTGGCCGAAAGTGCATGTTCATCTCAGGTTGCTTTTGGCAAGGGCCTGTAGAGGAATACTCCTTGTTTGAACAAGGAACTGTTTCACATGCATGTTTCCTGCTCTTTTCTGAATATTGAAAAAGCAATGTTCAAAGGGAGGATAAAACAGTTAAATGGACTTGCTTCTCACTGATCTTTGATATTCCTGCCTCAGTCAACAACCTAAAGCCTATGACCCTCAAATGGCAAAATAATCTCTGCATTGCAAGTTCCTTATTCTGAGCATGAGTGCACAACTTTAAAGCTAGTGAACTCAAAACATACATTACTTCTAATTTTAAGTATATAATGGTCACTGAGAAAATGGAATCTGATTCTGAGCTTCAGCTAAAGTAACATGCTCATGACTTTATATGATTCAAACACAAGATATCACTACTGACAAGAAACATGTGGTCACTGACTATCCTCAACATGTAAATATTTATGATGTGCTGACGATAAAGGAAAGGAATAAAAGTGGCAAAATGAAGTAAACTGGCATATTCACAATTATGATTTTTGATAAACTATAAAGGCAATTCCCAGACCCCTTCTTGAATCCGTAGTCTCCTCCTCTCATGGTATCTCTGCGGGGACATTGTGGCGGCCACAGCTGATCAGAGCAGTTTTTCACCCAACCATGGCATGATGTTCCACAAAGCTGCTAGATGAGACCTGAGTGATCCTTTGTATTTGTCCTGAATTCCCTATGCCAAGAAGAATAGAGTTAATGTTCATGGAGGAGACCCAGGTGAATCAGGAATGGAAATTTAGCTTTGTGACCATATGCCTCACGACCTTCTTCCAGATGCAGACGGCAACAGGAAACTATCTGATGTTGGAGGGTAAAATCTGGCATTGTCTGATGGAGAGGAATGGACACTAGGAAGATGATGTCTCTGAAAGCCTCAGTGATGCTGTCCATGACTGTCACAATTCCCACCACAACCATGCCAGGTGTGCCGGGTGCTCTAACTACATCCATCCTGGGTCTCTCCAAAAGTTACCTGGGACTCACTGAACTCTAGCAATCCTACTAGCATTCAAACCATAGCATTCTAGAATTGTCCCAAGTGCTTTTGCCATATCCATCCTTGAATATAACAACACATTTAACACATTCACTTAAGAGTATCACAATGCCTGCAACCAATCTCTTCCACTACATTCCTCTGAGAGTTGTCAAACACTTTCTGTGAATCAACTAACACTCTGACCACATCCATTCAAGACTTTCTACTCCATTCAGAGCTTATCCAAGGGTTTCACCATAGCCATCATAGATTTCAACCAATGTTCTCAATACAGATATCCAAACATAAAACCCCAGCAAAAACTACAAGAGCTCAAATGCATCCTCCAAGACATACCCTCATTATTACTTAGCCAACAGTCTGCCACATACAGAACTCATTCCTCCACCCAGCAACAAGTAGCCAGTGGTATTCCTGTACCCATGCATCACTGACCTATATAACTGTAAATCCCCAGTCATCGTTTCCCAATTACATAATTAAATCCATATCAAGCACACCCCTCATTGATGGATCATGTACCTCATGATTAACACTCAGTTTGCAACATTCACTACATTGTTCCAGGACCCTCTCACTTCAGGACTCTTCCAAAGGCCTGCCATACTAACCAGGACACCACCTTGAAACTCAGCCATTGAATCCAGAAACTGTTCTGCAATCATGTTTACTTTACAAAATTTATTATGAATGTGAAAATAGCATTTGAACTCTTTCAACAATTCCCCAATCCATGGAATGAAAAAGATAACTTTATAAATAATAAATGAGACCAGTGGAAAAATGCCCCCCAAAGCAGTATCAGAGGGGTTGGATTACATGAATCACAGAATCTCTAAGTGGATGCTCCCATTGGAGAGAACTGACTTGCTGCAGGAAAACTTCCACCTGGTCACAAAAGAAATAATTCCATTGATTCTGAGAAAAGACTCTCAAGAAATGGCAACTAATCAAGATTGTAGCCTCTCTCCTTAATGGAAGAAAATCCATCCAAGAGGACAGAAAGTTTTCAAAGACTTAACAAGAACTGATTACAGCCTTCCTCCAGAAAAGATTTCTAAACCAACTCAGTGGAGAGGAATTACTCTCTCTCTCCTGAAAGGTTTCAAAGCATCGAAATGGATGGTGATTAGAGCTTATTTGTGGGAACGCTTAACCAATCATGGCAGACAGTAACGACAGCCTCACTCAAAAAGAGATTCTCGCACCACCTCTGCAGAGATGTTCTGCTACCAAACTCCTAAGGTATCCTGCACCAACTTAGTAGAGGGCGATTACTAACTCTATTCTGAACTATTCAAGCCACTACCTGGAGAATGATTACAGCCTCGCTACAAACAATATTCCCAAGAACTAAGTCATGGCAGGGTCTCCAAAGAGAACTTGTACCATCCCAACACAGCAACAGCAAATCTCTCTCTAGTAAATTTTGTCTCCAGTCCCAACATTTGAAAAGGTGTCTCACTATCCCAGCAGAGAGCGATTAAAGTCTCTCATAAAAGAGGACTGGTGTCACCAACAGAGAAATGTCACTCTTTATCCAGAGAGGATGCCCTACATCACAGTGAAGCGTAAATAAATGATTTTCCAGTAAGGGAGCCCACACCATCATAGTGGAGAGGTCGCTATAGAGGCACAGAAACATTGCTACATAGAACTATGAAGGGAGTGCATAAAATCATTAAGACTCAGAAGACCAACATGCTTCAGGAGCATTCTTAACAATCCATCTTTTTAAAGTCACCTGTAGGCAACTGGCATAGTGATAGCTTCACAGCTCAAAAGCTTGTGCCACTTGTAGTATGTGTTGTAGCTTTCCTGGCAGCAGTTAAGGAACAGAGTGTGAGAACAAAGAACACATGAATGCTGAAGGAAAAGGAGACCTAATTTACTACTTCCATCGATGTGCTCGGGGGGGGGGGGGGGGGCACTGTCGGCAAGTATGCAGGGGCTGAAAAGCAACTGAACCATCCTAAGCTATCTGCCAACAAGACAAGGCAGAAGAACCCAAGCCACTGGAAATTCCAACATTTGCTTATAATATCTATTAAATCTGAGAAAAAATAAATACTCTGGGCTCTATCAACAGAAGTGTGCTTATGTTATAAACACCAAAAAGGGGCAGGCTTAGACAGATGTGATCCTTGGCAAGTGGATCACTTCCCAAGCAAGTTGAATTGTAGAAGGTTGTGGGACAAGCACATGCACCACCAAGGCTATGCATACATTGTAGTTGCTTGGCTAAGACACAAAGAGGCTTGGAGCAGTGTCAGAGCAGTGACCTGCGAACATTACTACTTCAAGGAGCACCTTCTTCCCCACGTTCCTCGTTCGGTTTTTTTGGTTTTTTTTTTTACAGAGGATGCTGATTGGTCTGAGGGGAAACAGTATGGAAGGAGCAGCGAACTTCAGTTTACGTGCCTCTTTCATAGCTATGAGAGGTTTTGTTTACTTCTTACGGCGCAGTTTAGGTTTCTTCACTGGGCGCAGGTAGGGGTTATCGATCAGGTTGTCATCTATGCTCTTGTTTGCCGACAGACTTGTGTTCTGCTGCAGGATTGAGTTTTCTTTCTCTGTACCAGCATCTTCCTTTACAAACAAACATACATCAGTGTTAGGGTAAACAAGGAACTAAAGCCAGGACAGCCTGCTCTCTTTGGAGAAAAAAAAAAACACAACTCTTACTTGTTTTACAAAAAATTTGCCATTCTAAATTTTAAATATTGTGTCATTTTCAAACCAAAACTCATCACGATTTTACATCATCGGCAGAATCCACATTCCTAAAATAAAAGATGCACAATTAACACACAAATTAAAAGTTTAATAAAACCTTGGGGGAAGGGGAGAAGGAAAAGCAAATGGAGGCAAAAAATGGAAAGAGGGAATAAAGAAGTATATGAGGGCAAATCAGAATGTAGTGGGAATATGGACAGAAAACAACTCAGAAATCAAATCAACACAAGCAACAGTGGGCATTAATGAAGAGGGATAGTGATAAAAAAAAATGTAAGTCCTGGGACATGTGGGATACAATGATTATTCTCTTACATGTGGAAATTTGCCATAAGAGGCTTCTCAAGAATATGGTGTGTCAAAACAGCCAAACCGGAGTCCATTTTCCATGGGACCTATGTCTGTATGTATGTATGTCTTTGTAGAGCTTAACCATAGCCAAAAATCAGCAAAATTCAGTACCGTGTGAAGGGCAAAGATACATTTAAAAAGCGAACAGAGTAAAAGCTAGGTTTTGCAACCAAAAGTGGATCATTAATGCATAGCGATGTAGAGCCCTATAAAGAGTTGAATTTTCAGCTTCTTCCTATATTGGAGCAAGGTAAACTTGATCCTGAGAGATAGATCATGTGTATATACATAGAGATGGCCCACTGTCTTATGTTTTCTTTATTGCACACGTTTGGCACAAGTCTGATGGTGCCTGGCTGCCTGTGTACTGAGAGCCACTGAAGGTAACAAGCTTGTCCACTTGAAACGCAGGGGTGCTGGTCGTGATAGTTTTGCAGAACACTTTTAGCATGGTGAGAAATAGGGGGTGAAGCGAAAGTGTATTTGCAATTGTTCAGCATATTACTACAAGCACATATTCGTATGTATGTCTGCTTATGACAAAATGGAAAGCACAAGGAGTTGTTGAGAGTGCGCTTTCGTGGCAGTCATAAACCTGTACTAATACAAGGAGATTTAGTTTACCTGATGATGCAGTGTTGTGACTTCCTTTTAAGAGCTGGGCCCTTATTTATTTTCACTCTTGATCGTAATGGCTTTACACAGATTCTTCATTACAAATATTTGTTTTGTAAGTACTGGCATGCAACAAACATGTTTTACTAAATGATGTCTCAGAGAAATAGGCATTTGTAGCTGGACAATAGTTTAGCTAAACCCTTTTGCTAATTTGTAGGTACATTGTATTTTGATAGCACATAATAATCAATCTTGCTTTAATTATTATTTATGTATTTGCATACGACCTGAGAGAATTAAAAGTAGCTTCAAATTATTAACATTTGCAAACAAGTTAAGCATTTTTTATACCTAAACCACTATCGGTAATGTAAGCAGAGCTCACAACTCACTGCAATCACCACTTAGCAAAGGTTTTTGCATTAATGAATCATCCACACAAGTTTGACCAATTATCCATATCGACACACGTCCTGCTTCAGAGCCAAGATAATCCTCTTTAACGGACCCATACTGAGGTGCTGCTTACCTGTCCAGTAGATAAATAAAACAAGTTTTATTTTACTCCTAACAAACTGTCTCTGACAAAGGAAGCCAGCACAGTTCTCTCAGTAAAAGGGTTATGTGGTCTTATTTCTGCAGGCCTCTGATTAAATGTTTTGCGGCATGTAGGATGCCCTAAAGGGAGAGCCAGGGTGAGTCCCCAGACCAGAACATGTCAATCTTCCCATTCAGTATTGACAGGCCAGGACTCCTAAACCCAGTATATGGCCAAACCCTACACCTGACACCCAAGGAGAAGAGCAGGCTTAACCCCATTACTGTAAACTAGAGACTCTATTTGCCCCATAGAAACGTAAAAATATGGGCATCAAATATAGTTCTTGGCCTAAAATCACATTTACGTTCACCAACAATGCACCTCGAAAACTGCGCTAGTCACAAAACTAATCAGCAGGATTAGTCCTGTGACTAATCCTGTGGGCTAATATTTGGCTGTGCAGAGTTCTACTAAGAGTAGACATCTAAACAAGGGAAAGTGAGTTGCCTGTGCACATTTTTGTCTCTCAGTGTCCAAAACATTTTTCAGCTAATTCACCAGCAAATCTGAGGATCATTTGATCCAGTTCTGATTCTGCAAGAGAGTAAATCTCCTACCATTGCCAGGATAGAAAGGGGTGGCAGAGGAGTTTGAGACAGCCACAAACATTCCTTTGTATGCATTCAAAGACGTCAAAATTATACACCCAGTTTCCACCCCTTGAGTATGATTTACTACTGTGGACTTCTCGATATTTATGGTGCAGAAATTCATAGTAAATGCATTTACTCCTGTTAGGAATCCACTTGTAAATTGCTTTCAGGTGCAAATGAATTTTGTTTCGGCTACAACCTTTTTTTGTGGCCATAAAACTGCTTTGTCAATAGGCTTTTATGAGTACTATTAGATATGTGCATGGCCTTATTCTTGTCCAATATGGGCTTAATGAGACAGGAGCAAAGCCTCATTCCTGTACACTACTAGTCCAATCACATCAGTGCCGAACCTCATTCCTGCACACTAAGGGACATACTAGGTTAGCCAATGACCTCATTCCAATGGTCTATTCAACCTACCAGACGAGCACATGGCCATAATCCGCTATGTAACTGTACCTACCACACCAGCGGATGCACTCAGTTTCTATATGTGACAAGGCCAACAGAACAGGACTCCTCACAACACCACGGGCTTCCCAGTAAGCCAGGGTCTGAGCCCCACACACTAGGAGAACACACAGAAAAGCAGATCATTTACAGATTCTCTCATACGCTAAAGATTCCCCTCAACATCCTCACCTATAAACTATGAAGTCTAAATTATCTAATTAACCCCCTCCCCACATCCTATGTGGTCCTGATAAACTGCACCATATGCATCCCCACTCCCACTTTGTTTGGCAGTTCTGCCTCAATGCCTACCGAGTGCAAGTGCAAGGAAAGATTTTCTGTATCCGTCTGGTCATCTTGCTCGGAAGAGTCCGTCTCCTCCATCTGCTGCATCTCCAGCTCGGAGGGGAGCAGGGCATTGAGATACGGAATGGAAAAGGGGTGTGCTGCGATCACTGCAGGTAGAGAAGACATAATTGTTTTTTAGGAATCACAACATGGAAATCTAGTACATCCTTTATGGATCAAGGTCAAAGAAGCTGTGACAGGGCCTTATCTTAAGATCCTGCCTGTCCAGACTATGATGATCGCTGAGTATTACAGAGCATTTCATCTGATGCACAGCAATAATGCAACAGAGGTCGGAAGGTTTCTACAGTGTCATGATCAGCTCCAGAAGAAACCACCCATCATTGCAGCGATACAGATGCCCAAAGGGGACAGCAGCAGTGTACAGGATGGTCTTAGTCCCCTCCACAAAGCAAATGTATATCCCTATTCAGATTTTTGTTGTATCTATTTAGTAACAGTAACATTTGTAACAAAAACATGTTTTACATAGATCAACTGGAGACAATCAATCAATCAATATTTTGTAGAGGCGGCTACTCACCCGTGAGGGTCTCAAGATGCTGGGGGTGAGGGGATGGACCTCATCTGAAGACCACGACTTGAGGTTCTTCCTGAAGTTGGTGAGCGACGGGCTGTTGTCTGAGGTGCAGGGGAAGGTTGTTCCAGCTCTTCGCTGCAGTGTAGGTAAAAGATTGTCCTCCGGCAGTGGTTTTACAGATGCGAGGGACATCGGCCAGGGCCATGAGGGTGGAGGGATCTGGTGGGGGTGTGGAAAAAGATGCGGTGGTTCAGGTAGGCTGGTTCTTTGTTGTGTGGGTGAGAAGCCTGAAGGTCATTTGCGTCTTGACCGGTAGCCAGTGGAGGGTCCTCAGGTGTTGGGAGATGTGTTCTCGGTAAGGGAGGTCTAGAATGAGTTTGGAGGTAGCGTTCTGGATGAGTTGAAGTTTTTTGATGTTCCTAGTTGAGGTGCTGGCATAGAGGGCGTTGCTGTAGTCGAGCCTGCTCGTGACTAAGGCGTGGGGGGTGACTGTCCTACGACAATCTGCTGGGATCCATCTGAAGATCTTCCGAAGTTTGGCGAGTGTGTGCCAGCAGGAGGCGACAGAGTTTACCTGGTGGGTCATGGATAGGGAGGAGTTGAGGATGATTCCTAAGTTGCGGGCATGCTCGGTCGGTGCAGGGGGGATGCTGAGGGATGTGGGCCACCAGGAGTCGTCCCTAGCTGAGGTGGTGTTCCCGAAGATAATGAGCTCTGTCTTGTCGGAGTTGAGCTTGAGACATCTTTCTCTCATCCAGGTTGCGACGGCTTCCGTTCCTGCGTGAAAGTTCCTTTTGACCGTGTCTTCTGAGTCTTCGATCAGGGAAATGATGAGTTTTGTGTCATCAGCATATGACACGATGTTCATACCGTGGCTTCTGACGATGGCAGCAAGAGGGGTCATGTATACGTTGAACAGTGTGGGACTCAGTGAGGATCCTTGAGGGACTCCGCAGTTGACTCCTGTAGGTATGGAGGTGTAGGGCGGGAGTCTGATCCTCTGCATCCTCCCGGAAAGGAAGGAGTGGATCCATTCCAGGGCTCTTCCACGGATTCCTATATCGTGGAGTCTGACGCGCAGAGTGCTGTGGGAGACAGTGTTGAAGCTGCTGAGAGGTCGAGGAGTATGAGTGCTGCGGTGTGGCCGCGGTCTAGGAGTAATCAGATGTCGCCGGTGGCTGCCAGGAGTGCTGTCTCCATGCTGTGATGTGGTTAACACAGTTTAGACAATTGCAGTTATGTATGGATGAATCAGGCCAGTTTTGTAATTTAAGTTGGTGAAGGCCTATACATAGCTAATGTTAAAATACTAATAGAACATACAGCCATGAAAGTACATATTAACAGCAGAATGGGGCAGTCATCTTCTGTTGAGCTTCAGGCAATGCCTCTTTAGGGCTACTCTGATTAGGTAGCACAAATGTCTGGTGAATGGTGCAAGGTGGTAGAAGTGTGACAAGACATTGCCACTGATCGATCATAGATCTTGAGTTGGTGTGTTTTGAAAAAGGATGACTGAGTTGTTTTGGGCTAGACCGTTAGGGCAGCTTTGTGTCACAACTTGTACCAGGCCCAGTGCTTTGCATTGAGCCAATTGGCTTGGTAGAAGTATTCAGTGTGGGTCAGGGAATGGTGCAAGTCTAAGCAGTACAGGGTTTAGGTAGCAGAGTGTAGGACATTCTTTACTGGTACAACGGAATAATATAGGGGAGGCTGACTAGAACACTTTTGTCTAACTCATTAGTAGTTTGGTTGTGCTGAAGGGCACATGTGAGTTTAGTTGGAAAAGTGCTGGTGGAGGGTTCGGTTGAAGAAGAGAAATAAAGAATGAAAATGTCACTTACCCAGTGTACATCTGTTCGTGGCATTAGTCGCTGCAGATTCACATGCTGTGCATAGTCCGCCGTCTGGTGTTGGGTCGGAGTGTTACAAGTTGTTTTTCTTCGAAGAAGTCTTTTCGCGTCACGAGACCGAGGGACTCCTCCGCCTTTGTTTCCATTGCGCATGGGCGTCGACTCCATCTTCGATTGTTTTCCCCGCAGAGGGTGAGGTAGGAGTTGTGTATGTTAGTAATAGTGCCCATGCAATGGAATGAATAAGTATGTACAAAATAAAGTTTAAGTAATATATTTACAAATGTACAAATGTTGAAGATTACTTCCATACGGCTACAGGCTCCCGGGGAGGCGGGTGGGCGCATGTGAATCTGCAGCGACTAAAGCCACGAACAGATGTACACTGGGTAAGTGACATTTTCAGTTCGGTGGCATGTGTAGCTGCAGATACACATGCTGTGCATAGACTAGTAAGCAGTTATCTCCCCAAAAGCGGTGGCTCAGCCTGTAGGAGTGGAAGTAGTTTGAAATAAAGTTCTTAGTACGGCTTGACCTACTGTGGCTTGTTGTGCGGATAGCACGTCTACACAGTAGTGCTTAGTAAATGTGTGAGGCGTAGACCATGTGGCCGCCTTACATATTTCGTTCATTGGAATATTTCCTAGGAAGGCCATGGTAGCGCCTTTCTTTCTGGTTGAATGTGCCTTTGGTGTAATGGGCAGCTCTCTCTTTGCTTTAAGGTAGCAGGTTTGGATACACTTAACTATCCATCTGGCTATACCCTGTTTTGATATTGGGTTTCCTGTATGAGGTTTTTGAAATGCAATAAACAGTTGTTTTGTTTTCCTAATTAGTTTTGTTCTGTCAATGTAGTACATTAGTGCTCTTCTGATGTCTAATGTATGTAGTGCCCTTTCAGCTACTGAGTCTGGCTGTGGAAAGAACACTGGTAGTTCTACTGTTTGATTTAAGTGGAACGGTGAAATAACTTTTGGTAAAAATTTAGGATTGGTTCTTAGAACTACCTTATTTTTGTGTATTTGAATAAAAGGTTCCTGTATAGTAAACGCTTGAATTTCGCTTACTCTTCTTAGAGATGTAATGGCAATGAGAAATGCAACCTTCCACGTTAAGAATTGCATTTCGCAAGAATGCATGGGTTCGAAAGGTGGACCCATGAGTCTTGTTAAGATGATGTTGAGGTTCCATGAAGGAACAGGTGGTGTTCTTGGTGGTATAATTCTTTTGAGGCCTTCCATAAACGCTTTAATGACAGGTATCCTAAATAGTGAAGTTGAATGGGTGATCTGCAGGTATGCAGAAATTGCCGCGAGGTGTATCGTTATGGAAGAGAAGGCCAGATTTGATTTCTGCAAATGTAGTAAGTATCCTACTACATCCTTTGGAGACGCATGTAATGGTTGAACTTGATTACTATGGCAGTAGCAAACAAATCTTTTCCATTTACTTGCATAGCAGTGTCTAGTGGATGGCCTTCTAGCCTGTTTTATGACCTCCATACATTCTTGGGTGAGGTTTAAATGTCCGAATTCTAGGATTTCAGGAGCCAGATTGCTAGATTCAGCGATGCTGGGTTTGGATGCCTGATCTGTTGTTTGTGTTGTGTTAGCAGATCTGGCCTGTTGGGTAGCTTGACATGGGGTACTACTGACAGGTCTAGTAGTGTTGTGTACCAGGGTTGTCTTGCCCATGTTGGTGCTATTAGTATGAGTTTGAGTTTGTTTTGACTCAATTTGTTTACTAGATATGGAAGGAGAGGGGGAAAAGCATATGCAAATATCCCTGACCAATTCATCCATAGAGCATTGCCGTGAGACTGCCTGTGTGGGTACCTGGATGCGAAGTTTTGGCATTTTGCGTTCTCCTTTGTTGCAAATAGGTCTATTTGAGGTGTTCCCCAAAGGTGGAAGTAAGTGTTTAGAATTTGGGGGTGAATCTCTCATTCGTGGACTTGTTGGTGATCGAGAGAGGTTGTCTGCTAGTTGATTCTGGATCCCTGGAATAAACTGTGCTATTAGGCGAATGTGGTTGTGAATCGCCCAATGCCATATCTTTTGTGCCAGGAGGCACAGCTGTGTCGAGTGTGTTCCCCCCTGTTTGTTTAGATAATACGTTCTTGTCAAAACAGACAACATGACAACAATGTATTTGTGGGTTATGATGGGTTGAAATGCTTTCAACGCTAGGAACACTGCTAACAATTCGAGGTGATTTATATGCAACTTCGTTTGATGTACGTCCCATTGTCCTTGGATGCTGTGTTGATTGAGGTGTGCTCCCCACCCTGTCATGGAAGCATCTGTTGTTATCACGTATTGTGGCACTGGGTCTTGGAAAGGCCGCCCTTTGTTTAAATTTATACTGTTCCACCATAGAAGCGAGATGTATGTTTGGCGGTCTATCAACACCAGATCTAGAAGGTGACCTTGTGCCTGTGACCATTGCGATGCTAGGCACTGTTGTAAGGGCCTCATGTGCAGTCTTGCGTTTGGGACAATGGCTATGCATGAAGACATCATGCCTAGGAGTTTTAATACCATCTTTGCATGTATTTTTTGTGTCGGATACATGGCTTGTATAACCTTGTAAAAATTATGAACACTTTGTGGACTTGGAGTGGCTATCCCATTTGTTGTGTTGATTGTCGCTCCTAAGTATTGCTGTGTTTTGCACGGCAGAATGTGTGATTTTGCATAGTTGATGGAGAAACCGAGTTTGTAGAGGGTTTGTATGACATACTCTGTGTGGTGTGAACACTTTGTTAGGGAGTTGGTTTTGATTAGCCAATCGTCTAGGTAGGGGAACACGTGTATTTGCTGCCTTCTGATATGTGCAGCTACTACTGCTAGGCATTTCGTAAATACTCTTGGTGCGGTTGTTATACCGAACGGCAACACTTTGAATTGGTAATGTATTCCCTTGAATACGAACCTTAGGTATTTTCTGTGCGATGGATGTATTGGTATGTGGAAATACGCGTCTTTTAGATCTAAGGTTGTCATATAGTCTTGTTGTTTTAGCAGTGGTAATACGTCTTGTAGCGTGACCATGTGAAAGTGTTCCGATTTGATGTAGATGTTTAGTGTTCTGAGATCTAAGATTGGTCTCAGTGTTTTGTCTTTTTTTGGTATTAGAAAGTACAATGAGTAAACTCCTGTGTTCCTTTGTGTACGTGGTACAAGTTCTATTGCGTCCTTTTGCAGTAATGCCTGAACTTCTAATTCCAGAAGGTCTAAATGCTGTTTTGACATGTTTTGTGTTTTTGGTGGGACATTTGGAGGGATTTGGAGAAATTCTATGCAATAACCATGCTGGATAATTGCTAAGACCCAAGTGTCTGTTGTTATCTCCTCCCAAGCTTTGTAAAATTGGCTTAGTCTCCCCCCCACTGGTGTTGTGTGAAGGGGTTGAGTGACTTGTGAGTCACTGTTTGGTTGTAGGGGTTTTGGGACCTTGAAATTTTCCCTGGTTTCTAGGGAATTGTCCCCCTCTGTACTGGCCCCGAAAGCCTCCCCTTTGGTACTGTCCCTGGTAGGTAGACGGTGTTGATTGTGAGGTGCTGGCTTGTGTGGCTTGACCCCGAAACCCCCCTCTGAAGGGTGTTCTGCGAAATGTGCCAAAAGTGCCTCTGCCCTGCGGGGAATAGAGTGCGCCCATGGCCTTGGCTGGGTCAGTGTCCTTTTTCAATTTCTCAATTGCCGTGTCCACATCAGGTCCAAACAATTGTTGTTCGTTGAACGGCATATTGAGCACTGCTTGTTGTATCTCGGGTTTAAACCCGGATGTGCGCAACCATGCGTGCCTTCTTATGGTTACCGCGGTATTTATTGTTCTTGCAGCTGTATCCGCTGCATCCATAGAGGAGCGTATTTGGTTATTTGAGATATTTTGTCCCTCCTCGACTACTTGTTTTGCCCGTTTCTGTAATTCTTTGGGTAGATGCTCGATGAGATGCTGCATCTCATCCCAATGGGCTCTGTCATATCGCGCTAGGAGCGCCTGAGAGTTCGCGATGCGCCACTGGTTTGCAGCTTGTACAGCAACCCTTTTTCCAGCTGCGTCGAACTTGCGGCTCTCTTTGTCTGGAGGTGGGGCGTCGCCTGATGTGTGCGAGTTGGCTCTCTTGTGAGCTGCCCCTACTACAACTGAATCTGGTGGCAGTTGTGATGTGATAAAAGCAGGGTCTGTGGGCGGTGCTTTATATTTTTTCTCCACCCGTGGAGTTATCGCTCTGCTTTTGACAGGGTCTTTAAAGATCTGTTTTGCGTGCCTTAGCATTCCCGGGAGCATAGGCAGGCATTGATAGGTGCTATGGGTGGAGGAGAGGGTGTTGAAAAGGAAGTCATCCTCGACAGGTTCTGAGTGTAACGACACGTTATGGAACTCTGCTGCCCTAGCTACCACCTGTGCATACGCTGTGCTGTCCTCAGGTGGTGAGGGCTTGGTAGGGTACGACTCAGGACTATTGTCTGATACTGGGGCATCATATAGGTCCCAAGCGTCCTGGTCATCTTGGCTCATGGTGGTATGAGCTGGTGAATGTGACGGAGTTTGTGCCGGTGATGTATGAGTTACAGGTGGAGGAGAGGGTGGTGGAGTGACTTTCTTCACCACTTTTGCTGGTGGTGTTTGTTCTTCAGTTTGGAACTCGAGTCTCCTTTTCCTCCTGATTGGGGGGAAGAGTGCTGATCTTCCCTGTCCCACTCTGTATGAAGATCCGCTTTTGGGTGTGGTCTACGTCAGTGGTTTGTAACTCTTCCTCAAATCTGTGTTTGCGCATTTGAGAGGACAGTGATTGTTCCTCTGAATACGAGCTGGCAGTCGGTTCGGTTGCAGGGCGTTTTGGCACCGAAACTGTGTCTTTGCTTGCTTTCGGCTCCGAGGAGAATTTTCTCTTTTTTGTAGTTGAGCTTTCTCGGCGTCGATCATCCTCGGTGCCGCTGTCTCTGCGTCGAGCAGCTTCGGTTCCGCTGTCTCGGCGTCGACCCTTTTCGGCAGCACTTAATCGGTCCCGAGATTGCTGCGTGCCTGTGTCTCGACCCGAGTCGGACGATCTCGGCACCAGTTCGCCCTTTTTCGGTGCCGATGGACGGTCACCTATTTTATGGGTTGAGCCATGGCCTGTTGGCAGTGGCGTCCCCTGGGCCTTGTCTGTTTTCCCGTGTGGTGTTTGTTTCGACGTCTTACTCACGGTTTCTTCGACGTCGAACTCCTCCGAGTCCGATTCATGGATGGAGAAGGCTTCCTCTTCTTCTCCTTGTTCCTCGAACTCACGTTGTCCTGTCGGCGTGGACGCCATTTGCAATCTTCTGGCTCTTCGGTCACTGAGCGTCTTTCGGGACCGAAACGCACGACAGGCCTCACACGTTTCTTCCTTGTGCTCAGGCGACAGGCACAAGTTACAGACCAAATGTTGGTCTGTATATGGATATTTGCTGTGGCATTTAGGACAGAATCGGAACGGGGTCCGTTCCATCGGTGTCGATGTTACACGCGGTCGGGCCGACCAGGCCCCGACGGGGGGTCGAAGTTACCCCGAAGGGCTACCGGAGCTCTTCACGATTCGGTGTCGATTCTATCTAACCCGATACCGAACTAAACAATACCGACGTAGTTTTCCGAAGTTTTGACTATCTTTCCGTCCCGAAACCCGGAGCGAAAAGGAACACGTCCGAACCCGATGGCGGAAAAAAAAACAATCGAAGATGGAGTCGACGCCCATGTGCAATGGAAACAAAGGAGGAGGAGTCCCTCGGTCTCGTGACTCGAAAAGACTTCTTCGAAGAAAAACAACTTGTAACACTCCGACCCAACACCAGACGGCGGACTATGCACAGCATGTGTATCTGCAGCTACACATGCCACCGAACATTCTGTTTCTGTGTGGGTCAGCATACAAAACCGCAATCCATCATATGCTGGGGAGTGAAAATAAAAGCATCTAGGTGTCATCTGCCTAAATGTGTACATTATGCCTGTCCGTAAAGAAACAACAGTCCTTACTACACCATTCCCACTGTTCATTTTTTAAAATAATAATCCGCTTTTCTCCAAGTCTTTACCAATCTGTCTGGCGTGTCATGGCTAAAGTACTCTTAAGAGGACTCAATTCATTACCAATTTTCAGCAACTGCTGATCTATTCTAAATTTAAAAACAAAGTGCAGCTGTGATCTGAAACAAGAACAGAGCTCATCTCTCAAACTAGCAAACCCTGATGTGGTGCATTGCTACTAAACCCATTTTGATTTGATCTGGAAGTCTATATTGCATCTTTTGGCGTTTGTATTGCTTTTGACCATCATGCACGTCACTGGCTGTGAGGGTCTAAGTGAGAGAATCCTTTCAATAAGAACAAAGTACCACTATGAGTGACAGCTGCATGTTTACAATCCATACGTGAACACAGCAACTTTTGTGACATAGAGTGAGACTTCTCAGGAGAACAGTGGCACAAACATTTGAGAGGAACAAAGGGCATTAGACAAATAGATGGAAAAGTGGGGAGGGACAGATGGGACACGGAATGTTTTATGAAACTGGCAAGTGGAAGACGATCCCTAGGGATGAAGTATCATGGAGGATCCTAGAACTGAAGTGGCATGGAGACTTTTCAACAACAGAGTAAGTGCAGAGACATCCCAAAGACAGACTGGGCACAACTGCTTGACAAGTAAAGGGCATTTACACACAATATCTTGAGCACATAGGCTCTCCAGGAACCACGGAGTCACAGAGGTCTCCCTGGGAGAAATATTCAATGAAGGTTTCCCAGGATCAACGGGAACAGATATTTCCCACAGAGGAATTTGCTTATGGAAGCTTCCCAAACACAGGGGGTTGAGAAGTAATCCAAACAACTGATAGGAGCTTGACACTTTCCTGAAACGAAGGGGACAGACGTTTCCTCAACACAGAGAGTCAATGAGGTGTCTGAATGACTGTTGTAGCAGGGAAGGTTTCTAGAGTCAGAACTTTGGGTTCCTTTGTGCACACTTTACTCAATAATATGGAGGCAAGGAAGAAACTAGGACTGAGGGGTATCACTACATCCCTACAAAGGTTGGGGTATTGACATCGAGAGAGATGCATGTGATCCCAATGACAACAGTGACACTTACATGGAAATGTGCTGACGTCATCCTTAAACAGGCTGTGAGTCTCTCCAGTCTTTGCTATGAATCGAGTGAGGGCCCTCTCCACGTCCCGACGTTGGGATGCTGCTTTCTCACGCAGGATCTGGTAATCCGAGACTGGTTCACGGTATGTCTGAGGGTAGACAGAGATAGGTAGGTAAATATAAAGGCCACTAAGCTCATACCAACATAAACTTCAAACAGAGAGCTCCAAAGGACAAGACAGTTGTGAAATCTGCTTCTCGTGCATCCTGCAGTTCACAGCCCGTCAGGAACACACAAAAGATTCTCCCTGGTACGACTATACTCCTATAATAATCATGCTTATGTAAATTCATGGTCTCCCTTTCCATTCCTCTCCATCCACCCCCTCCCACCCACGTACTAATCATCTTTCTCTGCATACCCATTACATGACTATCATAAACACACAAGGAATCATCTGCCCTAAAGCTCCTTGGGGAAGCTCCTTGGGGCTCCACAAGATCCTGTCATTTTCCGTTGTCTAAATTATTCATCATTCTGTAAAGATGAAAACAGTACTCAATCACTGACAACTTCAACTTAGAGAATCCTCTACATCCATTAGCCCCAATAGCTCACTGCATATACACAACCTGCATCATACAGACTTCCTTAAGTCAAGTGTACATTTTATATGCCTCGTCTTATCTCTTTCACCATCTTCTGTTGAAAATATTACTTTTTTTTAACCACTGTATACGTTTTCTATTTGAGGCAGTTAGCAGACAAATAAATACAAGCATGAGAGAACAAGTGGTGTTTGAGAACCAGTATGACTTCTGCCACTGAGAAGCATCAGCAGTGAGAAGCCTCTGGGAAGACCCAAACAAAGAGTCTCTTTGATGATCAGTCACTTTGGCAAATGCTGGTACCTGAACTGTGGGACATGGTCTCTAATAAAAAAAGTGCAAAAGTCCCACAAAACTAACGCCATATCAGAAACTTTGGCAGATGATTCTGTCCCTGAAGTGGATTCTTTCCTCAGGGACAGAAAAAACAAGCATTGGCAAAACTACTTGGTCACGCCTATGAGACCTATTGGATTTGGCAATGATCCGTAGCCACGTGTGACTGCAGACAACAGAGGGTGGGCGAAAGGCGCTGGGGCAAGCAAATGGACAACAGACAATGGAGTCTGAGGGAAGGGCTGGAGGAAGCACACAGACAACAGAGGGTGCACAGGGCAGGAATGGGGAAAGAACATGGAAGGGGGAAAAAATACCAGTGGGAGACAGAAGGAAATTATAAGTATACAAAAGTGATGAATGCTCAGTTACCGGCAATTACGCAAGTCACATCCCAGTCCATCGTTATTTTGCACACCATGCCACCTCTGTTTGTACATAGCTATATGCTTATCAGCCTTGACCCTGTTCCAATGGGAGCAGTCTTTCCGAACTGCTATGCCCAGGTCCTGCCTGAACAGGAACACAAGGAACCCAGAACCAGTTATCTCTTGTTATGGGCTCATCGACCAGGCATAGCTTGATTCCAGTGACAGGGTGCATGGATCCACATCGGAGCATACCCACCTCACTTAGGGTGATATATGAAAGTATACAAAACGTGATGGATGGAATGCTTGAATTAATCTCAGCCACTTGTAATTGTATACTTATTGTGTCACCCTAAGTAGGACAGGTATGCTCAGACATGGGTCCCGTGCACACTGTGTCACTGGAACCAAGTTGTACCTGGCTGATGAGCCCGTAACTAGGGTGAAACCAGTCCTGGGTTGCTTGTGTTATGGTCAAGGGAGGACCTGGCTTGGCAATCCGGCCTGGAATGTTCCTACTAGAGCAGGGTCAGAACTGATTTGCATATAGCTGGGTCCTTACTGAGGTGGAATGGGGTGCAAAATAATGATGGATTTAGATGAGGCCCCAAATGATTACCAGTGGCTGAGATTAATTCAAGCATTCCACCCATTGCTGTTTTTTATACTTATTGAAGGAAAACACTTGCACTCTCATAGAGGGCATAAAAAAGTAGCATCTGAAAAACCAAACAGTGGAAGGACACAGCAATATACATCCATACTCCAGCGGAGGGATAAACACAAAAAGAGAAAGGAAAGCCCATGAAAGCGATGAATTAGAAGCAAGTGAATGAGAGAAACAATGAAACCAATCAATGGTAAGTAATGGGTGGTTCTAAGACCGCTGTAAGGTAACAAAATGTCTCGCAACAGACAGTGCATGCACCATCTGAGGTGAGACCAAAAAACTGTAGGCTTCACAAGCACGGACACAATGAGAAAAGAAACTATGCCCCTCCCCTTCAAGCCTGGAAATTTAATAACTCAGACCCTTGCCTCTAGTCAAAGAGTAGATAAAATGCAATTGACGAGGAAGTTGTATTGCCAAAACCACAAAGAAATAGAAACAGTTTATGAATTCAATGAAGATTGTTAATGGTGGTAATTATCAAGAAGACAAACAAACTTGTTCTGGTAATGAAATTATACCAAATATCATCAGAAAACACACTAGATAAAAATCCTGTACCCTATATTACCCGGAGAGCAGGAGACTTCAGTTCAATGCCACCAGAGTATCTGTTACTAGTCCACTGTACAGCTCATGAAAATATGTTGTGGCCGTTACCCGTGCCTACCAGGCTGACAAGCACACCATCTCCTTAAGCTCTTGGCACACCCACAACCAGGTCACCATCAGAGTAGAGATGCAGAAGTGCAAAAAAATAAATTGCAGGGCAACAGGCTTTCTCCATCTATGTACCTTGTATCAGGAAATAAATCCTGGTAGCCATTATGACTTCCCCAAACCTGCTCCACTTTAGGAAAGCACTATAGACACCACTCAAGCTCTTAGAAATCAGCTACTGCTTAATCACACACTGAGTGTATCTTTGCCTTTGACCATGTGCAGCATTTTGGCCCTGATTTTAACCTTGGCGGACGGCGGAGGCCGTCCGCCAAGGTTCCGCCGCCAAATGACCGCACCGCGGTCACAAGACCGCGGCGGCCATTCTAACATTTCCTCTGGGCCGGCGGGCGCTCTCCAAAAGAGCGCCCGCCGGCCCAGAGGAAATGCCCCTGCAACGAGGACGCCGGCTCAGAATTGAGCCGGCGTAGTTGCAGGGGTGCGACGGGTGCAGTTTGCACCCGTCGCGTATTTCAGTGTCTGCATGGCAGACACTGAAATACTTTGCGGGGCCCTCTTACGGGGGCCCCTGCCGTGCCCATGCCATTGGCATGGGCACGGCAGGGGCCCCCAGGGGCCCCGCGGCACCCCCTACCGCCATCCTGTTCATGGCGGGTTTCCCGCCATGAACAGAATCTTGGTAGGGGCTGTCAGAATCTCATGAAGGATTCCCCCGAGCAGCGGTAAGTCGGCGGGAGCCCGCCGACTTGCCGCTTCTGACCGCGGCTGAACCGCCGCGGTCAGAATGCTCGTGGGAGCACCGCCAGCCTGTTGGCGGTGCTCCCGTGGTCGGTGGCCCTGGCGGCCACCGGCCGCCAGGGTCAGAATGACCCCCTTTGTCTAGATTTGTGCTACACAAGAAGCACACATGTATACACGTACCACACACATGCACATAGATACATGTAGAAGCACTAACACGAAGATTTAACCGTAAACCAGTGACAAACATCAGAATCCCAAAAAGTCCTTAGCGGCCTCTTAGAAAGACCTGATTTAAGCATTTATTATTTTTTAAGACACAGTCCTTAAAAAAAAAAAATCGGAAAAACATTACCAGACCTGCAGGACCAGTTACTTAAACTACTTGACCTAACTGTAATGCGCTTCACCCATAAACTCATCTCATATTGTGTGATCCTACGCAAATATTTTATTCCAGCGAATTGCCCTTTATTTCATTATCACATAAGAGAGCACATTCAAATATGTGAGTTCAGCAGGTCTGTTGTAGAACAAACACTTGTTTTATTGAATAGACTAAATATTTGTCTCAAATGTAATAACATGTTTGCCCAAATAGAGGGTACATAAGACCCTTGACTTCCGACTTACCTCTTAGTTCACTAATAGCATTGTCACCAGGGTAGCAGGGGGAACGTTTCTTAGATCATATTTAAAAGTTCTCACTTGTATTAAATATATTATTGAAGCATGATGTGATAGTGCACTGTCATTCACATACATTTTCCTCTTAAATGGCCACAAGCCTCACTAACGTGCAGTTTTACTGATAAAACTATACAGAGTACAAATGATAATGTGTGGAAATCAGGTCATTTGGAATTACCAAATGAAGTATTGTGATTTGTTTTGATCCTATCAAAATCTTTATTTTCATCTCACTCCAGAATTTAAAAAAAGTGTGTTCCTAATTACTGAAATATATTTTGAAATGTTTGGACAGTCCTTTGACAAGCTATTTAAATGCTGTTACACCACTGCAGAGAGCAGTGCTGTTCGGCCTGTACCAACACTAGACCTTCCCAGTGATCCTCCGCTAGAAACCATTGATCTGAAAGGTACTCTTCAAGGGGACACCTGACCTCTGGTATGAGTGGGGTTGCTCAATGTGAGATGGCCTTTCCCTTCCTCTGGGCTAGTGCTTCCGAAAGGAACCCTTCCACAGAGTGCACTGGAGCACTCCCATAGACTTTACCATCGTCATATCTTTCTTAATAGGTACAAGTAGCTCATCAAATTGTGTCCCTGAAAGGTGCTCCCATCGAAAGGTTGAGCAGATGCTGCTGGACCTCAGACCTGAACCCAGAGATACAGAGCCAGGCGTGGTGCCCGAGTATGAAGTTGATGTTAATGTACTTAGAGGCTGCAAATGCAGCATCCAAAGCACAGCAAAGGCAGGCAATAGAGATGACCTTGCCTTCAGACACAGTCTCCATTCCATGCTTCCTGTACTGCTTCGGGAGAAGCTTAAGGAGCTCCTCCATATCTTTCCATAGCTCCCTTTCGTGGCATGACTGAAGAGAAACCAACTTAGTCACTCACCAATGGATTGTTGTTCCTACTACCAACTTCTCTCTGTTCACCTTACCTGAAGGAGTAGCTGATGGCAAGGACTGAGACACATCTGCAGGTGGTATGTACTACTAGGGAGTTTGGTGAAACATGTCCCTTAAAGGATGCTGGGTTGCTTGGGGTGACTACGGTAGCCTTGACTAGCAGGGGGTAGATTTTAACATGCCATCAAGCACAGGGAGAAATTGGACTGCGTGCTCAGGTTGAAGAGTGCCTTTTGCAGGAAATCATTCTCCATCAGGGTGCTATGTGAGTCAAACTTGTGGAAGGCTGCTGCTTTTTTCATGACCTCAAGTTATGCTGCAATGTCGTCAGAGGACGAGGCCCTGACTGGATAATGGTCAACAGCCGGATCAACTGGGGGACCCACACTGCTTTCATCCCAGTGGCAGGAGCGGCTTGCGGTGCTAACAGGGGGGCGGGGTGGTGCGGGGGCACAGGGGTGAAATAAAAAAAAATTTAAATGTAGAAAAAAGAAAAAAAACGTACCTTCATCGCCGCCGCTGTCACTACCGCTGCTTTTTGCAGGCACAGACTCCCAGCCTGCCCTATGGCCAATCCTCACTCTGCTCAGAGCAGCATCCGGATTGGCGGGAGCATCCAGCCAGGGTGCTCCCAGGCAGACTGGGAGCCTGTGCCTGCTCTCTCTAGCCTGGCAACTGCCATTATACCTGTAGCGGAGACGTTGGATGTGGCCTGGGAGTTGACAAAACTGATTTGAAAGGGTTGGGTCGTGCCAACGCCCCATCTCTTTCGTTCTCCTTTCAGTTTCTCTTTTTGGTGGATTGTTTTCCTCAACATGGTTGTCTTTTGAACTGCATACAGTAGCGGTGTGAATGGGAAACTGGATGTGTAGCTGGTGAGTGGGTGAGCTTGGTGTGTTATGGATGTACGTATGGAGTCAGGTTGGGTCTAGTGACGGTGGCCAACTGCAGTACCCAGGCTCTGCCTCCACATCTATACCACTGTTGTTGAGAGGTGATTGAAGTTTATGTGTGACTGAAGAAGTGGGTCATTTATAGTGGAGTGAGTTTCATTTGAAGGGGGGGAATACTACTGGCTTGTGATGATTAGGAAGACAGAAATTACTCTGGAGTGTTTACACGGTGGGTGGGATAGGTTATTCTACTTGTTTAACATGTTTTTATGTTGCACAACACGGATGGGCGGTGGGGTGGTGCAGGCTGGATGTGACACGTGGTCTACAAGTCTCTATGGCTACATGTATAAAGGTGGTGACATGGAACGTGCAGGGCCGTAACTGCTATGTGAAGAGGTACAGAGCTCACACATACATCAAAAGGCAGGGTATACAGATCGCTCTATTGCAGGAAACTCACCTCTTGAAGAGCAAGGCCCAGAAAGTGCAGAGGAAATGGAGGGGGCAGTTTTATTCCGCTACGTTTTCCAACTATGCTTGTGGAGTCTCTATATGGGTGGCACCACAAGTCCCCTTCGGGAAACTTTAAGGCAGATACTGAGAGTAGATACCTCCTGCTGTGTGGCCTTTAGGATGGAAGCAATGTAGGCATGCTGAACACAGTTGGGCCCAACATAGATGGGGCATTCTATCTGGATTTGGAACGGGAGCTACTCCCCTACCTTGGGGCCCCCCTATTTTGGGTGGGGGATTTTAACTGTGTGATGGATGGGGCTCACCACCCTCCCAGATTGGGTACCAAGCTTATTTAGGTGACTGCACTGACAGAGGTAATGGATTGGGTGGGCAGTTTGGATGTCTGGTGCACAACACACCCAATTGTCAGGGAATACACCTGCTATGTCCCTACACAAGATACATATAGTCACCTAGACAAGTTACTAGCGACAGCAAATGTTGCAGCTGAAGTGGTGCAGAAGCAGATACTCTGTAGGTTCCTTTCACACGATGCACCGCTACTTTTGGAGATGGGGGGTGGAGGCGACCGACCTTTAGTGCCCCTGTGAGAGCTCCGTCCAGAGGCACTCGCTGATTCGCAAGGAGCTCAGGGCAGTGACCACCGGATACTTTTACTCCAACTGGTCAACAACGTCACATAGGAGTATAGAATGAGACACGCTGAAAGCTGTGACACGGGCTTGTCACATATTAGTGGCACCAGGCATTGCTTGCAGGCGCAAATGCTCGAGGAGGAGAAGTGACTGGTGAACCTCCAACAGGTTGCTTCTGCACAGGGCACAAGGAGCTCAGGGCAGTGACCACCGGATATTTTTACTCCAACTGGTCAACAACGTCACACAGGAGTATAGAATGAGACACGCTGAAAGCTATGACACAGGGTTGTCACATATTAGTGGCACCAGGCATTGCTTGGAGGCGCAACTGCTTGAGGAGGAGAAGTGACAGGTGAACCTCCAACAGGTTGCTTCTGCACAGGGCGTAGGGCGCCCCCGGTGATTCTTTCTCTGAGACACCAAGATGGTACCTTTGCAGGGACCCAGGCTGTGATCAATCTCCTTCTGCAGGAACATCTTGCATCTGTTTGTGGCGTAACAGGGGTTAGTCAATGTTTCCTGGTGCTGCTGTCGATCTCTCGCCTCATGGCTGAGCAGCCGCGGGTTTTGAGGAGAAGCTTTCAATGGAGGAGTTGAAGGAGGTGGTCCGGGAGATGGCACGTGATAAGGTACTGGGCCCGGATGGGCTACCGGTGGAATACTACCAAACATTTTCGGCTTTACTTCTCCCCCATCTACTAAAAACAATCCTTGAGGTGCGGGGAAGCGGGATTTTGCCGTGGACCATGCGTTAACCACAGATAGTCATGCTTCCCAAACCAGCCAGGGACCCGTCTGATCTCAGTTCTTATAGACCCCTGTCCATGCCGGGGGTAGATGCCAAGATTCTGACGAAGCTGCTTGCCACTAGACTGCGCAGCATAGGCACCATCCTGGTTCACGATGACCAGTGTCACTTTATGCCAGGATGGGGGATCCAAATGAACTTATAGAGGTTGTCTTATGTTATGCACTCCGTCGCTGATGGTGAGATGGTGGTGGCCTTAACTGCTTTAGACGTCGAAAAAGCATTTCACACCCTGGATTGGGAGTACCTTTGGGAGGTTCTTTGTAGAATGGGGTTTGGATGGGTATTTCTGTCCTGGATTAAACCACACTATGCCGGCCTGGTCGCCTGGGTTCAGACGTGCTCCATAGTTTCAGAGTGTTTTCCTACTGAGAAGGGTACTAGACAGGGCTGCCCCGTCGCCCCTCCTTGACGCCTTGGCGATGGAGCCACTAGCAATACGCCTTTACTGCGACATGGCCGAGTGAGGGTTTGAGGTAGGGGGCATCACCAATGTTATCTCACTCTATGCAGATGACGCGTTAGTGTATGTTACCCACCCTGAGCGGTCCGTGGGGACCCTGCTGCAAATTTGGTGTGGCGGCCAGCCTCCTTATCAATAAACAGTAGACAGTTTTGTTCCCAATGGCTGCTCTGGTGTGGCAAGGATTCTAGAGAGCTTTATCCTTGGACCTCAAGCTTCTGCCCAGACAATACCGGGAAAGCTTAGATCGCAGGTAAGAGGCACCATTCCCGGAAAGAGATTTGTGCCTACAACATAGGAGCTTGAACAGATTACACTTTCTAACTAGCAGCCAGTGTAGTGCTCTTAAGGTAGGTGCAGAGGGGGAGCCAGGTGGACATTTACCAACCAGTCTGCTGCGGTGTTTTGTACCACCTGTAGTTTCGAGAGTAAAGTGTTGTTAGCAGCTACCAAAGTGCATTCCCATAGTCTTGGTGACTCTTAATGAGGGCCTGTATCAACATTTTCCTAGCACTCGTATGAAGCCAAGGAAATACTTTTCTAAGCAGACTAAAAGTGCTGAAACAGGAACCATAAATAGAGGTTACCTGTTCCTTAATGGATAACCTATTATCCACCAAAAAGCTAAGGTTTTTTACCACATCCATGGAGCAAAGTGATGGACCCAATTTTTTCAGCCATCAGTCTTCTGACCAAAGTTTCTGCGCTTTCTTAAACAGGAGGGTGTCTGTCTTACTTCCATTCAGTTGTAAACAACTGAGACTCATCCAAGCTGCCACCTTTCTAATACCACCATGGTATCTAACTTTGGAGGTCTCAGGATCTTGCCCAAATGAAATTAACAACTGGGTGTCATCTGCATAGGAAATTATTTCAAAACTGCAGTCCTTGCCAATCTTTGCAAGCGGTGCCACATAAATATTGAAAAGGATAGGGCTCAGGAAAGAGCCCTGAGGAACCCCCTTATCCATAATGACTGTTTGTGATTTGAAAGGATGAACTGAAACCACTAGGGTTCTGTCAGCCAGGAAGTCACTGAACCATGCTAAGGCCTTCTCATATGCATCTATCTTATATAGTCTCTAAATGAGAATGGAATGAGAGATCTATCTGAAGCATCTGCCAAATCAAGTAATACCAGGATTGCCGAAGTGCCTTCATCACATAGTGTCCTGGTGCAATCAATAACTGCCAAGAGGGACGTCTCCATGCTGTGAGCTGTTTTGGAACTTGATTGTGAGGGGTACGGTATGTGATTATCCTCAAGGCATTTGGAGAGTTGTTTATTAGTCAATTCCTTTGACATTTTACCAAGAAAAGGGAGAAGCAAAATAGAACAATAGTTGGCGGACTCGTTAGTGTCGGCATCACCTTTTTTCAGGATGGGAGTGACAAGTGCCAACTTCCAAGACTTTCACATTGTCTCTGAATCCAAGGATAAAATAAATAGATCTGTAATGTAAGGAATTCACAAAGATAACAAAGAGGAGAGTACGTAAAGGCGGACAAATGTCAGACAGAGACCCAGATTTAGCCTTCACCAGCATTTCTCTCACTTATTTTTGGGAGATTACATCAAACCTTTCCAGCAAGGCTGGGGAATGGTGGCAATACATTATAGTCTGCTGGATCGTTGGGACTGCCTACCAAAGGTAAGAATTCCTCACATAATCTGGAAATCTTATTCTCAAAATAGTTAGCAGTGACTCACATAGCTCGTGGCAGCTTGACCACCAAAGGGTAACTGTAGCTCTTGCTCTCTTCATGCAAACGGTAACAACCGGGGCAGACCAGAGAGTGGAGCAAGTAGATTGAGAATGGTGTAGGAAAATGGGTATGAAAGCCTAACCCGCGTCCCTGTTCCATGTTTTCAAACTCTAGCCTCCTACTCCCCAATAAGGACTTCGCTAGTATTTAAAAACACAGGTCCAGACTGCACACAAAAATGAACACTAAAATCATAATAAAATCAAGAAAGAAACAAAATTTCAACAGAGATGGCATCAAAACACTAAAAATCTGCTACTTCACTGTATGATGCCTTGCCTCTTTCTACTGCCTTTTTTCCCCAATTCATCCAGTACTAGTCTCTATTTCTCGTAATTGATGACACCCTATTGTTGACATTTGTTTTTAACCTGTTACTTCCTATTATGACAGAGATTAAAGCCTCCTTAATATGTCTAACACAGGGGGTCTCCAACATCTTCTGTAGTAAGAATTACTTCAATGAAAATCATGCCAGGCTACTAATATTATTAGACTTTTAATACTGACCACATCAGACAAGTTTACACTTCATCTCACATACACACTTTTCAATTTTTGTTCACATATATTAATTCAACCATGCAAGATCTTCTATTTAAGTAGGCTAGGCTTCATACAGGAGAGTTACTTATAGATAGTTGGAGAGCTAGTGGTGGAGAGGACATGGTCTAACATGAGTACAATATCATTAAACACTACCAACTTGTTTCTGATTCAATTTGGTCATTCTACCCCACTTCTGCTCACAATGCACGTCACATATAAGCTTCTAACTTAAGCCTGCCTACTCTGAGCAGCACATGCGCCAAGGAAACACTTTAGTTTCTAGACTGATATCATTGATTCCCCACTTGCCACATTGGATCTTTTTTACTGACTCGCAGGTAAGCAATAACACCGAGATGCCAGCCTCTTCTGTTATTACACTGAACAGTAATGAAAATGTCACTTACCCAGTGTACATCTGTTCGTGGCATCAGTCGCTGAGATTCACATGGTATGCATGAGCTCGCCATCTGGTGTTGGGTCGGAGTGTTACAAGTTGTTTTTCTTCGAAGAAGTGTTTTCGAGTCACGGGACCGAGTGACTCCTCCTTCTGTGCTCATTGCGCATGGGCGTCGACTCCATCTTCGATTGTTTTCCCCGCAGAGGGTGAGGTAGGAGTTGTACTATAGTAATAGTGCCCGCGCAATGAAAAATGTAAGTATGTACCTATTAAAGGATTAAATAATATATATACAAATGTACAAAATTGAAGGTAACTTCTGAACTGCTACAGGCTTCCGGGGAGGTGGGTGGGTCCATGTGAATCTCAGCGACTGATGCCACGAACAGATGTACACTGGGTAAGTGACATTTTCAGTTCGATGGCATCTGTCGCTGTAGATACACATGGTATGCATAGACTAGTAAGCAGTTAGTTCCCCATAAGCGGTGGTTTAGCCTGTAGGAGTAGAAGTTGTCTGAAATAGAGTTCTTAATACAGCTTGACCTACTGTAGCTTGTTGTGCGGATAGCACATCTATACAGTAGTGTTTGGTGAATGTGTGAGGCGTAGACCAAGTGGCTGCCTTACATATTTCCTGCATTGGGATGTTTCCTAAAAAGGCCATTGAAGCACCTTTTTTCCTTGTTGAATGTGCCCTGGGAGTAATGGGCAGTTGTCTTTTTGCTTTAAGGTAGCAGATTTGGATGCATTTAACTATCCATCTGGCTATACCTTGTTTTGATATTGGGTTACCTGCATGAGGTTTTTGGAATGCAATAAATAGCTGTTTAGTTTTTCTGATGTTTTTTGTTCTGTCAATGTAGTACATTAATGCTCTTTTGACATCTAATGTATGTAGTGCTCTTTCAGCCACAGAATCTGGTTGTGGGAAAAAAACTGGTAGTTCTACCGTTTGATTTAGATGGAATGGTGAAATAACTTTGGGTAAAAATTTTGGATTAGGTCGTAGGACGACCTTATTTTTATGTATTTGTATAAAAGGCTCTTGTGTTGTGAACGCTTGAATTTCACTTACTCTTCTTAGAGATGTAATGGCGATGAGAAAGGCAACTTTCCAGGTTAGGAATTGTATTCCGCAAGAGTGCATGGGTTCGAAAGGTGGGCCCATGAGTCTTGTTAGAACCACGTTTAGGTTCCATGAAGGAACAGGTGGTGTTCTTGGTGGTATAATTCTTTTAAGCCCTTCTATGAATGCTTTGATAACTGGTATCCTATACAAGGAAGTTGAATATGTAGTTTGCAGGTATGCAGATATTGCTGCAAGGTGTATTTTAATAGAAGAGAAGGCTAGCTTTGCTTTTTGTAAATGGAGCAAGTAATTTACTATATGTTTTGGAGTTGCGTCTAGTGGTTGTATCTGATTATGATGGCAGTACCAAACAAATCTTTTCCACTTACTTGCGTAGCAGTGTCTAGTGGATGGCCTTCTGGCCTGCTTTATGACTTCCATACACTCTTGGCTAAGTTGTAAGTGTCCGAATTCTAGGATTTCAGGAGCCAGATTGCTAGATTCAGCGATGCTGGGTCCGGGTGTCTGATCTGTTGGTTGTGTTGCGTTAACAGATCTGGTTTGTTGGGCAGTTTGATGTGTGGTACTACAGACAGATCTAGCAGTGTTGTGTACCAGGGTTGTCTTGCCCACGTTGGTGCTATTAAAATGAGTTTGAGTTTGTTTTGACTCAATTTGTTTACTAGGTAAGGAAGGAGAGGGAGAGGAGGAAAAGCGTAAGCAAATATTCCTGACCAGTTCATCCATAGGGCATTGCCTTGGGATTGCTTGTGTGGGTATCTGGATGCGAAGTTTTGGCATTTTGCGTTCTCTTTTGTTACAAATAAGTCTATTTGTGGTGTTCCCCAGAGTGTGAAGTAGGTGTTCAGAATCTGTGGGTGGATTTCCCATTCGTGGACTTGCTGGTGATCTCGAGAGAGATTGTCTGCCAGCTGATTCTGGATCCCCGGAATAAACTGTGCTATTAGACCAATTTGATGGTGGATTGCCCACTTCCATATTTTTTGAGCTAACAAGCTTAACTGCGTTGAATGTGTTCCTCCTTGTTTGTTTAGATAATACATCGTTGTCATGTTGTCTGTTTTGACAAGGATGTATTTGTGGGTTATGATTGGTTGGAAAGCTTTTAGTGCTTGAAAAACTGCTAATAATTCTAGATGATTTATATGCAGTTTTGTTTGATGTATGTTCCATTGTCCTCTTATGTTGTGTTGATTGAGATGTGCTCCCCACCCTGTCATGGAAGCATCTGTTGTTATTACGTACTGTGGCACTGGGTCTTGGAAAGGCCGCCCTATGTTTAAATTTATACTGTTCCACCATAGAAGCGAGAGGTAAGTTTGGCGGTCTAGCAACACCAGATCTAGAAGGTGACCCTGTGCTTGAGACCACTGTGAGGCTAGGCACTGTTGTAAGGGCCTCATGTGCAGTCTTGCATTTGGGACAATGGCTATGCATGAGGACATCATGCCTAGGAGCTGTAGTATTGTTCTTGCTTGTATTGTTTGGTTTGGAGACATGTGTTGAATGACCCTGTTGAAATTGTGGATCCTTTGTGGAGTTGGCGTTGCTACTCCTTTTGTCGTGTCTATTATGGCTCCTAGATATTGCTGTACTTTGCTTGGCAGAATGTTTGATTTTGCAAAGTTGACGGTGAACCCTAGTTTGTAGAGGGTTTGTATGACTTGATTGGTGTGGTTTGAGCATTGTGTGAGCGAACTGGTTTTGATTAGCCAGTCGTCTAGATACGGGAACACATGTATTTGCTGCCTTCTGATGTGTGCAGCGACTACTGCTAGGCATTTTGTGAATACTCTTGGAGCGGTTGTTAAACCAAAAGGCAATACTTTGAATTGGTAATGTATTCCTTTGAATACAAATCTTAGATATTTCCTGTGTGATTGATGTATTGGTATATGGAAATATGCGTCCTTGAGGTCTAGGGTTGTCATGTAGTCGTGTTTTTTGAGCAATGGTAACACTTCTTGTAGTGTGACCATGTGAAAGTGGTCTGATTTGATGAATGTGTTTACTACCCTGAGGTCTAGAATTGGTCTCAGTGTTTCGTCCTTTTTTGGTATCAAGAAGTACAGTGAATAAACTCCTGTGTTTATTTGTGTGCTTGGTACTAATTCTATTGCATTTTTTTGCAGTAGTGCTTGAACTTCTATCTCTAGAAGCTGTGAATGGTATTTTGATAAATTTTGTGATTTCGGTGGTATGTCTGGAGGGAATTGCATGAATTCTATGCAATAACCATGTTGGATAATTGCTAGGACCCATGTGTCTGTAGTTATTTTGTCCCATGCTTCGTAATATTGACGTATCCTCCCCCCCACTGGTGTTGTGTGGGAGGGGTGAGTGACGTGTGAGTCACTGCTTGTTGGTAGTGGTTTTGGGGCTTTGAAATCTTCCTCTATTCCTAGGGAATTGCCCCCCTCTATGCTGGCCCCGAAAACCTCCCCTGTACTGTCCCTGGTAGGTGGGCGGTGCGGACTGTGAGGTGCTAGCTTGTGTGGCCTGACCCCGAAACCCTCCTCTAAAAGGTGTTTTGCGGAAGGTGTTATAAGATCCTCTGCTCTGCGGGGAGTAGAGTGCGCCCATGGCCTTGGCAGTGTCAGTGTCCTTCTTGAGCTTTTCTATGGCTGTGTCGACCTCCGGACCGAACAGAAGTTTTTCGTTTACTGGCATGTTAAGCACTGCCTGCTGAATTTCTGGCTTGAATCCAGACGTTCTGAGCCATGCGTGCCTACGGATGGTAACCGACGTATTAATGGTCCTTGCGGCCGTGTCTGCTGCATCCATGGAGGAGCGTATTTGATTGTTGGAAATGTTTTGACCCTCCTCAACAACCTGTTTTGCTCTTTTTTGCAGATCTTTTGGGAGATGTTCAATGAGATGCTGCATCTCTCATCCCAGTGGGCTCTGTCGTATCGCGCTAGCAGCGCTTGTGAATTTGCGATGCGCCACTGGTTTGCTGCTTGGACAGCAACCCTCTTCCCGGCTGCATCGAACTTCCTGCTTTCTTTATCTGGGGGAGGTGCATCCCCAGAAGTGTGTGAATTTGCCCGTTTTCTGGCAGCCCCTACCACCACAGAATCTGGTGGCAGCTGAGAGGTGATGAATACAGGGTCCGTAGGAGGCGCCTTATACTTTTTGTCCACCCTAGGCGTCACTGCCCTACTTTTAACTGGCTCCTTGAAAATGTCCTTTGCATGGCGTAGCATGCCTGGGAGCATCGGCAGGCTTTGGTAGGAGCTGTGGGTTGAAGAGAGGGTGTTAAATAAAAAATCATCCTCTACTTGTTCCGAGTGTAGTTCCACATTATGGAATAGTGCTGCTCTAGCCACCACTTGTGAGTAGGCTGTGCTGTCTTCCGGTGGTGATGGCCTAGTTGGGTATGTGTCTGGGCTGTTATCAGACACTGGTGCGTCGTACAAGTCCCACGCATCCTGATCTTGGTCATCGTGGCTCATGGCGGTGTGAGCTGGCGAATGTGACGGGGTGTAAGTTGGCGAAGCCGGAGTTACAGGTGGAGGCGAGGGAGGAGGTGTTACCTTTTGTGCTGTTTGTTGCTGAGGAGTAAACTGAAGCGTTCTCTTTCGTTTGACAGGTGGAAGGGTACTGATCTTCCCAGTCCCCTGCTGAATAAAGATACGCTTTTGCGTGTGATCCACGTCAGTGGATTGCAGTTCTTGTTCAAATCTATGTTTCTTCATTTGTGAAGACATAGAATGCTCTTCAGTATAGGAGCCTGAAACAGGGTCTGATGTCGCTTTTTTCGGCTCCGAAAACCCTGTTGATTGTTTTTTCGGCTCCGAGGTAACCTTCCTCTTTTTCTGTGCCGAAAATTCTTGGCCTCTATGGTCTTCGGCGCCACTGTCTCGGCGTCGATCCGTGTCGACACCGAACTCTCGGTGTCGATGCTTCTGTTTAGCACTCTCGGTCCCGAGGAGGCTGCGTGCCGGTGTCTCGACCGAAGTCGGACGATCTCGACACTGAATGGGCCTTTTTCGGTGCCGATTGTTGGTCACCGAGAATTTGGGTGGAGCCATGGCCGGTTGGCAGTGGCGTCCCCTGGGCCTTCTTTCCTTTTTTAAGTTCTGATCTCGACGTCTTACTCACAGTTTTTGTAGAGTCTAGCTCGTCGGAGTCTGAATCCTGGATGGAAAAGGATTCCTCCTGTTCCTCTTCTGTCTCGAACTGTCGACGCTCCTTTGGCGTGGACGCCATCTGCAGTCTTCTCGCTCGACGGTCGCGCAGAGTTTTTCGGGACCGGAACGCCCGACAGGCCTCACAGGATTCTTCGCTGTGCTCGGGTGACAGGCACAGGTTACAGACCGAGTGTAGGTCCGTATAAGGATATTTGTTGTGGCATTCGGGGCAGAATCGAAACGGGGTCCGTTCCATCGGCGTTGTTCTCCACGCGGTCGGGCCGACTAGGCCCCGACGGGGTGCCGAAATCTACCCCGAAGGGCACCGAAGCGCTTCGATGTTCAACGCGTCGTCGTATGTGTCTATCTCGAACCGGATCGCAACGATACCGTCGAAAATCTTCCGGTTTCAGCTATCTTTCCGTTCCGAAACTCGGAGAGACAGGAACACGTCCGAACCCGATGGCGGAAAGAAAACAATCGAAGATGGAGTCGACGCCCATGCGCAATGAGCACAGAAGGAGGAGTCACTCGGTCCCGTGACTCGAAAACACTTCTTCGAAGAAAAACAACTTGTAACACTCCGACCCAACACCAGATGGCGAGCTCATGCATACCATGTGTATCTACAGCGACAGATGCCATCGAACTGTATGTTACTGGGAAGACATTTCAACCTTTTTTTCTAATACAGAATTAAGTGCAAGCGACCACCGAATTCAAATGTTTATCCTGACCTTCACTATAGCATGTGCCTGTTATATCTGGGGAGTGGAACTCTGCAGCTGTAGTCTAACACTGGCTCCGACGTGGTGGTGCCCTATACCAGCTGACAGGCATGTAGCCCCATCTCCAATCAGTAGGTGTCCTCCCTTGTTGGTGGAAGGGAAGAAGTGCCCAACAGCACACCCTAGCGAACTAGGAATGTCACCTCTATCAACAGGGCACCTCCAGGCCACACATGTAGTGATGTCTGCCAAGAATGTCAACCTGCCTCCTGTGCACCGGAAGAAGGGGACACAGGCCATGCTACCGGGCCAACAAAAGGGAAGTTGGGAGCTTGAGTCATCACTTGGGTCACCGACCATACCAGGTATGGTAGTATGTTTTTAACTGGAGTGTTTTATACATTGCATTTTAATTGGACCATTTGTATTTTTTTCCTTTGCACGGATATTGTATCACATTGGGGGCAGGCTGGTCTCTTGAGCAGGGTAGCAAGAAACATCACGGGGACTTTTGCTTTTATTTGGTCTGTTAGAGCCTGTAGCTCCCTTATTCATGTGGCAGCCATTTTGGTGGGGCCGTGAAATTAAGGGACCAGCGCAAGGATTGTGCTCTTGTGTTAAGGCGCTCTCGCAGCCGGCCATGTTTGCACTGGTACCGGCTATTAAACAATGCATGTCAGTGCGCCTAAAGCACTGCTAAGGCAAGCCTGTCTGCTCCTGTCTGGATGGGGCTAGGGGGCACCGACTGCACAAACATAGATACCCAGTGAATGATATACTCGAGAGTCTTCTGAAATTGCAATTAAAGGTGAGGTGTGGGAAAGCGGTGGAAAGGGAAAGGGGAAGTATTGGGTCACGAGGTTGAGGGTAAATCGTGCAGGAACTCACGTAAGTGGTCCATTGGGAAGGAGCATTAGGGGGGCAACCTCTGGAGAGTGCACTTTCTGGGAATTGAAGGATAGAGCATACAGGACGGACACTAAGGTTGAAAGAGGAGGTGCGCTCTGCATTAGTTAACGTGCCCTCTCTCATTAAAAATAGTCTGGAAATACATGAGTTGATTGTAGCTGCACATTTGGATTGTTGATACGGAGACACGGTAGCAAGACTCAATAGGGACACACGTAGTGAGCGATTATTTTTAGAGAGCAGCTGAACTGCATCTTGAAGCTGATTAAATCTAAAGGGGAAAGCAATGAGATGAGGTGGTTTCAGATTAAAAATAAAAAAAGTCAGTAGCTCTAGCAGGACTACTGATTTATTGCCTGCCAGGACCTAAAAAGCACTATATATAAAACTGGCAGCATTTTCTGGAACCACACTTGTGAGGGACTTCAATCCATATCTGGAGGATGTGACAAACAGCGATACCAGAGCATTTCTGGCCTCTTGATTAATTTCGGCTTCATCCAGTTCGTTAAGTCCCCTACCCATCGGGCTGGAAAAACCTTGGATGGGATTTTTTTCTAATGCAACAACCTTGACAGCTGAGGAGTGCACGTCGCTGGTTGGACTGACCACAATGCAGTCAAATTTAACATGCACTTCACACACAGGGCAGTAACCACACCAAGCTCGGTTTCAGGAAATGGGGAAAAAATCCAAAAGGAGAAGTTTGCAGAAGCACTTGAGCACTATCTTCAAGATAAAAATCTGAGAAGCCCGGGCACGTTGGTAGAGAACTTTAATAACTGGGCGAAGGCGGCAATTGAGGCAGTCGCCCCTCTACATAGTGCTAGTTTGAGGGAGAAGAAGGAACCATTGGCCCCTTGGTTCTCGGAAGAACTGAGGGAGTTGCAAAAGCGGTGCAGGGGACTAGAATGTCACTGGAAACTGTCCCTTAGGATAGAGAAGAAAAATATGCCTGGGGCGCTGTTCCTCGAATATCAAAGCAAGAGCAGGGAACCTAAAGCTGCGCACTTTTCTCAGAAAATTTATCAACACTCCCAAAGAACTGTTTAATATAGCACGCACTTCAGAAATGCCATGGATACACCAAGCGTCGGAGAACTCACAAGATTTTTACAATAAGGTGGCTGTATTTTTCAAAGAGAAAATCAGGACGATCTATGCAAATTTCTCTGACTATTCCTAGAACTTTAGCAAAGTGTGAACAGGAGAAGGGGGGGATGGGTTGATGCTGGAGCAAGTCATCGCCGGAGGATTACCTAGTTCTTCCCCGTTACCAGCAGCTAAAATCAAGACTTTTTTTTTTAAGTGGGTCAATTTCAGGTTCCCCAAATGACCTGTCCCTCCCCCAGGATTTTGCAGCTGCTTCCAGACTTAATGGCAGAGGCCTTGGAGAAGGTACACTCCCAAATTTCGGAATCAGGAGTGTACCCTCATGAGTGGAAAGAGGCAGTAGGTATTCCTCTGAAAAAGAAGCTGAATAGGGATTTGAGTGACCTCAATAATCAGCGCCCGATTTCGATGTTGCCTGCTAGAATCCTGGAGAAACACCTGAACCAGGAATTAGCCCAGTATCTCGCGATCCACAATTTCTCAGACCCTTCACAGAATGGCTTTAGGAAGAATGACAGCACTGAATCAGCACTTATAGCAACCACTGATTCCATCCGTATGCAGGTTGACATGGGAGGGGCAGCAATTTTAGTACTATTAGACCGGTCTGCTGCCTTTGATACCATCGCTCCTGCTGTATTAGTGCAAAGGTTGAGGCAAACAGGACTGAGGGGCTCGGCTCTGAAGCTACTGGAATCCTTCTTGAGGGGGAGCACACTCACAGTCAGCTGCAGGGACTTTAGAGCCAACCCCTTTCAGTTCCCCAGCCGGGTTCCACAAGGGTCTGCACTCAGTCCTACGTTATTTAATCTATATGTGGCCCCTATAGCAAAACTGGAGCGATCTCTTGGTTTCCAAGTGGCCTCCTATGCAGATGACACCCAGATTATTGTAGCTACTGACAATGACTGGAGAGACATGGTGGACAGATTCAGAAGTTGCAGGTTAGAAGTCAACAAGTGGATGAAAGATAACTTGCTCAAGATGTACAGGGAGAAAACTGAGAACATGGTCTTCTGGATGGCTAATGCTATCTGGTCCAGTTGCTGGTGGCCTGATACTTGTGGCAGTGGACCAGTGCCAGTGTCCATAGTTAATACCTTAGGTGTGATGTTTGATGATACACTGACCTTTGACACCTGGTTCAACAAAACAGTAAGCACCTGTTTTTGGATCATTAAGGCCTTGAAAAAATTCCCGAGTTTCCTCCCCAAAGAGCTTAGGGCAGAGGTTGTTTTTGCACTGATCAAATCCCACACTGATTATTGTAATGCCCTCTATCTCAATATTAACAAGCTCTCATTAATCTCACATGACAGAGGGAGCATCTTCTAAGGAAAACACATATATTGAATGGCTAATATACCTATAGTGGATTATGGGCAAGCTGCGTATTTAAGTTCCTATTCTCACGGTTTTTGAAAGTTGATGCTTTGCTGGCACTAGCATTGATAGTAGCTCTCTCATCTCTAGTCTCACAAATATTTTGAAATTACCATATTTATCCTAAGAAGAGAGGTTTACAAACTGTCGGACTTACAGGTGTTTTGATGTAGGTGTGAGGATCTGGAAACTCAGGGAAGTGACAGGGGATGTGGGATGGGTGTGGTTTATTCTGTCCAGCAGTCAAAGCCTTCGCGACCACTGGGTGATTTGTCACAGGAGCTGCAATATAAAGTTACAGTTAACCAGCCATCTCCTCCAGACTGTGCAGAGTTAATGTACATGCAATCTATATCAGTTGATAGCAATGACGGAGTTTCACACACAAAGAGTCAGAAAGAGAGACACCATGTTCACATCGACCTGCAGATTGTTTCGATTGTTCGTGGTCGGTCCCTCACACAAAACAGCCCAAAAGGACAGAAGACGGTGAAGTCTTCCATACTACAATAGTCCCTCCACCCCACTGGACAAGCAAAATGTGCAATCCCATTAACCTACACCATGACCAAGCAGCACATGGTAGTCATCCAACACACAGATCTAAACATTCACATGCACCATCAAATATCAGCCCTACCAAGCAGCAGATGCAAACCCTCACTAATTGAGATTCATGCTGTGCATCTCACACAAACACTTAACCTACACTGGTTGCCTATTGTAGGCACAGATTTATCAGATCATCTGATTTGTCAGGGGCCATACATATATTCCCCCACAGCCAAGCAGCAGTCTACACATAAAGAAATTTGCCTCAACCACAGTGCACTACGGTGGTGACTGTACAAAATATTACTTCATTAGTATAATTACACGTTTTGGAGTGCATGGTACAATCATTTACTACATTTCAGTGGTTGTGGTTTTCATTCATTGTGCAATATTGTGACAGATTGCAGTGTCAGTATTATAGGTGTAAGGAAAGGAAGAGTACTGATCAATCAATCAAGGATCTGTAGAGCGCGCTAATCAGCCGCAAGGGTATCCAGGAGCTTAAATTAAGGCTTCTTAAAAGGTTTCAGTAAAAAAATAAAAAAACAGGTCTTGAGTCCCCTTCCGAACTCCTGAAGGGAAGGTGAAATCCGGAGGTGGATGGAGAGGCTGTTCCAGGATTTCACTGCAAGGTAGGAGAAGGAGCATCCTCCACTGTTGCTATGGAGAATGCAAGGGTGTGTGAGCGAGGGGGAGAGAGGCAGAGCACAGAAGTCTGGAGGGTTGGTGGAAGCTCAGGCCATAGTTGATGTATGCTCTGCCTTGTCTGTGCAGGGCGTTGTAAGCATGAGTCAGAATCTTGAATTTGCATCTCTTGTGGACAGAGAGACAGTGAAGTTTCTTCAGGTGAGGGCTGATGTGGGTTCATTTGGGGAGGTCGAGGATGAGTCTGGCTGTTGAGTTCTGGATGGTCAGCAGTCTCTTCAGGAGGTGTGGGGGAATTCTTGCATAGAGTGTATTGCCGTAGTCCAAGTGGCTGGTGACGAAGGCTTGAGTTGTGGGGCGTCTGGCAGAGACTGGGAGCCATTTGAAGATCTTTCAGAGCATACACAGAGTGAGGAAGCAGGCAAAGGAGACTGCATTGATCTGGCTCTTCATGGGGAGTTTGCTGTCCAAGATAATGTGGAGGTTCTGGGCTTAGTCCGTGGGGGTGGGAGAGGGTCCCAGATCTGCAGGCCACCAGGTGTTCCCAAAGATGAGGACTTCAGTCTTGCCTGTACTGAGTTTGAGGGAGACGTCTTGCATTCAGTTGGCAAGGCTGGTCATACACAGGTGGAAGTTGGCTTTAGTGGTGGAGGGGTCTTCGGACAGAAAGGATGAGCTGGGTGTCGTCTACGTAGGAGATAATGTTCATTCAGTGGTTTTTGACGATGTTGACTGGGGGGGGGGGGGGGGGGGGGGGTCCTATAGGTGTTTAACAGGGTCAGGCTAAGGGAGGAACATTGAGGGACGCCACAGATGATGTTCTTAGGCTCTGAGGTGAATGGAGGAAGGCAGACTCTCTGTGTTCTTCAGGCGATAAAGGATGCAATCCATTTAAGGGCATCTTCTGGGAATCTGATCAGATAAATGTTATGTTAAATTAATCTGATATAGCGTGAATCACCCCAGGGGTTTGTGTGGGTGCGGGGGTCAGGCAGGAATCTCGGTGCTTCTTAGGTAGCGTCATATATTGCAGAGTTAGACCAATATTGTCTTGAGCATTTTCCTGAAGTGGTAATAATCTGTACACGTTCGGATTTCGTCTGGCAATTTATTCCAGTAATAAGGAGCCAGGTATGAAAAGGCTCTACACCTCCTGCTTTGGATTTTTTAACTCGAGGAATCATTAAAAGCGCTTTATCACTGTATTTCAAGGATCTTACCTGACAGTAAGGCATAAGCTTCTGAGTAAGGTATAAAGGGCCTGTACCCTTAAGAGCTTTGTGGGTAAGACAACAGATTTTAAAAATATCTATTTTTGTAATTGGTCACCAACATAATGATTTCAAAAGAGGTGCTGAGGCTGCTCCGTATGGCAGGTTGCAACTAAGACAGGCAGCTGTATTTTGAACTACCTGAAGTTTTGCCAAGTAAGCTCTCATTGTCAGAGATTAGAGGAGCATTACAGTAGCTAATCCTACTTATTATGAGCCCCTGTACCAACATTTTTCTTGATGACATCAGTAGGAAAGGGAGGGCTTTCCTTAACATGTGCAGTATGTGGAAACAAGAGCCGGTCATCACTATTAACTGATCTTTCATGGTTAACGTTTGGTCAAGTCAAACTCCAAGATTTTTCACTGCCTGTTTAGGAGTGGGCGCCCAGCCCAGTTCAGATCAAATGGCCACCTGTCAACTGCCCAATACTGTAGGGCTTTCCTGAACAGCAGAATCTCTGCTGTTCGCCTCTTGATCAGGGTATGGTGGGACACAGTGATGAAAGCCGCAGAGAGGTCGAGGAGGATCAGGGTGGCTATTTCGCCCTGGTCTAGAAGGGTTCTGATGTATGTGGCAGTGATCAGAGCAGTTTCGGTCTGAGTTGAATCCAGATTCGGATGAGTCCAGAAGATCGTTTTTCTTGAGGTATTCCTTGAATTGGTGGATGATGGTCTTTTCGAGGACTTTGGTGGAGAAGGAGAGATGGGACAGTAGTTTTTTTTAGCTCAGTGGGGTCAGCGGACAGTTTTTTTGGGGAGGGGTTTGATTCCCGCAATCACGTGGCAGAGTTGATGGATGTGTTGAAGATGGCTGTACGGTGTGGGTAGGGGTCCGTTGGAGCTCCAAATTGAATGGAGTACATTATGTTGGTGGTGCAGTAATTGTTATGTGCATGGTGGTATATCAAAACTGTAGTCCCAGATTTAAAACAAGATACTCAAAGGTGTAAAGATGAATTTCACAAATCCACAGTAAATGAAAAACAGATGATTCATCCTTTAACCCCAAAACACAGGAGGTAAATGTAAATGTGTACCTTCACATCCACACACAATGCTCATGATGATGCACCCTAAAAATCATGAAGGAGATGTGTGCTCAAAACCTACGTGCTGTAATGACCATCCTCTGAGACCGCTTGGCATATGCAGGAAGAGACTCTATGTTGAATCCTGAGGAAAGAGAGGAGGAAAAGCATCAGTGTCTTCTAAGTCCTCAATAAAAGTTAATAGGTGACACTTTAGGGCACGGAAAGATCATTATCTTTATAATCATGCCACTAAAGTCCAGACTAAATGGCTACACATCAGAGCTAACAGTGAGTGCTATGTTTGGCCCCATCACAACTATCCCCTCCTCAGATGCTCTTATACATGTAACCTAATGGCATTTTGGTGTCAACTTGGAGCACCACAAATCCACAAAGAGAAATGTTGATTGAGTAGATCCATGAAAATAAAAAAAAACAGGAGGCTACCTTAAAATTTATAGTGCTGCATCACTTTAGCCTAGTTCAAGAATTAAAGATTAAAATTATTTTTTTAAATTGCATGTTTCGGCATTCAAAGTCAACGTGTACGTAAAAATATGTTTCAAATTAATTCCATTTCAAGGGCGCAGCCACACAGTGCATGGTGGAAAACTTCAGAGCACCCGGCCCCAGCCAACCCCATCCTGCCCTGAATATTGCCTCCACAGGGGAGAGTGCTGATCTCCTACCCCCCTGAAGGTGAGCGGGTCCCCCAGCCGCGGCTGGAAGACGGAGAGGGGCTGCGCTCCACATACTGGAAACCCCAAGCCGCAGCTGCTTAAGATGGCGACTGATGCGTAGCAGAGCTGACGACGTAGCAGTCGGGAGGCCAGAGTAAGGTTCAGGAGCAAAGGCACAGCTGGGAATGGGTGGCTGCTCATCAAGGGTTGAGAGTGTAGTCGGCATGGCGCCGAGGACCCTGTGACGGCAGAGGGCCTGGGTAGTGAGCATTTGGGAGACCTGCCTGAAGCCTAGGCAGGGCTAGGCTGTGGCTGCGCCGGCCATGTCTGAAGCATGGCGGGGACCCAGACTGGGAGTGGCATACTCCATGCAGTTCCCAGCACGGCTTTGAATAGTAACTCCGGAGGGGGTGCAATTCTTCTCCACACCTCAGCACACGGAGGGACAGCCTCGCCCTGGCATGAGCGAGATGCCCCGGGCGGAGAAGAGAAGACGCTGCCCTCGTTCCCCAAGGGGTTCCCTGGCACTGGCTGGACGTTCCACTGGGGCAGAGGCGGGAGCTCCAGAGAGTGGTTGAGGTGGTCACCTCCCTGAGTGGATCGACGACTGGCCCTTCATCCCCATCCCAAGGAGCGAGCGAGTGGAGGACTGACTCCAAAAGTGAGTCGCTCGCCTCGAGCATTCTAGTTTGATCCAGATAGTGGTCGTACCTGGGACAGCGGACAAACTTATTTAATGGAATGGTCTGGCTCTAGAATGCGTTTGACTCAGTGGGGGCGGGGCTAACTTGTTTGACCTTCCCCGTTGATGGAATGCTTATGACTTTAGTATCACATTGTTGGATGGGTGGGTGCCTGGTATGTTCGGGACTGGCACAGTTGATAGGAAGGACGGACTACTACCCTCCTTCTCCGAGCTGCCTGGGTGATAAAAGGCACAAGAACACCGAACTGTTAGTTTTGACAAGTTTGGACGGGTCAGAGGTACCAACTGTACTAGGGACTGGGAGTTGGGATGTTTCTGTTTCAGTTATAGAGGGGATTGTTTTGTGCTGCACCTACCTGCTGTGTACTAAGCATAAAAATAGACTACAAAATACCGATGTGGAACATTAGATTTTGCATCTAACTAAGCATGGGCCCACACTGCTCTCCTTCAAGAGACCCACCTGGACCCCAAAGTAGGGCTCGCCCTCAAGCAATAATGAAGCCAACTCTACTGCACCACTTATTCAGCATATGCACGGGGCCCTCATATGGATTTAACCGGGGGTGTTGTTTCAGTTTCCACTTGGTACCTACACCTCCCGCAAGGGCATTGGGGGCGGGACGACAATAGGCTTACACTGCACTTCAGAGTTCCTGAACGGCAGGAGGCACAAGAGGTCGAGGCACACTCAACGAGAATGGCCCTTACAGTATGAGGGTGTAGATTACTCATCACCACTGGGGTGGCATAAACCATGGATATATTAAAAAAACAAAGCGAGCCAATGTTTCTCTTGAGAAGGCTTTGGCACATCTCAGGCTTGATAAGTTGAATATGTTAAAATGACGACCCATTCTATGCTGATGTTATATGGCTGGGGCTCTCGGCATGTTGTGATGTGTGCATGTTCAAGCTCAATAAAGTATGCTTTAAAAAAAAAGTTAATTCCATATCAATTCCTTCATACTAGTGCTTTCATTGACATTTAAAGGGTGTTCATTATACAACTGAATTCTTCATTTACTTAAGTCACACTAAAAGCTCAATGCAGTTGGAGCAAAAGTGCTTATGTAGTAGGAAACAGACCAAAATCACTGCTGACAGTTTAAATCACTCTGAATAAAAAACAATGTGTTAGAACATTAGAGCATATTATCACAAATCTGGCTCTTTTACCAATAAGATGACTTGTTATTTCAGGCGACATGCATGTAATGCAGTATCTTTAAAGAAAACTTAAAAAATAGGTAGGGTTGTGGTAGGACTACAATCCATTCTATTTTGTGTTTGTTATTCCTCAACTACATGCATCATCTACCTAAAATTAAAAATGCATCTTATTGTGATAGTCACAGATAACTGGGATAGAAGTATTGGCATCTGCTAGTAGAAAGACCTCAAGCATCAACATTAGCCCTACAACCAGCAGACCGATATTGTAGAAACGGATACACACTGTAACAAATGTACAAGTTGTGTGGACTGGTGTGCAAAGCAATAAACACGTGTTCCTAGCAAATGTGAAACCTTAGTAAACCCTTGATCTATTAATAAAAGACTGATTTGATATCTGCAGCCTGGAGGCCTCTCTATCAAATGTATCTGTTAAAAGTAAAGAATTTTCTTATGCTGCCATAAACTTGCAGTCATCTTAAGGAATAAATAGGCCAGACACCAGTCCTTGGGTAAGACCACAAAATATATTTTGTACCCCATATCACTAGTTTTTACTATGACCCTACTCTCTACCACAGTAAACAGTGCCTGTATTTGCATTGCTTTCAAGTCCCTTTAGTACGAGCCAAGTTCTCAGCTGTTGCACAGAGACGTCTTTATCATAAACAAGAATTGGGCTGTAAACACAAAGTATTTCTTTTTGTAACAACAGAGAACTGAACTGCTCTTCAAAAGGTCCTGTTTGTCACACACAGGCACGTAATTTTGCAAAGCAAAAAATGTAATGAATTATTCTCTTCTATTAGATACACTGAATAACACTGTCTCCAAACTTCACATATTAAAACAATCTTTTATTAATATATTGAGGATTCAATAAGGTTTTGCACTTTCTAGGTAAAGCACTTTATTGCTTTACATACCAGACTACATCAATTAGACTACTGTTATGCTGCATATCTGTTTCCACAAAACCAACCCACCAGCAGAACAAGACTTTATCAGGCTTGACTCTTGCGGTCTTCCTTTTAGGAGATGCCATCCCAACTATTCTATTTTCATATCATTATCACAATCAACTGCAACTGTATAGTAGGCAGATGATAAATGTAGTGTAGGAATAATGAACAAAAAAATAGGACCAATGGTACAGTGCGGTTTGCATACTGCCCAAAATGTTGAATTGTCTTATTACCATAAGAGCCAGTTTTGTGATTGTGAGTACATGTTCATATAGAGTGGCTCCTATTCAAAAAGGTAAATTTACATGTGTAGAATTACACACGTATAACTGTACTTTTGCACCTACGCATTTCTAAGTGTAAATTTAAACCTAAGTAGAGACTTGCTGGTCTCCATCCCTTGAAACCAGACAGTGGAGACATTTAAGACTGAATTCACAAGTGTAAAGTTAAAACTAGTAACTTTTCACTGGTAAGCAGAAATCACCACCACCGGGCGGAGAAGTTTTATCAATTCTTTAAAAACTATCTATATGTAAATTGATACCGTAAAATAAATCAACATAATTATTAGCCTAGAACTAATAAAATAAAATGTTACAGCACTTTAACTTATCAAATTTAATTTTCATTGAATAATTTAATAATTAAAGTGTATTCATACAATTTATATATATTTTGGCATTTAAATAATACATTTAGTAACTAAGTAAAAATGTTTTAATTAATATTTAAAGTTGAGAAATTATTTTTTAATGAAATTGTTTAAACTGTAAAATATTTAAACTAAAAAAGAAACACAAAACTCTTTGATAAAGCACCAATGAAAACGGTAAGCAGTGGAAGGACTCTGGGCAAGAGCAGAGAACTTAGACAATGCTCCAGGGTAGGGACAAACACATGAATAGGAAGTTAAGCCGACCAAGGAGAAGCAAGAGTGACAATGAAGTCAACCAATGGTAAACAAATGACAGGCTCTAATACCTAAGTAAACACAAAGACTCACAAGCAAGTGACTTTAAGGTTCAGGGATGGGTAGCTGTACGGGGAGGTGACAGTAGCTTAGGAGCGTAGGGTTAGCAGAGTTAAAGGGGGGGTGTCTTGAGGTCTCATGGAGGGGGTAAAAGGAGGTAAGTGTGACTTGACCGTTCAGGGGTCTGTTGAGCTAAATGGAGGTAAGGGTGATTTTAGGGGTTAGGGGTGGATACAGGTAACGGTTAAACATAAATCTTTTGAAAACAACCCATGAATAATGATGAGTAAAACGTCTTCAAATTATAAAGGAGGTAACCAAAAAAAAAGTAAATGTGATACTGTGGCAAACAGTTAATTTAGACAACACATACTGTCTAGTAATAGTCTTAAACAAACATAATATGTTTACAGTTTCATATTCAATCAAAGCAACAGGCGGCCAAAATGTTTGTTTTGGAATTGATCACATGCCACAAAGTTTTTTTGTTTCTAGTTTTTTGCATTCAGCATTGGGATATACCAGGAAGTGTCAACTTCAACTCTGATGGCTTCAAGATGTCAGTATAAGTACCCCAATCCCAGCACAGTAGTGCAGAAAAACAGTATTCAAAAAAATCATTCAGTACTTGGTCCATGCTCCAGGGAATAAAACAAAACACGGAAATAGAATGAAGCCCAAATGACAGTTGCGTGCTCAGCAATGAAAGGGAAGAAAACAAGAGTGACAATGAAACTAAGCAATGATAAGTAACGGGAGAGCTACAGTACTCTGTTTAAATGTTTTTTTGTTTTTTTTAGCAACAATAGATCATCAAAAGTGACAGGGTATCCACAATGTCTCAGGCAAGATCGAAAAATGAAGTATGAATTTAACAAATGAATAATAAAATTGCACATGAACTGATCTATAAACAAGCCTTTACTATAAATTACTTTTGAAACTGAATTAACTTGAATTATACTTTTACATATACTTTAAATAAATTATGAGGCCAGCAGCCTATGTGAGTTCAGGGTGGAATCTGGACAATATTCCAGATTTTACTGCATTACTTTAATGGATACCATGAGTTAGGACACAACACCAGTGCACCAAATAATCTACTAACCTTTCAAATACCCACAGAGTGCCAGCATGATTTGTGATTTTGTACTGATTTCAACATTAGCATTCAGAACAGACAAGACAGATGCCTTCTAACTACTCTCCTGCCCTCGTCAAACACTTCAGAGCTAACCGGGATGGGAATTTGGAAGATCACAAGAAATTAAAGAGTGCAGTGGCACAGCTCCATGAAATGTGGCATCATGTCAGATTGCTATGTGGCACATTACTTACCCATCTCCACGAGGGTGACCACAATGTCTGAAAGGGTGGGCAGGGTCCTGGCTGTGTGCTCGCAATAGGACTTTGCACTCCGCCCAATCTCTGAAAGATCTGAAATAATTTTAAAGGCAACAAAAACATGACACAAGCTACACAGCAACAAAAACCACACTGCTACATAAAGTGCAACAGCTGCCTACAAACTGAGGGAGGCTGTTATTACACATGTGGATACATTTAAATTAAAATACTATTATTAGCATAACATTTTCTCCTACATTAAAAAAAAATATTCATGAGGCATATTTAAAATATAAAATACATTAACCAAATATCTGGTACTTAGAAGTATTTTAATGTCAGCTAAACATGTTTCACTTAAACCTCAAAATTTCACATTTTACAAAGGAGTATTCTAGATGAAGCAGGCATTTTAGGAGCACATATTGCCTCAATGAACTCCCTCGTGTTCTTATATGTAACATGTCACTTTCATGAAATATGCAATAGTTAGTAATTTTGGGGGTGTGGAATGAGTGGCTGAGATAAGTAGAGGGTGTTAAATGTGGAGTGTGCACTAGAGCCTCAAAAATCTGTTAAAAGACATTCACACATGAGAAGCGCATACGGGCCCAGCAATATATCGGCAAACTGAAGAAGACGGGCAAGATGAGTTTATAATCAAGTCTTGGGCAGCCTCTTTGAGCTGGAGAGCTGAGTGCCTACTTAGTCCACCGGTCCTGCCCTATGGCAGTGAAAGAACTGAATGCTGGGAAAGAAGTGGACGGTATGCCAAGAGGATAAGGTGTGAATGAGTGCAGAGGGGATAGTGAATGTTGCGCTGAAAGGACAACATGCAGAGGAACCAAGGGTTTAATAGAAACCTAACACAGGTCACAAAATGCATTGAAAACAGTGGTTCTTAACCTGTGGTCCAAAGAACCCTGGGAGTCTGCAATGCCACTCAGGGGGGTCCGTGACTGCTCAGAGAATGAAATAAATATAACTGATTAATAAAGTGCATATAAATAAAAAAGCAAAATAATTTCTTTTTAAACCTTTTGTAAATCTGAAAGGATATTAAATTGGAGGCTAAAAATTAAGTTGGTATCCTCAGATTGAGTAGGGGAAGCAGTCAGTACAAGTACATCAAAAAGAACATGAACAATGGGTGGTAAGATTTGTAATACTTGTTTGTGAATTAAATAAAATATTTCATAGTTTGAGTATCTGTCTGTTGAGTGCTGTTTTGTGTGTTGTTCTGCTGTTCAAATCATCAGAATTGCTTTGGACGGGGACCCCGAACTCCAATGATGAGTCTCTGGGGGTCCCCTGGATTCATGCAATGATTAAGTGGGGGTCTACAAGTCAAAAGGTTAAGAACCACTGGTCTAGGAAATTGTCAAGAGAAAGACTTTATCAGGAAGAGATCACAGCTAAAAAGCTGGTGAGGTGCTGTACTTGAAATGGAATCAGAGAGATGAGGTGTACATTGTGAATGGAAGCGCCCCCTTCTTTTTCAAAGAAGGAAAGTGTGTGAAAAAGAGTCCGCAGGAGGGAGCCAATTGAATACCAGCAGCCTCCGGGAAAGCCTTAGTCTCCCTGGGTGTAGCGTGGCACCACCTTCACCTATCAGGGGAAGTCAATGGTAAGTGGCTAAGGCAGGAGGCCCCAGAGTTCTAAAAAAGTTTGAGAAAGAACGGCGGAAGCACAGAGTACAGTGAAGGGACACAAAATGAGCTGAAACTGGTAAGTTGAGACCTGGAGGGAAGAGGCTGCAGGCTACCTGAGAGCAAGAGTGGAGATGGAGGTGGGCTGAAGCAGGAGAGGCAACCGAGATGACATGCATCAGTGAACAGAAGATAAATCTAAGGGTGTACTGGAAAACTAGTAGCAGAGGAAAGGGAAGCTCAAAGGAAATGGCGAAGAGTTGATGAAACTACAGCAGTCTTAGAAGGCGACAAAAACTTTGGAAGCATCTGTAAGAAACAAATTCTTTATGGGAATGGGGCTGGGAACCTGAAGTAGCTCCAGAGGTCGGGACTTCATAAGAACATGGGCTCAGGAATACTAGTGACCAGGAACCTGAGCAACACAGGCAGATTAGGGTAGGAGAATCCTGCATTTGTTGCAGGCTACTGGGAAATAAGACACTGAGATACAGGAGCTTCGCGGTGGCCGGGAAATAGTGGGTACAAAGATAAAGGAAGGCAGTAGAAGCATGTAATGACTATACATGTGCTAAAACAAGGAGGAGTAAAAATGCTAAAAAGTATGCAGGGTGGAAGCACAGATGGATGTATAAGCAGGAGATTTGCTCAAAACCACAAAGGAGTCTAGGGGCAAAACTAGAAATTAAAATTGGGCTCACTGGAGAAGAGTTAACTCTGCTTGGATAAGATGTAAGTAAGATACCTCCAGAGAAGAGAATGGTCTACCAGAAAAGACGATGCCCAGGTGCTGCGGATTCCTTACTAACCAGTTGTCATAAAGTCTCTATCCACCTAAAGCCCTACATTTGAAACAAGCATTTGCAATGCAACAGGTCTTGCGTTTGCTTGCGATAGAGCTATTAGTGCTGTAAACTCCTAAACGGACTTTTCTTGCCACATAAACTAATAATGAAAAGTAGAACAGTTTCACATTTGCGAGCCGATGGTCACCATGAGCGTGAAAGAGACACAGAAAAGGAAACAGAAATTTGCTCAAAGTGAAACTTATTGGAAAAAGTGCAATTATCCATGTTACCGGTAAAAGTGCAATTATCCATGTAACCAACAAAAGCTAAATTATCCAAGTTATAGGGTCGATGTCATGCAAAGTGCTCGACTACTGCCCAGCCTGATCGTGCTGCCCAGGAAATGAAAAGATAAAGTAGTCCAGAAGCCAGCTGAAAACACGGAGCCTCGTATGTTTTCAGTAGTTTACCGGTGCGCTCGAGGAGGGCTAAACACTGAAAAAGGCATGATGTATGCATGCCTTTCACAAATGGAATTAATCGATTTTTAAAAGGCAAGCCCACAAACGAATGAAAGTGACGGGCGTGACATAGGCGTGGTTAGAAGCCCACAGAGATTACAACATGGTCCAGAGCGCTTGCGCCCGCTCGACCTTAAAAACAAAGTGGTGGTGAGAGAAGTTTCACGGTCATGGACTCAATCCTGTGGAAATTACTCCCACTCCACCTATGATCTATGACAGACTTACCCGAATTCAGGGGAAAACTTGAAAAACTTCTCTTTTCTTTTCTTGTTTTGCTGGAGCTAGGTTTAACTCCAACTAGTTTTCTTCCCAAGAAGCTTCTTAAAACACAAGTGGGTGTCCATGTGCTTTAAAAGTATCAACTGACATATCATAACACACTTGATCTCTTTACAAAAGAAAAGGTCGTTAGTGGAAAGTAAAGTCAGTCTAAGAAGAACAACAGATTTGGTGGCTGCCTGTAGAAGAGGAGGGGAATAACCTGAGCAGTCTGTACATCGGTTCTGTAGCTGCGTAGGCCAACGTAAATCATCCAGCAGTTTCATAATAGAGGACGCACACAACAAGAAGCCTTCAAACTCACTGCTTCTCCTAGAGCAGTAAAGGCCAAACGCTAAAACAACAGGATGGGTATACATTTTTCCAAGAGGTAAAAAAATAAAATAAACAACAAATTAAAATTGCACAACGCAACAATAATGGTGTTACTAAACTATGCACTGCATGTGCAGAAAATGTAAACTTGTTTACGAAGTGAAGCAGAAGTGAGAGGCACGAAGGTTCAATATATGTTGATGTTCAATGCTAAATTAAAAGCCCTACGTCAAAGAAAGTATCTTTTTTCAACATACCCATAGCAGCCTGAAATTGAGCAGAGAGGGAGGCATGTACCAGAGAGACAGAGAATGTGAGAGGCAGAGAAAGTCGAAATATGCCTGCAACAAAGGAGGCTTGGAAATATCTGATAGGGGAAACATACAGAGACGCAAACAGAAGAGGATTGTAAGAACGAAATAACAGTGATTACTAGGACAAGTGCAAATGAGACAGAGGGAAAGGCTATGAATGTTGAGAAAATGCTGAAACCACCATACTAAGGGGATCCGGGCTGAAGAACCGGTTACACAAGGAGCAGCGGGAACCAGTAGCATTAAGCTCGGAGAGGAAAGGAGTAGATGCAATAACAGGGTGGGGCTTGCCATTATCAAAGGGCAAAGTGAGGCCAACTCAATTCGAAGCAAGGGGGAAAAGATACCTATGGTTTTGCAAAAGACGAGGAAGACATCAAAGTTGTTGCATAGGTCATTCTTATGGTGCATAGCCTGGTTTAAAGGAGAGAAGGGAGAAACAGATAAGACACAGAGAGTTTTAACTGCCAGTGATAAAGGTAGTGAGCCTTCCTCTCCCTGAGACAGTCAAGCAACGGGAAGGAACTTGTGAGGCATTACATAAAGTGAGATAGGAAGAGAGGCAAAGGGGAACAGAAGGAAGGTTTAGGGGAGTTCCAGGGGATAGGTGCATCTCATAACAAATTGTGGGTGATTGATGTCCACTGCTGGGTAATGTGGGGTGAGCAGAACTGGGGACTATCAGGAACTTGGAGGAAAGAGAGGTTACAATGACACATGGACTTGTGATAAACATTGGAAGTTTACTAAGGGGAAAGGAAAACCAAAATAGATTCAAATTCATGGATGACGGGGGATGAAAGAGAAGGGGTGAATCCTGTGCACATTTTATGACAAACTGCTAAGGGGTTACATTAGGATGGGCTCGATATTGCAAACAGTCAAAAGACTTAAACCTAATTTGCTGTTGATAAGAGTCTGTTTGGTATTAAACAAATGTCTGTGTACTGGGAAGTTCTTTTGCTACCAGTTAGATCATGTGGAGTTTACAACAGGGTGAAGAGGAGCAGTAGTTTTAATAAAGAAAAAGTGGAAAGAAAATATGTGATTGATGCACAAATGAAATAACAGTTCTGTGATTTTATGGTTATTACTGAGCTGCTATTATGAAGATTTTTTGCAAATGTTTAATATCAGAATATATTAAGTCAGTGGTCACTGCACAACATATGGGTATGTAATTAATCTGGACTGTGCCACAGAACTATTTTCTCAAAATGAGAAATTTGCCCAATCATTAGTTTGACACTGAATTTTGGAATTAGCATACATTTGCATAACATAACAATCTTAACACAAGTATTACACACAGCTCTGTAACATTTCTGTCATGGTTTCCACTGCTGCTTTTTCGGCACTCTCAAAACCGGCCTCGGTCAGCAACGAGCTCACCACCACTTGTAGTGTGCGCCTCCGGGCCTGGTAGTAGTTATCTGATGGAGTTGATGAGTGTTTCCCCCCTGATCTCTGAAGAAAAAACATAAGCAGTGAAACAGAAGTTTAAACATTGCATCACAGATTTAATCTCACTATGCATTTAGGAGCTGCCTATGGGAAACAGACAGTATCCCCAACAAGGCCAGGGGCTCTAAAAAAAAACATCCTTTATCACATGGCTAACTTTCCAAGACTACACATCCTTCAAATTATCAACTGTCGCAAAAGCAGTCCTAATCCACCCACCTCACTTTTTATTTAATCATCATTTTATCTATTCGGATATTTTGTTTTATTTCCCTGCTTATATGCATAAGCTTTACACAGCCATTCTGATTTTTTTTTTATTTTAATGCCCTTCAAAGCTGTGGCACACACCAACACACCTATTCGTATCACAAAGAAATATGGAGAACACAATATGAGTGACCAGACAAGAAGATTTTGTGAGGATTCTATTCAGAGAATGTCAGGCTCCTTGAACTAGGACTGTGTTATCACTACTTATCAGGAGAACATCATGGGTCCAGCCAAGGGCTTTCCTTTTCCAATCACTAAAATGAGGTGTGTTAATCCAGTTGATTCAACTAAAGCAAAGACAGCCCATTAATCCAATAAGGAGTCGGTTTGGTAATGCTGAAGTCAAACACTGAACCTACCTGGTAAGAGGCAATCTGGTTTGCATGTGATACGCTTCTGCATTCAGGACAGGATCATTCTACACTTCCCTGGTTGTCAAAACTGTGTGATGCTAAGCAAATATTTTATGTCACCAAGCCTCCTTTTTTCCCCATCATCACATGAGAACATCTTCAAATAAGGGAGTTCAAAATGCATGCTGTACAAAAACCTTGTGTTCAATTTAATAGACTATAATGTTGCTCCATCTTAATAAATATCTAGGCCAAATATCTAATATACTTCACAACTGATTTGCATCTTGGTTCACCAATGGCACTGTCATTTGAGCAGAGGAGGCGGCAGGAATTCATGCTTAAAAACCATCACTTTTAATAAGTTCCACTCAATGCAGTAATATAATCTGATGTATTGAAGCGAAGCACTAGTGCACATTAAAGGAATACATTTTTTTTTGTTTTACTTTTCAAGAGATTTTAACATTTTTTTATATGAAATCTGATGCTGGATATAAATGCCGATTATTTTCAAGACTTTGGTACTCCCCCTTACCTCTTACAGCCTAGCCAGACCCTTGGCTTGGCTCTCCCTGTTTCAATTTCTTGGCTCACCCACCTCGAGATATGCTGCCTATTTCACTGAGGACTGCGAGTGTAGTCTTTGTTTTTTTTACAACAGTAAAATAGGATGTAACAGCCTAAAAAACTGACTTAATCAGCAAACGATAAGCACCCAGGTGCAGAACACATGAGTATTATAAGATAGTTTAAACCAGGGGTCAAAGTGGGTGGGATCAGAGGGGCAGGACATGCCCATACTTTTTTGATTTATGAAAAAACATGCCTCTTACTTTTTGTGAAAAGACTAGCGTTCTGGGCGGTTAATTCCGATAAGTTAAACGCTTTAGCCATTCAGCTAGTTTCATGTGCTGTGAAATCAGTGCTTTAAATGAGCAGGTACTATCCAGGACTGAGTACCTACACGTCATTAATTTGAAAGGGAGAGTACCTGCACTTCTTGGCACTGCTACAATGCATTTAATTGGACAGGACCGGCACTTTTGAGGAGCAGACAGGTAATCTAAAGGATGAGAAACTGAGCTTCTAGATTTCCATTTAAAGCACTGTGTGAAACCGAAGGGGGCAGACAGGTAAACAAGAAGCAAGCCTTTTTGCCAGGATGCCCGCTTGCCTGAAGCAAATGTGCACAACTAGTTAATATGCACAACTAGTTAATATGCAAATGTAATGGATGCTTGGGAGCTCGTTTTGGCATTAATTGATTAATCACTTGAAGCTTTATGATGACAAAGATTTATCATTTTTGAGTGGTAGTGCAAAGCTCAGCTGTGAAGTGCTTGCTTTTAACTAATTTTATTTATATAGCGTTTATGTTAAAATCTCTATGTTGAAGGGACAGTTATATAAAAAAATATACATTATGTACAGTCTGGGTATTACTAAAATCTATATTTTAGAAGCACCCTTGAACTTAAACGTTTTTGGAGCATTTTGTAGCAGTCTCTTATACTGCAAATAATGCAAGTTTAAAATAATGACTTACATATTCATAGAGCTTTCTGCCACAGGACCGGGACCTCCTAGGTCTGAAAATACACAAGTCACTGTAGTGGCAAGTATGAAGGATGCGATGGAGACAAATTTCATGTTAATATCTTTTATTCTTGCCACAAGAAATAAAGCCCACGAGCAGCCGGCCGGCCGCAACACCGCGCTTTGTTCGCGCCTCTGCCTCTCCGCCGCGCCGCCCCATGACGTCACGACCGTCCTCGTTACAGATTGGTCGTGGCGTCATGAGGCGCCTAAACATAGAAGACAGACTAGTTCTGTCCCTCCAGCCTCGTGCGTTAACTCACGTACGACATCTCCCTTTTCAACAGAACAAGAAACTTAAGGAACTTCACCTCATAACAAAATCTTCGAACCTCTTGGGTGCTCGGATATGCCTAATTGGCCTGCTCGGAGTAACATACTGAAGTGAATTCGCCTTGACGGCGCACGCATCCTCTAGGCTTGACCCCATTACATTGTGACTGTCGCTCTCCACAGATTCGGGCATGCAACCATTCTGTCTTGAGGCAGCCGTCAAGCCACGCCGTGCCTTCTCGCATCGCTCCGCACTCCCCTGTCCACTCATTCCTGGACTGGAAGGCGTATTCACACATTCCTCCTCATCAATGACTACATCCCTGGCTTCGTGAGTTTGCCACTCGTCAACATCATCCGTGCCTTCGGCCCCATCCACACGGACATCTTTCATGATGATTTTCTCTTGCCCAGCCTTGAGCCTAACTATGTCGTCCTTGCTCCGCCACCCCGCTCCTTCCAGACAGACTGCCCCTCTTGTCACTCCTTGCACACGCACCGGGGTTTGAAACACAGACTCCTCCTTCATCACCCTGTTGGGTTTCTTCACCAATACCCAATCCCCTTGCGCTATATTTTTAGTTTTGGCTCTATTCACCATGTCAGCGTACCTCTTATTGTTTTCCTGTTTGGCCACTATTCTTGCTTTGACTCTCAATCTCTCATCAGATTCTGCCTCAATTTCCCGGTTCATGTCATACCACTTATTGAATTTGGGGGTAAGCTCACTCATGCATCTTCTCCCTCTCATCAAATAAAACGGAGTGTGTCCAGTAACCTCACTGGGCGTGTTATGGAAAGTGTTCACTTTGTCCGCCAGAAACGCTTTCACATTCATGTTGGAAGCGATCGCCTGTTGCACGCCCTCTTTGAGGAATCTATTCATACGCTCAACCTGCCCATTGCTCTTCGGGCTGTACAGTGGGGTTTTCTCCTGCTTAATCCCCAACCTGGACAGAAAATCCGTCATCCGCCTGGACACTAGCTGGGTGCCGTTGTCCGACACCATGATCTTCGGCTGTCCCTCAATCGCGAATATTTTCGTCAATGCCTTGATCACTCGTTCAGTGGTAACTTCCCTGACGAACTTGTAGTGAATCCATTTGGAGAAGTAATCCGTAAGGACGATGAGATGCCTACACTCGTCAGGTAGCCTTGTAAATGGGCCCGCAAAATCAATGGCAATCTTGTTCCACGGGCCGGCAGGTATGTCCACCAGCTGCAACTCTCCTTTTGTCGTCTTCCAGTGCTTATCGGCCCTTAAGCACGGTCCACACCGATCAATGAATCTGCTGACATCGCTGCACATCCCTGGCCACCAGTAGTACTGCTTGAGGAGATTCTTTGTAGCGGTATTGCCCGGATGGCCTTTATGGGCAATCCTGATTAGCTTGTCTCTTAAACTTTCCGGAGGTACAAACAGCTCGTGTCTCTTCACAAAGCCGCCTTCGATGGTGAGTTCGGGACTAATCTGTTGGAAACTTCTGAGTGCCCCGTGCAAGTTCCGGATAGGGGGCCAATGAGCCTTCATGTGGTCCATCACCCTCCGCATAGTCCCGTCCTTTTCCTGAGCCGTCAACCATTCTTCCTCTGATATGGATCCCTCGCACATGGCTGTTGCGTCAACCATTGCCACAACGCACTCCGTGTCGTCCAGGGAATCATTCTCCTCATCCGGGATCGGTATGCGAGATAGGCAATCCGCCCTGCAGTTGAGGCCCCCTTTGATGTGTCTGACGGTGAAGTGATATTCTTGCAACTTGGACAGTAGACGTAGGAGCCTAGAGCTGGCTTTGCCATTGCCACGTCCTTCACCGTCCATCATGTATATCAAGGGTTTGTGGTCGGTGACTAATTCGAACTCCCTGCCCCACAAATAATTTCTCAGTTTCTCCACGGCCCAGACGCACGCGAGCGTCTCCCGCTCGATGGTGCTGTAGTGCTTCTCTGCTTCGCTCAATGACCGCGATATGAATGCAACAGTGTTCTCCTTCTTCCCTTGGAATTGGCAAAATACTGCACCGATTCCCTTGGCACTAGCGTCAACCGTGATTACATTCCGGAGGTCCTTGTTGTACGGTCGTATTACTGGGGCCGCGGCGATTGCCTGTTTGACGGATTCGAAGGCAGCGCTTTTTTCCTGTGCCCACGTATACTTTTCGTTCTTCCGTAGCAGTTTCCTTAGAGGCTCCACAGTGGTTGCGTATCCTTGCATGAACTTGGAATAGTATTCGCTGAGTCCCAGGAACGATCGCAAGGCGTCTTTGTCTCCTGGGCAAGGGGCATCTCGTATGGCCCTCACTAAATCATCTTTCGGCGCGATGCCATTTGGGGTAAGCACGTGCCCTAAGTATTCTATCTTGTCTTTCATGAATTTGCACTTGTCTTTGGAGACTGTCATCCCCCTTTTTTGTAGCACCTCCAACACTCTGCGCAGCAGTTCTAAGTGCCCCTTCTCGTCTTCCGTGTGTATCAGAATGTCGTCCTGAAATGCTTCAACCCCCTTCATATCGCAGAAGAGGTGGTCCATTAGCTTTTGAAAGACGCCTGAGGCCGATGCAAGGCCGAATGGAAGACGGATGTACCTGTATGCTCCAAACGGGGTAATAAAGGTGGTAAGTTCCTTGGATTCCTCCGTGAGACATACCTGGTGGTATGCAGACTTCAGGTCTATCAGGGTGAAAAACTTCGATCCTGCTGTGGCCGACAATATCTCCTGAATGTTGGGCAGGGGATGGCAGTTCACCAGGATATTTCTGTTCAGTGACCGCAGGTCTACACACAACCGAATGTCCCCTGTCCTCTTCTTCTTGGACACCACGATTGCAGACACCCATTCTGATGCACCTGCTTCCTCTATTACTCCTTCCCTTTTCAGCTTATCAAGAACAGCCTTAAGCTCCCCCCTTACTGAAAGAGGAATCGTTCTGACTTTGTGTTTTATTGGTAGGGCACCCTTTTTTAACCGTATAGCATGCACAAATCCTCTTACACACCCTACCTTGTTTTCAAAAACGGAGTCAAACATTTCGAGGACCTCAGCTAATCCATCATGTAAATCATCAGGCTGCACATAATTGACCCAGTCATCTCTCAGAACAATGGGATCTTCTGCCCCAGGGACTAGCATCACACCTAGCTTCGCCAGGTCCTTCCATCCCACAAGGCTCCTCCCATTTTCAGCCACATATATCTTTGTTCTCACAGTGCGCCCTCGAAAGGTGAGGAAGCCCCAGAAGTAACCTTTCATCACTATGTCGTGTTCCCCGAAGGCCTTTGGACTCACATCCGTCTCGTGCAGTCGTACATCTTGCCACTTCGAATCAAATGTCCTATCCGAGATCAGGGTAAGGGGGGAACCAGAATCAGCCGTAAATGGCAATTTTATCACACCAATCATGACGGAGCCAATGGGACCCTTCACTCTACCGTCTTCACCATCAATGGACAACACCATGTCCGCATCCGCATCAGTATCATTCTCGCTTACCGAGCTCACTTTCATGCCCGTATTATATTTTTTTGCTTTGCATACTGCCGCAAAGTGGCCCAACTTCCTGCATTTAGAACAGCTTTTGCGCACGGCAGGGCAGGCCCTGCTATCCGCTAAGTGATCTTTTGACCCACATCTATAACAGATGAGCTGCCTCCTGCCTCCCCCTCTATCACTCGCTGCCCTTTCTGAATTTCCGGGCACATGTTTACGGCTGTCCTGTACATAGAACACATTTGAAGCCTGACTAGTGTTCGCCAGTTCCTTGGAAGATACCATGGAGCGTTCCACTGCCTTTGCAATGGCAATTACGTCCGTCAGCGAAGGATTCCTGCATGAAAGCAAACGTTCCTGCACTTTCTTTGAATGGCAGTAGAACACCACCTGGTCTCTAATGTACGTATCAGTCATCACTGCAAATTCACAATCTTGAGCTAGAACACGTAGACATGCAATATACTCTTCGATAGTCTCTCCTTCCTCTTGTTTCCGCAGTGCGAATTTATGGCGCCCCACCATGATGTTGCACTCCTCTGCATACTGCAACTCAAGCCGCCGTACAGCCTCCTGGTACTCATTCAGCGGAGCTGTGGCTCCCTGGGGATTCACATATACCGGCAGGCTATCGAAAACCTCTTGTCCAGCCTTCCCCAACAGTCCGAATAACAAAGACTTTTTCCGTTCGGGGCTATACCCCTGACCATCAATTGAGATAATATAGTTCTCAAATGCGCGCAGCCATCCTTTCCACTTCATGCATGGCTTACCAGGAGAGTCCAGGAAGAGAGGAGGCACGCAGATATGACCTGTCTGCGACATGGCCGGAAAGCGGGAGGCTACTGGACTGCGCAGAACGGTAGGAGTCGTCAAAGTCAATCGTGTGGAGACCGCAGCATCAGCGCCTTAGAGGTTGCATGTAGTCCCCAGTGAAGGGATATCAGCGCTTTCCACTGGCCTCCCGAAACACCAGGTAAGGTGGGCTACACTCGTGGGCCTTGGTAGAAGCTGTGATCCTTGTCGCCATTTGTAGTGGCAAGTATGAAGGATGCGATGGAGACAAATTTCATGTTAATATCTTTTATTCTTGCCACAAGAAATAAAGCCCACGAGCAGCCGGCCGGCCGCAACACCGCGCTTTGTTCGCGCCTCTGCCTCTCCGCCGCGCCGTCTCCTGACGTCACGACCGTCCTCGTTACAGATTGGTCGTGGCGTCATGAGGCGCCTAAACATAGAAGACAGACTAGTTCTGTCCCTCCAGCCTCGTGCGTTAACTCACGTACGACAGTCACTATTCTCCACTGCATCAACCAAGATTTAATTATTTGGCTCTCTGGTTACACACAGACCTCTGCAGTACATCAACTAACAGAGGTTTCATAATATACCAGAGCGCATTCCACACTGATTAACGTTTTTAAATGTATTTTTTATGTAAGCTGCGCTTTATTTTATAGGTAGCTACCTGAAAGTAAAAGACAAAAAAAAAACACACTTGCAGAACACGTTTTTTTTTTTTTAGGCACACCCTCGACCCCACCCCAACGCTCACCGACACCGCACCTATTGCAGGCAGCATCAAAATTCCCAGACGTTTTTTTTAATGCACTTTGGCCGCTGATTCAAAGAATGCCAACATACACCTCACCATTAAAAAAATAACATCATGCTCCGGATTTTTATTCAAGCAAACCAGGTGTGGTCTGAAAATGTACATTGACTCGTCCACACTCATTTAGTGAGTAAGCTAGTCCTTTCGTAGCTGTGTTACTACAGTCAATATTGGATACTAAACCACCTAATAGAACATGACCCGCAACGACACATCTCACAAAAAAAACAACGACGTAGCAAGCATTACTTCCGCGTGCATATTCTATCCAATCAAAACGAGAAGGGGCGGGCTAAATGCTGGGGCAAGTAAATAGATCACACGTGAGACACCATGGTGGTTCTTAGACTGCCTCGGCAGTGGCTGCGAATCCCCGCTCCCCCATACGCCTTGTGATAGGAAACCAGGAAATTCCACACAGTATTTACCGTCCCCGAACCGCCAGCTGCACCGACAGCCACCTGAGGATCCGCCATCTTGCTACAGTGTGTCGCGCATGCGTGGTGAGTGATGGCAGTTTGGGAATTGTAGTTCGTGCATTTTCACGAGACCACAGCGCCCTAGAGACCATACGGCATAGCACAGTGCGCTCCAGTTTATAGGAGATTGGAGAAATCGAAAGTAAAAACTGAGCCTAAAACAGAACAAAGAGCACAATGTAGAGACTTGTGTAAAATTCGTAAAAGCTGGGGCCTAAAATTTCCCTGTAACGCTGCGGTCTGACATCTAGGGTGACCACCTGTCAAGAAAGCAAATTCTGGACAGTGACAGTACCCATTCAGGACAAATTGTAATTTTTATGGACACATCTGAGGATTATAAAATAGACAGGTGACAAACACATAGGCCAACATAGGTTTAGGTTATTTAGTCGAGATTACACATTGGAGTATTAAGGGAACATTCTTGGCGTATATCAAGATGAAAAAAACATATACACTCCATGCAGAATTTGACAGACAACATAAGGGGAATTTTTCACAGTGCTACACTGTACCATGAGTCACAGTGCCAGAAGCAGCACAATGCTGCTGAACTTAAGAGTTCACAGGCAGTAGCACTGCAAGAGAGTGTGAAAGGGGGAGAGAGGGATATATACAGAGAGATGAAGAGGCAGAAAGTTGGAACAGTGAGAGAAGAAGAAAGCTAGTGAGGATCTACCAGCTGAGAGAGAACAGGCGGTGAAAAATAGAAAAAAGGATCACAGAAGAAGATGAGCAGAGTAAGGAGCAGAAAGATGCTGAGGATGACAGAGAGAAGGTTGAAAAGAAAAAAGGTAGAGGGAGCATCTGAAAGGCAAAGTAGAAGGAACCAAGAGAAAGTATGTGTGTGGAGGGCGGGGGGTGAGAGGCAGAGATGAATGGCAAGGTAGGTGAGAGGCCAGAAGTGTTAGAGAAAAGGGAACTCAGAGAGAAATGGTTGAATAGGAAGCGGACAGAGATTATGTGAGGATTCACTGTGTGCCAGAGGTCTCAATACCAATTCCAGTGCACCATCTCTTTGGAAGCATGGTGCTCTTCTGCTCTTTTCCTTTCACACAATGCAGTGCAGCAACTTTACTTACCGCGTAGTGTGAAGTGTTACTAAAGATGTCCCTCAATGATTTGGCACAGGTGTCCAGTGTGAAAAAACAGGGCTGATTGCAGAGGCCCCCTAACGTTCTGCCCCGATTTTTCACTTTTTGCTGGTGTTTTTCTGACTTTGATGGTGCCCTGGGTACTGCTAACCAGTCCCAGGGCCTGTGATTTGTATAAAATAAGTATGCAGGTTAGGCTAATCATAATTGGCTATGTCAACCTACCTATAAATCCCTAGTATATAGTAGGGCATGTAGGTTAAGGGACCCCCAGCATAGGTAGTGCACCCATCAGTGCACTGCTGAGTTGCCCAGTGTCATTTTAAAGGCAGGCCTTCCTTGCTGTCTGCTTTTAAATTAGAGTTATATGCAAATTCAACTTTGGAATTAAAAGTACTTCCAAAGTCTTAAAAAACCTTATTTTTACATATAAGTCACCCCTAAGGTGTGACCTAGGTGCTCTTAGGGCTGGGTGCTATGCAACTATAAGCAGGGACCTTATACAAATAGTTTTATAAGCCCTGGTGAGGTAAAACAGCCAAATTCGTTTTACCCTCAATGTAGTGAATGGACTCCATAGGCTAGAATGGGGAGACTTTATTTTAATTTAGAAAGTCCCCTTAAGTGTCAGGTATGTCACTTTGGTATCAAATTAATTGTTATAATAAATCCCACAACTTACAATTGTTGGATTTAATATAACTTGTTCAGGTAAAGAGTTTTAAACTCTACCTAAAAAGTTTCCAACTTCATCCCCGTAGTGCTCTGCTGTGATTGGCCAGCCTCTGGCAGCCTGGCCAGGCTTCCTTGATGAGGTGTGACGTAGCCTGGACTGAACACAAAGGAATGTGCCTAGGGGAGGAGAACTTTCCTCAGCAGATGGAGAAGCAGGAAGGGGGGAAGGCTGCCAAACTAGTCTTCAAAGGCAGGGAGGGACATTTGAAGTAGCCCAGCCCCTCCCTCACAACCTGCAACACCAGACAATTAGGTGCCCTCTTGTTTAAGATATTTAGCCACACCGGTAGGTGGGCTCAGCCAGATGTAACCTCCAAAAATCACTTTCAGCCATGATGGATTTTTGAGGAATGTTGCTCCTTGGGATTGATTTTTGCCTCACTTCCCAGGAAGTGGTTATCACAGGGGGAAGGACTCTGCACCTGCTTGGAGAACCAGGACACCCCTGTTTTTCACTCAGGAGCAAGGATAAAACTTGCAGACCTACACCCACACCTCAGATCCCTACCAGGAAGAACTACAGGAGAAGAAGGACTGCCCTGCTGTACCCTTGACCTAAACCTGGACACTGCACTCCGGAGGACTGCACCAACCGCACACTTGGGCTTCACCACAAGAAGGACTTTGCCTGGCTTCAGTTGGTTCAAGGAGGGACTCTCTGTTTGCTATAGGAAAAAATTGCTAACCAGAGTCCCCTGCATCAAGTCCTGCAAGCAGAGCCCAGCTGACCAGCGGCCATTTGAGGAGTCTGACCAGGTGCATTCTGGGAATTGTAGTCCCAACTCCCAAGAAGCAACTCAGAGCTTCTGGAACCTTGGATCAAGTTGTGGACACTTCAAGGACCCAAAAAGGACCTCTGGAAGAAGACCCAGAAGTTTGGAGACGTTTGGAGCCACTCCATAAATTGAACAGGTGAATTGTGGGAGTTGTAGTCCCAGGCCTCAAGAGGCAAACCAGAGCCTCTGAACCCTTGGCTGGTGCTGTAGACCACTTTCCTGAATCAAGAACCACTTCTGAAAGTAAGTGTGACAGTGTTACCTTGTGAGTAGCCTGAACTCTGGACTTTGTTCCTTTCGAGTGTGGCCTTTTTAACCCTTTGAGCGCTAGATGCTTCTATGCGCTAGAAAACATGAATTCTTTAAAAATCCATATCTCCGGTTCCCCTTACCCGATTTTATTCATTTTGGTGTCATTTTAAAGATAAGTTACAAGTTACAAGTTTATTCTTGATGCATAATTAATAAAAATCAATACATCAATACATCACATTATTCTATAAAAAATAATAAATATACAATACAAAATATCAGTTTTACATTCTACAATCTAGATGATAAAAAGCATACCAAAACCTATTGTTATCTAAAAAGGGTTTCCACACTTCTGTGCAAAGATTTTTTATATTAATTGTCCTCTAACATCAGAAGTTTTCGAGATACCAAGCGTAGAAACTTCAAAAATTTAGCATTTAAAACAATGTCCTGGGGTTTGAGGCAGTCAATCACTGCTTGCCGGCAAGACCGTATACCACTTTGATTAAATAATGACTTCAATAGAAGTTTGTGTTCGGTTCTTAAAACGTTACAAATACAAACTAAATGAATTATATCTTCATGTCCGTTACCACATAGCCTACACTGTGGGATTTTTAGAGAGTGTTCCCATGGGACTAGGTGGGCATTGCCCGAAATAATCCCAAATCTATATTTAATAAAAAGATATTTTTCTGTCTTGGTCCACCCTGCCACCAGGTGCGTCTGGAGCTTTAAAAGTTTGTAATCATTAATGATCACCCACGAGTGTGATCTAGTAGCTAGTAAATCCTTGTCCATGATTAGTGATCTTTTTTTTGCATTCCGATTTAAATTAAAAAAAAAAGAAATGTAAGAGATATTTGAGTCCCATAACTCCACTGCCCCTAGGTCGATTAGTGGCTGGTCTAAATACCGGCGCCCAGTGGCTGCGGTGTTTGAGCTGATCTCTTTCCAAAGGGTACGACAGAGCGGATTTTCCTTTGCCAGCTGTAACTGTTTCCAGGCTTTGATGTAGCTGGCTTTTCTGTCTATGCTTTGGTTTATATAGCCAAATTCCAGCCTAATTTGTGCTAATGAGGTGTATCCCGGTAGCTGAAATAGGGACCTAAAGACTTTTCCAATGACTTTATTTAGGATAGTAGCGTCTTGCCCACACAGAGCTTCGCTTCCATATCCTAGAGTTGGAATTAGTTTGGTTGCGATGACTTTAAGCAGGAGCCGATAGCTAGGGCTGGTTAGGAATTTTTTTAAAGTTTGAAAAGCGAATAATAGCACGTGCCCTTTTCTATATAACTCCTGTTTCTGGGAAAAAAAGGAGCCGCGTTTGTCAAAAAGTACACCAAGGTATCTGTACTGATTTACTTGTTCCAGAGGGCCCCTTTGTGAGTTCCATTTGATTTTTAAGGATTTTTAACTGATTCTCATTACTTTAGTTTTATCCTGGTTAACTTCCATTCCACTCTGCTCTCCGTATTCAAATATCTTAACAATGAGTCGCTGTAGTCCTCCTTTAGTTTGGCTCAGGAGAACCACATCATCAGCGTATAGCAGATTTGAAATAATCATATCACCGAGCTTTGGAGAGTGCCCGTTTACCCTGTTTAATTCCACAGATAAATCAGATAAGAAGAGATTGAAAAGGTATGGGGCCAGCACACAGCCCTGTTTCAATCCCTGCTTTGTCATAATTTTCCTTGAAAGGAAGGAGCCATCCCCTACCTTGACTCTTGCCCACATGTCTGTATGTAGCTGCTGTATGGCTTTTAATAAAGTCTCCGGTATTCCCCAGGAAGCTAGTTTCTCCCATAAGAGAGGTCGCCGGACCAGATCAAAAGCTGATTTAAAGTCCACAAAACACATATACAGGGGATGTTTTTTGTGTTTGCATTTGTCAATAATCATTGATAAGGTTAATATGTTTGCAGCAGTGCCTAGGCCCTTTACAAAACCTGTCTGATTAGGAGAGATAATACTATTTTCTATTGCCCAGCTACGGAGTAATTCAAGTAAGAGACCTGCGTAGTATTTGGCTTCTACGTCTATTAGAGTTATTAGTCGGTAGTTCTCAGGTTTTGTTTTGTTACCTCCTTTAAATATTGGGTGAATTATCGCTCCTTTCCAGGATTTGGGAATACTTCTTGACAATATACAATGATTGAAAGTAGGGGCAAGATTTTCAACCCAGTAAGTCGAATCTAGTTTAAACAGATCATTCGGGATCCCATTGGGGCACGGAGCACCCCCATTTTAACTTTTTTTTTATTAAACTGCTAACTTCTGTGGCTGAGAAAGTTATTTCTTTATTTTCCTTTTGGCCGAAAAGGGATTTTGATACCATTTTCCCTGGACTTAATTTTTCTGTAGCCACTTCTAAGATTTTATCAACTAGCTTGGATTCATCAAAGTGTTGATTTACATAGTCAACCCAGACGGGTTCCGGGATATTCGAACTAAACAAAGTGCTCAGGGCCTTATTCAAATCATTGACCATTTTCCAAAAACCCTGAGTATTTTGTTTTTTACTTAGAAATAGGGCTTTTGCCCAGAGGTCTTGATGTTTCTGGTGTTTATGTTCCCATAGTTGTTTCCGATATGCATTTATAGATTTTTTAAGTCAGCCTTAATACAGCCATTTGTCGGGTCCTTATTGTATAATTTTAATACTTTATTTCTTTCTTTCCTTAATTTAATAATATGCACTGAATAATTTATATTTATGTTTGTATTTGCACCCCGCGCCTTATTTTGATATCTCTTTTGTCTACAAGAAGATTAACCACAAAATTGTTTAGGAAGAGCGACCAAGTTTCTATTGGGTCCCTGGTTATGTCCATGTTACATTGTGCAAAAATTGCCCTTGATTGGACCCCTATAGATTCCTTTAATTTTTCGGACCATCAGAGTTTCTTATAGTTTATTGTTGTGACATCTCCTGGCATGGTTTGTGCAGAGTTATGAGTAGGAGGATCATATCCTATTTCCAGGCATTGCTGGCCATGATCACTCATATCTGATTTTATGCTAAAAAACGTTGTAATTAATGTAAGCAGAAATAGTGAGACCACAGTATAGTCAATTATTGTGTGGGTTTGGTTAGCGTAGCAGGTAGGTGCTGGCGGAGTGTCCTGAGGGTGTCTCCCATTTAGAACTCTAAGCCCAAGAACCTCAACGTCTTTTACTAGAGTGAGTGCTGGCGTACCAGCGTTTCCTCTCTCGATTTCCCCCAAAGATTGTTGTGGTACAGCCCATAGGTGATCTTGCAAAATGGTTTGTGTATCCCTTTCAAAGGGATTTAATACTTTTTTCATTGAAATCCCCAGTTATCAGAAGCTCCAGGGGGCCTAGATCTTGATGGGCAGTTACGGTTATATCTATCAATTTCGATGACATGTATTTTTTGGATTGGGCATCTGGGTGGATGTAAACATTGATTAGGAGGAGGGGGTTTGAATGATCCCTATGCCACCCGTTTAGCTTCACTACCAGGAAATCTTTGTTTTTAACATATATTCGAGTACACAATAATTTTAGACCTGCTGAAATGAACGTAGCAAGGCCCCCCTTTGAATGGCCGTACTTTTTCTCCTTTATTGCTGGGGAAAAAAACCCAATATATCCATCGATTTCAAAAGGGTTTGTAGCCCAAGTCTCCTGAAGGAGGATGATATGGAAATTCTTCAGTAGGGTTGATAGATCTTTTTGGTTTGTGTTTGGTCTGACCCCGTTTATATTCCATGAGCAGACCTGAAAGGGGGTATTATATCGGTTTGTTAGCATGTTATGCGCCCTGCTACTTACTAATCAGTGAAGTTTTTCTAAATAAGTTAGATCTGATATCTGGCCTAGTTCAGAGTGTACTAAAGGATACATATTAAAAGGAGTGCCCCCTAGAGGGTAACCCTCGGTTTTTCCAATTGCCGACCTAAGAACTGAAAACGGTTTACCCAACTCTTTTAATATTTGTTGATTTGATGGGTTTTTGTGTTCCTCTAACGGATCGGGATAACCAATTTGCTTGGGGGTGCTGAGCTTAATTCCCCATTTTAGAAAGGCACATTTTTCATCAGCCACTCTTTTTACCAGAAATGGTGTCCTCCAGGTTACCAAAGTTGCTTCGTTAGGGGCTCCTTTATTTGTCTTTTCCATTGAGACGAACTCTATAGAGACGATATCAGTGGATTTTATATCTTTTAGTGTTGGAGTAACTTGTAGTAGCTTCAATATGTTTCCCCTGTTCAAAATGTCAATTCGCCCCCTAGACTGTTATTGAGGTTCCAGTATTAGTTGTAAACAGTCATTTGACATACCGGGGTCAGCCTGCCTATTTTGTCCTCCTGTTCACCAAGTTGGGCGAGCCTTAGATCTTCTACTACGCTATCTGGCCGTTTTGACTTTATGGTCATTTGCTTTGTTATTAAGCTGTTTGAGTAATCATCCTCCCAAGGTGGTTTTGACATTTCTCTTTTTTTCCCTATATTGGGCTGGTTGGGTTCCAATTTGAGCCCCTTGGGGATAAGCATGTCTTGAGTTGGTGATCCTGATTATTGTGCCCTCTTCTTCAAAAGACCTTATGCTTATTTTAGGGGTCAGGCTTTTTTTGTCTTTGTTCTCCTGCTAGTATAGGTTTGTAACCTGAGAAGCCATTTCTGATTGGCCTAATTCAGATAATATTAGTGTAGTTTGCTGGTCGTTAATTATCATATCCCCCACAGTAGAAGCTTGTGCGTTTTCATTTTTTCCTTTTAAGTTTTGGATCATACGTGTGGTTTGGCCCGCCCTGGTATTAAATATTGGAAAAGGTTTATTTGTTGTTAATATTCCCTTTATAGTTGTCGAGGAGTCATTTGACCTGGACATATCGTCTTCTGTGTCCAGGCTTAGGGTGGGACGCAATTTTTTTACCATTGGGCCCGGTGGAATGACTGCTTTTTTGTTTCTCGCTTTTCTTCGTTGTTTCTTTTTGTAAGAGACTTCACTGGCTGAGATAGAGTCCCTACTGATTCAGGGACAATAGAGGGACCTATATTTACCTTATGGTCTCCAACCTGATCACATTTAAGTTCCTCCTGGGCTTGCGCCACTTTGTCAGTTTGTTTCCTCGGGCACCCATATGCTCCGTCTCCCAAGTTTCTGGAATCCCTTATCTCCCTCTGATCCAGGGGTGGCACTTGTGGTTTGTTCATCAGGTCTCATGTTTAAATTGTCTTTGAGGTTCGTAATCAACAAGTTTAGGGCTTCTGGAAGGGAAGCCAACTTGTTGATTATTGGCTCACAGGTGCAGTCATTTATTGTCATTTCAGCAAAATTTTGAGCTCTCTTAATCAGATTATTTAAATTTGCCAGTTTCTGATCAATGCCTGCTATGGATTTGGCCATAATATTAAGTATGTCCACCTGGACATCCATTTTTGAAGACTGGTAAGCTAAAGCATCCAGCGTTAGTTGTGAGGTTTTGAAGAAAATGTCCCATACCGCATTTTGATCCAGTCGGTCCTGGGTGTTTGGTGGTGGAGGGGTATTTTCATTGTCGTCCTCCTCATCTTCCCTTATTATCCTTTTTAATATAAGAGATGCATTTGGGGATCTGGTTCTAGAAAGAGAACTATTTGTTTTAATTTCTGAGGTTCCAATTGTATGTAATTGCGGGAACGCCCCATATCGTAATTGAAAGACTTATTACAATTGAGCATGGTAGAGCTCAGATCCCGATCTTGACATTGGTGTTTCTCCAGGTTATATTCGGATTCTGAGTGAAGATTCATTGCATTTGTTTTGCTATAACTCAAGATCGTTAAATGAGCCCCAGTCATTTTCTTTGATGTTATCTTCCATTTGGTTAGTTTTTTCTCCCGAGGTAGTCTTCTCCGTCCCCTCTTTTTCCTTGAGTCTGCTTTTGTCATCCTGCTCATGTAGCAGACTACATGAGCTTTTTATGGGGGAAATTGGGTGGGGTAGTGTCACAGCACCATTAGGTAGGGAGAAAATTACATCCAAGGGGTCTTTCAGGAAGTCAGCTTTGTTGATCTTGGTTTCCTATAAAAAAAAAGGGCTATGGGGGAGATCAAGGATTGGTGTATTGTCTTTGACTTCCCTTCCCCCTTTTGTAGTTGTAGGTGAGGACGAGAGTTTATTTGATTTCTTGTTTTTCTTAGGTTGAGGCTGAAGAGCCCTTTCTTTCCCAGACCTCATCCTCCCATTATGTAGATTTTTGTCTTTATTTTTGTTATTTCTCCTTGCTTTTACAAAGTGGAAGATGCCTCCGCGTCTTCAAATGAGGGGCCCAGGAGCTTGAAGGCTTTTCTTTTCTTTTTCCTGGCTAAATAGACACGCCGCCACACCTCGAGTTTGAGGGGCACGAGCACGTGTGGCCCTCCTTTAATATTTCTTCAGCCAAATTATTGGGCCCAGTGGCCTATTTTGGAGCCAGCGTTTACAGGTGGTTCAGGTGGCCTAAAGCTTGAGCTCAGGTCTCCGATCTCCGTCGCATAAATGGGCTCCCCAGGCAGTCCCCCCCCCTCCTTCCTAGTACTCCAAAAGGGCCTCGGACCCTCAGACCTGGCCTGGTCCACTGCCCTTGCTGCCACGCGGTTTACTTCCCAAGCAAAATTGGGTCGTCACCAGGGGTCACCAGGCAATGCTGGTCCTCGGAGCCAGGCAGGGAGGCAGGCCAAGGAATCTTGAGGGAAATCCGGAGGGATCAGGGGGGTCTGGTGGACAGCGGGGGACAGCACGGCGGAGAGCGTGCACATATTGCGCCACTAGCCGCGCTCGTTCGTTCGGGCGGCGTTCGAGCACTGGCCCCGTCTCCTCGCACACTTGCGTCACCTCGCGGCACCACAAAGGAAACTTGGGATCTTTCAGTGGGGTTTCCCTCGTTGCAATCTCCCACAAAACGATCCCAAAGCTGCTTACAGTTGGAATCCTACTGGTGGGTGGGGGTGTGAAGCAGTTGCAGCAGAGGAGGACAGGGGGAAGGGAAGCTCTGCTGGGCACAAGAGCCGAGAGTTTACAGCAGGAGGGAGGAGCACCCCCTTTGCTCCTTGTCACAGCGTTTACAGGCTCCTCCCCCGCTCCTTCACCAACTCCCCTTATGCCCTTCTGCCGCCAGCTCCTACCGTTGCTGCGGCCGCTGGCGGGCTAACGGATGTCTTATCACGGCTGTCGGGGGATTGCAGGTGCTGCCGCCTGCAGCTACCACCAGGCGTCCAGTGGGCTGTCGGGGCTGTCGGGAATCGCATTCTCGCGTTCTCACACTCTCGCCGTGAGCCACCCGGCAGAGGCGTGTGGTGCGTCTTCGTCCGATGCGTCGACAATCTCAACAGCAAATCTCTGGCTCACCGGTCGTTGTCACTTGCTTTAAAGATAAAAATATAATCTAGTTTTATAAATTGGTGTTGTACTTTTATTGTGTTTTGTGTTTCACTTATTTACTATTTTGTGATTTTTAAATGCTTTACACAATTGTCTCCTAAGTTAAGTCTTGTCGCCCATTGCCAAGCTACCAAATGTTGAGCTGGGTTTATTTTATTGAGACCTTATTGAACCTAAGTGAGCCCTGAAAATGTTTAACATGTAAATCATACACCAGACATCACATACAATATGATAGTGACTTCATAATTCAAAAAAGTGTGTGTTTTTAACATGTAGAAGCACTTGCATTAATATGTCACATTATAGCACTGCACTGAGAAGTACTTATTAAAAGTGGTAGTTTTGAAAAATAAACTTAGAACCATTCCTGACCCCACCCCACTCTGATGAGAGTGGTATTAGTGAACGAAAAGGCAAGACAGTTGTCATGTGAACCCTGTATGGGGCCCAGATTGCTATAGCTAGAACATCATTATAGTCTATTAAGTCAAACACAAAAGGTTTTTGTATACAGCGTTGGGATTCTAAACTCACATATTTGAAGATATGTGAAAGTGAAGAAAAAGGAGGATTGGTCAAATAAAATATTTACCTAAGATCACAAAATTTGGTAAAGAAGGAAGCAGTGATAAATCCAGGTGTTTTGTTTTTTCACTTTGTACAAACAATCCACTAAATGACTATCCATGTGTCTCTTCTTTTTGCCTCAGACCGATCTTATTGCTTTGTTTTCACCTCTCTCTAGAGAGCAACAGTGACAGGCAGAACCTATACGAAAGCTTGACACGTTATGGTCTTGAGGTTCCAATAGGGCCTCGGCATTGTCAGTATCAAGCTTCAGGCATGAGGCTGGCTTGAGCTTTCGGCAGTTGTCTCACCTTTAGCTATACTCCTGACAGTACAAGCTTTAGTGCTGGTGGTAGTCGGTGTGACAGTCTTTGTTGGCGTCTTCCCCACACCCCAAAGATCTCTTTCTCCATGGATTCTCTCTCTAACACCCTCTAATGGTGCCCCTCATCTCTACACAGATTCTCACATGTGTATTTAATCTTTTTTATTGTGCTACTTATCACAAGTATGTCGAGTAGGGTGTTAGAGCGTGTTACATCTCATTTATACAGAGAGAATGACTCATTTAAGTGTGTAAGTCAGTGTATAGGAAATGTTACGTTAGCTAATAGGAACTCTGTGATAACAGCAGTAGCCCACTGAGCTATCTACATAAAAAAACAATTCTTTGATCTGCAGTCTACATGGTGTGCTTTGCAGGAGTCATCAGTATGACTGCGCTATTTTATGAGTAGTCATAAATGGGAGTGGGCAAAACTCAGATCTTTCCAATAGATGCAGGATGCTGTGCTTTAAGCCACAGCAGGAGGAGGATTCACATTCTGTAACTTCAAAAGCTGGCCCATTGTCATTCTGTATGTGACTATCAGCCAGCAGATAGAATGACAATGGGCCAATCGTAGTCAGTGCTAGGTCGGGGAGAGGGTGCTTCAGCCCCTAGACTTCAGATGAGGAGTGTGAGTTAGTCCCATTAGTGATTGCTGCAGAACTAAGAGGCTTCTCGCCGGGGAGCAGCATTACTCACCTCACTCCCCAGAATGATGGACAAAAGTCGTCCGTAAAAGGAATCATCATGGACAATGGATGTGAGGCCCAAAGTCGGTGGTCACCCTAATTGCATCCGACACCATTTCAAGACAAAAGATATTGGGCTATTTTTCGCCGTGCTTCCCACATCAGTCACAGAGCTACTCCCAGTTGATACCTAGGTAGCACTTTTGGGGCACTGTCGCATTTTAAAATAAATGCCCAGTAACACAAGTTACTGCTGGATAATTTAAGTATCAAGTCTTATTTTAAGTTTGGAAAGGTTGTTTCATGTATTAAAATGTTTGTATTAATGTGACATTTAGGCTTACGCACAATAACACAATAGAAAGAAACATAATAATTTACATTTAGATTGACTGTAGTTAATGTAGGCCTGAATTTTAAAATGGTTTACGTCACATGAAAATTGTATTTCTAGGTGAAGCTGGTTACCTAACTAACACAATGTTCTGTTTTCCTTCTATATAATCATGGAATGTTTCAATAAATAGCATGTACAAGAGACACCTTCAGGGTGCAGACTGGTTGGTGCTTGTATATCATCCTATTACAGATAAGTTAGAAGGATGCCCAGAAAAGCTTGTTTTGGGAGAAGTCCTGAGAACCTAAAAAGCACATAATTGTATCATCTCGCTTTAACCTGATTGGACCATCTCACAAGAACTGCATGTAAGTATGTCAAATATTAAAATTGTATGTTTTAAGCTACTGGATTGTAGCGTCAGAGTTTTGATGGAGTTTAGAGCAGAGTAGGAGATTTAGAGTATACCCTCTATGAGTGAGACAACTGATTTACTTTTGCTCTTTAAGGCAGTGGTTCCCAAACATTTTCTACCCATGGCTCCCTTGACCAAATGGCCGTTGGCTGCGGTTCCTCATTATGTTAGGTATTTTTAGCGGCTGAGGGGATGTAAGCCCGGCCTCTGGAGTACTTCCGTTTTCTCCCTGAAAATTATTGGGATAAAGCTGATGAAGGTATTATAATCATAGATGTAATCTTATACACTGCAGAAACCCAACGATTGAAGGGACACTGGGTTCTCAGAGAAGTGAACTGTTACTGCATTGTGATGTAGTGTTCTTTAAAGAACTGTGTCTTTAGCTCATTCCTGAGCAGGGTTTGCGAGGCCCTGATAGATACAGAAATGTTGTTGTAGATCCTGGGTGCATTGAAACCCTGGATGCACTCTACAAAGCAGAATTCATTCATTGATAGAGAAGGTCTGCGTGTGCCGCTTAGTTTTTTTGCTTTTTTGCAAATTGTTGCCTCCAGTCTGATGGTACCAGGCTGTCCTTGTTTTCTTGGCAGTGTGGTCCTTGAGACTGGGGTTGGTGTCCAGGGTGAATCCAAGTAACTTGGTGTTGTATGAAAGTTGGGGTCTGAATTAGTCCCAGTTAATGCTGCTGACTCACTTTTAGTCTAGTTATTGCTTGTTTTTCTTGGCAAATAGCTCCTTGTGGGGCTGAACTTCAGATTGGCGCTGAACATCCAGTTCTGAATCAGGGGCAGGCATTGCTTGTGGTGTATAATGCCTGAGCTTCTTTTCAAAATTGGCAACTGAGGATGGGATTTGCAATTGAAGGAATCATCCATCTATCAACCCCTGAGGAATTACCTCACTGGCAATTGTCACATTGTCAGCAACTGGCAGATAAGTGGGACAACAGATGGTCCCAGGGCAAGCCCCTGACCTGGACTGAGCCGCCTCACTGAGTCGCATTTCGGGCACGGGCCAAGCAAGCGTCACTGTTGTAGTAATAATCAGTAATCAGCCAGGCAAGTTGTGAGCTTGATTTTAATCAAAATTTTAAGTCAAGTGACTACTAAAACATGCAAACTGTGTGGTGTATCTCACATGGCATTTGCAGAAGAATTTACAGTCACATGCAGAAGAATTTACTGGCGCACGGACAGCAGCTGTAAGTGGTGCATGCATAAGTTGGTCGTTATCGCAGCTGAGGTAAATACAGGCACCGGAAGAGTGCACACAACGAGCAAACCAAGTGTGGTCCAAGCCCCAAGGGGTAGATGGGATTATGGTAGGTATGGTAGGTTAGTGGTTCCCAGAGAATTGTGTTCAAGTCTTATGGAACTGATGTACGAGGGGCATGGTGGCACGTTGGCCATGAAGAGAAGAGCATGAATGGGTTTTTGGTAGCCAGGAATGGATAGAGAAATGGAGAGGTTTGTAAAAGATTTTGTGTGTGCATGCAGCAACAAGTCTCATATCACAGTTGATGCGCCCATTAAAGCTACAGAGTTTCCATCAAGAGCGTGGGAAATGGTAGGAATAGATATTTGTGGTTCGTTTCATGGAAGAGAGCTAGAAGGCACGTATGCTGTAGTACTTGTAGATTATTACTCCATGTCGCCAGAGGTGGCATTCACCAAGGAGATAAGGTCTTCAGAAATTATAACAATTTGTGATTAAGTGTGCAAGAGAGACGGTTGCTCAGAGTGGTTGGTGTCAGACAATGGTGCACAGTTTGAGGCAGAAGAATTTCAGAAATTTCTACAAGGTCATGGAATTAACCATCATAGTGTATAATCCTCTAGAAAATGGTCTTGTGGAACGGTTTAATAGAGTATTGAAAGAAAATGTGCAGTTAGCTGTGGAATCTGAGTTGGATTGCAAAAGTGAATTAAAAATATTTTATGGAATTATCGCAGCACACCACATTCTGCAACTAATGAAATGCCATTCCGTTTGCTAAGAGGAAAGGTGAAATGCACCAAAGTTGCACCTGCTTGGAGGGAGAAAGTGAATGGGTTGCATGTAGGCATCGACAAACTTAAGGAGTGAGTAGAGTTATACCAGGATAGATATGTAGCAAGACACAATGAAAAGTTAAGGAAAGAACATTCAAGAAGGTGGATGGGTAAAAACCAGGAATGAAGGAAAGCTGTCTAGGTGGTCAAACCCTCAAAAATTAGGTAAAGTTAAGGGGAACAATGTCTGGTTAGAAGATGGAAAGAAATGGAACTTCAGGAAAATTACCAAATGTAGCAAAATGGAACATGCACACTTGGATGCATGATTGGGAGAATGTGAAAGTAAGTGTGAGAATGTTCAGACACCCATGAGTAGAGTGGGTAAAAGAGAAGTGATATAAAATGGTCAAGTTTGATACTACATATGTTGACTTTCTGTTGTTAGGAATTATTGAACCTTTATTAGTATTTTTAGTGTCATATTTTTTGTATTTGTATTATTGTAACAGCTAATTCAGCATGATTGTTTCTTAATCATTATTATTGTAGGCCAGTTATATTTTGCATTGTATTGTTCGAGATCATATTTTTATTCAATTGGATAGAAAAGGGGGGTATATGTTCCATTACGTATTAAACATGCTTATGCATTAAAGGTTCTTCTCTTGCTGAGGGTTCTGAGAAATACAGCTTTCGGAGTCTTGTCTGTTTTGCAAATTTGTATGTTTATTGGTACGTTGTATAAACAGAACAGAGTAAGGGTTAGTCTTTCACAGGTTTGCAGGTTTGCCTAGGGTAGCTGGGTGATTGTCATCCTCCAGGTCAGGTAGCAGGTAATAATGCTGTTCTCTTTTCCTTTACTTTTCCCCAGGTCTCAGGAGGTGGTTTCCACTAGTGCCCTCAGGAGAACAGGAAAAGAAGCAATGAGTATTTAAGGCCCTAAAGCTATTTGTTTCTTCCTTCACCAAAACACCAGTGCTACTAAAGGAACTCAAGACTTTTCCCCCTTTTGTCCAGATGGCCTTTCACCCAAATTGTGCTTTCAAAAAATAAAAACTAATAAGTATGTTCCCTCGTGGTCGTGAAAGTTATCCAATGATGGCGTCTCTCTTTATATACTCCCTTTTTTCGAGGGCCAAACGTAGCCAGGCATAGGTATAACTGCAATTGAGGGACTTGACGGTCCTCAATACTGCCCCCTGGTCAGATGCTTCAATGTAGTGGCGAGATAGTCAACAGTGAAATGACCTGAGCTTAGCACAGCCCACCGTAGCCCTCAATTCAAAAGTCTGTTATCTGGACAAACACACCAATTACCCTCCCTACTTTCATGTGTTATCCCTTCAAGGCTCACTCACCACACTTCCACAACTCTCCTGAGTTGTGGCTGGCTTCTGTGCGTCCTCTGGCGGCATCCACCAGTCCTAATATCAGATCTCCAGGGGCTTCTCAGTGGAGTTGGCTTTTCCGGGCCTCTCTTCCAACCCTCTGGGTTTGCGATATGTGTCCTCATGATGCTCCAGTTCTTCTCCCCTGCTGGAGCTCTCCTGGTTTGCTCCTTCGGCGTCCTTCCTCTTGGAGTTGCTTCCAGGAATCAGATGCATGCTGTCTTCCGGGTCCTCCTCCTTTTTCAGCTTTGTGACTCCGTCCCTGTAAGTTGAAGTCCGTTCTTACAGTTGGTGGTATTTTTCCTGCCTGCCGCCCCTCCTCTGGTCTAATGGCCTACCTTTGTTTTCCTTGCAGATACCCACAGTGTTGTGGGAGAAGCAAGGGAGGATCACTGGGGATTTCCACAGGTAAGGAAGAGGAGTGTGGGAGTGGGTCTTTTCCACAAGGAAGTGTGCAACTGGGGCCTTGTGGTTGTGGGTATAGTAACTTCTTGTACTTTTTTTCTCCTGCTTAATTTTTACAGGGCATTTAACTTCTCACCAGCACAATTAGAGGCTCCATTTTGGAAGGGCTATGCCCTTGTGTCTTTCCTGTTTGCCACAGGAGATGACTTCCTCCTTTAAGACCAGGGGTGCAACACAGATGTTCTGCTGGTGCATCGAAGGTGTGCCAAAGGCAAACCCGTCTGTGCCCATCCGTGGCCAAAGCCATGAACTATGCTGGGCCCATGATACAGGTGAAGTTTGAGTGGCTTACACTGCACTGGAGCTTTCTGAGTTTGGAAAGCTGAATGTGAGAGAATGTAAGTCTGTTTTGTCTAACTGCTTGGGCCCTCTTACCTGCATTAGATGGAAGGTTGCTTTGCAGTTTCAGCGCACCAGGTCAAGAAACAGTAGTGGTGCTATGGGATGCCTGGCTTGGCTCAAGGCGGCTTTAATAAATATCCACTCCCTCCACAGGCATGCTCTACATATCTATAATCTTTTAGAGGAGTCCTAGTTCGATCTTCCTTTTAGAACCAAATCGTGGATGGGGATGACTCCTTCGTGACTTAAAATTAGCTCGTTCTGAAAATTATGTATGCGTACATCTGGACAGGGTAGGTAAGTGAGGTGGGGGGTCTTGCCCCTGCCCTTAAGAATAAATTAAAATGCTCTTCCATCCAGCTTGAAAAAGTAAAAGGTGCAAAAGCATTGGGTTTTTGTATATCTACCTCTGCGCAATCCCCCTTTTGCGATGTTCTGATTCACCGGCCGCCTGGTTATGCTGACAAATTTATTAGTTCCTTAGACGAGGCTTTGGCTCCAAAGATACTACAACTTGCTAACTTTACAGTCTAAGGAGATCTAAACTTACATGATGATGGCGCAGACGATTCTTTGTCAAAATCTTTTATTTAGATTTTAGTTTATCTTAATATGTTACTGAAGCCTACTGTAGCTACCCATAGGACAGTCCACGATATTCTATTGATTTAGTTCTGTCTAATACTACAATCTTAGTGAAACATCTAATGGAGGTAGTCTGGTCAGATCATTGTTTAGTGCCTTTTGCCTGATCTCATCTCATGGATGGATTAGAATCCCAGGTGTTAGTTCACTTATTTCGATCCTGGAACAAAGTTGTGATGTCTGATTTGTGGGCTGTCTTAGAAAGTACAGTCCCCCACAATAACAGGAGAGGTTAATAAGAATGCCCTGGCACTAAATCAATTGCTTTTTGCCACAGTGGCTGCTCCAGCCGCGGAAAAGACTTGTAGAAAGCTGTCTGCTACTTAGTTCTCCTATAGCCTTGCCACTGAAATAAAATACTGTAAAAACCTGGAAAGATTATGAAGAAGACATTATGAGGTGTCTGATAAGTTATTATATAAACATGCTTTAAAAAAATATAATAGGAATCTAAAACTGGCCTCAAGCAATGTTTATACTAAGTAAACAAGCGAAGCAGATAACAAGCCAAAGGAGATCTTTAACATTATATCCCATTTTTTGGATCCTAAAGCCTTTGCTCTGTTCCTTAAAGTGAAACTGAGCTTATGTTTTAGGCTTGGAGATTTTTTTGAGGACAGCATTGCTAAAATACTGTTAAATCAACGGTGTCCTATTGTACATACACTTCCGCCAGAGCATACATTTTTTATATTTAAACCAACAGACCAGGAGGAGCTTAAAACGTTTTTTTTACATTGTAAATCTGGCTCCCTATGGATCTCTATCAGCCCCATATCCTGAGACAGGTTGTCGATATTATCTATCCAATTCATTTCAATCTGTTTAGCTCCTTATTGGAGCCAGGCCTAGTCCCTAAGATTTGTAAGCGGGCAAGTGCTGTCCCTCTTATAACAGAACAATCTGCTGTGGGTTTTTTTAAATCTAATTTTAGATTGATTTCTCCCCTACCTGCAGCTTTAAAGATTTTAGAAACAAATGTCGACACCCAACTCTAAGATTTTCTGGAGACACTCAAGCTATTACAATCCATCTTAAGCTGGCTTTCGGTCTCATCACAGCACTGGAACCACATTGCTGGAAATAGCAGACTCAATTAGGATGACTCTGGATCTTGGTCATAATGCCAGCATGATCTTATAAGATCTTTCTGCGATATTTGACACTGTCTCGCATGATATCCTCTTATGATGCCTTTCGGCCCTTGGGCTGAGAGGGACGGCCTGGAGTTGGTTTAGCTCTTTCTTGAACCTCATAGGGCAGGCTGTCTTGATGAACCCTTACCATTTTGATAACAAGGCACTCAAATGCGGGGTTCTGCAAAGGTCTGCAGTGAGTCTGACCTTGTTCAATGTATGTGTCCCTGCTTGCCTCATTAGTAGAATCTTTTGGCATTAAAGTCGTCTCCTATGCAAATGATACTCCATTATTTGTCTGTTATGAGGGTGATTCTGCCTCAGCAAAGGAGGTGTTCTCAGCCTGTAAGGAGGCAGTTATGAGTTGGTTGAGAATAGATAATTTACAGTGCAAATCAGATGAGTCAGTTGTTCTGTTATTTGGCCCCAAATTATTGCCAGGATGGATAGGAGATTAGCGAAGGGAATGTCCACCGTCTCCCCCACCTAGAAACTTGGGGGTTTGTTTGATTCTCACCTCTCTTTTAAAACTCAGCTCTTTTTGGTGTTGAAGTCTTGTATTTGGATAGTGAAAGCGCTAAAAATGTTTCTGGCTTTTCTCTCTTGTGAAGAACAAAGACCAGTTGTTCAGCCTCTGATCGTCTCCCGACTGGATTGTTCAGACATACTTTATCTGGGTCTGCCAAATCATCTGATTCAGCATATGCAATTTGTGCAGAATATGGCTGCCCATATTTTATTTAAACTTTCTAGACAGACCCCCACTTCTTTGTATCTGTAAATGCTTTATTGGCTACCTGTTAGAAAAGAGAATTATGTTTAAATGTCTGCTCTTAGCGCACCAAACATTTTATGGCACAGTGCGACAATATCTCATTGCCAGGTTACAGCAATATTTTCCATCCCGGGCTCTGACTCTGGTGACGCCCGGCTGCTGATGGTTACTCGTTTCAATTGTATGAGAAGAGGAGGGTCTTCATTTTCTGTCCTGACTACTCAGACTTGGAATAATCTTCCTTTTTTGTCTCGTGCACGAGACACTCTCTGAGTAGCGATGCATTCTACAAGTTTGGGCATTCATTCATTATTTGATGCATTCATATTTTAATTAATCAATACTAGTTTGATTTTTGTTTTCTGTAAGCAATTAACCTTTAATAAATCTCCATAGCTTGAAACTTAAATATTCTCTGCCTTTCCTATGGAACCTAATGTGCTTCCCATTTATTGAATGCATTATTTTGTTGACCAGTATCAGTTGTGAAATTTGATCCATCCAATAGTGCTTTATGGTCTTGGAACTTGCACAAATAAAAAATGCTAACACAATCTACCATGTGCATGACATATACTTTATTTATCCAACTGCACCTTCTGTGATGGGGAAGAAACAAGAGGAAAGTGAAAAGCTGCAAAAAGTTCCAGATTTCAACACCACAAAATAAAATGATGGACGAAGAGTTGAAACTTTTCAAACACTCACCCCCAGTCACAGATCTTGGTTTAATCCATCGTTATTTTGCTTGACGCATCACCCCAGTTTGAACCCAGCCATATGCAAATCAGTCTTGAACCTGCTTCCCATGAAAAGAGTCCAGCCCGAAAAGCCAAGCCAGGTTCTCTCTAGACCAGACAACAAGTGTCCTGGGACTGATTTCAGGGTATCACACCTCATCTGCCAAGCTAGCTTTATTCCAGTGGAGCAGCAAGCAAGGGCCCCACGTCTGGCATACCCTAGCCACTTAGAGTGCACATTGCAACACCACTAAATAAAATGATGCCCGGAGAGTTGAAACTTTTCAAACACTCCCAATCACAAGTCTGGGTTTAATCCATTGTTATTTTTCTCAGTTTGGACTAAGCCACATAAAACAGTCTTGACCCTGCTCCCCATGAAAACAGTCCAGCCCAAACTGCCAAATCAGGTTCTCTCTGGACCGGAAACCAGCATTCGGAGACCGGGTTTGGGGTATCACTCCTCCTTAGCCAGGTTACCTTGAATCCAGTAGTGCAGTAAGCAAGGGACCTATGTCCGGGCATACCCTAGCCACTTAGCTCACATATCTCAACACCACAAAATAAAATGATGAACAGAGAATTCAAACTTTTCAAACACATACCCCCAGTCACAGATCTGTGTTTAATCCATTGTTATTTGGCTTGCCACATCACCCTAGTTTGGACCCAGCCATAAGCAAATCAGTTTAGATTCTGCTCTGCATGAGAACAGTCCAGCCCGAACTGCCAGGCCAGTTCCTCCCAGTTCCAGATTTCAGCATCAGACTTGGGCTGGATTCCAGTGTCTCCATTTAAATAAATTATGCAGTCCTGGGTACGGTTGTTTCCCCCTCGTAAAGCTGTAAAACAAAATAGAAAACTTATGTGTATAGCTCCCTAACAGTTATTGTAATTTGATGCAGTAAACCAATGCAGGAAGATAGTGACAAAAGCATGCCAACTTGCTAATTGAATCGTACAAAATTATAAGCGGGCATTATTACCTGGGTGAATCTTTAAACCAATTGTACAGACAAGATATAGTCTACATGTAATGTCTGCTTTTTCTCACAAAAGAGTTCTAACGTGCTTACACACACACAGCTTGAGGACTGTCTAAGTTGTGGACTCTGTAACTATATAGGGAGTCACCCCAAATATGAACTTTTGGAGAGGAGAAATAAGCTACCAAAACAAATATTCGATGAAATGGAATAACAAGATATATGACTACTCTAAAATTTCGTCTAAAAACCAAGAAAACTGTTAAGTTATGCAGAGCAGCTAAACCGTTATGAATTGTTTTTTAAAAGAGATGTCTTGTAACTGATTTAGAGTTGTAATGCCTTCAGTTACTGAGTCCACTGATAGAGTGAGCACAAGATCTATGTCAAGGTATACACTTCACACCTAGATCTTCTCATTAAGAAACATTAAAAAGTTATGAATTAAATTAAATTTGAATTCGTCTAAGCCACTGGTAACTACTTGGGTGACATTCAAGTCCTTCACGGTTTTCACTGTGCCACTGTAGATAGAAACTAGCCACATTCTCTTTACAGTCTCCTCCTCCACTCAATACACAGATACTGTCCACTGAGAAGCCCCTCTACCAAAGTTTGTGATCAAGGATACCTCAGCTCAACTAGGGGGAAAATGGCTAAATCTGAATAATTCAACAAAAGCGGAAAGTATAGAAAAATATAGTTAGAGTAACTTAAATGCAGTACCTTTACCGTACAAAAATGGGCTAAACAGCATGACAACCTTACCTATTCATCAGGTATTAGAAAGATACCGGCTCAGGGTATATATGGTAATGAGGCGCACCATTAAAAGGCCACAGTTCCTCTAGTTGTAAGGTCTCCTAGAGAATTGTAACTGGTCCCAGAGTATAGTTGGCTATGTGTACTTATGAAAGAAGAACTACTTCTTCTCTATCATCTGGTCCTCAGTGTTTTGAGCATTGGGAGTACAGCCACATAGCTCGCTTCTGGTCAGAGAAACAAAAAGAGTAAGCAGACCCCCCTGGATGTTAGTTTTGTGCCCCTTCCAATTTGTTATACTGGGAATCCCTGGGAAACCCTCTGGAACTCACCATTTACCGGTAAATGCTACTGGACATTCCATCAACACCCTGTCAGATGCCAGTGTTAGGCAGTCTGTGGTGAGAGAGGAACTTGATTATCCCAGTCAGATACCTTTTCAGAAAAAAAGTTGAAATTAAGTGTGTCCATGGGGATACAAGGTACCATCCTATGGTTCAGGACTGTGTTATGAAAACACCTACAATTTATTAGCCCCTACCCAATGGGAGCAGCTCCAAATCTTCCAGAAGAGATTATCATTGGCACTGATAATCCCCAATTTAATGTTTTGCTAAAAGATCACTTTTCCAACCAGTATTCCTCCTGGTTACAGGAGGCCCCATTGTTGGGAGAGGAGCTGTTTACTTCTGTCACTAAGACATATCAAAGTTAAGCATTGCTAAAGCCAGTAGGTTTCACCCTTTGGACATATTGGCTTGTGAAATACTCTAGCCATGCTTTAAAGCATCCCGGATGTTGTGCTCCGTGGCTTTTCAAAAAGAAAAAGGCATCCGTGGCCTGCCACATCATTTTGTGGGTGCATGCCTATAAAATTATTCAATTTCTTTTTGTTTCTGTTTGCTGATCTGAGCTGGATTGGTTAAAAAAAGGCAGTGCAGGTGGGGAAAACCAACACAAGAGAAAGGAAGCAACGAGGGGCAACAGTGGGGGAAGGGCATCAGAAGGGAATGCTCCAGGGAAACGGGATGCACTTGGCAGGGGGATGGGACTGCAGGAGAAGCACCAAGAAGGAAGGCAACACTTGGGAACTACAGTAGGGGTGTGTGATGGAACACAGTGAGGGCACAGGTGGAGGAAGCAACATGTCAAGGAATACGGGGGGGAGCAAATACATATATATGTGTTTTCACACACCTCTACTGTAGTACTTATTCCTCTCTCTCTCTCTCTCTCTCTTTCTCTCTCTCTCTAGAGAGAAAGAGCAAGAGGAATGTGGTAGGATCTAACAGTCTTGAGAGATTGCAATTTGGAGGTGGGAAGAAACAAGTGCGTGAAAAAGCAACAAAGAAGAGGGATTAGTACACAAGGGCATGGGTGAAATATAGAGGCAGAGAGTGCGGCATAGGGGAGACGTACACGAGGGAGACAGTAGGAAAACGCACACTCCCGTAGAATGCTTAAAAAGAAAAAAACATCTTAAAACAGAGCACTGGGAGGACGCAACTAATGGGTCTACACACCAGGAGAAGGACAAAAACAAGAGGAACTGAATCTCACACCCGCTAATGAATTAGAAGCAAGCAAATGAGACAAGAACAAAACCAACCAATGGTAAATAATGGGCTGGCTCTATGCCCACTGTAAAGTAACAAAATGTCTCGCAATAGGCAGCACACATGCTATCTTTGGTGAGACGGTAGAAAAGGAATGAAGAGAAGCGAAAAAAACGACCCTAAGAGTTCTTATCCTTTCTCACACAAGAACCATGGAGGAGGGGGCGAGATTTTAGATCATCTAAAAGAGGTGACACTATTCTCCAGCATGCACTGGAACAAGCCAAAGAAGAAGGAGCATCAGAGGTAGGACCCTATTTTGTAATTAGGAATAGAATTTTGTACAGAAGTAGTAATCCTGGGGCATGCTTGCAGTTGTTAGTTCTTAAGGTCTTTCAGGAGCAAATAAACTTCCTTGTCCACACTCATCTCCTACATGGTCACATTTCCCCCCCCCCCAACACAAAAAAATAGAACAAGTAAACAACTATTTCTGAAAAGTTTTACTGAACCAGTGTGTTTGGACAAATAAAGAAATTATGCCAGGAATGCCTCACGTATAGGTCACCAATCCATAGAAACTCCCTGAAGTTCCTTTACGAAGAATGCCAATCAGTGACATTGGATTTCAAATAGTAGTTATTGTGGATTACGCTACTCGTTACACAGAGGTTGTCTTCTGTCACCTGGCACACCACAACTTGCTATCACCATGATTGAGATTTTTTCCTTCATAGGTTTCCCCGTGAAATTCTTGCATGCCTCTTTTAATGTCTAAACTTATGGGTCAGAGTTGCAAACAAATTGGCGCAAAGCAGTTATACACATCAATTTACCACCTCTGGACTCATACTAGTCAGGCGTTACAATGTCACCCTGAAATTAAGTCTTAAAAAGATCTTTGATATGAAGGAGCGAAATGTAATCTTCCATTAGCCCTATTTGCCAAATGCTGCAAAACCAAAGTTGGTTTGTGGCTCTCTTCTTTTTAACTCTTCTTCATAGAGAAACCTTATTAAAGGTGACTCAGGGGACATGGGGACAACAAAGTAATAAAGGGGAACCACCCTTGTTGAAATATGTGTCCCACTTAGGAATCTCTGGGAGATAGCACACAAGAATTTAGAGAAAGCTCAGACAAAACAACAAGCTTATCACAACAAGAAAATCTAGTTTAGGGAGTTTCACCCAGGAGAGTGGGTAGTATTACTTATGCCCTTTAGTAGCAATGAACTCTTGGCAAGATATAAGGGACCTTATAAGATCCTTTAAATAATAAACCCAGTTCTTATCAACCATCTGAAGAAATGCGAAGGGTCTATCCCTACAGGGCCCTAACTTAGTTTTGTTGGAGAAGACCAAATAAATATATTAGCTCAAGAATTAGTGTCTGAGCTTACCGAACATGAGAAGACAGAATTAGTAGCTCTGTGATGTTCCTTTCAAGAGATTCTTTTTTAAAGAACCAGTCTGAATGCATATGCTAGAGCACTGTATAACCACTGAGCCTGGAAAGGTCATTAAAAATAAACCCGAAATTATTCCCAAAGCAAGGCGAAAAGCGATTCGAGAGGAAGTAGAAATGTTTTAAAACTGGAAGACATCAAACTCTTTAACAGCGACTGGAGCTCCCCAGTTGTACCTGCACCCAAACTGGACAGCACTACTAGAATTTGCAATGATCTGCATAAAATAAACCAGATGCATAACCCTTGCCCGTATCGGTGAGTTCATTAAACAATCAGGTAGGGTGCAGTACATTACCACTCTGAATGTTACCAAGGGGTGTTGAAAAATCCCTCTAAAACCCTAGGATAAAAAAAGATAGCCTTCCCCACATCCTATGGGTTCTATCTGTTTGTGGTCTTACCCTTTGGCCTTCATGGGGCACCTGCCAACTTTTAGAGACTTGTGCTAAAGAAACACTGGCAGTATGCTTTGGAGTACTTAGATGATGTTGTCATCTATGGTGAAACCTAGGGTCAACACCTGGTCAACCTTGTAGCAGACAGATCCTAGAAGGAAGCGTGCTTCACATAAATCCACATAAACTTAAGATAGCTGCTAACCAAGTGAGGTTGTTGCAGGACTCCTTTAGCACCTAGGTTGGGCACCCTTATTGTAGCATCAGGTCCACGGCATGTTTTTTACACTCACATGCATTTTATTTATTTTCATATTTTTTAGCACAGCCTGCTTTTAGCTCATTGTATTTATATTTCAATCAGCTTTCTCTTTCCAAGAAGACAGAGTTTTTCGCACTGCACATTTTATCAGCCATTTTTACAGCGTGTCATGTACAGTATGCAATATGCTAACTTGTATTGCCAGTCCAGGAGCCATTCCCTGTTTTCTAGACACATCAGTATGTCAGGCCTGTTCTTAGAACCCTTATGGGTTATCATATTACAGTATTTCTTGGCCCAGTCTTGACGTTTCAGCTTGTGTGTCTTGTTCAGTGGTGGTCGTCTTTCAGCCTTTCCTACCTTGGCCATGTCTCTGAGTATTGCACACCTTGTGCTTTTGGGCACTCCAGTGATGTTGCAGCTCTGAAATATGGCCAAACTGGTGGCAAGTGGCATCGTGGCAGCTGCACGCTTGACTTTTCTCAGTTCATGGGCAGTTATTTTGCGCCTTGGTTTTTCCACACGCTTCTTGCGACCCTGTTGACTATTTTGAATGAAATGCTTGATTGTTCGATGATCACGCTTCAGAAGCTTTGCAATTTTAAGAGTGCTGCATCCCTCTGCAAGATATCTCACCATTTTTGACTTTTCTGAGCCTGTCAAGTCCTTCTTTTGACCCATTTTGCCAAAGGAAAGGAAGTTGCCTAATAATTATGCACACCTGATATAGGGTGTTGATGTCATTAGACCACACCCCTTATCATTACAGAGATGCACATCACCTAATATGCTTAATTGGTAGTAGGCTTTCGAGCCTATACAGCTTGGAGTAAGACAACATGCATAAAGAGGATGATGTGGTCAAAATACTCATTTGCCTAATAATTCTGCACTCCCTGTATATAAACAACACACAGGCCTAAGGTAGGCAGTGGGCATTCTGGTCAGGATCGTCCTGGGATGCACACCACACCGCAGACCGCTTTGCTGATCTAGATGCTCCCTCTTCAGCTTCCAAAGAAGATTGCCGTCCAGATAACTTACCGAATACCCATACCATCCAATTCAGGTATTCGGTAAGGGTTACTCTTAGATTAGGACAGGCAGAAGAGTTACAACCACTATGCTCTCAGATCTATATAAAGGGAGTATGCAGGAATCTCTAGGCTTTCTAGAATGATACAAAATGGTGGGGTTGCTTATCTACTTTACACTAGTTGTAATGATCAACATACTTTGTTCCATCGGCCTCATTATCGCAGCTCATGCTTTTTATGCTAAGGTGAAATTGATTCAATAAATACATTGAGATCCAGTTTGCATCTTGTGTCCTGCCTTGGCATGTGTGAATCACTGAGCGAACGGGATATGATCTTTTTCCACAACTTCCCTGGGAATCAGCATGTCAGGTTTAGGTTGCCACAAATTAACTTTTCCTTTCCAGGGTTGGTTGAGACACTGAGGGCTAGGCAGGAGTGAAGCTGACAGCTTCAAAACAGTGCAGGGTTGACTCAGTCTTCCACACTTGGTGGTGCTGCCGCCCTAAACATACAGTCCTATCACCATATTAGGAAGCGCACAACTAGGTATTATACCTACTTGTATCGGAAAAAAGTGGCTGCCATCCAAGACATTCCTTTTTCTGGAAGCAAAAGGGACCTCCAGGCATTTCTAGGTCTTGCAGGCCATTATTGACAGATTATACCTAAACTTTCACAGAGCTCAGCTCTCCTCATGGATGTGTTAATAAAGAAAATCCTTCTCCTGAGTCCCAGGCAGCCTTCGAACAACTAACAATTGTACAATCTTCTAAACTAGTGCTACAGTCACCTGATTTTACCTAACAATTTATCTTACAGATTGATGCCTCGGATGTAGGACCATGGGCTGTGCTCTCCTCTTTATTAGCAGAAAAAAATTCCCAAGAGAAAAGGGGTGTTCCACTATCAAAAAAGAACGCCTGGGTATCAAATGTGGAGTAGAAAAACTAATGTACTAGTCGGAAGAAACTAGGAAACCTCTCTTCATATACTGATCATGCTCCACTTACCCACCAGGCCCAAAACAAATGCAATAATGTATGAATACTCAGGTGGTTTTTATCCTTATAACCCTATAAATTTCAGGTCAAACATAGGAAGGGGGCGCTTCCCATTCATCTTCTCAAATGGAAGAATCCAGGGGAGAAGAAATGTAGACAAGAGTACTTACCTTAGTGAAGCATGGGTCTCTCACAGCAATACAGTAGCTGGCAGGGATCTGTGGGAAAGGAAACAACACACGTTAGAAACGGAAGGAGGACCTACGGGAATTCCAGAAAGAAAACAGCTGAAGCTGGACAAATTGTCAAAGAAGAACACCAAACTAGGGAGGGAAACCGGCCGGTTGTGCAGTCTAACCAGACTGCATTCAAGAGGAGACCGTTAGTACCCAGAAGCCAGTCGTAATGAGAAAGAAGAAGCGCGAGACAGTAGGTATCCTCCGCCCAGAGACATCAGAGTCCCATCACATCTCCAAGGAGAACTGTGGCTACCTAGCAGAGGCGGCTTGTGAACTTTGAAAGCGGAGTGGCATAAATAACTGTACTCACTTGACTTCCTATGGTTTCTCCCAGCGAACTTTTTTGTGGGGGGCATTGGTGTGAAAATGTGCTTTTTACAGCTCCATTCTCTCATAAAAACAGTTTTTGCTTTTGTTTTTCAACATATTATTGAAAATGTTAAAAGAAAAGTGTTTTGCACTCCCCTGTACCAACAAGCTTCCATCAGAAAAGAAATTCAAAAGGTCTGGTCACGACTGATAACATTCATTTTTTCATGCTTGCATTGCACTCTGACACACACGTATTTAAACAAACATCCACTCACAGTTTTAGCACTCACAGCTTATGGCTCAATGTTGCCCCTAGCAGCTTCCAACTGCAGGCGTATTGCTAGCCAAGATGGCCAGTGGCCACTCAGTGCTCGGCCTCACCTAGCTACCAGTGCAAATAAGAGCTGTGGCGGGGAGTGCGCAGGGGGGTTGTGAGAAGGAATAACAGGATGACGAAGGGGGCCACAGCGGAGATGAAAAGGTTCCCGAGGGGAAATGTTAGGGGTCGGAGGGGGAATAAGGAACGATTACATAACCTGACCTCTGAGGCAGCTTGACAGAGGCGACAAAGCACACTAGTACTCACTGCTTTCAGCTCACAGCTCTAATGGAGTTTCTCTCAGAGACGTCTCTCGGATGCAGCTGGTGAAGGAAGGAGGGAAAGACGGAGTCAGTCACAGAAGAACTAAAGAAGAGGCAGTAGACCGCATCAGATGCTCCCAGCTCTGATACCAGGAGAATCGGAACCAGATGGGCCGGTCTGAGAGAGAAGGCTGAGGGCTGCGGAGGGTAGAGCGCCGAAGGAAGAAGAGGCAACAGTTAGAAAGGGACATGCGAAATAATTTGTCCCACTAAAATCCATCCATACTTGTGAGTAGTGAATGTAGTGATGTATGGCGACGACTCTAACAGTTTCAAATGATGATATTTAAGTCTTGTTTTGAGAATCTCTGTGTTCCATTCAGCTAACCTCTCCAGAACATTATGAGCCAGATGTTCCGCCTGTAGTGTGAAATTGGGTTGTGGCAGTTCCATATAGATACCGTTTTGGTCATTACTCTTTCTTGGGCACAGGAACAATTGGGGAGACCCCCAGTGTTGGCCCTTTCACTGGATCAATGATGTATTTATAAGGAAGGCCGTTGATTTCAGCTTCAACCTGTGTTTGAATGTCGAAGGAAATGACCTTGACGGGTTGTGCTGCTGGATGTGCATTCTGATTTTTCTTCCCATCAGGTCGTCAATGTTGTATTTATTTGTGAAGAGCAAACTGTCACAAAAGGCTTCATGACTCTAAAGATGGTAATATAACCGTTAAGAAGGAGCAAAGTTACTGGTTATAAAGCTGGTTTTCATGGTTTCCCTAAACTTGGTTAGTGAAGATCCTGTCAGACCAGATGGTGGCTGGAAGCAATTTCCAGTTTGAATGCTAAAGGATCTGTCTACAAAAGTGACTGTTCTGGTAGTAAGGGCCAGGAGCAGAAACTGATTAAAAGAGTTTTGGGAAGAGCTTGTTAACATCAGGCACATGATTCTAGTCTCACAAGGAGCATGCAGAGCACCAGAAGAACAATTTTCAAGGGTGATCAGAAAGCTAACAGCCTCCATTTGTCAACAGTGGTCTCATCACCACACTGACAAAAGAGCTGCCAACTTTTCAGGAACAGTCCTTATGCATTCACAAGTATGGTTTGGCCCATCATTTTCATGAAAAGCGATTTACAAGTATAGCCCTTGCAGAATAGTGGTTTGAGAGAACCATGTGCACAGATCATTTTTACACCATTTATTTAAATATTTGTATTCATTCTATAGTAAAGGTAGCATACATAGCAAAAACAGTTATGGGTATACATTGTGTGCGGCACAAGGGTAGCAACCACATGAAATCCATATTCTGAGCCATCTAAGATGTTTCTTGCACTGGCAAAAATCTGTTTTGAGCAAGCATTGCGATATAACAGGATATTATTTAAATTGTTGTGGTCCTCCTCATCCTCTGCCGTTTTTGGTAAGACATACACACCATTCGCTGCAACGTCACAGAACTTACCGCCCTACTAAAAACCACACTTACCATGCCCCAGAAGGCACCCGCCACCCCTCTGGTAGCGGCATGGTACAGCGCTGTGCGGAACTGGTTGCAGTGTATAATATTGACAAATGCTTGGCAACTGGTGAACTGTCTTCATCTAGGTATCTGTTTTTACTGAAAAAGTCAACCCAGGTTTTCTTCCTCCATTGTATATTGTTTACAAGTGAGTTTTCATGTGAATGTTTGTCTCCTAAGGTACATATGCCCATGTTCACGTGAACATATGGGTAGCTCTCATATCTAATTATTCTAAACTTTTATAGCATACACAAACAAGAATGTTCATTCTCTTCACTGCTTTATTATAATAGTAACCATGAAAAGAACACAAACCAACAACATAAAGGTAAAGTAAACAAGTACACATAAATCAGTTAGAAAAAAAACAATTTCCCACATGTGCAAGAGTCCATTCACCAATCAACACCTTGGGAACCATATAATTAACAGATTAACAGCAGTAACACGGAAACCTGTTCTTCTTGCTGTGAGGAACAAACATTCCAGGAGCAGTCCGTGAAAATTATTCTTGTTTCTGTTCTGACACTGAAAGAAAACAATGTACTAAGTGCACAGTCACCAAACTGTTTCCTTAACTGTATCAGGATGGGTTAAATTACAAACATGTCAAACAGTTCTACAGTGTCATCACGAGCAAGAATAATTAAGGGGGGATATGTCCATGTCCTTCATAGAATTGAAAAGTCTTGCTCAAGTATGGTGTTACATTTTCAATTCTATGACAGGGTCAGAGGCTTCAGATTCTGCAAGTTCAAAGCTTATCAGCAACCATGAAAAATCAATAACTTACCGGCTTGTAATAGAACTCCTTGAAAATGGAATATGATAACCAATCTGCCTTATGCATGGTGTCTTCTAATCAATCCCCAACACTTAAAGATGTTATAGCCACAGCTACTCCGACCGAATGGGCACCAAACATGGAGGAGTCAACGCCTGCTTCAGAAAATAATCCATCTGATCCAACGAGCTAACGTGGAACAGAAAAATGACATGTGGGCGTAAAAAAGAAATTAACGGTTGGTCGGAAGGGTAGTAATCTCTGAGGGAAGACAATGAACAATACATGGTTTTTGTTCTCAAGGAAAGGCTGCAAAGAAGACACCTGTTTGCTGATTTAATTCTTTTGGATATTGAAGCATGAAACTCCTTCTGGAGTAATGAACCTACCTGCTAAATCCAGTGCTCAAATATATGACACTCACTTGCATGCAACCACACAGAGGAGTAAAGCCAATTTAGAGAAATTTGTTTCCTAGATCAGAATGCGTTATCAGGCCACGGTTGGAGAAATCTTAAACCAGTGAATAGTTCTAAAGGACAGAGTACCTTAGTTCAGGGGCAACTGAAAATCTGATACCTGGTAAAGGTTTGGGAACTAGAAGGTGTTTGCAGACAGAATAAGTTGTAGTTGTGATATAACCGGCGGAAATTGCAGAGCAATTATAATTTATAATTCTGTAGGATAGGACAACTGTTACTAAAGATACAAAGAAATAACTCACACAGGTTGAATATGCTGCCACATAATCACAACTTTGTTCCATGCAGCACATGACCATTTGCCTCAGGCTGATTTATATCTCTTGTGGGTTGAATTGCACCAAGTGTTGTCTATTAGTTCAATAGCTTACTCCAAAAGACCTGGCACTTGCCAGCACCTCTAGAAAGTCTCCACACTACTAACCGCAGTTGGTGATGAGTGACTAATCGATGACATTGCCTTCCGAGTCTAGGAACAGATTTGAACACTAAGCGAGAATGACAGACTGAACGCAAGATAGTTTCAAGAGGACTGGGAGTCAGTTTTGTGTTGGTTATATCATTTGAACTGTGAAAAGTGCTGTGATTGAGGATGTCTTTGATCACGTCATGAGTGATTTAATATGGGAGGCCATAAGCAGTGCATGGGGTGGGGCACAAGTTATAGTCAATTCACTGAACTATATTCTAACTGACACAACCACCTAACTATAACATCCCATACACCTTTGTTTTTTTCAGTGGATTTCTAAGCGTTTCATGTCATTTTTCCATACCTAACTGTAATGTCACTTGAACATTTGTTTTTTTCATGCATTTCTAGCGATTTTTTCAACATAAAGTAAGATCTTGTTACAAGTAATAAATCCACAGTCATCTCCTTACTGAGAGCCAAATACCCTATTGTGGCACTTGACACTTTCAGGGTAGTGAAGCATAGCAGTCCAAGGCCTACACACACTTCAAAATCCTATTAATTTAATTACATTTACATCCATTTGGTAGATGGAAATACCTTTGGCGATACCCTCAATTTAAATATGCCCCTTAGTCGGCCATGTCACCCTTAAAAACAACCCCTCCCCACCTATACCAGATGCAACATCACAATATAAAGGGGTACAACATCCATTTAGAAAGGACTACTGGCTTTGTCATGGGGTCAACACATCAATATATAAATGGCAGACCTATTGTCTTTGTCAAAGTGTCACCATATTATTATTAAATTAAGCACATCATCATTTAAAATTAAATCGATTCATTAATAATACATACTTTGCCATGTTCATTAATAACCATTATCATTCACGTATTTTAAATAAAGCAAGCCTAAAGAAAACAACCTTAAACATATGTTGGTGTCTCTTTAATATTCTACAGCCCACACAATGCAACCACATGTAGGCCTCACACTGCAGCTGAAGAGCATACAGTTCCAGCTTGAAGTGCATTTAAAATTATTATGGAAACTTCTCCTGGGGCCATGTATTCAGTGGCCCATGAGACTTACTTTGTGTTTTCTACAAATGTTCCTGGGGCTGGTGGCTGCAGTCTATCACAACACCTAAATCAGTTGTTGGTGTCTATCCTCTCCTTGGGACACCACAAGCAAGATGCCACCAAAATCAAAGCTCTCAGAGGGCAATACGGGGCACTTCTCTTGAGAGCAGTGAATACTTAGGAAGTGGTTCTGCAGCTGATTCTTTTCCTGCAGCATAGTGCTGCACCTTTTTTAAACATTTCCTTTTTAACAAATATTATGGATGCCCCGATAACACCCAGAGCTCCGCCTGGGTCCAGCCTGCCAGCGTAGGAGCCTGCCAGAGTTGTATTTGCTCTCACTCAGCGGAAGCAGGTGTCTTTCTGTTTCTTCCCGCGGAAAAGCTATCCAGTGTTCCCTGCCCACACACTGTTGTGAGTACGCCTGGGCGAAGTTCGCGGACTTGCGCTACGCAGAACTGCACAAAGTGGTTAAAAAATTCCACCACGCTACGCAGAGTTGTGCAGGTGGGCAGAGTTTCCCTGTTGCACCCATTCGTTTTGCATTTTACATCAAACGCAACGCAGAGTACGGCCTCGCATTCAAAATTGTGCACAAACGGCATCACAAGGTTTGCATGGGCACGGCTATCTTTTTTTCTTACTCTGTTCAAGGTGCTGGGCCTGTTTTTGAATCCCTTCCTAATCTTTCAATCCTCTGCCCTCCTAATTATTTATAGGATATTGTGTGTTTTGTGTCTGCATATTTTTTTTTTTGTGTGTATCTTTTTGTGACTTTTTGTATTTTTGTTTATTTTTCCCTTTCGTTCCTTCCTTCCTTCCTTCCTACTTTCCTTCCTTCATTCCTACCTCCTTTCCTTCCTTCCTTCACCTGTTTCTTTTCCTTACCTCACCCAGCGCCATGACAGAGCAGGGCAGCAACCAGGGGAGCAGTGGTGCCGGCCGCCCCCCCAAACAGCCAGCAGCCGCCTACCTTGTGGACAACGGCACCGCCAAGGGGTGCAGCCATGGCCAATCTTTTGTGAGGTGGAGGTGGCAGCACTGGGTTTTTACGTGCAGTACCACCTCCCCTCCATGCTGGCAGCAGGCCTGGCAGTGGGTACCTCTTGCAGGAGTGTGAGCTGCGTTGGGGGAGGGTGTGCAGGTGTGTGCGGTGCACCAGCCACGTACAGTGCACCACCCAGCTGCTAACGCACTACTGGGCAGATATCCTCAGTCGGGAGCAGGGCCTTCTCCACCTGCTAGGCATCGAGATTCCGGAGATCGGTGAGTATTAATTATATTGTTTGTTGTGTTTGTGTTCTACAATGCTAGGTTTTTTCGGAATAACATGCTGCTCACACAGCGGTAAGTTACATTTAGTTTACGTGAAGAATATTATTATGTGATCCAGGTTGAACTAGGCAGGTGCTCGGCACTAACTAATCGTACTTGTCGGCGCTCGCTTTGGCTGCTTATTTAAAAAGCCATTACAATACAGACTCCTGTGTCCTCCTCTCACTGTAGTGAATAAGTGGTATCAGTGAGTTAGTGTTCTCTCTAACTTTTATGTAGCTTGTACAGTACCAAGAAATTTCACAGTGATGTGTAGTACTAGTATGCATCAATGCATTGCAAAAAAGGGAGACTGAGTTGGTCCATCAAGGGGGTTAAGAAATGAGAATAGAATGAAAGATCATTCATTTGAATTTTGGAATGGGGATTTTAGGATTAATCTAGCCAACCCAACAACAGTTGATACTAGTACCATAGGTGGTCTGATTTAGATAAGTACAATGTTACTGCTTTTGCCTGTTATAATAATTTTGTGGAGATTAAGGGGGTCATTCTGAGTGGATGCCGGCGGAGTGGGAAGGGTGCGACGGGTGCAGTTGCACCCGTCGCGATTTTCAGTGTCTGCTATGCAGACACTGAAAATCTTAGTGGGGCCCTGTTAGGGGGCCCCTGCAGTGCCCATGCCATTGGCATGGGCATTGCAGGGGCCCCCAGGGGCCCCACGACACCCGTTACCGCCATCCTGTTCGTGCCGGTGAAAACCGCCAGGAACAGGATGGCGGTAAGGGGGTCGGAATCCCCATGGCGGCACTGCTTGCAGCGCCGCCGTGGAGGATTCCCTAGGGCAGCGGGAAACCGGCGGGACACCGACGGTTTCCCGTTTCTGACCGCGGCTGTACCGCCGCGGTCAGAATGCCCATGGATGCACCGCCAGCCTGTTGGCGGTGCATCCGCGGCACTCTGCCCTGACGGTAGTCAACCGCCAGGGTCAGAATCAGGGCCTAAGTGTGCCACATTTAAAAAATGTATAATTTTTTTTTTCTAGCCACACAGATTGCTACCGCCTCAAGTGCTGCTGCAGGAGGAGATTCAGTTGGAGGGGGAGAAGCAGCGACAGGGACACGCAGTAGTAAGTCACATTGCTTGCTTATTGGCAATTTCTATTATATATTCACTAGTTACAGGGGTGTCGTCGTGATCGTGAACCCCCCCACTTTACCAGCTACAGGGGTGGTTGAGTTACGGCCTCTTCTATCTGCAAATGAGCAAAAGCTCACATATTGTACTCTAAAACTGATGGCTTGATTGAAATGGGAAGGAACACAATGTTAAAAGAAAGGATGGGTGAAATAAGTGAAAGTAAAGGATGCGTGGGTGGGTGAAAGGATGCATGGGTGAGTATTGGGTAAACGGATGGATAGGTCAAAGGATGACTGAAAGAAAGAGTGGGTAATGAATGGAAGGGTAATGAATTAGAAATTTTGGTGAAAGACTGGATGAGATAAAGTAAAGCTTGAATCATTGTGGCTATGGGTGACTATAAAAGGAAGAATGAAAGGATGATTGAATAATTGCTTGAATGAATTAACAAGGAAGCTCTTTTGGAGAGGGGAATGCTGCTCACCTACTTTGCTTACTTTATTCTATGGTTATCAAAGCTATGGTTCAAAGTGATGGGTATTTGAGTTTTGTTCTAATCCCTTGGCTCACTGTATTTGTTAAGCAAGGCAGATATGTAGCCCATCCATTATCATTCATCAACCCCCTCCCTGCCCAAGGCGTTTCACTACCACCACCGAAGAAGTGCAGTATGGGTCAATTTGTCACTGTAGGGAAGGCTGTGCAGTGTGCGTCTGCTTCAGTAAATGCAGCAGTTACAAAGTTTTCAATGCATTGCAAACCGAACACACAAGGTGTGTTTTCCTTCACCCACTCAGTCACCTCTTAGTACTTCACTCTTTATTCTTTCCTAAGTTCTTCCATCCCAGCTTACCAAAATAATTAAATTGGAAAATCCATTCTTGGCATGTTCCACATTTTTATGGCCCTGTGAAGTGCTTCCAAAACATATTTCATGGTTTCCCATAACAGATTTATTTTATGCCCTTTAGACTTCCGTTTATTACAGTGACTGAATAAGCCAAAGTTTTGACACATGATGAATCGATGGTCAGTGACACCCCTCTATTATATAGCGAAAGCTCTCCCTGCCTGCCTAATCCCTCTACCTTATCCTGGGGTAGAGTAAGTCAAGTTTCCTTTCCTTACTGCCCAGCAAATTAATTTGTTGGAAATGATTTGTGGTGGTCGGTAAGGCCAGTCAGTAAAGTAGAACTAAGTGCCTGATTTGATTTCAAGTGTGGCGTAAGGGATAATGTGACGAACATGCCAAATACAATCTATATAGCCTGTTCCTTTCCCTGTAGTGCAGTGCATTGCTTTCCCAACTATCTACTCATTGCAGACAGAATAATAATATCTTCATTTTATACAAGACCTGTGTGACTTAGTATCTTATTTATTATTCATCTGCCTCTTTGGAGTCAGGATAGAAAGCAAAAGGCATTTGGAGAAGAGCAGGGCCATTGGAATTATAAATAGATAATTATCAACTACAGCTGCCCCAGCTGCAGACTGTAGCAAAGTACCCGAAGCACTTGTAGGAAATCCTCTATTAATTTAGCGCAACAATGTGTACTCAATAGTGCATAATGCCTTACTCATAAATAAGAGGTAATTTGTTTTTATTTTTTCACTCAAAGGGCCTGATTACGAGTTTGGCGGATGGTTTTGCCCATCTGCCGACCTTCCAAGGGGAGGTTGCCACCATAGTGGCTATCTCCCCGCCGGGCTCATTACGGGTTTCTTGCTAGGTCGGCGGTTGGAAATCTGAGTTTCTGCCCGCTGGCCTAGCGGGAAACACCCTACAGCATTGTCTCCAGCTCGTAATCAAGCCAGCAGCAATACTGAAGGATGCAGGGTGCACCAGCACCCTTGCAATGTTCACTGTCTGCAAATCAGACAGTGAACATTGCAAGGGTGCTGGCCATGGGGGACCTGTACTGTCTATACCAAGTGAAAGGGCAGTGCTGGGGCCCCACTGGGGCCCCCTGCACCCGTTCTCCACCAGCCTTTTAATGGCAGTGTAAACCCCATGCTTGCAGCACTGCCCTGGTTGATTAGGACCTCTAGACTGGTGGGACAACTAATCCTGGCGGTGCTGGCAGTCCGACCACAGCACAACCGCTGTGATCATAAAGTGGTGCTTGAAATGCCACCGTGAGTCTGACAGCCAAGTGACCGCCAGACTCGTAATCAGGGACAAAGCGTCTGTTTAGTTACTAGAAAAGCTGTTAAAAGAAAATAAATCAAATCACTGTTTGTTAAACTGGTGCTATTCTGCCTTAATTATTTTCTACCAAGCAGTCAGTGCTTATTATGTGAGGCATGCATGGGTAAACAAATAAAATTGGCTCTGTGACTCTCCTAATCATAATCATATCAATTTCCAATGTCCCTAGGGAACCAGCAATGTACTGCTACTGTTCCACCCACTACTTAATTTTAAACAACTGTTTGCACAGAGCATTGTTTAGAATGTGTCTTTTTTCTTTTTTTTTTCTCGATATAGCTACTCCTGCTGGCCCACCAGGACCACCCACCAGGCAGGAGATAGCAGCCCGTCAGTGGTGGCAAAGGCTAGAGACTATCAAGGTAAAATACCGCCGGCTGGTGGTCCTGGAGGATGAGGAGGCGGAAATAGCTGCCCCTGACCCAGGCCCCAGTTCAGCAGCAAGCCAGCCCAGCCTCTCTGACGTTACATCACCATTGTCAGGGGCCATGATTAGAACTTTTGCCATCCCCTCCTGTTCTGACAGGGCATTACTGGAGCACACCCTACAGCGAATGGACAGTATGGAGAGCTGCCTCGGCAGGATAGAGCAGAGCCTGGACCAGCTGTGGACCCAAACAGACAATGCTCTCTTCAGAATCTTTTTTAATTTTTTTGTTTTGGTGGGAGGTACTTGTTTTGGGTGGAGAGGGTGGGAAGGGAGTTGGCACAGGGGTTCCCTTTGGACTTTCGTTGGACGTTTTGGGTAACTGGCCCATTTGTTTGGGGATAGGGGTGGGCCTGTTGTTGGTGGAAACGGTGGGGGTTTTCTATTTCTAAAAAATAAAAGGTGATACTTTATTTTACTTCATTTAAGCTTTACATTTTTATTTTGGTGTTTTAAATTGCACTGCTGTCCTTAAATGTATCCTGTTTTTTAAATCTACTAAAAGAAGTGCATGCTATTTACTTATACCCTTGCTCTAATGTCCTCTGCAACTATATTGACCACCAGCGGATGATTGCTATTGCCTATTTTGCCTAAAAAAACCTAGATACACACAAAAACATCTTCTTCAGTAGAAGCCAATTACTAATTAAACAAGTTCACTTCAATCCATAGTTTTTTCTCACCTCAATAGATAAAGTGAGGGATGCTTCCTCAGTCTTCTCACTACAGGGTTTTTCCAAGTTGACATCTTAAGAGGGTAGTAGAAGTTGTCAGCAGGCTAGCGCACTAACAGGGGAGGAACAAGGTGCCACTTCCACCTATGCGAACTCCAACTGCAGGATTAATCAAAGGGTTATCCTTCACTGTCAACTAGAGTGAAAGAAAACAGAGAGTTAGTGGGTCATATATTATATCATAACTTTAGATTCAGGAAGACTGAGACTAGACTACCACAATGACAGTATTTGACACACAAAACGAAGACCTGAGATGATAATAAAAACTAGCAATATCAACTTTGTCTGAGCAAAGGGGAGCTAGTGAAAACTAAACTTAGGAAATGAAATCCTTGAGTCAGGATAAGTGGGTGAGTCAGGAGTGGTTAGACAAGGTTAAGAATTTACACAACACAAGGCCTTGATGATGATATTGATGGGGCCTGTGTAAAATATTGCTAAGCTAATAGAAGGTCATGCAGTGAGTTGGTGTCGCTTTCAGCACATCTGTCCCAGCAAGTGCGTGATCCATTTATGGTGTAAAATTAGGTCACACCTTAATAAATCACACAACCCGGGGAAGGAGGGTTATGGGCTCAATAAAATGGATGGGAAGGGGGATTTGGGGAAAGGTGTGACAAACACAAACACTATACAAAAGAAACCACAACAATATTCATTGAGGTGCTGAGCAGCACACCATCATCAATCTGTTGTGAAAGGAAAAGAAGGTATGACCCAGTTCAGTTAAATGCATTGCAAACAGTCCTTGTGCCCCAGGGAGACCCAAAATAGTATATCTCTAAATGTTATGTCTTCTAGGTTTGAAAAATACAAATTATGGAGGATTGAAGTTAACCCACCTAGTTCTAAAAATTACGATTGTTAAAAGGAAACTGATACTGTATTGCCAAATGGGGCAGTGCATTTCCATTCTTCTTGGAATGTCAGTTACTATTTTGCCTGGCTGAACCTCTCCGATAGTTAAGCTGTAGTGTTGAGCTTTCACCAAGTTTTGTTCATCCAGGAGAGGACTAGGAGAAGGCCTGCATGTTGAAAAACAGTAACTATATTATAGAGTAAAGGAGAAGTAAGCAAGGTAATGAGCCAGGAGTGTACCAAGAAGGCTCAGAGGCAGAGCAAGAAAAATAAAGAGGAATTTCACTTTGAGCCAGCAATGCAGCAGTCACACACTCAGTAGCATTTCCCAAATCAATGCACCTCTCTCCAGTCCACAGAGCTGAGTGAGTACTAGGCCTCAGAGTCTTTGTCATCATCATGGTTTCTCTGTGAAGTCGATAACCTTCTCCATCTAGCTGTCAAGGTAGTCCCGCCCTAAGTCCTTCCCTCCTCATCCTCCTCCTGAATCTGAGTAACTCTGTCCCATTCCCAAACCAAGTGAGGTAGACCAGTGTAGTGGACTTCTGTTGAAGAACAGAAGTGGACCCTGCAAGTAAATTATGCTAAGTTTGAAACACCAATCACTTTCAGGAAAAAATGAGCACCCATCAGCCTCCAAACATTGTGAATCATCAAATCAAGTTTATAAATTTGTTGAGCTCCCTCCCTCACTGTTAGTCACCACATACATCATCAATCATCATCAATACATATATCACCACTCATTCGTGCAATAGTTACAAGTTACAAAATATACAAAATATTATCTTTTCTTCGATGGTAGCAACACATTGGAATTTTGCATTGGCACTGTCGGTTTTTCAATCAATGATCTTCTGGGGTAGCTCTGCTAGGTGATGTGAAAAAAAGGATAGGCAAAGGCAATTGAGGGAGGCAGTCATTATCTCCTATGTCCTGGAGGGAATATGGGGGCTTCTTCACTGCACATGGGTCCAACTCCAATCTGGCTATACATGTGACTAACAAATGTGGGGCAGCATAAACCTGACACAAACATAATGCTCACTAGCTATTTTTTTGCAAAGAAAGAAAGAAGTTCAATGAGAAATAATTGAAAAGTTCTATGGTGGCACTGACATACTCAGTCTGGATAATAGAGTTCATCCTCAAACTCAGGTGGTTCACCCAGAAGTTGGTCAGCAAACACACTTGATTCTGACCAATCATCGTCTCCCTCCTCCTGTGGTGTTTCGGGAACAGTGTAGTCAGGTGGTATAAAATGCTAGTTCATTTTGATCATGGTTAATCTCTCAACTTTTTGAGGGGGGAGAATGGTCCTTCTCACTGTAACAACTTTGCCGGCTGCACTGAACACACGTTCAGCAGACATGCTGGCTACAGGGCAGACAAGATACTTTATTGCCAGCCTGCTGAGCTCTGGTTATTGGCGCATCTTCCCATACCAATACACCAATTTGTTTTGATCCACAAATACCTCTTTTAGGTCATCCAGATACTCCTAGAACATCCTCTGAGGTGTCACTGGTGCTGCCACTTGCTCATCCTCTTTTGCCTTAGCCTGTACACTGGACGTAAGACCTGCCACTTGAAACCAAGCCAATGCAGAGGTTGAGTCAAATTCTTTTGATGCTGTTGTTGCCGGTGTTCTTGTTGCTGGTGCGGCACCCAGGAACTGCAGAGTGGGACTCTAAGTTTCGGCCGTTCTTCCTCCAGTTCTCCAGCTTGCCCAACAATCCACATCTTGTATTTTGAAACATCCCCTTCAGAAAAAGGAATGAAAGTGGGAAAACCTTTTTTGTAGCATGGATCAAGTAGGGTGGCACAGATGTACTCCTTGGGCACGATAATGTAATTTTGCAGCCTTGCATTATAAGTCAAGTAATACCTTTGCTCTCAACCAAGGCATGCTCTTTGTGTTTTCATTCACAACTCCGAGTGCAAACCTTTGAGACACCTTCCTTAGCTGCTCCTGGAGCCGATGCAACAACGGAATAGCTTGGCCCATCGTACTGTCCTCCTTGCTAACTTCAAACTGTGAAAACCTCTGTGAAACCTTCAAAAGGGATTAGCATCTGTTTAAGGCATTAGACTAGGCACCATTTGTCCGCATCTATGGTCATAACTTTCCCACTTGCATCCTCTCCTCTTTTAATGACATAGTCATTGATATGTCTGTCCAGCCCACACAGACGTTGCAACATATAATAGGTTGAGTTCCAATGTGTTGGCACCTCCTATATCAGGGCTTTAACTGGTACTCTCTTAGCACGCTGAAAAATCCACAACCTCTTCCAGGCTTTAAAAGATTGGCTGAAATTAGTGCAGATTCGTCTGCCGGTGGCCAGTATGTTGTTGACTATGTCTTCTTTTCTGAGAAAGTCTTGCACAACAAGGTTGATGCAGTGCACCAAACACAGGACCATGAAATAGCCACTGTCTGCCATGGACTTGATTATGTTACTGCCATTGTCCGTGGCAACAAATCCAATTCGGAGAACTCTGGGTCGCAGTCATTCAGACACCTTGCTATTAAATCTGTCCAACATGTCTGCAGCTGTATGTGATTTTTCTATGGCAAACATGGCTACTGTTGCATGCCTCAGAATGCTCTTTAAAATTTCTTCAGGGCCAAGACCTATAGATAGTTTTTCCTTTACCCCCACGGGAGAGATACAGTGTGCAGCTATGCACATGTAATCAGTAGTATGATAGCTGGTCCCCATGTCTGTCATCAGGTGGATAGTGTGGACACACTTTCCTGCAAAGCTTTCCCAACCAATTGCAGCACATCGTGATGCAGCGCTGGAACAGCAACGCTGGCAAAATGGATCCGACTTTGAACCTTCCATTTTGGGTAGATGGCTGCAACAAGTTCTAAGAATCCCATTCCTTCCACATAAGAAAAAGGGAGGAAGTCCAGCACTAACATTGTTGCACGCTTTCCATTGTACAAACGGGCCATTGGGTGGTTGGGGTCATAGGGCCCCTCCTACCAATACATGCCTGTAATAGTAGCCTGGATTTTCTTATTTTCTGGGCCCACTGACGGAGTCAACTTTCAAGAAGTATGTGGTGGTAGACGCAATGTGTATCGTGGTGCAGTTACCATATGCTATGATATCGCCATCTGACTCCGAGTCTTCCTGTGCCAATGTGAGGTCGCTGAGGCGGGTAATTCTGGCACACTGCTGGGGATAGGGCTGCTTTGCTTGAGGATGTCACCCTCTTCTTCCTCCTCTTCCACCATGTTTTGACCAGTTGTAGCTGATGTTTCCCAGCTCTCCTCGCCTTCATGACCACAACCATGTTAAGCAATGTTTTTAAGGTGCTCCTCTCACCGGATTGCATGATGTTTTTTCATATGGATCATCTGTCCTCCAGCACCATTATATGAACAAGGCTTACCTCGAAGGACACTCGGATGGCAACTGGAGCATATTGCAATGTTCTCCTCCTGTTTTCTAATTGTAAAAAAGTCCTAACTGGGGAGAAGTCCTTTCATACTGAGCCACTGCCAATGCCTGAAGATGAACTGGAGGTAGGTGGGTGTGTTGATTGCCTCTTTGCAGTGCATACTTCTACTGAGGTAAAGGTTGGTATAGGTCTCAGCTAGGGCCTTACAAATATGGCAACTGGTGATGCTGCCTGTGCCACATCCCTCAGAGCAGGTTGAATAGTAATGTCAGACACCTTTGTGCCAGCTTCCACAATAACTGGGTCTTCGTCGTCATCCTCCTGATAATCATCCCCTTCCATGACTCTAAGGCTTTCTGGAACTTTTCTTTTCCCTTGCCTAAACTAGCATATCTCGGACTTTGCTGGGGTCCACTCCATGTCCCTATCATCAGCATCACAAGTGGTGCTTGGAGAAGATGGTGGAGTAGTACCCTTCATTTTTCTTGTTAAAGTTCTGGAAGCCATTGATTCTAAAAGAGGGGGTTCTTGCTTGGCAGGAAGCTCAACTTCCTGTTCTCATCCAACTTTGGGAAAATCTACTGTTGCTGGGTGCGGCTGCTGTCCACTTTGCTCTGTTTCCTGAAATGATTAGGACATTTGCGAAAGGGACAAATCCAATTCAACATCACTGCTCGTCAGCGTCGCCATGATTGCAGCGGCTCCCTCACTGACAGACATGGTCTTGGGCTTAGGTTAGGGTGCTGTTGATGAGGGAGTGCTGCTGCCTGGTTCCTCCCCGGGGGCCGGTGTAGCAGGCAAATACCTCTCCAAAAAGGTGGCGGTCTGCACGCTACTGGTGGAAAGCTGCTTCTTCTCACTGACCACTTTTTTTGGGAGCAACTTTCTTTGGGGCCATTTTAAAGCTCTCAGTTGGCAGTGGCACTAAGCTGCACAAGTAGTACAGATTGGAGGACTGAAAGCACTATGCAGGGCTTCTCTTTGGCAGTACTGTAGGTGATGTGATGTCTCTTCTCTTATGCACCTAAAAGCAACCAAGCAAGAAAAACATGTAGTTAGTTAAACATGGCATTGTTGCAGGTTGAAATAGTACACACAAATGTAATATTAGTATGGTTGCTTACTTTTTTAATAAATACCAATTTAATCAAACATTGTAAACTCAAACCACACCACCACATCGTAAAATTTCATTTCAAATGAGGCAACATATCATGCAGATATAGCTCTTTGCTTTATCTCCATCTATTTTAAAGGAGACACCCCTGGTAGTCAGAGAGAGGTGCATGGGTAAATAAAATAATCCTTAAGAAAATCCATCCGGCCAGGTGGTCCGGGGAAATGGAATAACCTTTGAAAAAAAAATGATGCTGCTGATGTGTCTGCAGTGAACCACAGCCAGGGTGTCCTGGAGGAAATGGAATTATTATACAACTTAAAAAAACGAATGCTGGGGCACGGCTATGAACCAGTGGTGGATGGATGAATGGATCGATGGATGGATGAATCAAAGCAAAATGCAGAGTTAAATCATTTGAAAGAATACATTTTTTTTTTTAAATCAATCACAAAAATTTAAAAAATCAAATTAAAAATTAAATTAAAAAACGAAAATAAATAAAAAAGAAAATATTAAAATACAAAATAACATTTAAAAAATAAAAAAATAAAATCCAAAATTACAATAAAAAGAAATACAAAATAAAAATAAAAAAATTCACAAAATAAATAAAACATTAAAATATAAACTCCAATTAAATACATTATCAACACTTACCAGTGTTTGTATGGGAGGACAAGAAGAAATAAATTATTGTGTGGAATGGACAAATGAAGTGGAAAATTAAAAATGCAAAAAAAAGAAATGAAATAACATAAGCAATGTTCATCGGAATTATTTAATTGGGACCACAGCACTCCAGCACAAGTATATAGAGAATATATGGTAATTTTGTGAATATAAAGTAGTATAAGACCAGTCTTTGAGGAAAAACAAAAATTATATTATTTTAGAATACATATACTATAATGATCCCAAGGCATATCAACATACACTGGTATCACATCAATCCATGCAAGTCGATGACAAGGGCACGCTGGCTGGATGCTCAAAATGGCTACCAGCCACATGGTCTAACAACAACAACAAAGAACAAGAAGGCATTGGAACAAAGAACACATGCAAACCTATGGCAAAAAGACACTGGCTGGATGAAAAAAATGTCCACCAGCCACATTGTCAAACATCAACAACAAGGAACAAGGAGGCATGGGAAATAAATAAAGAATACATGCAAGCCGTTGCAAAGGCACACTGGCTAAATGCACAAAATGGCTGCCAGTCACATGTTCAAACAACAACTGCGAACAAGGAGGCATGACGAACAAAGAACACATGCAAGCCTATGGACATAGCCTACACAAAATGGCCCATGGTCACACAGCATGGAGAACATAGACAATTGGTGGACAATGACAAACACACACACACACACACACACACACAGGACCACACACTGGCCATGAGGAGGCATGGTGGTAGCACTGAAGAAAACACTAACATTAATTCAGCAATGCAAAACATGACAATTAATTGAGCTATACAAATTTCACAACAACACATAACCTCCTATGACATCAAATTTTACCCCACAAAATATAAACGTTTTACAAAAATAATTAAATGCAAACAATAGCCAACAAGTACATTTAATCTCCAGGCCACCAACCAATATAACATTTTAAAATCAAATAACAGTACAAAGAAATACTGGTGCATACCCAGGCAAACAAACAACACCCTTATACAATAGTTTTTTAACTTACTTGTGTGATTTCACAAAAAAGAAAAAGGGACTGATTACGATTTAGGCGGTCCATCTGCTGGACCGCCAATACAACGGTGGGGAGGATGCCACCAAGCAAGCGGCCTCCCCACTGCCGTATTATGAAGTTCCTGTCAGGCCTAACGGTGGAAACAGTGGGGCGGCATTGTCTTTGGCTCTCAGGGAGAGCTGAGGCCTATGCCACCACTTTGTTGGTGACCCCAGCACACTCGGAATGTGCACTGTCGTCTTGGCAGACAGTGCGCATTCCGAGTGTGCTGAAAGGGAGGCCTCTGTACTGCCCATGACATGGGCATGGGCAGTACAGGGGCCCCCTTGTGGCCCGTCTCTCCTTTCCACCTGTCTTTTCATGGCAGGGTCCTACCCATGCAAAGGCCTGTGGAAAGCAAGTCATGATCAGCACAGCAGTGCCAACATCAGTTTTTCACTGCCACCAACACATTGAGATCCACGATCCTGGTGGTGGTGGCGGTTTTGTGGCAGTCTGGCTGCCAGCATCCTAATCTGGCTGTTGGACCACCAAAGATGTGGCGGTTTGACTGCCATTATGGCTACTGCGGTCTTAGGACCCCCGACTTGTAATAAGGGCCAATGTCCTTAAATCCAAAGGTATATCCAGGAGACAAAAGGAGTGAACCTTACACCTCGAAATCCCAGTGAAAAGTGACCAGGAGAGGGACAAAGCACTAGGAGGAGCCTGCTAGACATGAACATGAAGTTGGAGTCTCTGGAACACCGCCTTCACCTGTGAAAAAAAGGCTTCTCATACTACAAAACAACTTGAAGGGTCCATTGGAGAAGAAAATCCAGTCAATTTTTTTTTAAACTAAACTTAGAAGCATCTTGAGTAGTAAATCTACTCTAGAATGTGCTTGTGAGCAGAACTGTTTTGGCCACCGTAGTACCCGGAAGCAGTGCGAGTGAAGACAGTCTTGCACGCGCTCATTAGCAGCTAAAGAGTATTGTTGTGCTCCAAAGTTTGCATGCGCGAATGAACTCTGCTCCATGCCAGAAGGTGGAGTTCAGGAACTGCACACTACTACGCATAGTGTGAAATTACCAAATTCCAAAAAGTCCGCCGGCGCCACAGAGTTCTGCGTCCAGGCCTAGTTGTGAGCAGGGAGGTAGGTTTTCTTGCATGTCCCAGTGGATGTTGTCCCTTGGACTCTAAACGTGCATAGGGCCTGTATGAAATGGCCTCTTTTTGCATGATCACCCCCAAAGTTTTGGAATGATGCTTCTGGTTTTTCGACTCTATAAGTGCACTGAGGCCTGCTAACCAGACCTAAGTGCCCGTGTTCTAACACCTTACAAAGTGTGTGTTGTATTGGCTACCCCAAATTGGCATGAGCCTACTTACTTATACGTCCCTTGCATATGGCACCAAGGGTGCCCAGAGTATGTAAGACTGAGTGTCCCCCAGGGCTGCAGCACTGGTGGTGCCACCCTGTGTGAGACAAAGTAAAAAAGGACTCCCAGTCTGCCCCTACAGCCTTGAAGAGCAGTCTAAAACTCCGACTTCAGCTATGCTGTTTAAATCAATGGCAAAGCCTTCACTTCAGCCAGGTCTTCAATCTGTGGGGCCTGACCCCAAGGGAGGGTGTGCAGCCATGGGAAGGAGGTTGTGCATTCCCCAGCCTTACTGCCAGCACAAAAAGGATTTATGAAAAACTGATCTCCTACTTTTTGTAAAACAACCGTCAGGGGACGGTTAATTCCTATATTTTAAATGCTTCAGCTAAAGTGTCATTCAGGGAGTGTCCTGTGCTGTAAACCCGAAGCCAGGTAGACAGATAAACAGGGTACCTGCTGCCTGAAAGAAATGCAAATGTGCGCTAAGAGTTAGTCTGCATATGTAAAAGGTAATCTGCAAATGAAAAGGATGCTTGGGAGCAGTACTGGATTTAATTGATCGAATCTTTGTGATAACAAAGATGTATTATTCTTTTTGATTGGTAGTGCAGTTAACAACTGAGCTGTGATGTGAGTGCTTTTAACTGTAACTGTATTTACACAGTGCTTACTACCACAAGTAGGTGTTGAAGGGGCAGGTGTGTAAAACAAAAAAAAGGACTACACAGTCTGGGTATTGCTAAAATCTATATTTTGGAAGCACTATTTTATCGTAAAATGTTTAATGCATTTTGTAGCAGTATATTTCATACTGTGTGTAACACAAGTTTAAAATAATGACTTGCACATCCACAGTGCTTTCTGTCACAGGTTGTGACCTCATAGCATTAAAAATACACAAGTCACTATTTTCCACTGCACCACCCAAGATTTAATTATGTGACTCTCTGGTTACACACAGATCACTGCAGTGCATTAACCAATAGAGGTTTCATAACGTACTATTGTGCGTTTCCCAATGAGTAACAACTTTTTTCATTTAGCTTTCTTTTAAGCTGTGTGTTGCTTTATATGTAGCTACCCAATGATGAGAGACCTAAAAAACTTGCAGAATATGTTGTTTTTGGCCACACCTTTGACCCCACCCCAGGCTCACTGACATCACCCCTATTGCATGCAGCATCTCAGTTACCATATTTGTTTTTTAATGCACTTCAACAGCTGGTTGGCCTGGCTGCCCCTTCCTGTGAAGATGGTGGGAGGTTGACAAGAAATGGAGCACTGCACTGCATATAGCACTGACGCCTCAATGAGTACGGTTCACTCATCACAATATAGCTGGCACTGGTCGCGCTGGCCTGGGGGCTGAGCTGTGCTGGCTGCAGCAGTCTGACCACACCTGAGGCTCACTCAGCCCGGGCAGAAAGTGGCAGTTATGTTTCTTTTTCACACTGCTGCCTGTGCCTCCAGTTTGGTGCATGCTTCATTGACAATGTACAACCACTGATTTAATTTTGGGCTAGATTGAACCATGTATATGTGTTTTATTAATGTGAGGAACACCTCACCTTTAAGTCATGCAGACATGCACTGTTCTACGGTACTGTGCTAGATGATGCCGCAGCTGCTCTCCTGCCCAGACAGTGCCTGCCTCAGCACATGGCTGCACCCCTGCACCTACGCCAGCTCCCACTCTCAGGAAGCATCAGAAAAAGAAAGCAATGTGTTGCAGGTGCACACATTAATTAAGCCCTATGGTGCATAAGGGCACAGCACAGGATGTTATACCACTGGGTCGGGAAGCGATATCACATGGTGTAAAGAAATGGCTCCCTGTTGCAGTTACCTCCCACTTTTTGCCTGATACTGATGCTGACTTGACTGAGAAGTGTGCTGGGACCCTGCTAACCAGGCCCCAGCACCAGTGTTCTTTCACCTAAAATGTACTTTTGATTCCACAATTGGCACACCCTGGCATCCAGGTAAGCCCCTTGTAACTGGTACCCCTGGTACCAAGGGCCCTGATGCCAGGGAAGGTCTCTAAGGGCTGCAGCATATCTTATGCCACCCTGGGGACCCCTCACTCAGCACAGACACACTGCTTGCCAGCTTGTGTGTGCTGATGAGAACAAAACGAGTAAGTCGACATGGCACTCCCCTCAGGGTGCCATGCCAACCTCACACTGCCTATGCAGTATAGATAAGTCACTCCTCTAGTAGGCCTTACAGCCCTAAGGCAGGGTGCACTATACCATAGGTGAGGGCACCAGTGCATGAGCACTATGCCCCTACAGTGTCTAAGCAAAACCTTAGACATTGTAAGTGCAGGGTAGCCATAAGAGTATATGGTCTGGGAGTCTGTCAAAAACGAACTCCACAGCTCCATAATGGCTACACTGAATACTGGGAAGTTTAGTATCAAACTTCTCAGAATAATAAACCCACACTGATGCCAGTGTTGGATTTATTAAAAAATGCACACAGAGGGCATCTTAGAGATACCCCCTGTATTTTACCCAATTGTTCAGTGCAGGACTGACTGGTCTGTGCCAGCCTGCTGCTGAGAGACGAGTGTCTGACCTCATGCGGTGAGAGCCTTTGTGCTCTCTGAGGACAGAAACAAAGCCTGCTCTGGGTGGAGGTGCTTCACACCTCCCCCCTGCAGGAACTGTAACACCTAGCAGTGAGCTTCAAAGGCTCAAGCTTCGTGTTACAATGCCCCAGGGCACTCCAGCTAGTGGAGATGCCCGCCCCCTGGACACAGCCCCCACTTTTGGCGGCAAGTCCAGGAGAAATAATGAGAATAACAAGGAAGAGTCACTGGCCAGTCAGGACAGCCCCTAAGGCAGAGGTTCCCAAACTGTGCGCCGCGGCTTCCAGGTGCGCCATTAAAGCCAGCCAGGGGCGCCGTGAAAAGATGCACTTTATGATACAATTATGTGCTGATGGTGCCAATTAATCTTATGACCTAATAGGAAATAAAATTTTAAAACTGTAAATTTATATAAGAATCGTTTTTGTTCATTCCTTTGTTACTGGAGTTCGTTAAATTGCACAAAAGTCACATAATTCAAATATACAAACAGATACCAAAGCCCTAATTTGGCATTTTCATCGAGGACTATGCTAGTTCCATAGACAGCATTTCACAGGCTCGGGCGGCACCTACTGGAGAGGGATTGAATATTTCATGTTAAACTACTTCATTTATTTCTGTATGATATACATAGCATGGTTATTTATTACCTAATTAACTTGGTTATTCCAATGCTCAGCATGTGGGCAACCAGCCGGTTGAGGTGGAAACTGCTTACATATATTTTCCCACAGGTTCTGTGTAAACACCTTTATGTTTTTTATTGAGCAAACACATTCCTGCGCCTGGGTAACAATCTGCGTTTCTCAACTGAGAAAATTCCTCTGTGATGTTAGCCCAGTTTGGGTCTATTGTTTTTAAAAAATCCGAATGTACACCCAAGTGTTGAAGAGTATTGTTTCTGACTTTACAAATTAAAGTTTGTTTTTTTAAATTAAACAATTGTTACATTTTAATTTTGTTATATTTATGAATATGGTACCTTCATCGCCTCCATCCCAATTAAGTTTTAGAGTGAAAAAAAGAACTACTCCAGAGGCCGGGCTTACATCCCCCCACCCACCAAAAAAAAGTAACATAATGGGGAGCCATGGCCAGTGGCCAATAGGTCAGGGGAGCCGCGGGTCAAAAAACTTTGGGAACCACTGCCCTAAGGTGTCCTGAGCTGAGGTGACTCTGACTTTTAGAAATCCTCCATCTTGTAGAAGGAGGATTCCCCCAATAGGGATAGGAATGTGACCCCCTCCCCTTGGGAGGAGGCACAAAGAGGGTGTACCCACCCTCAGCGCTAGTAGCCATTGGCTACTAACCCCCCAGACCTAAACACGCCCTTAAATTTAGTATTTAAGGGCTTCCCTGAACCTAAGAATGCAGATTCCTGAAACCTACAAGAAGAAGAAGACTGCTGAGCTGAAAAACCCCTGCAGAGGAAGAACAGAAGACACCATCTGCTTTGGCCCCAGTCCTACCGGCCTGTCTCCTGCCTTCCAAAGAAACCTGCTCCAGCGACGCTTTCCAAGGGACCAGCGACCTCTGAATCCTCTGAGGACTGCCCGACTTCAAGAAAGACAAGAAACTCCAGAGGACAGCGGCACTGCTCCAAAAGAACTGCAACTTTGTTTCAAGTAGCAGATTTAAAGACCCCTGCAAATCCCCGCAAGAAGCGTGAGACTTGCAACACTGCATCCGGCGACCCCGACTCGACTGGTGGAGAAACAACGCTTCAGGGAGGACCCTCCGGCGACTCTACGACTGTGAGTAACCAAAGTTGTCCCCCCTGAGCCCCCACAGCGACGCCTGCAGAGAGAATCCCGAGGCTCCCCCTGACCGCGACTGCCTGAACTCCATTTCCCGACGGCTGGAAAAGACCCTGCACCCGCAGCCCCCAGCACCTAAAGGAACGGAACTCCTGTGCAGGAGTGACCCCCAGGAGGCCCTCTCCCTTGCCCAGGTGGTGGCTACCCCGAGGAGCCCCCCCCTTGCCTGCCTGCACCGCTGAAGAGATCCCTTGGTCTCTCATTGAAAACCATTGAAAACCCGACGCGTGTTTGCACACTGCACCCGGCCGCCCCCGCGCTGCTGAGGGTGTACTTTTTGTGTGAACTTGTGTCCCCCCCGGTGCCCTACAAAACCCCCCTGGTCTGCCCTCCGAAGACGCGGGTACTTACCTGCTGGCAGACCGGAACCGGGGCACCCCCTTCTCTCCATTGAAGCCTATGCGTTTTGGGCACCTCTTTGACCTCTGCACCTGACCGGCCCTGAGCTGCTGGTGTGGTAACTTTGGGGTTGCTCTAAACCCCCAACGGTGGGCTACCTTGGACCAAAAACTGAAACCTGTAAGTGACCTACTTACCTGTGAAAAATAACAAAAACTTACCTCCCCCAGGAACTGTGAAAATTTCACTGTGTCCACTTTTAAAACAGCTTATTGTGTTTTATGTAAAAAGTATACATGCTAATGTAATGATTTAAAGTTCCTGAAGTACTTACCTGCAATACCTTTCAAATGAGATATTACATGTAGAATTTGAACCTGTGGTTCTTAAAATAAACTAAGAAAATATATTTTTCTATAACAAAACCTATTGGCTGGATTTGTCTCTGAGTGTGTGTTCCTCATTTATTGCCTGTGTGTATGTACAACAAATGCTTAACACTACTCCTTTGATAAGCCTACTGCTCGACCACACTACCACAAAAATAGAGCATTAGTATTATCTCTTTTTGCCACTATCTTACCTCTAAGGGGAACCCTTGGACTCTGTGCATACTATTCCTTACTTTGAAATAGTGCATACAGAGCCAACTTCCTACATTGGTGGATCAGCGGTGGGGTACAAGACTTTGCATTTGCTGGACTACTCAGCCAATACCTGATCACACGACAAATTCCAAAAATTGTCATTAGAACTTGATTTTTGCAATTTGAAATTTTTCAAAATTCCTTAAAGTTCTGCTAGGGCCTTGTGTTAGTCCCTGTTAGCATTGCTTTTAGAGTTTAAAAGTTTGGTAAAAGTTTGAATTAGATTCTAGAACTAGTTTTAGTTTCTTAAAAAGTATTCCAACTTTTAGAAGCATAATGTCTAGCACAGATGTGAATGTGGTGGAACTCGACACCACACCTTACCTCCATCTCCAGATGAGAGAGCTAAGGTCACTCTGTAAAATAAAGAAAATAGCAATGGGCTCCAGACCTTCCAAACTACAGCTCCAGGAGCTGTTGGCAGAGTTTGAAAGAGCCAACCCCTCTGAGGATGGCAACACAGAGGATGATGATAGTGACTTGGAGGGTGATTCCCCCCCACCAGTCCTATCTAGGGAGAACAGGGCCTCTCAAGCCCTGACTCCACAAATAATAGTCAGAGATGCTGGTTCCCTCACAGGAGGGACCAACAACTCTGAAATCACTGAGGATAACTCCAGTGAAGAGGACATCCAGTTAGCCAGGATGGCCAAAAGATTGGCTTTGGAAAAACAGATCCTAGCCATAGAAAGGGAAAGACAAGAGATGGGCCTAGGACCCATCAATGGTGGCAGCAACTTAAATAGGGTCAGAGATTCTCCTGACATGTTGAAAATCCCTAAAGGGATTGTGACTAAATATGAAGATGGTGATGACATCACCAAATGGTTCACAGCTTTTGAGAGGGCTTGTGCAACCAGAAAAGTGAACAGATCTCACTGGGGTGCTCTCCTTTGGGAAATGTTCACTGGAAAGTGTAGGGATAGACTCCTCACACTCTCTGGAAAAGATGCAGAATCTTATGACCTCATGAAGGGTACCCTGATTGAGGGCTTTGGATTCTCCACTGAGGAGTATAGAATTAGATTCAGGGGGGCTCAAAAATCCTCGAGCCAGACCTGGGTTGATTATGTTGACTACTCAGTGAAAACACTGGATGGTTGGGTAACTGGAAATGAAGTGCATGACTATGTTGGGCTTTATAATTTGTTTATGAAAGAACACATTTTAAGTAACTGCTTCAATGAAAAGTTGCATCAGTATCTGGTAGACCTAGGTCCAATTTCTCCCCAAGAATTGGGAAAGAAGGCAGACCACTGGGTCAAGACTAGGGTAACCAAAACTTCCACTGGGGGTGACCAAAAGAAAGGGGTTACAAAGACTCCCCAGGAGAAAGTGGGTGACACTAGAAACAAAGAAAAAGAGTCCTCTGTAGGCCCCCAAAAACCAGAACAGGTGGGTGGGCCCCAAGACACAACCCAAAACAAAGGTGGGTACCAAGGTAAGAACTCGGATGCCACTAAGGCATGGTGCCACAACTGTAGACAGACAGGGCACCACACCAAAGACACTTCTTGTCCCAAAAACAAACCCCCTAGCAAAATCCCAGGGGTGACCAGTGTAGCCATTGGGGATGACTCCTCAGATGAGGAGGTCTTCATAGCCTTCAACTGGAAAAAGGGCCCAACAGGTAAGTTGGAGATTCCAGAGGGAAGTAGACACTTCCACCACCTACTGGTGAATGGAATCCCAGCCACTGCCCTGAGAGACACTTGTGCCAGTCACACTATTGTGCATGATAGGCTGGTGCTCTCAAACCAGTACATCCCAGGTGAGATGGCCAGAGTAAGAGTTAGCCCAGACAGGGTCACTGATAGGCCTGTGGCTTTTGTGCCCATAGAAGTGGGTGGGACTTTTAGCTGGAGAAGGGTGGTAGTCAGTACAGACCTCCCCCTTGATTGTCTCCTTGGAAATGACTACCCAGAGGTTAGTCAGAGCCCAAGCGAGGAACTGGTCCAGTGCCAGTCCTCTCCCAAGGATTCTGGAGTTCCTGCCTCTGCAGTAAATGCAAGTAGGCCCCAGAAGAAAAAGAAAAGGAAACAGAGTAGGAAAGGTGGACAACCTTTAACCAAGGTTCCAGCAAGCCAAGGAGATTCTGCTCCAGTAGGGGAGAACTCCAAAAGTGGCTCTGATCAAGTCCAACCTGACCCACAAGAAGTCCTGGCTAGTCAGGCAACTGTTAAGTCTGAGTGGGTGGCTCCTCAGCTAACAGAAGAAAGAGTGGAAGAAGGGTGTTCACTACAAGATGTGGTAACCCCCCACTCTAATACAGCAGACAGGCACCCTGAACCCAAAGAAGCCTGTAACTTAGCCCCTTCCCTTGTAGGTGAAGAGCTAAAGGTGTGGTTCTGGGCACTGACAGCTGTCAGTGGCCTCTGCTGGGTGTTAGCCTTTATGGCTGCCCTATCCTTGGCATGGTGGTCAGACCCCATGCCAAATAGCAAGTTAGGCCCCCTGACCCTGTTGGTCATGGTGGGGTTACTCCAGCTCTGGGTAACCTCTTTGAGTAAGCTAGGGGTGACCCTGGCTAAAATAAGATTAGCAGAGGTGGATACCTCTAACCCCAAAATAGAGAGAATGGGTGAAGACATTAAAAGCACAGACAAGAGGCAGTTCAGATTAGGTCCTATCACTGTGGAAGTGGGTCAGTTCCCCAGAGGGAATGACCTGGACAGGAGGATGTAAGGCAGAGTAGGCCCTGCAACAAACCAGCCTATTTCCTCTACTCTTCCTCGCCTGACAGACTAGGAAGACTCTCCCAGCTTTGGCTGAGTCTCCTGGCCTGTGGGCTGGGGGGGGGGCTTGTGTAAAGAAATGGCTCCCTGTTGCAGTTACCCCCCACTTTTTGCCTGATACTGATGCTGACTTGACTGAGAAGTGTGCTGGGACCCTGCTAACCAGGTCCCAGCACCAGTGTTCTTTCACCTAAAATGTACTTTTGATTCCACAATTGGCACACCCTGGCATCCAGGTAAGTCCCTTGTAACTGGTACCCCTGGTACCAAGGGCCCTGATGCCAGGGAAGGTCTCTAAGGGCTGCAGCATATCTTATGCCACCCTGGGGACCCCTCACTCAGCACTGACACACTGCTTGCCAGCTTGTGTGTGCTGATGAGAACAAAACAAGTAAGTCGACATGGCACTCCCCTCAGGGTGCCATGCCAACCTCACACTGCCTATGCAGTATAGATAAGTCACCCCTCTAGTAGGCCTTACAGCCCTAAGGCAGGGTGCACTATACCATAGGTGAGGGCACCAGTGCATGAGCACTATGCCCCTACAGTGTCTAAGCAAAACCTTAGACATTGTAAGTGCAGGGTAGCCATAAGAGTATATGGTCTGGGAGTCTGTCAAAAACGAACTCCACAGCTCCATAATGGCTACACTGAATACTGGGAAGTTTAGTATCAAACTTCTCAGAATAATAAACCCACACTGATGCCAGTGTTGGATTTATTACAAAATGCACACAGAGGGCATCTTAGAGATACCCCCTGTATTTTACCCAATTGTTCAGTGCAGGACTGACTGGTCTGTGCCAGCCTGCTGCTGAGAGACGAGTGTCTGACCTCATGCGGTGAGAGCCTTTGTGCTCTCTGAGGACAGAAACAAAGCCTGCTCTGGGTGGAGGTGCTTCACACCTCCCCCCTGCAGGAACTGTAACACCTAGCAGTGAGCTTCAAAGGCTCAAGCTTCGTGTTACAATGCCCCAGGGCACTCCAGCCAGTGGAGATGCCCGCCCCCTGGACACAGCCCCCACTTTTGGCGGCAAGTCCAGGAGAAATAATGAGAATAACAAGGAGGAGTCACTGGCCAGTCAACACAGCCCCTAAGGTGTCCTGAGCTGAGGTGACTCTGACTTTTAGAAATCCTCCATCTTGTAGAAGGAGGATTCCCCCAATAGGGATAGGAATGTGACCCCCTCCCCTTGGGAGGAGGCACAAAGAGGGTGTACCCACCCTCAGGGCTAGTAGCCATTGGCTACTAACCCCCCAGACCTAAACACGCCCTTAAATTTAGTATTTAAGGGCTTCCCTGAACCTAAGAATGCAGATTCCTGAAACCTACAAGAAGAAGAAGACTGCTGAGCTGAAAAACCCCTGCAGAGGAAGAACAGAAGACACCAACTGCTTTGGCCCCAGTCCTACCGGCCTGTCTCCTGCCTTCCAAAGAAACCTGCTCCAGCGACGCTTTCCAAGGGACCAGCGACCTCTGAATCCTCTGAGGACTGCCCGACTTCAAGAAAGACAAGAAACTCCCAAGGACAGCGGCACTGCTCCAAAAGAACTGCAACTTTGTTTCAAGTAGCAGATTTAAAGACCCCTGCAAATCCCCGCAAGAAGCGTGAGACTTGGAACACTGCACCCGGCGACCCCGACTCGACTGGTGGAGAAACAACGCTTCAGGGAGGACCCTCCGGCGACTCTACGACTGTGAGTAACCAAAGTTGTCCCCCCTGAGCCCCCACAGCGACGCCTGCAGAGGGAATCCCGAGGCTCCCCCTGACCGCGACTGCCTGAACTCCATTTCCCGACGGCTGGAAAAGACCCTGCACCCGCTGCCCCCAGCACCTAAAGGAACGGAACTCCTGTGCAGGAGTGACCCCCAGGAGGCCCTCTCCCTTGCCCAGGTGGTGGCTACCCCGAGGAGCCCCCCCCTTGCTTGCTTGCACCGCTGAAGAGATCCCTTGGTCTCTCATTGAAAACCATTGAAAACCCGACGCGTGTTTGCACACTGCACCCGGCCGCCCCCGCGCTGCTGAGGGTGTACTTTTTGTGTGAACTTGTGTCCCCCCCGGTGCCCTACAAAACCCCCCTGGTCTGCCCTCCGAAGACGCGGGTACTTACCTGCTGGCAGACCGGAACCGGGGCACCCCCTTCTCTCCATTGAAGCCTATGCGTTTTGGGCACCTCTTTGACCTCTGCACCTGACCGGCCCTGAGCTGCTGGTGTGGTAACTTTGGGGTTGCTCTAAACCCCCAACGGTGGGCTACCTTGGACCAAAAACTGAAACCTGTAAGTGACCTACTTACCTGTGAAAAATAACAAAAACTTACCTCCCCCAGGAACTGTGAAAATTGCACTGTGTCCACTTTTAAAACAGCTTATTGTGTTTTATGTAAAAAGTATACATGCTAATGTAATGATTTAAAGTTCCTGAAGTACTTACCTGCAATACCTTTCAAATGAGAACCTGTGGTTCTTAAAATAAACTAAGAAAATATATTTTTCTATAACAAAACCTATTGGCTGGATTTGTCTCTGAGTGTGTGTTCCTCATTTATTGCCTGTGTGTATGTACAACAAATGCTTAACACGACTCCTTTGATAAGCCTACTGCTCGACCACACTACCACAAAAATAGAGCATTAGTATTATCTCTTTTTGCCACTATCTTACCTCTAAGGGGAACCCTTGGACTCTGTGCATACTATTCCTTACTTTGAAATAGTGCATACAGAGCCAACTTCCTACACATGGTTCTCCAAGCTGAGACTCTCAAGGCCCTCCAGCCTCCCCACAAACATGACTGAAGCCAACAGCAGCAGCAAACTAACATAACTAGTAGTCACCCACAAAACTATGGTTTGCTAAACACTGGCTAATATTATTTCTCTACTGTAAAAATGATTTGCTGTGGAAATTGGGGGCATTTATGGTTATTGATGATGAGAAGTACCAGGTTCTAGAATTTTTTGTCAGGAAGGGGTCCTCACGCCTAAAAGATTTTGATGGGTGGTCTCGGCATCAAAATGTTTAAAGACCTCTGCCTTAACAGTATATGTTTAGTCTCCCTTAAGGCAGGCCTCTGGAACCCTGAGGCAGGGAGCTATGCATTACTGTTAGTCTTGGCATTGTTGGCTTGGTCTCCCCTACCTTTTTGCCTCTGTTCCCCAGGTTTTTGATGTGTGCTGGACTCTCTTTTTGCAGTTTTGAGACTCTGGGCACTTTACCACTGCTATTCAGTGCTAAAGTGCAAGTGCTCCTATGTAAAATATATATGTATTGGCTGTCCTGATTGGCATATTTGATTTACTAGTAAGTCCCTAGTAAAGTGCACTAGAGGTGCCCCGGGCAAATGATACTAGTGGGCCTGCTGCACTGGTTGTGCCACCAACATGAATAGCCCAGTAAACATGTTCACAGACCTGCCACTGCAGTGTCTTGTGTGGCCAGTTTTGCACTGCTAATTCGACTTGGCAAGTGTACCCACTTGCCAGGCCTAAACCTTTCCTTTTTATACATGTAAGGCACCCCTAAGGTAGGCCCTAGGTAGCCCAGTGGGCAGGGTGCAGTGTATGTTAAAGGTTGGACATGTACTGATATATCTTACATGTACCAACGGTGAAGTACTGCTAAATTCAGCCTTCACTGTTGCAAGGCATATCTCTCTCATAGGTTAACATGGGGGCTGCCTTTAAATAACTTTAAAGTACAGTTTCCCTTTGGGAGAAGAAAACTATTTGGAGTTTAGAGTCTCTGAAAATACATCTTTTGGTTAAGGTTGTTTTTAGATTGTGTGGTTGAAAATGCCACTTTTAGAAAGTAGGCATTTTCTTGCTTAAACCATTCTGTGACTCTGCCTGTTTGTGGAATCCCTGTCTGGGTCAATTTGACAGTTGGGTTGTTTGCACCTCTCCTCTAGACAGTAACACAAAGGATGCTGGGGTGTAGCCTGCATATCCTGATGAGCTAGCTGGGCTGGAGGGGTAGGGAGAAGTGGTCACTTACACCTGAATGGGCTGTGCTTGTCCTTACACAATGCAGTCTCCAACCCCCGTGTGTGTTTCTGGGGCCTGGCCTGGGCAAGGCAGGATCTTACAAACAAGAGGGACTTTCCTTAGAAGTTTGCCTACTTCAAAGGTGGACCCAAAACCCCTGAAAATTAGATCACTTTTTGAACCAAGAGGAACCTCTGCCAAGGAGAAGAGCTGAAGAAATGAGGAGAAGTGTTGCCCCTGCCTGTGAGTGTGCTTTGTTGGGCTATCCTGCAGTTGCTGCTTCTGCCTGTGAAAGGGGACAAAGACTGGACTTTGTTGTGCATTCCTGCTTGAGAAGAATCTCCAAGGGCTTGAACTGAGCTTGCCTCCTGTTGTGAAGTCTTGGGGCCATGAAAGACTTCCCCTGCCAGCACCTCGACTCTCTGCTGAGACTCCTGCCCTGCCAAGTGGTGCCTTATCCAGTCCCTGGGCCCTTGAAAGGTGAAGTTGGCAGACAAGAACTGAAAACCCACGCACAGAATGCCGTGCGGGGTAATTTTCAACGCACCTTCTGCAAAAGGCTGATAAACGATGCGCTGCCGGCTTCGCGGCTGAAATCGATGCTCAACCTGCATCACGGCTGGGAGATGTAGGAGGCTGGACTGGCTTGTAGTGAGTACCAAGGGGTACTTACACCTTGCACCAGGCCCAGGTATCCCTTATTAGTGTAGAGGGGTGTCTAGCAGCTTAGGCTGATAGAAAAGGTAGCTTAGCAGAGCAGCTTAGGCTGAACTAGATCGACGCATCGCGGCTGGAGAAACAACATGCAACACCGGCTTACGGAGGGTGATAATGACGCAAACCCTATGCAGCGCGATTTTCTGATACCGTGCGACTGGATTTTCCATCCATCATCCCTGGGAGTCCAAGTCAACCCAACTGCGTAGATCACAGAGATGCCCCGTCCGGAAACTGACGCAACGCTGTCTTATGAGGGAGAAAAACAACGCATCGCGGACCCGACCAGAGGAGGAAACGGCACACGACCTCACTTGCGAGTAAGGAATCAACGCATTGCTACCCTTTTCCGACGCACGCTCATCTGTGCAACTTTATTTTTGACACTAATCAGGTACTTGGTCGTTTTGGTCTTGCTTGATTTAGATAAATGTTACTTATTTTTCTAGACTGGTGTGGTGTTCACTTTGTAGTGTTTCACTGTATTGCTGTGTGTTGGTACAAATACTTTACACATTGCTTCTGAAGCTAAGCCTGCCTTCTCATGCCAAGCTACCAAGGGGTGAGCAGGAGTTAACTGAGTGTGATTCTCCTTTACCCGCACTAGAGTGAGGATTCTTGCTTGGACGGGGGTAACCTGACTGCCAACCAAAGACCCAATTTCTAACAATTATTAAGTAGGACATATGCGTTTTATCTGTCCTGACAACTATACTTCCAAATTTTCGTGAGAGGGATCGTGCTAGCCAATAGCCTGGTGACCACATCATCACTCCAGGGCACTTTCAGGGCATACATATGGCCCCCCTAACACCCTGAACCTCAGATGTCTACAGAACAGGAGAAAGAACTGAAGAAGGACTGCCCTGCTAGCCCCTGTAGCTGGGACAAAAAGTCTGCACCTTCTGCTGGACTACACATGATGCACCTTGAGCTTGCGAAGAGAGGAATGGGCCTGTGTCTCCTGGTTTGAGGAAAAGTCACTCCCAAGGTTTGGAAATTGTCAAGTGCCAGTGGTGCTGCTTCAAACCTCACAGTGGACCACTTATTGGTTTTGTATTATTCCTCCTATTAGTATGCTGGTTGAGCACAAGCAGTTCTCATGAGTCCTGACGAATGCCCATACACCTCTTCTGAGGGTTTAAAAGGCAGAAACATGTTGACCTATTATAGTGACACACTTAAGCAGGGTTAATCAACCTCTTCATTGTCCTTTCTTTTAACCCTGACCCAGGTATGCATGAATAAAGTTGTACATGTTTCCTGGAGTCAGTTTCAACCACCATTCACTGTTTTCATGCTCTGCATACCTCACCACCCTCCAGCTCACCAAAGGATTGTTTTTACTCCCTGAAAACATCCAAAGAACTCCTCCTTCTCAGTGAAGGAGTTGCAGCCTGCACCATGATCACCTGTCACAGTGTGAGGATATTCCAAATGATGAAGCATGCCACCTCTGCTGTGTGAGGGAATTCGTCTTTGAAAAGGAATATCCCTGCTTAGTTAGGTTACCTCCTTTCTTTATCTCTTTCAGACCCATGTATTTTTCTGTGTGATTGTTACTTGTAAAAAGCCAGCTTTAGAAAGCAAACATCAAGCAAATATAAGAACAAAATAAACACACACAAAAAGAGCAGAAAAAGAATGAAAGAAATAAAAAGAAGAGAGACAAACTGAGAGAACAGGAAAATACTCAAGTCAATTGAATAGGAATATGTGATGCTGCAACTAATAATTTCAGACAGAAAAAAATACGTAAATGGAAACGAGAATAAAAAGGTGAAGTGTCAAAAAATAAGAGAAAAATTACAAAATAATTGGAAAATAGGAATAGAAAAACAGCGACAAGTAAGGGCAGAAACACAGGGAAAATTCTGTGAGTGTCATACATAGTATCCAATAGTTTCTTTAGCTTATCAAAAATATCTCCAGCAGTGGTCTTTGAGCATCATTTGTGTTCTCTCACACTCCATCTATAATGCAAACAAAACTGATGTTCAGTACTTTTATTAACTTCTCATAAAAAAATTGTGAAATCTAATACATCGCCATTGAGTGTACTCAACATTTCTAGATGAGCTTGGAAAGACTGGTGGGAGCAGATTTCTGCAAGAAATCCATGCCTAGAAAGATGCTCTGTCAATTTTTCCTTCTAAAAGTATATTTTACCAAGCATAGGCAAAACAGTATTTGAGTTAAAAAAGCTTGAAAAGTAGACAAAGCATTTTCACTCAGATTGGTCTGAGCCTAACATCTCTCTGGACACCCCCACCCGTCCTCTCCTTCCACAAAAAGAATGTCTGCTCCCACTAAACAACCAATGCCCTCTTGTATTCAATATATATTACACAACAAAATTGTTCATGCAACATGTAATAATAGGCATCCAGAGCTTGTCAATGGTGAAAAATTTGCAGAAGCATAAACCTTGCTAAAACATAACCTTCAATCATCCCCATTCTTTGTAGAATTAAACAGTAATGATCTCAGTTATTGCAATTTTCATATTCTTCTCATCTTTTATTGGAGTATCTGTTTTGCAAATTTCCCAAATTTGTAACCCAATTCTGCCTGTGGCTGTCCTTTTCTGGTATGTTTCATCCACAGAAATAATCTGCCTCACCATCCTATCCCGTTCTCTATTTTGTTAAAGGTTTGGAGTTCTTCAACTTCTGAGCTAGTAATGACCTAGCCTCAAGGCACCCGCAGAATATTAGCCACTCTATTTCCCCATAGAATTAAACAGTTTTCTATTTGTATACGCCCCAAAAATACACTATGATCTAGAGGGAACTCCTTTGTTATTTCTGAAGCTTTTTTAAGATTTGGGATTTAATACTCTGGAACTATATTAAAGCATCTAGGGAAATAAAAAGAGGCTTGTGGAAACATTTCATAAATCAAAAAGACACCATATATAACCTTTATCTACTACAATACTGTATGCTTCACCTTTTAGTGTCCAACTCTAAATTATTGGGCCCATGGATATAATCTGTTCTATTCCCCTTCTGCAACCACTATCTGGCTTTTGTCTCTCAAAGAATTAAAAATATCTGCATGATCTCTGGGTAAGGAAGAAATCAAGCCCTCTCACTCATCTCTTACATAATACACCTAATATATTTCACTTCCTCATTGACCTTTATTTTTTCCTCAGAACTCCCTAATCTGTATTAAAAAATCTTTTTTTTGGGGGGGGTGGAGGGTGTAGGAAATGGGATCTTTGGTTGGCAGTCAGGTTACCCCTGTCTAAGCAAGGACCCTCCCCGTAGTCAGGGTAAAGGAGAATCACCCTCAGTTAAGCCCCGCTCACACTCTTGGTAGCTTGGCATGAAAAGGCAGGCTTAACTTCAGAAGCAATGTGTAAAGTATTTGTATCAACACACACAGTATCTTAATGAAACACTGCAAAATGACACAACACAGGTGTAGAAAACTAGGGAATATGTATCTAAACAAAACAAGACTAAAACGACAAGAATCCAACATGCACAAGTCAAGATATGAATTTTTTTAATGAATAAGAGTCTTAGGGGGTCATGCCTCTTTTTGCAAGACCGCCGTGCGGAAGACCGCCTGGCCAGGCGGTTTGCCGCTCGGCGTATTATGACTGGTGGCTGCTCTCCGTCGTTATTCCGACGGAGAGCCGCCAACAGCCATACTTGCGGGCGGCGGGGAAGTGGAGGTTGCTCCATCTCCACCGCCACGCCAACAGAACACCGCCCAGCGCATCACGTCCTGTGATTCGCTGTGGCGGTGTTCTGTTGGCGTGGCGGTGTCGGCGGAGCTGCCCCCATGGCTCCCGTCCCTTCCCGGAGGATCGACAGAACAGGTAAGTCGATCGTCCGTTAGGGGAGGGGGGTTGGGGGTGTTGTGTGTTGTGTGCGTGCATGAGGGTGTGGTGTGTGTATGTAGATGGGGTGTGTGAGTGCGTGTAAGCTTGCGGGGTGTTGTGTGTATGGGAATGAGTGCGTGTCTGACAGTGTGTGTGGATGTAGGCATGTATGTCGGGGTGTGTGCGTGTGTGTGTTGGTGGTGCCTGCATGCGTGTCGGGTGTGTGTGAGGAATGTTATGTTTGGGGTGGGGGTGGGGAGGGGGGCCCTGCCACCTTTGGGGGGTGGCAGGGGTGGTGGGGGGTGTAGGGGAGGGAGACGGGGTGGGGGTGGGGGTTGGGGGAGACCTCTATCAGTGCCAGGGAAGGAATCCCTGGCACTGATAATGCTTACCGCCATGGATTTCATGGCGGTTCAAACCGCAGGAAATCCACGGGGGTAAGCCGGGTCCAAATACCGCCAGAGGTATACTGACGGCCGCAGGGCTGGAGACCCAGGTCTCCAGCCCGGCGGTCGTTTCCGCCCTGGCGGGCGGGACGGAGAACCGGCGGATGACCATGGCGGTAATCGCCATGGTCATAATTCACCAAGGTAAGACCGCCAGCCTGTTGGCGGTCTTACCGCCGGTTCTCCGCCATCCGCCAGGGTTGTAATGACCCCCTTAATCCTTAGAAAACAGTGAGAATGCTGATAGCGCTCAAAAGTACCTGGGTAGAGTCAAAACAAAGCCGCACGAACGAGTGTGCGTCGAAAAAGGGCAACGATACGCTGATTTCCCACCCGCAAGCGAGAACGTGTGTCGTTCCTCCTTCGGTCGGCGAGCGTTGTTTCTTCTCTCTTGAAAGAGAGCGATGCGTCAATCCAGATGGGCACCTCGGGTCCGGGCAGGCTTTGCATTGATTTTCTGCACCCAGCGATGTTGCGTTAAAAATCCAGTTGCAAGGTATCACAAAACCGCGCTGGGTGGGTTTGCATTGTTATCAGCTTCTGTTAGCGGGTGTTGCGCGTTTTTTCTCCGCCCGCGTTGCGTCGATCTTCCAGCTGCGATGCAGGTGGAGCGTTGATTTCAGCAGCGAAGCCGGCGGTGCATCGTTTATCAGCCACGTCATGAAGGGTGCGTCGTAATTTCCCCTCACGGCAGTCTGCACGTGGATTTTCAGTTCTCAGCTGCCAGCTTCACCTCTCAAGGGCCCAGGGACTGGATAGGGCACCACTTGGCAGGGAAGGAGTCTCAGCAGAGAGTCCAGGTGCTGGCAGGGGAAGTCTTTGATGGCCAGAGACTTCAAAAACAGGAGGCAAGCTTAGTTCAAGCTCTTGGAGATTCTTCTCAAGAGGGAATGCACAACAAAGTCCAGTCTTTATCCCCCTTCACAGGCAGAAGCAGCAACTGCAGGGTAGCCCAACAAAGCACAGTCACAGGCAGCACTTCTCCTCAGCTCTTCAGCTCTTCTCCTTGGCAGAGGTTCCTCTTGATTCAAGAAGTGATCTTATTTTCAGGGGTTTTGGGTCCACCTTTGAAGTAGGCAAACTTCAGAAGAAAGTCTCTCTTGTTTGTAAGATCCTGCCTTGCCCAGGCCAGGCCCCAGACACACACTAGGGGGTTGGAGACTGCATTGTGTGAGGGCAGGCACAGCCCTTTCAGGTGTGAGTGACCTCTCCTCCCCTGCCTCCCAGCACAGATGGCTCATCAGGATATGCAGGCTACATCCCTTTATGTCACTGTCTAGAGAGAGGTGCAAACAGCCCAACTGTCAAACTGACCCAGACAGGGAATCCACAAACAGGCAGAGTCACCAAATGGTTTAAGCAAGAAAATGCCTACTTTGTAAAAGTGGCATTTTCACACACACAATCTAAAAACAAACTTTACTAAATGATGTATTTTTAAATTGTGAGTTCAGAGACGCTAACCTCCAAATTTCTATCTGCTCCCAAAGGGAATCTGCACTTTAATAACATTTAAAGATAGACCGCATGTTAACCTATGAGTGAGATAGGCCTTGCACAGTGAAAACCAAATGTGGCAGCATTTCACTGTTAGGACATGTAAAACACATCAGTACATGTCCCACCTTTAACATACACTGCACCCTGTCCATGGGGTTACCTAGTGCCTACCTTAGGGGTGCCTGACATGTATAAAAAGGGAAGGTTTAGGCCTGGCAAGTGGGTACACTTGCCAAGTCGAATTGGCAGTTTGCAATTGCACACACAGACAGTGCAGTTGCAGGTCTGAGCCATGTTTACAGGGCTACTTATGTGGGTGGCACAACCAGTGCTGCAGGCCCACTACTAGCATTTGATTTACAGGCCCTGGGCACCTCTAGTGCACTGTATTAGGGACTTAGTAGTAAATCAAATATACCAATCATGAAAAGCAAATTGCACATACATTTTACATAGGAGCACTTGCAATTTACCACTGGATAGCAGTGGTAAAGTGCCCAGAGTATCAAAACAGCAAAAACAGAGTCCAGCACACATCAACAACCTGGGAAACAGAGGCAAAAAGTTAAAGGAGAACACGCCAAGGATGCCAAGTCTAACAGAGGGGGTAAATCAAATTATAATTATTAGTTAGTAAATGCCTTAAGTTTCCTTTCAACTAAAATCTCCCCCTGTGTTCCACAGTTAACCCCAGGTATATTATTGTCCATTAAAATGTGTTTATGGATTGATGAGTTGTGATAAAATGGAGCATTAGCATTCCATAACTGAATTTTACTTGTTCTTCTCATCAACTGCCAAATATAACAAATATACAACCTTAAGTGTAATTTTCCTAAAAATGTTCAGATTCTGGAGTTTTGACAAAAAACTATACCGATCATACACCTTCTTCATATATTTCAAAATGGAGGTATTCAAATTAGGTGTTATTTGAAGATCAAAAGCGTTCGCATATAAATATAAGAGGCTGCTAGCTGATATCCTTTAAAATTGGGTAAATCTTTTTGCTACTAATTCTGGGATAGAGGATTCCTGCTAAAATATAACTGCCTATCATTTTATTTGACTGTGAGACCAAAACATTTCTACATAAATGACATAAGAGTTTGAAGCAGAAATAAAATTTGGAGGATCATTGGCATTTAACAAGATTTATCCTTTGGATAATAGAAGAGGAAAAGTGCCCCAAGCATCCGATTTCTTAATATCATTCATAAGTGGCAAATAATGTAAATCAAATACTTGGGATACATCCTCAGACTCTCTAACTATCTGACAGTTTTATTTGCCACTGATCGCAAGTATAGAGGAATTCCTTCACAGTTAACATTGCTGGTGAATAGTTCTCTTATTAATGTTGATTTTATACCCTGACTTTTTTCCGTACATTTCAATATTCAGTAGTGTTCTGTCTAAATTCACAGATGACAGCTGTATTTATAGCATAGTATAGAGAGACCAGCTTGGGTGACAAAAGGCAGTATTGCCTGGTACAGCGAGAAATGTCAGTTTGATACACCACTCCCCATACTCACATTTATGATCAATTAAGCTATGGCTTCTTTATGAATTCCAGCAATTGACAGCATTAAGTTGGTAGGGAAGCCATATTTATTTAGGGTATACCATAGAAATTCCCAGCTCACCAAATCAAATGACTTTTGGCTTTTAAAAAAACAGCAGCCATTTGTGTCTCCGTAGTAGTGATAACAGGAGTGTGGAATTCCTATTGCCCAACACCCAGTACATATTGTTTTGCATCAAGGACAGCATGTTTGAATGTTTGTTTTGTTCATAGGTCAAGCACACCTAACCTCCTGCAGCACAAACCTCATGAGCTGCCCGTTCACAGTGCCACACAATAGATCTGTCAAAGAGCAGTGTCTGCAGATAAGGTAAGATTTGTATACATATGTTAATGCTGTTTGAGTTTTAATTTATGGTTTAATAATGCAAAGTCTTTGTTCATGGGGTGAGCACACCAAGGAAATGCTGTGAGCTCGATGTGCACTACCGTCAGAAGTTCCGGTATAAAAATGTGTACAGACCTTTGTAAAGTTTAACATCAGAAAGCTACCTGTATTGCTCTCATAATGTTTTCTGATCAGATGCAAATACTTGCAGATATTCTTTGCTTTCAAAGTAAAATGTACACAAAAAATCAACTAGAAAAAAAGTTCTGCTAAATTGCTGACAACATTTAGGTACCATTTCATTGAAGCGTCATTTAGTAAAACACTTTTGATATATGCTAGTGTTTCAAAAAAATATTAATAATGGAAAATCAGTGTGAAGCCAGTTTCGGGAAGATTATGGGATACAAAAAAATACAAAAATAGACAAGCATTGACAAAGCCAATAGTCTGGCGTTGGTTGTCAGCTTTTTGATTTTGTCAATGTGTGTTTTGTTTTGACATGGTTTTTGTAAAACCTGGCATGCGAGCTGCTGGACCCTCACCAATATAACAAAAATATTGGCTAAGAGCAAAGATATTCTTTATTTTTGGTCTAAAAAATCACACATCGCCATATTAGTTCCTGGCACTAAGAGATACTACTTTGTATGCTGATGTGCCCCTTGTGAAAGAAAAGTTTTTTACAATATTTTAGCCTGCGCAAATATGCATGTGTATATTTGCTCATGAGACAATCTGCTACAACACATTTTTTTCCCACCCTGGAAAATATTTCACTTCTGCCCTTGTGAGGAGGCCATTTCTAGTATGTGATAGATTAGAGAGGAATCGGTGAAAACCCTTACACATGTAAGCTTGTAGGTGTGCACCGACTCAAAAAGGCACCCCAACCCTGGAAGTAGTGCACCCCTCTACTTCCAACCCCAGTATGTAGATTTGCATACCAATGGCATAATCAGGGCTTTATTTAAAAAAAAACTGCTATAATATTATTCCAGGCATAATCAGAGATGATTTTATCAGAGCTTTGATGTAATGGGAATGCTGCCATATTTTGTCATCTCGATATGTGGTAAAAAAGGGACAAGTGCATTGTTTTATAGGACAAGTAGTTTAATAAAGCATCCCGTCTCAAAGAGAAGAAGACATTTCATAAAATTCCACACCCCTGGATAGTTTCAATTCCTTCAATTAATTATTGAGTGCTGTAATGAAGTGTCATAGCCTGCATGTATTCGAACTGATCTGGATTAACAAAATTCTCTATGAATTTATTCATGATTAGTAATTATTTTTAAAGAGTATATAGTCTCTATTTAGTAGCATTGTTTTTTTTATAAACATTTGTTATTGATTCGTATGCAACACAATTTATTACAACAACATTTGCTTATCCCTTAAGCCATAAACTAATTATAGTTATCACATAGTAGTAATTGTCTCTGATTCTCTCCCCTCTCCTCCCTCCGTCAGTATCGCTTCAGTATAAATGTCCTCTTCTCATGTTTACAAGTGCCTTAGGATTTTGAAACTTCCCTGTCCCACCCTCACATGTTATCAAGTCTTGTTGTCTCAGTGGAATTGTATTATTTGTCTTCCCGCCTGTTGTTACCCTTTTTTACTATTTCTAGTAGTCCTCAGGCAACTATTGAATTATCCTATTTCCCAGTTTCCCCATATCTTCTCATAATTTTGTAGCATTGTTAAGTAGTATGAGCTGTAAAACAAAAGCCCCCCACTTAAAATTTATGAAAAAGGATTTGCTAAAGTAGGAGAACGTACTTCAGCCAAATCTCTGTACCACTCATTGCTAATGCAATCTTCTCCTAGAGGTTTGCCTAGAGCCATGATGCTAATGGCTTTAATGCCTTTTTGTATCTGGATGTCAGCAACAGGTTGTTTTTAATTTTTTCCTTTGTAAGTCTAGATAGTTTCATCCCTAGTAATAACCTTGATTTAGCAGGGTGATTTTGTACTGACATTTCTTGATAAAAAGTTTAATAAAAAGTGTTTTAAAACTGCTTCCATAGCTACCTCACCCGGAAAAATATGTTGATTATCTAGATCCTTAATCCTTATTTTTATCTGCTTTAGTTTTCAATTGTCATGCTATTACTCCTCCTAGCTTCTCATTTTCCTCTACCACTTTTTGAAAATCCAAGGCATTAATGGCAGACTCCAGATCAGTCTGAATCCTGTCTAATAAGTTTTGTCCTATCTCTGTGAAACTTTTCATTAAGAGGGCCTGCTGCTCTTGCTGCTTGTAAAGTAATTCTGTTGCAGCATTTTTGCATGTTCCAATTCAATAGAAGACTGGTCAGATCTTTGTCAATCCAGGGATTATATTTGGTGTTCCCAGAATGCGTCGCTTGTGCATGTATTAGTTTGTCTGTGACATATCAGTCTAAGATAACCTGATATAGAGAAAATGAGACCCTTTAAAAGGCCGCAACCTCTTACAAATACTCTGTGTCATGCTTCATTGTGGTTGCTCCTTCATCAGCACCTTACTGGCCCTAGAGGAGCTCTTCCCGAACTCTTGGAGTGTTTCGCACTATGACTGACCTTTACTCAGCCCTAAGGCCTAAAGCCACCTCTTACTGCAACCCTAATTCTGCCCCTTACACAGTCCTAAGCCCTAAGACTGCTTCTTGCCACAACCCTTCTGCAATCCTGAGCCCTAAATCGTCCCTTACACAACCCTAAGACTGCCTCTCGCTGCAACCCTTCCCCATCCCTGAGCCCTAGGTCTACCCCTTCCCAGCCCTAGACCTTAACACTGCCTCTTGACTTACCCCTTTTCCAGCCCTGAGTCCTACGTCTGTTCCCTACCCAGCCCTACGACTGCCTCTTGCTGCAACCCTTCCCAAACCATTCACCCGGTTACCACACTTAAGACTAGAGGGCCTCAGGTAACAGCTGCTAAAATTCCATTTAGGTATGTGTACAACTGAAAAGTTCTTACCCAATCACCACTTTTAAACCAGTGTGCTTTGTTTCTTAGACCGTCATTATGTCTCCTTACATATTTATCTTGATATCTTCTGACACTTAGCTCAATATCTTCCCTTTTTATTGTTTTATGTTAGATTTGTTCATCCATACAGGTTTCAACATGGTGCTTGTTACTCTACCCTTCAATAAACAAAAAGGAGTTTCTTTGGTAACTGTGTGGGGTGTATTGCGATAACGCCAGATAATTTCCTTGACTTCACTCCGCTGCGCATCAGATAATTGCACACACTCCTTCAACACACGATTGAACCTCTCAACAAGACCATTCTCTCTAGGGTTACATACTGCAATAGTATGCTGCTCCACTCCTGTCTCCTTTAAATACCCTTTGAACTCCTCAGCAATAAATTGTGGCCATTATCTGTAACAATACATTTGGATATCCTTCTCTCCGAAAATCCTCTTCACAAAAATGTATAATGTTACTTGCTTTTATTTCCCTCATAAATGCTACCTCTGGCCACTTATAAAAATAATCCATTAATACAATGGCACATTTATTTTCAATCCCCCTGGTGGCAAGAGGTACAAAAATGTCCACTGCTACTCTCTGCCAAGGTTTTTCTGGCAATCTTGTAGATGATATGGGAGATTCTTCTGACTTGTGTGATTTATCACTGCACATGCATGCCATGCAATTACTTACACCTCTCTCTATCTCTTTGTCTATCCCAGGCCACCAAAGATTCATTTGGGCCCTTTTTTCATACCAGACATACCACTGTGACCCTTATGTAGTAACTCCAGCAATCAGCTCCTCAAACTTACAGGCAACACTAACCTTTCTCCTCTTCTTGATACTCCATCAATTAATAATAGCTCAGCCCATATAATTTGTAATCACTAAGGGGGTCATTACAACCCTAGCGGTCCAAGACCGCCAGGGCTGTTGTGACGGAAGCACCGCCAACAGGCTTGCGGTGCATTCCGGGTCATTACGACCGGGGCCATTGTGGCGGAAAACCACCGGCCTCGGCGGTTCTAATCCGCCAGAGCAGCGCTGCTAGCAGCGCTGCCCAGGGGATTACGAGTCCCCCTACCGCCAGCCTTTTCCTGGCATTTTTGAACCGCCAGGAAAAGGCTGGTGGTATGGGGAGTCGCGGGGCCCCCTGACAGGGCCCCGTGCAGCTTTTCACTGTCTGCTATGCAGACAGTGAAAAGCGCGACAGGTGCAACCGCACCCGTCGCACAGCCGCAACACCGCCGGCTCCATTTGGAGCCGGCTCCTGCGTTGCGGCCGAGATCCCCGCTGGGCCGGTGGGCGGAAACCAGGTTTCCACCCGGCAACCCAGCGGGGATCTCAAAATGACTGCGGCAGGAGTGCGGAAGCCGCCCGCCAAGGTCATAATGAGGGCCTAAGTTCCCTTTTTATATTCTCTGTCCTAATGTTTGTGTTAGACAAACAGTCACATACTTCTCTCATTGTGTCATCTTCCCTTATGGCTTGCTTCTATTCATTTACAACAATGGCACATCCACACAATTCACTTATAGTGGCTACTAACCACTCTTCACCGTCCTGCATGTCATCAACATCCTCTGACTTTTGTAAAGGAAGCTGAGATAAACAGTCTGCGTTTCTGTTCTTGTTACCTGGAATGTGTTTGAGCTCAAAATCTAATTCCTGTATTCGGTACAACCACTTGGCTATCCTCGGCGTAGCTTTACTAGTGTCTTTAGTGGTGAACATGTCTATTAATTGTTTGTTATCTTTCCTCACTTCAAATTTATTTCCCCATAAATATGTTTTAAAATAGTTGACACCCCATCGTCATGCTAAAGCCTCTTTTTCATTGACACAAATGTAGATTCCGCTGCTTTAAGCGTCCGTGACTCAAACACTACCACATGCTCCTGACCATTTTATTTTTGCATTAGTATCACCCCCCAAACCATATGCACTGGCATCAACCGCAATGATTGCCTTATCTTGGGGACCGACTGGTTTTATGCCACTGCATTCACAATTTTTTTTAAATAAAATCGAACGTCAACTGACATTCACATGACCACACAAATTTAACCCCGACCTTCATCAGATTTATCAACATGTGAACCTTCTCTGCAAATTGCTGAACAAACTTCGAATAATATTCTGCAAGACCGAGAAAAGAACGCAACTGCTCTTTGTCAGATGGTGGTGGCGCTTGTTCAATGGCTTCCAATAAACGTCTCTTAAGTTTTACTCCTTCCCTTGACATTGTGTGTCCCAAGTACTCAATTTGTTTCACCCCAAATCTACATTTGTCAGCACTTACAATGAGTCCTGCATCTTGCAGCTTCTGTAGTACTTCATGCAAACAGTATCTGACCTGTGATATTTGCTCCCCATACCAATATGTCATCTTGGAATACCACTGCATTAGATAAACCCTTTAAAATGTTATTCATAACCCTTTGGAAAACCGATGATGCTTATGCTAAACCGAATGACATTCATATAAATTTAAATGCACCTTTGGGTGTAATAAAAGGTGTGAGGTGTCTTGATTCAATAGAATTTGGTTATAGGCATTCGATAGGTCTATGGAAGAAAAATTATTTGCATTTTTTATACTGGATATTAATTCATTTTTATGTGGTAAGGGATGTTGATCCACCCAAATGCTCTGATTTAGATCTCTGTAGTCGATACACATGCACAATATGCCATTAGGTTTGTGTGCCAAAACAATAGGACTGACTCTATAGGTTCAATAACTTTGGCATCAGATAACCTATTTCATTCTTCTTTTAATTTTGCTCTCAATGCAAACAGCACATTTCTTACCTTATGTACTTTTGGTATGCTCCCTGTTCTCAAAATTATGTGATTTTCAAATTTTCTTAAATATCCCAAATTGTTTGCAAACATTTTGGGAAATCTTGTGCTCCATGTATCTTTTCACTTTCACTCATTAATAATACCTGGTCAGGATGGTTAGGATATAAAATAATTCCTTATGCTTTTTGTTCCCTTTACCCCAGTAGAGCTCTCCCTTGCTTCTCTACATATGCACATGCTTCAGCAACCTTTTCTTTGTAACCTAGCTTGCAATTAAAATATCCTATTAAAGGTAGCTTGACTCCACAATACCCTTCAGGTTCTATGTCAGGTGAAGATAATTTATATTTCCCTCCTTCATTCCACATTTGTTCATTAATTATGGTGTATGGTAAACATGAATCCGCCCAAACTGTTACCTCCTTGTCACTGACTTTCATTATGCATCTTGGTGGATGATACCCTTCTTTGATTTCTGCTACTTCATCATCATCATATACTTCAATCCCGTCTTCTTCATCTTTATCATCATCAGAATATTCCTCAACATGCTCTCTGACTACATTCACCGATTGCATCCTTCCTTGTTGTCCCTCTGATTTACACACACAAGAAAAATGCCCTATCTTTTTGCAATTAAAACATTTCACAGACACTGCGGGGCATCTCGCAGCATCAGCGGTATGGTTGCTACTTCCACACCTGTAACAAGTGAGTTTATCCTCACATAATTGCACCTTACTAGCACTGTTAAATTCCTTTTTTGATTTACTCACTACATTTACCTTGTTATACCCATTGCCATTCTGGCCCTGGTCTATACTCAGTTCCTTCAAATACTTTGACGTGTTTTCTAAATGTCTTGCTATGTTTATGTTATTTTTGCAAAGATGGATCCTTTAATTCTAATAGTCTTTCCTGTATTTTGGCATTACTTGTTCTGTTAATGAATGGATCTCTTATTATTTCCTCTTGCAAATCCTCAAATTTGTAAGAGGCAGCTTTCGTTCTTAATTCCAATACATACTGTTCTACAGTTTTACCTGGTAATTGGTTTCTGGAGAAATATGTATGCCTTTCCACTACTACACTAATCTTCCTTCCATAATTGTCATCTAATGCCTTCATCGCTTCAGTATACTCATCTGCTATCACATTTTCTGACACTGACTCCTCATCTCCTTCACCTTCTATGTTAGTAGATGTGGCTCGAGCAGTTTTAGGTAAAGTTTTTAAAACATTTCATCCTTCTATCCCCAAATTGTGCTTTAACAGTGCTAATTTACGGTAAGCTTCAACACTTCCCCTCCTATTGCTTCCAAATACTTCGAAAGATTCACGCCAATCTTCCCATGCCATGTTAGGAGTACCTGGATTCTGTAAAAAAAAGTGCTAGGATACTCTGTGGAGGCCAATTACGCAGTATAGAAGTCTAATATTAAATCATTCATCCATTCACACAATCCTCCAATGGGCATTTTTACATAGGCTCATTCACAGTTGTTGGTGTATGATCTGAGTGCTAGTATCCCAGAACACATGAATGAGTGCTGAGTCTACGTTTATTCTAGGAATTTCAGATTGCCTATTTAATATAGCCAGAAATTTCAGGATCAGACAGAATTGATATATGCTAGAAACACCCCTTCCCTTCTCTACTTATGTATACTGAATTCATTAACTTCTAGTATAATTATAATGTGATCAGTAAAAACAGAAGTGCTCATTATGCCTATTGTTATTCTTCAGAACTCAGGGAAAACTTTTGGTACACATTTTTAAAACACAAAATAATTATCACTTGGCTCTGTATCAATATATAATACAGCAGCTGTGCAGGTCAAACTAGCGCTACTGTTGCCAGTGAATTTTCTCAACTGTTTAGCTGGGTCTGATACTAATACAGTCCATGTCGCTAAAATACCAACCTAGTGGTACCCTAACCAGATGGCACTGCTGTGGCCTAAAGCATTCAGTAAAATCACCTAAATATTTTGAAAGCATATTGGGTAAAACACCTCAGGCACTGAGTCACATAGTAGAGAACACAATGCCATTTCAGTAATCAAGAGCTCAACACAATGTGCGCCATTGCAGTTCACAAGGGGCATTTTCAATGCGCTCTTTTTGTTAACCGAAAGAACATTTCAGTCATATATTCAGCCTCTCTACTAGCAAAATAGATTGCAACATAGAATTAACATCAAGATCATTATTAAAAAGGTTTTGTGGATGGAATTCTCATAAAGACACAAGAACACATGAAATTGTGTTATTACGTCATAGTATTCCTCAATCAACTAAGTATTAAGAAGTAATTTCTTTGAAGTATTGAGGTATGTTACCAGATTTAACCTGAACTGGGTGAGTGGTCTTTTATAACTTTATCTATAGTTTCAAAATGTCACAGAATATATCTAAAGGCTTATTCATATTTTTCAAGATCCTGGACACTATTACTATGGGGTCAATGAAAATGTTAATATTTTGGATGCAATTATGTGCTTCCCCTCAGAAATCTCTTTATAACCTATAACATTTTAAACAATTTGTTTGTTAAAATGTTCTTGGATCTAAAACATTTGATCCCACTTTTTCAAGAATTTCTCTACTCAAGCCCCGCTATAAGGCCTTAGGTATCCGATCTTATTTGCTTAGTAACATTGGCATTGCTAACTCCTATGATGCTTGTGTGGAGTTGCCAAACACAAGCACCCTCACTCAGAAAATTGCTCTAGTACCAGTGATCCGAATCCATACAACATCCGTTATTGCTAGCTACCCTGGATGTGAGAAGGCATTTGACCAGGTGGAGTGGCCATTTCTCTGTCGGGTGGGTTATTAGTTTGGGTTTCCAGAAGTAACAGTTAAATGGATACAAAGCATTTATCGAACCCCAGTTCGTATGGTTACTATTAACTATGTGACTGTGGGAGTGTGGTTCTGAAAAGAAGCTTTGGAGGCCTTATATGGTCTGCAATCGTGGCAGAGTTTCTGGCTTATGCAATAAAAAAGCTGAGTGAGTTATTGTTTTTAGTTGATTTCCTCATGGAGTCTCTTTGAAAAAAATGATCTTCGGAGTGTTTATGATATGTGCTACTCTAATGTTTGTCTTCTTTCTTCTCTCTTTAGGTGCGTCTGGGCTGGAGTGGGGACAACCGCCAAAGCCTTGCGGCATAGAAACCAAAAAAGAAAAAGAAACCCTCATGGTAAGTATTCAGTTCTACAATGACCGTTCCCGATCACCAAGACACCCAGGATGCACAGCACATTACTGAAGTCCTCCTGCAGCCCTCCCCCACACACAAGGGTCTAATAAGGTAGTGTGCAACTGGAGAGAACTTTAAGGGAAACCCAGACAACCAAAAAAAAAAATACAGTGCCCGTGTTGACAACAGAAAGGGAGATTGTATAGGTGCCCGAAAAGATTTACAAAGGAAGAAATATCCACTTACTTACCCACCTTCTTATATTCAGCTCAGATGCTCCTCTCTTTACTCGTCTTCTTCTTGTCCTCGTTCCTCTCTCCAATCGTCTTTTTCTCGTCCTTACTTCTCTCTCCAATTGTCTTCTCGTCCTCGCTCCTCTCTCCATACGTCTTCTTCTCATCCTCATTCTTTTCCTTTGGCGTCCTCTGCTCCTTCCCTCTCCTCTCCTTTACGGCATCTCTTGTCCTCCCTCTCTTTTTATACCTCCTAGATTTTTCCAGCTTCCTTGGTTCCTCTTCTGGTTCTTCCTTCGATCTGACCTTGTTCTGAAAAACAACATCCGCACCCAGGACAGCTCTCTCACTGGTTCTTCTTTCTCCTTTGTTTTTCAGAGGTGGCATCACGGACCCAACGGATTAACTCCCTGGTAAGTGTGTTAGGTGGGTGGGGGTCGCGTCACAATCACCACCATTACTTTCCCAGTCACTAACGGGACTAGACAGGGATGCTCATTGGCACCTTGCTTGAACGCATTATACATCAAACCTTTCTTGAACATGCTGATAGAATATCCTGATACTGAACCTATAAGACTTCCTCAGTTGGAAGATATGGTGTTGCGTATGCAGATGATGTCTTAATTGTCACTCCCGATCCTAATCAAACACCATCTATAATTGAAGAGGCTGCATTACAGTTTAGAAAGGTTTTTACGATATATAAGCTAAATCAGTATAACACCAAGATTTTAAATATGGGATTTAACAAAAAGTATGTACAATATACAGTAATTAGCTTGAAATATTTAGAACTTAGGACCTCATTAAGAGTTTGGCAGAGAGGCTCCTCCTGTGGTTTGGAGGTCATTAGTTTTTGTTTAAAAAAAAAGAAAAATCCTGTTTTGAGATTTTGCTTTTAGGAAAAGCAATCATTTTTTAAAGTTTTATGCGCAGCAGGGGGTGCCAGAGTAAGGCTCCTGCGACATTGGGACAAAATCCACCTGAATCAGCAGCATTTTGCACCCACTTCACATGCTAAACACCGATCTGTAACCTGCAAGGGCCCTGCTGCCGAGAGCGATGCAATAGCTCCTGGATAGCAACCAACAGCAGTGTGAGCAGAGCGGCAGCGTGGGGCCCGTCGAAGGCCTAAGATGGTGGCACTGCGATGTCTGGACCCGTCGCTGCCAGAGAAAACCCCCACTGATCGATGCGACGTGCAGCGAAAACAGGGGCAGACTCGCCACCCCTTGATCCTGCCCTGGGCCATGACTGAAGTTGGTGGAATGAACGGCGAGGCGACCCGAGGGCTGCGGAAGGGTGGAGGAGAGGAGTGGATATGATGTCAGTGCTTAGGCCAAACCTCTGTAGCTGTGGAGGCGTCAATGGCCGGAGCTTGTGCCTCTCAGCCTCCAGGTGCAACCAGGGACTGTCTCGGCATGAGTGGTAAGAGTAGCGGGGGACCACACTAATGGCAGCAAGGAGCGGGCGTGCACACTGCAAAAGAGGAGCGAGATGTATTGAGGTCTGTTGACTGAGCGCCCAGCGTCCCATTGATCATGGCACTGCACATTGGACATAATCTCTTGCACTGGACCCCACCAATGACACTACACGGGTGAGGGCAAGGGAGGCCCCATTAATATTTGAGAACTCAATTCGACAGCCATTTCTTATGTAGAGACATACTCTTCTGAGGCCTGCGATGTTTCATTGGCTGCCAGGTCCAGGGGCACCTGAGCCACTCATGTATCCTTGTTTACTTACCTGCTGGAATGGTGAGACTGTGTATATATGACACACACGGTGCAGTGAAGAGACAAGCACTATATACCACTGCTGACCTTTGGAGTGATGTAGCAAGGCTACACCCTGGTGCCATATGCAGGTGACGGAATCACCCTTGTCTGTTCCATCACTACCTTGCCGCAGCTGGGCATTGATCACACCCCTTTGCGGCATAGGCGGCTTGCCGGAAGTATTGAGCTCTGCAACAACAGGATTTCTGCGCTGGCATAACCATGCTGCGGTGTGCCACAGACATGGGCAAAGCTGAGGGCAGGCAATCCAAACTGCAATTTAATCAGCAGTGGCTGACCAGGTTGGCAAGTGACAACGCGGGCGCTTCTGAGGGAGAAGAGCGGCCCCCAGACTGTTCCCATGATGACATGGCCATGAAAAGACTGCTGGGTGCAGTTTATTGTCGACTGAAACTAAAATAAACACTATGGCCCTCATTACAACATTGGCGGTAAATCCCGCTTACCGCCGTGCAGAAGACCGCCAACACACTGCTGCGACTGCGGAAATCCGCCACAGCTATTTCGACCCACAGGCCGGAATCTGCCAAAATCTAGACACCCACACAAGTCCCCCACACCAAAGGTCAGTGATAAACTGGCGATAACAAAACCTCCACCGTCACGCCAACAGGAATACGCCCACAGTATCACGACCCACTAATCCACGCGGTATTCCATTGGCGGTACACACCGCTGCGCTCAAAATACACACACATTTACAAAACACAACCACATTGGACAATTCGAAATACACACACCTGATACACATACACACACCACTCCCACACACTCAATACAATATATAACACACACCCACATCACCCACAAACCCCTACAACAAACATTTGAGAACGAAGCACAGAGAGAGACACCACCATCAACAAACTAGCATCCAGAGGCACACAAGACCATCACTCACACAACATCCACGCACCTCACACAACACACACAAACACATCCCCTCACACATCACAACACACACCACCTCACACATCACCCACACCACACCATGGCACCGCAAAGACACCCCAGGTTCTCTGAGGAGGAGCTCAGGGTCATGGTGGAGGAAATTGTCCGGGTAGAGCCACAGCTATTCGGATCACAGGTGCAGCACACCTCCATTGCTAGGAAGATGGCGCTATGGCGCAGAATCGAAGACAGGGTCAACGCAGTGGGACAGCATCCAAGAACACAGGAAGAGGTGGAACGACCTACAGGGGAAGGTGCATTCTGTAGTCTCAAGACACCAGATTGCAGTACAGAGGACTGGCGGCAGACCCCCACCTCCTTACCCACAACTAACAACATGGGAGGAGCAGGTCTTGGCTATACTGCATCCTGAGGGCCTTGCAGGAGTAGCAGGAGGAATGGACTCTGGTAAGTCAAATCTTAACTATAACATCCCCCACCCTACCTGCATGCTGTCACATACCCCCACCCTCACCCTCACCCCCATCACTCTAACACCTCACATATGTCCCACTATCACAAACCACACATCCCAACACCAAGCCCTGCATGCAACACCAAAGCATGGACACCCATCACCAAAGCATGTCCACTACAGATACCCACACAGATCCCCAAACCAAATATCACACAACGTCCTAGACAAAGCACTGGGGTACAGGATCACCAACCGATTGCACACCATGGCACCCACAGATGCAATAATCATGCCTTTACACCCCTGCAGGACCCCTACCCAACGTCACTGGACAGGAGGTTCCAGACATGTCCCCCCTCCACAGAAGAGGCCCACAATAATGACAGCAGCTCTGTCCAACTGGATCTAGGTGACCAGCGCGGCCCATCTGGGGCCTCGGGACAGTCGGTTCCCCACACACTGGCACATGCCACCACAGAGCCTCCCCCTCAGGAAACACCAGCACAGCATCCACCCAGCGGCCCCATCCCTCTGTCCCCAGGACACGTCAAGCAGCAGTGTGTCCACCACTACAAGGAACCCAGGCAAACCCACAAACTCAAGAACATCAGGGACCTGGGGGCAGTGGCAGTGGCAGTGGGCACACGGTTCAGGGGACAGAGGAACAGGAAAACAGTGGAACTGGGAGGACTGCTGTGCGACAGGGGGAGGACAGGCCTAGGGAACCCACTCTCCACGAGGCCCTCTCCAACATCATGGGAGTGTACCATCATTCCCAGGAGACGATGGCAACGGTACTGGCCAAGTTTCAGGAGACCCAGCGGCTGCAGGAGGAACAGAATTTGGGGATCAGGGAGGAACTCAAGTCCATCAACACCACCCTGGTCACCATTGTAGGGGTGCTGAAGGACCTTGTGAACATCATGAGGGACACTGTGGCACAACAAGGGGCCCCTGACACTAGCCTCGATGATGAACAGCCCACCAGCTCCGCCGGCGCTAGTGGACAGGAGGCACCGCCACAGGACCACGACACCAGCACCCCACCCCCTGCAGATGGAGAACCACCCCGCAAACAGTCCCTGAGATCCAGGACAAAGACAGAGAACAATGCCAAGACCCCTGCCAAGAAATGAGACCACCCTGAATGTCATCCTTCTGTCCCACTTTGTCACCCTGTCCATCCTTAAACTTCCCTAGCTCCTCTTCCTATGCCCCTTTGGACAATGCACCTGTGAGAAAAATAGACTGGACTCTGCCATGGACATTCCTACACCAACACCCCTGACCATTTTACAACCCCTCCACTAATTTGCACTTAAATAAACACCCTTGAATCACAAAACAATCTGGAGTCAGTCTGTGCTTTCACTAATGTGTATTTGCAATAACTGAGGAAAATAGCAATGTCCATTGTATTGTCAACATACCTATGTCACACAGCTCTAGTCCATGAGGTAAAATAGCAGAGGTCACACAGCGGGACCCACATCTGTGAAATGGAAAGGCAAAGTGACAGGTCAGGGTCCATACACTGGGTGAAAGTGACAGACATATGATAGGTCTAACAATTGTATGAGATGTAGGAGGCTGTGACGTCTTCTTACCTGTGTCTCACTGGAAGTATTGCTGGATCACGTTGTTTCTGTTGTTGATATCCTCTTCTTCTGCCTCCTCTTCTTCACTGTCCACCGGCTCTACAGCTGCCACAAGACCTCCTTCTGGACCATCCTCCTGCAGAAAAGGCATCTGTTGTCGCAAAGCCAGGTTGTGCAGCATACAGCAGGCCACGATGATCTGGCACACCTTCTTTGGTGAGTAGTAGAGAGAACCACCTGTCATATGGAGGCACCGGAACCTGGCCTTCAGGAGGCCGAAGGTCCTGTCTATCACTCTCCTAGTTCGCCCAAGTGCCTCATTGTAGCGTTCCTCTGCCCTTGTCCTGGGATTTATCACTGGGGTCAGTAGCCATGACAGGTTGGGGTAGCCAGAGTCACCTGCAATTGTCGAGGGACAACTGTTAGACACACACTAACCCGTAGGGACAAACCCAGAAAACTATTCACAAGGTATAGGCTCCTTGTCTTCACCTATTAGCCACACACGGTGCCTCTGGAGTTGCCCCATCACATAAGGGATGCTGCTATACCTCAGAATGTAAGCATCATGCACTGAGCCAGGAAACTTGGCGTTCACATGGGAGTTGTACTGGTCTGCCAAACACACCATCTGCACATTCATTGAATGGTAGCTCCTCCGGTTTCTGTATACCTGTTCACTCCTGCGGGGGGTACCAAGGCCACATGTGTCCCATCAATGGCACCAATGATGTTGGGGATATGTCCCAGGGCATAGAAGTCACCTTTCACTGTGGGCAAATCCTCCACCTGAGGGAAATCGATGTAGCTGCGCATGTGTTTCAGCAGGGCAGACAACACTCTGGACAACACGTTGGAGAACATAGGCTGGGACATCCCTGATGCAATGGCCATTGTTGTTTGAAAAAACACACTTGCCAGGAAATGGAGTACTGACAGGACCTGCTCTAGAGGGGGGATCCCTGTGGGATGGCGGATAGCTGAAATCAGGTCTGTCTCCAACTGGGCACACAGTTCCTGGATTGTGGCACGATCAAGCCTATAGGTGACTATTACATGTCTCTCTTCCATTGTCGACAGGTCCAACAGCGGTCTGTACACCGGAGGATGCCGCCATCTCCTCACCTGCCCCAGCGGACGTGCGTTATGGACGAGAACAGCGAGCACAGAGTCAGCCAACACTGAGGTAGTAAAAAAAGATTTAATTGCACACATTTGTCAATCCGCTATGTGCCTGTCTCTGTGTGTATGCAAGGCCTAGATATGTGTGACGCATTTACAAATAATGCCATGTGGCCACCTGAAATGGCGGCTGCCTGACCTGTAAGGTGGGACAAGCGGATATGAGGTAACAGCGCTGCCGTTCTACACCATCGCGGTAGGCTGTCAAAGACCGCAGCGCAATCCTGCATTGGTTAACATTGGACCCTATGGGTCTGAGGAGCCAATGACGATGTATGCCGGCGGTGACGGTACGCACCGCTGCGGACGTGATCGCCATTTTCTGTCTGTTCACTCACTTGATACCTGGCCTTCGACAGGAGAGGACCTACACTGCAAGTGCTGCTGTGACCTGTGTCTGGAAGCGACGATGGATCATGTGTCTGGGGAAAGGGCCCCTGCCTTCACTTTGGAGGAGTTGGAGAAGTTAGTGGATGGGGTCCTCCCCCAGTACATGCTACTCTACGGTCCTCCAGACAAACAGGTGAGTACACGTTGAGCATGCTGTATGGGCAATGCCTGTTTGGAGTGGTGTGGATGGAAGATACAGGGGGGGGACTGAGGCCTGCATGAGCGGACGGTGGGTGTACGTGCGTCAGGGCAAGGGTGGGAACGCGGGCCAATGACTGTGACGGTCCGGACGGTTAAAGTTTTTCCTTTTGCCCTGTACTATTCCTCTAGGTCAGCGCCCACCAGAAGAAGGATATTTGGTGTGCCATTGCCAAGGATGTCCGGACCCTGGGGGTCCACCACAGACGGTGCACCCACTGCCGGAAAAGATGGGAGGACATTCGCCGCTGGAGCAAGAAGACGGCGGAGGCCCAGCTAGGGATGGCCTCCCAACATGGGAGGGGTGCCCGTCGCACCATGACCCCCCCTGATGTTCTGGATCCTGGCGGTGGCATATTCGAAGTTGGATGGGCGCTTTAGGGCATCACAGCAGCCACAAGGGGGTGAGTACAGTCACATCCATCTGAGTCTGCGTGCATTAGGAGGTGTCTGGGTGCGGGAGGTGGGCAGTGGGTTACCCTAGGCCAGGGTGAGCTTTGTAGGCAAGGACCCTTTGTGAGGCAGGCTATGTGGCACCCCAACCCCACCAGTGGTAAGAGCCATCTACACCTAGTCAGGCTCCTGTGACTTCCATGTGTGCAGCAATCGGGCATAGGCCTTGTACCCCATGTCCCTGTGATTAATTAGGGAACTCTAAGTGCATGGCGTAGTGCAGAGGGGTGCTGTGTCTGTTGTGTCCGCCAACAGTAGCGGTATTGCATGCACTGAACATGTCTTTCTTCTCCCACCCGCCCCCTTTTTGTGGTCTCCATGTTCTTGTGTGCATTAGCATCATCAGGCGGAGGAGCAGTGCCACCGGAGCAGGAGGGAGCTGCATCCTACATGGCCCTGGAGGGCAAGACAACGGAGTCTGAAGCCACCAGTGGGACGGAGGGCGAGTGGAGCTCCACGGCGGGGACAGGAGCAGAGACCAGCGACACCGACTCCTCCTCTGATGGGAGCTCCCTTGCGGTGGTGGGCCCCTCTGAGCCCACAGCATCTACAGATACAGCCGCCACCCCCCCTACCAGCACCGCCCTCCCAGCAGCCCCTCAGCGTGTGTCCCGTGGCCGCTCATCCAGGAGGGTGGGCATCTCCTTCGCCCCAGGCACCTCAGGCCCTGCCCCAGTCAGCCCTGCTGCCCTCAGTGAGGAGGCTATTGACCTCCTGAGATCCCTCACTGTTGGGCAATCTACCATTTTGAATGGCATCCAGGGTGTAGAGAGGCAGTTGCAACAAACAAATGCATACCTGGAGGGCATTCATTCTGGCCAGGCAGCCCAACAGCGAGCATTTCAGGCTCTGGCCTCAGCACTGATGGCAGCCATTGTTCCTGTGTCCAGCCTCCCCCCTCCAACCTCCTCCACCCAGACCCAATCCCCTGTACCTCAGCCTATCCCAAGCACACCATCAGGCCAGCATGCACACACCTCAACAAACAAGGGTGGCTCAGGCAAACATAAGCACCACACATCCCATAGGCACTCACACAAGCATCATACCAATGCAGACATACCAACATCCACTGCCTCCACTGTGTCCCTCTACTCCACGTCTCCCTCCTCCCTCCTAGTCTCGTCTCCACTCACACCTGCATGCACTACATCTTCAGCCACTACCTCCATCACCAGCACACCCATCACCACACACCGCTCACATGCACTCACCACCCCCATTACCATTCACACATCCCCTGTGTCCTCTCCCAATGTGTCTGTGAGGCCTCCTCCCAAAATACGCAAACGCAGTCACACACCCACCCAACAGCCATCCAACTCACAACAGCCTCCAGCCCTTGCACCTTCACCCAAAGTCAGCAAACGTACACCTCCTACATCCACTACCTCTTCCTCCACTCCCAAACCCCCTCCATCTACCCATCCCAGTGTGTCTAAAAAGCTTTTCCTTTCAAATGTTGACCTCTTCCCTACACCTCCGCCCCGTCCGTCCCCTAGAACCTGCCTTTCCAGGTCCCACCCCAGCACCTCAGCCACCACATCACCGGGCACAGTGGTGCCAGCAATAGCAGGATTTTGGAGTGCGCCAAGCAACAGGGCTGCCAGTGTCCCAAGGAGCAAGGCCAAGGTCATTCCCCAACCTCCAAAAAAGAAAAAGTTGCCCACATCCTGGAGGGAGAAGGTGAAAACACCTGCCACCAAGGGCTCAGGAAAAACAAAAGTTGAAAGTGGCAAGACAGCTGCGCCACCATCCAAGGTGGGGAAGGGCCAAAAAAACAAAGGCAGGTCCTCGTCAACGCCAACCTGTACGGCGGACAAGGACGCCACTGCCACCTGCACTGCCGCCACAGACACTGCCGCCAGCACTGCAGACACTGTGCCCTTCACCAGCACCGCAGTCAGTGAGGCTGCCACCAGCACCGCCACTACTGGCATAGCCGCCAGCACCACAGTCAGTGAGCCTGCCACCAGCACCGCCGCTACTGACACCGCCGCTACTGACACCGCCGCCAGCACCGCAGTCAGTGAGCCTGCCACCAGCACCACCGCGACAGACACAGCCGCCAGCACCGCAGTCAGTGAGGCCACTACCAGCACCGCGGTCAGTGAGGCCGCCACCAGCACCGCCGCCACAACGACTGCCGCCAGCACCTATGCCACAGAGTCCGCCGTAAGCACCACCGCTACTGACCCCGCCACCAGCACCGCCAGCGACTCGCGACATCCCGGGCCAATGGCACCACCGCAGACATCGCTGGCATCCCCCATGAACAGTCGTACGAGGCTGGTGGTCAGTTCCAGGAGCCTGGGCAGCTTGCATGTTGCACACCGTCAGTGGAGTGTCACATCCACTACCTCAGTCCTTGGCAGGATGAAGCACTCTGGGCACCAAGCCCCCTCCAGAACCAGTGGAGAAAGGCATCCACTACCTCAGTCCTTGGCAGGATGAAGAACTCTGGGCAAAAAGCCCCCTCCAGAACCAGTGGAGAAAGGCATCCACTACCTCAGTCCTTGGCAGGGTGAAGCACTGTGGGCACCAAGCCCCCTCCAAAACCAGTGGAGAAAGGCATCCACTACCTCAGACCTTGGCAGGGTGAAGCACTCTGGGCACCAAGCCCCCCCCAGAACCAGAGGAGATTCACATCCACTACCTCAGTCCTTGGCAGGAGGAAGCACTCTGGGCACAAAGCCCCCTCCAGAACCAGTGAAGAAAGGCATCCACTACCTCAGTCCTTGGCAGGATGAAGCACTCTGGGCACCAAGCCCCCTCCAGAACCAGTGGAGATTCACATCCACTACCTCAGTCCTTGACAGGATGAAGCACTCTGGGCACAAAGCCCCCTCCAGAACCAGTGGAGATTCACATCCACTACCTCAGTCCTTGGCAGGATAAATCATTCTGGGCACCTAGCCCCCTCCAGAACCAGTGGAGAAAGGCATCCACTACCTCAGTCCTTGGCAGGATGAAGCACTCTGGGCACTAAGCCCCCTCCAGAACCAGTGGAGAAAGGCATCCACTACCTCAGTCCTTGGCAGGATGAAGCACTCTGGGCACCAAGCCCCCTCCAGAACCAGTGGAGAAAGGCATCCACTTGAGAGACTGTGGCTTTGCACTCCCCAGGATAAAGCAGTGGGAAACCCACCCACTGGACAGACTTGAGAGACTGTGGCTTTGCACTCCCCAGGATAAAGCAGTGGGCAACCCACCCACTGGAGAGACTTGAGAGACTGTGGCTTTGCACTCCACAGGATAAAGCAGTGGGCAAACCACCCACTGGAGAGACTTGAAAGGCTGTGGCTTTGCACTCCTCAGGATAAAACAGTGGGCAAACCACCCACTGGAGAGACTTGAGAGGCTGTGGCTTTGCACTCCCCAGGATAAAGCAGTGGGCAACCCACCCACTGGAGAGACTTGAGAGGCTGTGGCTTTGCACTCCCCAGGATAAAGCAGTGGGCAACCCACCCACTGGAGAGACTTGAGAGACTGTGGCTTTGCACTCCCCAGGATAAAGCAGCGGGCAGCCCACCCACTGGAGAGACTTGAGAGAATGTGGCTTTGCACTCCCCAGGGTACATCACTGGGCATGGAGCCCCCTCGTGGAGCTGGCGTCGTGCACTCATCCGGCTGAGGTGCCCCCCCTTTCCTTCCCCCTGAGGTGCCTGTTTAATTTTGATCTGATGCCCCAGCAGTGTTCTCTCCGTTTCGAGTCGGGTATCGAGTGTGGGCCTCGCCCATGCATTTTGGGCCCAGTGGTCCACAGACTATGAATGGTGCAGTACCCGGACATGAATTGTTGGTGTACATAATTGTTTATACTGTATTTAAAGTTTTGACTAATGGATTTTATTGATTACAATGGTTACAATCATTTCCTTTTGTCCTTGCGTTCTTCCAGGGGGGTTGGGGGTGTAAATGTAATGTTGCAGCATGTATTGGTGTGTGTGTTGTTGTGGGTGGGGGTGGGGGTGTTGCGTGTGTGTGTGTCACTCTCTTTTCCCTCCCCCCTCCCCTGTGTTGTAGGTGTAGTACTCACCGTGGTCGTCGCCGCCACCGTCTTTCGTGCTCCTGGTAGAGAAGCAGGAAGACTATCGAAGGGAAGATTTGGAGTTCTGGCTTCATGGTGTCCTGGTTCCTTGTGGGTTGTGTGGAGGTGAGTGTTTTCCCTTCCAAATCCTGTTTCCGCCGTGTTTTTGTTTGCGTTAAATGCGTCCCGGGAAAGGTGGCGGATTGGCCTCTCATAATAGTGTGGCCGGTACATTGTCTTTCGCCTGTCTGTTGACGGTGTCCGTCATGCTGTTTATTTGTACCGCCGTGGCGGTCGGAGTGTTAAAGTGGATGTCTATGTTGGCGGTTTCCGCCATGGTCGTAATCCCATTTTTTTACTACCGGCCTGTTGGCGGTTTTACCGCCACTTTACCACCGACCACCAAGGTTGTAATGAGGGCCTATGTGCTCCAGGCTAGATACAATGGCGCACAAGCTGGAAAAACATGATGGGCGGTTGCAGGAAGCAGAGCAACAGATTTCCCAAGTTGAAGGCATTCAGGCCTCCATCAAAGAGCAACTTTCGGGCATGGAAAAAGTTTTAAAACTCAAAGCAGCTAAAAATGAAGACCTGGAGGCATGGTCACAGCGCAACAACGTGTGTATCATGGGAATACCAGAATCGACAAACAATGGGAAGATGGAGGACTATGTAGGAAAGCTACTGTTTACAATCTTTGCCGCTAATTCCTTCTCCAAGGTGTTTGTGCCCCTGCACACCCAATTATCGCTCAGCTTTCAAAAGCATGATACAGCACCCCGGCTGGCCGGGGAGCAGCAGCCCTTAAACTTTGATGGGAACGTTGTGACAATATATTCTGATTTTACCCCAGTGGTACCCGAGGCTCGGAGAAAGTTTGTGACAAAAAAGCAGAAGCTCCGGCAAGCAAAAATGTTGCATCCAGCCTGACTGTGAATCACCTACCAGGGGAAGGACCAGGTGTTTGCAAATACCCAACAAGCCCAAGAATTTCTGTAAAAAATAGATGCTGGTTTGCAGAAAAAGGACACTGGAGGGACGCAATCTAGATCAAGGTCGCCCCACACTGGAGATAGACCGATATCTTGGGACTCTAACTTGGAGGAGCGCTCCATTGGTTCTTATGCCCCTCTAGCCTCTTGGGTCATGGCCACGTTGGAGGGTGACACATACTTCAGGTTCTAGCAAAGTGTTATTGATGTTATTTTATCCGCAGGCACCCTTGTGTGATTGAGGGTGAACCCGCCTGGCACTTAGAAAGTCCCCCACAGGTTAACCCTATTGCATAGAACTCTTATTAATTACAAGTTTGTTGTTTCGGAAAATGTGGTGTTAATGGGAGGGAACCAACATACATGATGGGTTTGGGCCGTTGGAGTGGGAGGAGTGTGGGATTCAGGGTTGTTATTAAGGTTTGTCACTTTAACCAAGATTTGCACAGGTCACAACAGGGAGCAATACTATGGCATAATTATTGTTCCAGTCAACACTCTGCACGATACTCTGCCCATGTCCCACAAGGGTCGCCAACATACTAATGAAACATGCAATACTTCCTCACGTGAGCCATTGACATGCGTGATGTGGAACGAAAGAGTTATGGGGGATCCACATAAGCGTAGACATATTTTAGCTTACCTGGAGAGACATAGGCCCTCATTATGACCCTGGCGGTGAGTGATAAAGTGGCGGTAATACCACCAACAGGCTGGTGGTAATTACCGTCTAATTATGACCATGGCGGAGAAAACTCCCATAGACAGCCAATGTACCACACCAACTGCCAGGGCGTTAACACCACTGACCACAGCGGTAGCCAACAACAGCCAGGCGGAAGAAAAAATACCACCCACCATAATTTGACCTGGCCATCCACCATGATTTCCGGGGCGGTACCAACGCCATCAAAAGCCTGGCAGAAACACAACACAGAAGAGCAAAAACTCACCATCGGAGACACAGGGAAGAACAACGCCGCCATGGAACCGGAACTGCAATACTTCCCGATGCTCATCCACACCATGCTCCACCTGGAACACCAACGCTGATGAAGACGACGACTGTGAATACAGCCGCCTATCACACAAGGGAGGGAGGAAAACTGGAGTGACACACACATGCACAACACACACCACACACACACCATACACACAACCAGCTGCAGACGAAAAACAATGGCACAAGATACACGGCAGAATAATGCAAGGACAACAAGAATGCAGTAATGAGAATGTATTGATATAAACAGCTACCAAATGAACCAAGTGTACAAAAAGCAGATATGTACAAATGTATACAAAGGACCAATGCCCAGTCCAATGTACTAAGGGCCCACAGGGGCACAGGGCGCAGCCGAAGGCCCAACTCGAATCCTGACTTAATCCAGATGGAACTCTGCAGGGGCATCAGTTTGCAAGTGGGCAGGCACCTCAGAGGGATGGGGGTTGGGGGGCACCTCAGTTGTATACGGGAATAAGCCCACTGGTTCTGGAGGGGGCTCCATGCCCATTTCTCTGTGCTGGGGAGTGCAAGGCCACAGTCTCTGGAGTGGATGACTTGCCCACTGGTTTTGGAGGGGGCTTCACCCCCATTTCTCGGTCCTGGGAGCGCAAGGCCACAGTCGCTGGAGCGAGTGACTTTCCCACTGGTTCTGGAGGGGGCTCCATGCCCATTTCTCTGTCCTGAGTAGTGCAAGGCCACAGCCTCTTGAGTGGGTGACTTGCCCACTGGTTCTGGATGGGGCTCCATGCCCATTTCTCTGTCCTGGGGAGTTCAAGGCCACAGTCTCTGTAGTGGGGAACATGGCCACTGCTCCTGGAGGGTGGGCTACATGGCTTCCGCTGGTGGTGATGGCTGCATTGTGTCATCTGGAGGTGAGGGCTGCATAGTGTCAGCAGGTGAAGGTACCTCCTGGGCAGCCTCTGCTGGACGTGAGGGATGCAGTTCCTCAGCTGGCCGTGAGGGCCCTGTGACCGCTGGTGGGGGCAGTGGTGGTGTCACCCTGACAGCCTCCACTGGAGGTGAGGGATGAACTGTGTTGGCAGGTGGAGGTGCCTCCTGGGCAGCCTCTGCTGGAAATGGAGGATGCATTGTGTTGGCAGATGGAGGTGGCTCCTGGGCAGGCTCTGCTGGAGGTGAGGCATGCACCTTCTCAGCTGGTGGAGGGGACCCTGTGACTACTGGTGGTGCCACCCTCGCAGCCTCAGCTGGAGTTGAGGGCTTCTTCCCCTTCATAGCAGGAGGCGTTGGATCCTTACCCTTCATTGCAGGGGTTGAGGGATTCTTCCCCTTCATGGCAGGATGTGCGGGCTCCTTAGCCTTCCTGACAGGAGTCGAGGGCTTCTTCCTCTTCATGGCAGGAGGTGCGGGCTCCTTCCACTTCATGGCAGGAGGTGTGGGATCCTTAGCCTTCATGGCTGGTGGAGTGGGATCCTTCACTGACTTGCTACCACGACTAGGTGATGCCACCACTGTACGCGTGGACTGTTTGGCTGAGGTGCTGGGCTGGGTCGTTGGGACACTGCTCTTACGGGCAGGACGGGGGGGAGAGGGAAGGAAGAGGTCAAGTTGGGCAAGGAAAAGCTTTTTTGGGACAGTGGTGCGGGATGAGGGAGGAGAGATGGGAGTGGAGGTTGAGGGAGTGGTTGTTGGAAGTGTATGTCTGCTGGACTTGGGTGCAGGTGCATGGGCAGTGTGCTGTTGTGAGGTGGATGGCTGTTGGGTGTGTGAGTGCTTGCGTTTGTGTCCTTTGGGGGGGCAGACTGGGTGGGAGAGGAGACAGCAGACATGTGCAAGGATGTTGTGGAGGTGTCTGCTAGTGAGGTGTGTGTGCTGCTTGGTGTGGTGATGCTAGTGGTGGATGTTGATGCAGTGCATGCAGGTGTGAGTGAGGACGTGACTGTGAGGGAAGTGGAGAAGGAGGAGGAGGACGAGACCGTGGAATGCCAGGACAGGCGCTGAGCAACGTTATAATGAGGCACATGGGCAAACCAGAAGGATCATCGAAAGGACCTTCGGGCTTCTGAAGGCCAGATTCAGGTGCCTCCATCTGATAGGTGGATCCCTGTGCTACTCACCAGGGAAGGTCTGCCAGATAGTAGTGGCATGCTGCATGTTGCACAACCTGGCTTTCAGACGGCATGTACCTTTTCTGCAGGAGGAGGACCCTGGAAATGCCCCTGTGGCAGCAGTGGACCCTGAGGATGAGGAGGCAGAGGATGAGGATGAGGACAACAGAACATCAGTTATACGTCAATACTTCCAATGACACACAGGTGAGACAGTGCAACTGACCATTCCTCTGACTATTGATGTTTTCTGTGTGGCTGTAGCATGATGGCATTAACTTCCATTGCATCTCAACTTACTGTCACCTATGGCTTGTCATTTTACAGATGTTGGTGAGATAACAACAGTGTACTGATGTGATGAGTACAGACAGCTACCGGTAATTATATCTATGCTCTCACAGTGTTCATATCATTTGCACTAGATGTAAATGTTTCCATGAATGCACATTTTCAACACATAAAATACTAGTAGTCAAGTTGTGTTCAAGGGTGTTTATTGTGGTGCTATGAAATTGAGGGAAAAGTGCAATGGAATGGGGTGATGATGGAGGAAAGTCGAGGGTATTGTTCCAGTCTGTTTGTAGCACAGGTCCAGTGTCCAAGGGGCCATAGGAAGGGGAGCAAAGGCAGTTCAAAGTGGACAAGGTGATAGTGTGGGACAAAAGGGGGACAATCAGGAGAGTCTCATTTCCTGGCGGTTGTCTTGGCAAATGTCTCTGACTTCTGTCTGGGTCGCAGGGAATGCTTGAGGGGTAGTTCACCTTCTGCAGGGGGAGGCGTGCTGGTGGCCTGTGGGTCCTGTGGCGGGCCTCCTACCAACTAGCTGCAGCAGATGTGGAGGGCTGGTCAATATACTGGCTAGTGGTAGGGGCCCGCTGGTGTGCTGTTGCTTCCTTCATGATGTTGACCATGTCTGCCAGCACCCCTGCTATGGACATCAAGGTAGTGTTGATGGCCTGCAAGTCCTCCCTTATCCCCTGATGTTGTTCCTCCTGCTGCTGCCTGTTCTCCTGCACGTTGTCAAGGTTCTGGCCTGTCGTGTCCTGGGAATCTTGGTAGGCTCCCAGGATCTCAGTGAGTGCCTCCTGGAGAGTCGGTTCCCTGGGCCTGTCCTCCGCCTGGCGCACAGCGGTCCTCCCAGTGTCCCTGTTGGCCTGTGCCTCTGTCCCCTGAACGGTGTGCCCACTGCCACTGACCCAAGGCCCCTGATTGTCTTGGGCATGAGGAGTGGCCTGGGGTTCCTGTACAGGAGGGCACACTGCTGATTGACGTGTCCTGGGGACAGAGGTGTGGGTACGCTGGGTGGGTGCTGTGGTTTTGGATACTGATGGGGGAGGCTCTGTGGTGGGACTGTGAGTGGGCATGAGTGACTGACTGTCCAGTAGTCTCTGATGGGCCAGGTTGTTGGTCCAGATCCTGAAGTCCAGAGTTACTGTCATCACTGGGGACATCTTCTGTTGGGGACTGGATAGTCGTGGCACCTCCTCTCTGCTGACATTGGCTGGGGCACCTGTGGGGATCTAAGTGATGTATTATGCTTCATGCCTGTGACATATTGTACATCCCTGGCTTCCCCTCTATCATTGCTGTTTCCCTGCCTCCTTTGTTTGTTTATGGTGATGCATTGTGTGATTGTTAGTTTCCCTACGCTGTGCATGCTTTAGTGATTGGTGTCCATGCAGGGCTGGGAGGGCTGTCCACGCATTGGTATGGCATGTAGGGCTAACCATTGTGGTTAGTCATATGTGTAAGTGCAGTGTGTGGGATGGAGTGGAGTGATGGGAGTGAGGGTGAGGATGTGTGATGGCATGCAGGTATGGGGGATGATAAGTGGTAAAAGTTGACTCACCAGTGTACAATCCTCCGGATACTCCAGCGAGTCCCTCAGAATGCAGTAGTGCCAAGACTTGCTCCCCACATGCGTTGAGCCGTGGGGGATGGGGTGGGAGTCCACCTGGATGGCGAGCTGGTGACTTGCTGCCACGGAATGTACCTTCCCCCGTAGGTCGTTTTCACCTCTTCCTGATGTCATCCCTTGTTCTTGGATGCTGTCCCACGGCATTCACCTTGTCCACGATTCTCCACCATAGCTCCATCTTCCTGGCAATGGATATCTGCTGTACCTGTGCTCCAAACAGCTGTGGCTCTACCCTGACAATTTCCTCCACCATGACCCTTAGCTCCTCATCAATGAAACGGGGGTGCCTTTGTGGGGACATGGGTGTTGTGTGTTGTGTGTTGGTGAGAGTTTGTTGGGTACTGTGGTGGGGTGTGTGATGTGGGGTGCGCGAGGGATGTATGGGTGTATGAGGTGTGTGTGTCTAGTTGTCTCTGTGCTGTTCGTGTCAATCTCCTGGCAGTAATTGTTGTTTGTAAATGGTTGTGGATAATGTGGTTGTGTGTTTTATAGTGCTGTGGGTAGGTGTGTTGTGTGTATGAGTGTCAGGTGTGTGTTTTTATTGGCCAATGTAGTGTTGTTTGGTATGTGGGTGTCCACTCTGAGCGCAGCGGTATGTACAGCCAATGGTTTACTGTAATTGAATGTCTGCGTGGTGATTCATGGGTCATAATGTGGTGGACGTTGTTCTATTGGCGTAACAGTGTGAGTGTTGGGACCGCCACTTTAACACTGACCTTTGGGCTGGCAGATTTGTGTAGATGGCAGTATTCTGTTGGATTGGTGTGTGTGTGTCATAATATGGTGAACAGATATTTGCCACTGCAGCGGTTATGTTGGTGGCCGTCAGCATTACAGTAAGCGGGATTTACTGCCAATGTCATAATGAGGACTATAATATCCACATAGCCTTATTGCAGGAATTGCACTTCTCGCCCTCTGCAGGGGCGACATTTGCAGCAAGATGGGCTGCATATAGGCAATATTCTACCTTTTCCTCATATGCCCTCAGTACCATCACAGTAATCTGCAAGGGAGTTCCCTTCCGGCTCCAAGGTTCCCGCAATGATGAGCAAGGGCGATACCCTATAGTTTGGGTCAGACTGAGATCCTGTGCTGTTATCATAGCTAATTGCTATGGACCCAACATTGAAGACCATGCATTCTTTGATGGGTGTGGGGGCTTGTTGCAGACATTGGACCATGACTTGTACTCTGGGGTGGGGACTTTAATGTGGCGTTGAATGTCATGTAGGACAGATCAGGGCCCATCCACTCAGCACACAGTATAGCTGCCAAACACATAGATATAATGGAAGATAACTCCCAAATCGATGCGTGGAGACTGGTCAATCCCGAACCCCAGAAGGGTATGTACTACTTGGGTGTTCATAATAGCTGGTCTTGCATAAACTTTTGACTTATCTCCAGAAAAATGGGTCCCAGGATACAGGAAGTCCAGCATCTTGCGAGAATGTATTCTGATCACCCACCTATTCTGTTAGTACTGAACCTGCCTACCAATACTGACAGCAGAAACTCCTGGAGATTGAACCCTGAAATTCTCCTTCACATTCCATTCCCGGTGGAACTGAAGCAGGAAATTGTAGATTTAATGGCAATGATAAGACACATGGGGCTCCCTGAATTGTTCCTGACCTGGATAGTCCTGTTGTACGCACTGCTCATTCTTGGACCCAATACACTTATCTAGGGGTACGAGACAGGGGTGCCCGAGGTTGCTGTTCCTGTTTGCACTGGCTGTGGAACCGCTAGCTGCCAAATTACGGCAAAAACACCAAGACTATGCTCTCCAACACCCCTCAAGACACCTACTGGTGTCACTTTACGCAGGTGGCATTACGCTGTACCTGAGGGAACCGAGGCATAGCATGAACCAAGTGCTGCATGAATTTGTTTATTTTGGGAACTTTTCAGGCATACATATTAATTGGGGGAAATCACATATCTTCCCACTGACACCACAGGCGCAAACCTTTATGTCGGACTACCCACTGCAGTGGTTCTCTACAGAGTTCAAATACCTAGGGGTTAAGATTATTCTAAATAAAGAGGACACACTCAGAGCCAACTATGGTGGTGTCATCTCAGCAATCACTGACAGTGTCACCAGGTTGATATCTCAGCCTTTGTCCCTAATTGGGCATATAGGTCTAATGAAGATTATCATACTTCCTAAACTCCTATATTTTTTCCTTAATATACTTTACCATCCCTGGCTTGCCTTTTTTCAAGCCCTCTGCACTCAAATGATTAGATTAGCGTGGGCGGGAAATCAATCTTGCTGTATCACCTGGGATACTATTACCCTTCCTTTCTCCCACGGTGGATTTGAGGTGCCGAACTTTCAACTGTATTATAATTGTGCAAAAGCTCACCATGCGACATATTGGTTCAATCTTGCCACTTACCTACCACACCTGCAATGGAGGAGGGATATGTGGGCCTACTTCCAGTGATATCCTACCTACGTACTTTAATATAGATGCCAGACTCAACAGATTCCACAGTGGCATGCACTACAGCCGCATGGAAAGCTATGGCATGCTACGCAGAAAAGCCTATACTATATTCTCCACTTCACCCACTTCCTTATAATCCTCTGCTACCAACCACACATGAAGCTACATGCCGAAAGCTTTTAAGTCAGCTCAACTACAGTGAGTGGGGCTATTTATATATAAATGGCACATTCAAAAGCAAGGAGCAGTTTTTGATGGAGGAGCCCTCCTCAATACTAGATATATTTTTATATATCAGGCTCCCTCACAATGTGAAAGCAGCAACCCTCAAGTTCCCTGAAGAACCACCCACGTTGAATACTCTACACATACTGTTACAAGCACAGTCGCCACACTGCCTAGTTTCCACATTATACTACACTATACAAACAAAGGCACCCTCCAGAAATATTGGGGCCCATGATAGCTGGCAAAGTGAACTAGGTGTGGAGTTGACATATGGCATCTGGAGGGAGTGCTGTATGCATAATAGACGTGTCTTCTCCAGTAGTCGTCTCTGAAGCACTCATTCCAACTTTTTGCATAGAGCTTACTACACTCCACCCAGGCTGCACAGAAATGGGTTGCATGAAGATGACAAATGTCAGAGGTGTAACATGGAGGGCGCCGACTTCCTACATTTAGCTTGGGAATGTGGATGTATAGGGGAATATTGGCATGATATTGAAGCAGCGATGAGGGAAATGCTGGACCCAACTTTTCAACTCACTCCCCTGCTGGCTTTGTTGGGTTACTCACAAGAGATTGAACTTTGTTATACAAAGTTTGTAGCTCTGGCGTTACTGTTGGCAAAACATAGAATCGCCTGTCGATGGGGGAGGGGACAGGGTCCTAAATTTAAGGAGCTGTTGCCTGACCTTATATATTGCAATGACCAACTGGCACTCTATGCGGAAACCCTTCCTCTCCATTCCAGGCCACTGGACATTTGGGAGCCCCTGCGCAGTTAGCTGCTCTCCCATTTGGATGGCCTCTTGCTCAAACGACCGGCTAATCCGTAGCTTGTATGGAGAGTGAGATATAGCCTATAAGGAGAGACAGCTATTGAGAAGTCTAATCGCCCCAGTGTGCCCTGCGCCTCATAGGGGCCTGGACCACATGCGTACCTTGTGGATTGACCTCCCATTGACAGATTGATGATTGCCGATACTGATGCATCAGTGGTCCCGAAACTGACAGATATAATATATCAGATTGCTCCGGGGGAGGTTGTATGTCATTACACGGTTGGTTGGGGGTATTAAAGTTTAATTTGTGGCATGCTATTTCACATCCTAATTCTTCCTGAGACGAATACTATGGAAGCTGTAATTAATTTCATGTAACCTTTTTTCGAATGATTTTCAGATTGTATGTTGCTGAAAATCAATAAATATAATTTGTTTTTTAAGTTTTACGCGCAGCCTTCATGTTTACAGGAACCAACGTGATGGCGGTTCTTGCCAATGACTAGATATGTCCACAGGGCAGCAGGTATTTCTAAATTTGGAGTCCTGGTACTCAATCAGGGTGAAGGTGTAAATACCATACTTCGCACTCAAGATCAAGCTTCTAGAGACTTACTCAGAAGTAAAATACTTTAAGGGATAGAAACTACAAGATACTTTTCAGAGATCCCTTTAGGAACAGAAAATATAATTTAAGAGATCCTCCTTTCTAAAATACTGTATTTTTTAGGCTCTGACAATCTGACTCTGAGCCTAATTTTTTAGGAAAATAGATGCCTAATCACTACCCTTATTCAGGAAAACAAATAACCAAGACAGGCTCTGAGATACTTACACTTGCCTGTAGTGAGGGGAAGGTTGGGTCTTCCTAAATTTCAATTCTATTTTATGACCGCACTGAGCAAAAGGCTTATGAAAATGATTAAGGAGCAAACTAACACACCCATGTTTATCGATCATATATTGGATAAATTGCCTAACATGTTATTATTGAGATTCTCTGATCGCGAACATCACCACACACGTCACAGTTAAGTATGTTACAGAACTTGGTTAAGTATGGGCATCTATTCAGAAATTCACCTTAGCTCCGAAATATCATAGTTTCACCCCTGCATGGGACAATTTGGGAACCAGCATTCAGATACTGAAGGCTCCCCTTAGGTGAAATCCAATTTATACACCAGCTATTTTCAAAGGATATTTTCAGAGCTTTACTGTAGTTTAAGGAGGAGTTAGACATGCCTCAGAAAGAGGTTTAGACATATCTGTAGATTCAAGCATATTTAAATGAAATTTGTAAAGAAATTGTGCCTGAATACTTACCTAAAATATGTGCACGCAAAGGTGGTAGTGAATGACCCCTGGAGGATTTTGGGATACTACCAAATTGTTCTGGAGGCGAAGAAAGATCATATAGCCATAAAGGCAGAAAAATGGCTGAACTAGTTGGGAGTGGAAGTTACTCACAAAATGCTCTCACAATCCATAGCTATTTGATATTCTGTAAGCAGAATTGCAAAATTGGGAATCCAGCATTCTCACACTATGATTTGTACATTACACCAACTAAGATAGCCAAATGGAGTGAAGATCTAGTAACCTACAGTCCCAGATGTAGATTACCAGAGACAGACTATGGTACAATACACCCCGGCTCAGCTATCAAGTCCAGGTAGAGATAAGGGGGGATTAGCTACCTACACTATCAATACTTTTTCTGGGAAGGTGGTTAATTTTAATAATGATTCAGCCTTTTTTTACCTTTTGGTGTGTGATATGTGTGATATATTGTAAGAATGGGATTTGCTTATAATCAAATTTTAGAACAACTACTTTGATGGGAAGAGACCTCAGGTTGTGGCTTTGAATATGACTAGCCAGACAATTAGCAGTGAACATTTTAACCTCTTGTGTATGCTTTGGATGGGTGACTTTAATGCCCACCACTGTTTCTTGCATGCAAAGTTGGTATTCAGGACTACTGATACCAATGAGGAGCCCCTGGTCCCCTTCAGACACCACAAATATGGAAATGCATTAAAAATTTACTGGTAAAGTTAAATCTTATGATGGTAAATGCCATGGGTGTTGCAGATTTTGAGCCCAAATCTACTGCATATAGTAGTCCTTAGAGGGCATGAATAATTCCTGTCCCAAAGTAGGATTTAAACCAGTGTTGGCTAAGGAAAATTGGTTCACTATCAAATGAGACAAGGTGGACAATAAGAGTTTCCTCTCCTCCATTCTTCAACATAGACAGGCAGAGGTCACAATATGTGTGAACACCGGACATGCAAGTAGAGGCCATAGAGATCAGAGCTGCCTTTTCTGATATTACGGCTAATATTAGGCAGTCAATAATTTGCAATAGCTGCCTGTTCGTACCAGAAACGTGAGGCTGGTTTGATACTACTTGCAACAAAGCCCTCACAGATTTAGATAAGGCCTGTTAAGTCTAGAGCGGTGGCAATAATTAAGAATGTACAAGCACTTTAAAAGGTGGCCCTGGCACCCAGAAAAAAACAGATTAAAGAGGAAGTGTGGGACGCGCCCCACATGGCTAGCTCTCAAAAAGGTAGTGTAGGCTTCTGGAAGGTAATAAATGCCCCATGCTTTAGGGAATACTCAGACCCACAACTGAAGTCCACATTCAGGAAGCTAAGTGGGTTGAATATTTATCTAATCTATATTCCAACCAGACCCATCTGTTGGACACAGATGAAAAAGGACAAAAGAAGTCCTTGGAGTTGACCAAGTCTCTGGTGTTTGACTTAAGTGAGGTGCAAAGGGCCTTGAAGGAAAGCAGTAGGGTTAAGGTTCCGGGCCCAGACCGGGTCCCCCTAAATGTTTTCTTAGATTGTCATGATTTGTGGGCACACCTACTTACCATTATTTTTAATGTTATTGCTAGGGTTGGCCCACCCCCAACATGGAATAGATCTTTTATAATCCCAATTTATGAAAAAGGTGAGAAGTCATTACCCAAGAATTACAGGCATATATCTCTTTTAGACTCAATAGACAAAGTAATGGGGCACATTTGGTTGTACAGACAGGAGGATTGGACGTTTGCAAATAATATTTTAACAGAAACCCAATATGGATTTTTAAAAACGATGGGCGCGGTTGACCAATGCCTCAATTTGAGTATACTTATAGACAAATATACATTTGCCAAGAAGGGCTCAATTTTTCTTCCTTTTATGGACCTAACAGCAGCATTTGATTGTGTGTCACCTTCTAAACTTTGGTCCATTGTGACTCAGCTTGGGGTGGAAGAGGGCATTATCAATTTTATTAGACAGGTGTATATGGACACCAACTAATGTGTCAGTTTTGGAAAAACGGCAAATGCACTGATTATATTAAAATACGAAGGGTCTTAAGGTGAGGGTGTGTTCTTGACCCGTTTTTGCTTTCTTTGTGCACTAAGAGAGTGGAAAGGTCTTAAGGACAAGAGCTAAGGATACACCTTACTTGGGGTCCCATCCTCTTCCCATTTTTCTGTATGCTGATGATGCAGTTATACTGACTAGAATGGGACGAGGGTTCCAAGGTTTAATTGACAATAATATTATTTTTATGCAGCACTTGGCTTTAAAGGTGAATGAGAGCAAAACTTTTACCATGATTTGTGGAGCTACACCAGCTAAAAGACCTGCTCATTTTATTAATAATACCATGGTCTATGAGGTTGCCCTTCTCTCTTATTTGGGTACTCTGGTTGACAGTAAATATACTTGGAAATCTATGCTGTTAAATAGGGTAGCTATATCTGAGAACTCAATCATTGGTTTACATAGAATTTGTGAGAAACTGGGCTCTAAACCTGTTAGAGAGTTTTTACCAATGTATGCAAGTAAATGGTTGGCAATTGCTATATATGGGGCCAGTATTTGGGGCATTGTGGACATGCAAGGAATTCAACAGGTTGACATTCCTTCTCCGAAAAATGTACTGGCGGTCCCACAAAGCTGTACTAATGCTATATGCCACACTGAACTTGTTCATGCGTGTTGTTGGGTATATTGGAATAATGCAGTACTACTAATGATTTTGTCAGTTTATTAATCTTAATTTCACTTGTCTGAGAGCTGGAATAAGTAACTTTATATACTGGGTTCTTCTCTTTTTTTTTTTCTCTTTAGGTTGAAGCCTGCGTCTACACGCTTTCCAGATCACTTCTGCATTATATGATCACTCTCCCTGGGTCAGAATCGCATCTCGTCCTCCTCAGAACAAAGAAACAGGGACTTGCATCAGGTAAGTGCTTCTAAGATATAAGGTTGGGATGGGGTTACTGGGGAGGTGTATGTGGCGGTAAGTGGGGTATATAAAAATAATGGTGTTTCACTGTTTAGGAGTGCTTTTCATGCAAACGTGTGCTCCCTACTAAGCTTCTTCCACCACCGATCAGAGCTATTCTCTATAACTTGTTCTATAAAGGAGCTCTTATTCCCCTTTCTCTCTCTCTCTCTCTCCCTTCTCTCACTCCTTTTCAATAATGGCCCTCCCTTTTGGAAGTACAGCTGTACCTTGTTTAGCCATGTCCCTGCAGAACCGGTCGCCCATTTACGTGGTTCTGGCTTCTTCCGGTCGGGTCCTGCATCTTCCTCAGCATCTTCTGTGTATTCTCCTCTTGCGCTGGTTTCTCCCACGTCTGCTTCTCTTCCTCGCTCTGCTCTTCCACATCCATCCTCCTCTTCTGACTCTGGCAGTCTTTGTGGGGCGTGAACCCGGAACCACTCCTCTTCTCTGGAGAAGTCTCTCCCTATCCCTATCGTGCCCCCGGGGGACTTGGTAGGGGTTTCCTCCTTTGTTGTGTCCTGGCACTTGGTGTTCGTTGTAAAGGGACTTCTGTTACACAACTCCCCATTCAAGGATGGCCGACGGGCCATGAAGACCTTGGAGTACGCGACAGGTAGTTGGCTGGGATCATCTCCTTACCCGGAAGATGAAGGGTCTGGAATGAAAAAGGTTGAAGAGCTAAGAACCAACAAAGTATCCTAGGGCTAGTGTCTTTATGTCGTGCTAGCCAGGTTCTGGGAATGTGATCCATAAGAATGTGAAAAGGACATCCCAATAAATAGTACTGAAGAGCATCTACCTCTCATTTTATGCATACGCATTCCTTTTCTATGGTCGGACACTTCTGCTCACGTGGTTATAGTTTTCGACTAATGTACACCACCGGGTGCATTTGATTTAGGTTGTCAGGTTGCAGCAGTACCTCTCCTAGCCCTTGGCTTGAAGCATCGATCTGGAGCAGAAAGGGATTGGTGAAATCGGGACAACAAAGGACTAAGGTGGTCATTCTGACCTCGGCGGTAAAAGGCGCCTACCGCCGGTCAGAAATCCTCCATAATCCCGCCGCGGTCGCGGAAACCCGCCACGGTCATTCTGACCCGCAGAAGGCAAACCTCCGAAAATCCGACCGCCACAACAGACCGCCAGACCAGCGGTCGGCGGAAAGGTGGAGGTGACCAAACCTCCACCGCCACGCCAACAGAAATACGCCCATCCCATTACGACCCACGAATCCACGCGGCGGTCATTCAAACGCGGTATTCCATTGGCGGGACACACCGGCGCGGTCAGAATACACACAAACAAACAAAACTCAGCCACATTGGACGATTTGAATCCCACACACCTGATACACATACACACACCACTCCCACACACACAATACAATATAAAACACACACCCACATCACCCACAAACCCCTACGCTTAAAAAATCGGAAAGAAGGCAAGAGCGAGACACCAGCATCCAAAACATAACAGCCACAGCCACTCAACACCATCACCCACACACTATCCACACACAAAACAACACACACCACCACACTCAACTCACTTAAATACACATACTCCACCCCACACATCATACACACCACCCCATGGCACCCCAAAGACAACCCCGCTTCACAGACGAAGAACTCAGGGTCATGGTGGAGGAAATCGTTCGGGTAGAGCCCCAGCTGTTCGGCACACAGATACAATACACCAGCATTGCCCGGAGGACGGAGCTATGGCAGAGGATTGTCGACAGGGTGAACGCAGTGGGACAGCACCCCAGAAATCGGGAAGACATCAGGAAGCGATGGAACGACCTACGGGGGAAGGTGCGTTCCATGGTATCCAGGCACAACATCGCCGTGCAGAAGACTGGCGGAGGACCCCCACCTCAACCCCCACAATTCACATCATGGGAGGAGGAAGTCTTGAACATCCTGCATCCTGACGGCCTCGCAGGAGTCGGCGGAGGAATGGATACTGGTAAGTTGAAGCTTCAATACTGCTTCCCCCCCACCTGCATGCCAAATCAGACCCCAACCCTCACCCCCATCCTCGAACCCCACCCTCACCCCCACCCCCATCCTCACCCCCACCCTCACCCCCACCACCATCCTCACCCCCACCACCATCCTCACCCCCACCACCATCCTCACCCCCACCCCCAGCACACCTATTCCCCGCCAATGTCTCACCATCACAACCCACACATCCCAAAACCTAGGCCTGCATGCGTCCACTAAGCATGGACAACCATCACCAAAGCATGCCCAATGCATATACACATCCCCCCCACAAGCCACCCTCACCAAAGCCCCCACACACGAATGCCAGCACTTGGGGACACGAGAACCCACAGATACACCCATATGCGACACATTTAAACTATAACCTATACCCCTGCAGGACCCGACCGTCAACACACCGCGGCGGAGGGGCCAGAATTATCCACACCCCCCACCCAAGAGGCCGTCAGCGATGACAGCAGCTCTGTCGACCTGGACACCGATGACCAGCCCGGACCATCGGGGACCTCTGGACAGTCGGTTCCCCTCACACAGGCCCAGGCCACTACAGACCCAAACCCCTCTGGGAACACCAGCACAGCTCCCACCCAGCGGGCCCATGCCTCTGTCTCCAGGGCGCGTCAATCTGCGGTGTGTCTACCACTACAGGGCACCCAGGATAACCCACCACCCCAACAACAACAGGGACTTGGGGGCAGTGGTAGTGGGCACACCGGCCAGGGGGCAGAGGCCCAGGGAAACAGGGCAACTCGGCGGGCAGCTGTGCGACAGGGGGGGGAGGAGAGGCCCAGGGAACCCACTCTCCACGAGGTCCTCACCACCATCATGGGAGCATACAACCGCTCCCAGGAGACGATGGCGACGGTACTGGCCCGGTTCCAGGAGATCCAGGTGCTGCAGGAGGAACACTATCGGGGGTACAGGGAGGACATCAGAGCCATCAACACCACCCTGGTTACCATGGTAGGGCTGCTGCAGGACCTCGTAAACAGCAGGGCGGACACTGAACAACACCCAAGGGCCCCTGCCACTAGCCTGGACCAAGAACAGCCATCCACCTCCGCCGGCGCTAGTGGACAGGAGGCCCCCGCACAGCAGCCGCCCACCAGACCCCCACCTCCTGCAGGAGAAGAACCACCCCGCAAGAGGGCCCTGAGATCTCGCAAGAAGACAGAGTAGGATGTCAAGACCCCCGCCAGCAAAGGATACCACCTGATGTCTTCCCACTGTCCCACATTGTCACCCTGTCCATCCTTGAACTGCCCATGCTCCATCTCTCCACAGGCCTCTGGACAATGCACCTGTGTGACTGTTACTCTGGACTCTGCCATGGACATTCCTTCACCATAGCCCCCACCCACTTGAAACCACCCATCCCATTTTGAGCACTTCAATAAACACCTATTTTGCACCAAAATATCAGGAGTCTGGCTGTGATTTCAATAGATTGTAATTGACATGACAGTGCAAATATGTCCTTGTACATGGTGAAGTCAACAAACAGCTGCCACAAAGCTGTAGTCCATGGGGAAACGAAGCACAGGACTCGTAGTGGGGACCCCAGATCTGAAATAGGGAGGGAAAAGCCAAAACTCAGTCATCATACACTGGGGCAAATAGACAGGCAGCAGAGATGCTGGAGAGTAGTTAACATTTACTAAATTATCTTTGAAATGTTACCTGTGTCCTATTGGAAGTACTGTTCAATGATTCTGTCCCTGTTGTCTGTTTCAGCCCCGTCGTCTTCCTCCTCGTCACTCTCCTCAGGTTCCACCGCTGCCACAACACCACCGTCTCGACCATCCTCCTGCAGGAAAGGCACCTGGCGGCGCAAAGCCAGGTTGTGAAGCATGCAGCAGGCCACGATGATGTGACACACCTTCTTAGGTGAGTACATTAGGGATCCACCTGTCATATGCAGGCAGCGAAACCTGGCCTTTAGGAGGCCAAAGGTGCGTTCGATCACCCTCCTAGTACGCCCATGGGCCTCATTGTACCGTTCCTCTGCCCTGGTCCGGGGATTCCTTACTGGGGTCAGTAGCCACGACAGGTTGGGGTACCCAGAGTCCCCCACTAGCCATACACGGTGTCTCTGTAGCTGTTCCATCACGTAAGGGATGCTGCTATTCCTGAGGATGTAGGCGTCATGCACTGACCCTGGGAATTTGGCATTTACATGCGAGATGTACTGGTCAGCCAAACACACCACCTGGATGTTCATTGAATGGTAATTTTTTCTGTTCCTGTACACCTGCTCCCTGTCTCTTGGGGGAACCAAAGCCACATGGGTCCCATCAATGGCACCAATTACGTTGGGAATATGTCCAAGGGCGTAGAAATCACCCTTCACTGTAGCCAATTCGCCCACCTCAGGGAAAATGATGTAGTTCCTCACGGATTTCATCAGGGCAGACAACACTCTGGATAACACCTTCGAAAACATGGGCTGAGACATCCCGGAAGCAATTCCCACGGTTGTCTGAAATGACCCACTTGCCAAGAAATGTAGTACTGACATGACCTGCACCAGAGGGGGAATCCCTGTGGGTTGGCGGATGGGGGACATCAGGTCGGGCTCCAGCTGGGCACACAGTTCATGGATAGTGGCACGGTTAAGACGGTAGGTCAGGATAATGTGGCGTTCTTCCATTGTCGACAGGTCCACCAGCGGTCGGTACACGGGAGGATTCATCCGTCTCCTCGCCCAACCCAGCGGACGGTGCCTAGGAAGGACAACATGGAGCACACAGTCAAGCAACCCACAGGTACGTACTCACAGCTAGCACAGTATACGATTCTCTATGCAGTGAATGGCGTGTCTGAGTGGCTATGCAAGGCCTAGGCCTGTGTGACGCAGTTGAAATTGAGCCATGTGGGCCCTGGAAATGGCGGCTGCCTGACCTGTGAAGTGTGACAATGGGATGTGAGGTCAATGCGCTGGCGTGGCACACCGCGGCGGGCGGCGGGCGAAGACCGCGGCGCGAAGCCGCATTGGTTAACATTGAAGCCTATGGGTTTCAGGAGCCAATGGCGAAGGGCGCCGGCGGTGGCGGGACGCACCGCCGCGGTACGCACCGCCGCGGACGTGACCGCCATTTTCTATCTACTTATCCACTTGCGACTTGAACTTTCACAGGAGAGGACCTATACTGCAAGTGTTGCTGTGACCTCGGTCTGGAAGGGACAATGGCTGCTGCGACTGGGGAAAGGGCCCCTGCCTTCACTGGAGAGGAGTTGGAGAAACTTGTGGATGGGGTCCTCCCCCAGTATGCGCTACTCTACGGTCCTCCAGACCAACAAGTGAGTTTAATTCAATATGGATTTGGGGCCACTGGCTGGCTTGGGGGCCTGGCGGGGATGGGGGGCATGTTGGGGCTGGCGGGGGGCCTGGCGGGGGGCCTGGCGGGGATGGGGGGCATGTTGGGCATGGCGGGGGGCATGGCGGGGGGCCTGGCGGGGATGGGGGGCATGTTGGGCATGGCGGGGGGCATGGCGGGGATGGGGGGCATGTTGGGCATGGCGGGGGGCCAGGCGGGGATGGGGGGCATGTTGGGCATGGCGGGGGGCCTGGCGGGGATGGGGGGCATGTTGGGCATGGCGGGGGGCATGGCGGGGATGGGGGGCATGTTGGGCATGGCGGGGGGCCTGGCGGGGATGGGGGGCATGTTGGGCATGGCGGGGGGGCCTGGCGGGGATGGGGGGCATGTTGGGCATGGCGGGGGGCCTGGCGGGGATGGGGGGCATGTTGGGCATGGCGGGGGGCATGGCGGGGATGGGGGGCATGTTGGGCATGGCGGGGGGCATGGCGGGGGGCCTGGCGGGGATGGGGGGCGTTGGGCCACTGGAAAGGAAAATGCTGAGAAACTTGAACGTGGTATTTCTCCCTCCCTGTACGTGTCACATAGGTCCGCGCCCATGAGAAGATCGGGATTTGGCGTGCCATCGCCAAGGAAGTCCGGGCCCTGGGGGTCCACCATCGACGGGGCACCCACTGCCGCAAGAGGTGGGAGGACATCCGCCGCGGGACCAAGAAGACCGCCGAGTCTCTGCTGGGGATGGCCTCCCAACGTAGGCGGGGTGCCTGCCGTCAACTGAGCCCCCTGATGTTCCGGATCCTGGCGGTGGCCTACCCTGAATTGGATGGGCGCGTGAGGGCAGCACAGCAGACACAAGGGGGTGAGTACAAGCATTATCTACTCTGTTGTCGCGCAGTGGAGGTGTCTGGGTGGGGGAGGAGGGCTGGGGGTCCCCCTAGGCCAGGGCGATATCTGTAGGCTGGGCACCCCCGTAAGCCCCTGTGTCCCCAGCCACCACCCTCAGTAGTTTGTCAGTACAGCCATCCCTGGGCCGTGTCATCCATGGGTGCAGTTGTCAACTCTAGGCGTGTAGGCCATGTTCCACGGAATGCGTAGCGTACCCCAAGTGCGCAACTTAGTGCAGGGGGCATCTGTGTCTGTCATGTCCGCTAACTGTACCGGAGATCCATGTACTCAATATCCCTTTATTTCTCTCTCCCCCCCCCTTTTTGTTTGTCTTTCTGTGCTTGTGTGCATCAGCATCATCAGGCGGAGGAGAAGTGGCATCGGGGCAGGAGGGAGCTGCATCTCACATGGCCCAGGAGGGCCATGCCACAGAGTCAGACTGGACCAGTGAGACGGAGGGCGAGGGGAGCTCCACGACGGGGACGACTGGACCCTGCAGCGACACGGACACGTCCTCGGAAGGGGGCTCCCTTGCGGGGGTGGCACCATCCGTGCCCCCCGCCATTACAGGTACAGCCGCCACCCAGCGCACCATCTCCGCCCTCCCAGCAGCCCCTCAGCGTTCGCCCCGTGCCCGCTCTGCCAGGAAGCCGGGCATCTCCTTCGCCCCAGGCACCTCAGGCCCTGCCCCTGTTACCCCCGCTGCCCTCAGTGAGGAGGTCATTGACCTCCTCCGAACGCTCATTGTTGGGCAGACTACCCTTTTGAATGCCATCCAGGGGGTGGAGAGGGAGGTTCATCGCAGCAATGCGTACCTGGAGGGCATTCATTCGGGTCAGGCTGCCCATCAGCGATCGTTCCAGGCTCTGGCCTCAGCACTGACGGCAGCCATTGTCCCTGTCTCCTGCCTGCCTCTACTAACTCCCTCCTCCCAGTCTCCTGTTCCTCTGCCTGTCCCACCCACACCATCAGACCAGCCTGCACACACCTCAACACCCAAGAGAAGCTCATCCAAACATAAGCACCACAGATCACGCAGACATTCACACACGCAACATTCCGATGCAGACATGCCAACAGTCACTACCACCTCTGTGACCCCCACCTCCTCGTCTCCCTCCTCCCTCCCTGTGACGTCTACACTCACACCTCCATTCACCTCACCATCAGCCAATGTTTCCATCACCAGCACACCCTCCACTCCAGTCCGCACACGTGCAGTCACCACCCCCACTGCCATTTACACGTCCCCTGTGTCCTCTCCCACTGTGTCTGTCACCCCCTCTTCCACACCACACAAACGCAGCCACCCACCCACCCAACAGCCATCCACCTCACGACAGCCTATCCCTCCTGCACCTGCACCCAAAGACAGCAAACGTGACTCACCTACAACCACATCCTCTCCCTCCACTCCCATTCCCACTGTACCTACCACTCTCCATTGTCCCAAGAAGCTCTTCCTCGCCACTACTAACTTCTTTCCTGACCCTGAGCCCCCCCCCTCCTTCTCGTCGGGGTAAGAAGAGCACCTCAGCCACCACCAGCCCTGCAGCCCCCTTGACAAGGGTGCAGGGGTATTGGAGCCCGCCAGCCCGCATGTCTGGATCTTCGCCCAGCAGCAAGGGGACAGCCAGCCCACCCCCTGGGAAGAGGAGCAGAAGGCGGAAGGGTCGCCGCAGGAGCCCGCCTTCTACATCCCCCCCGGACACCACCCAGAGACAGTCACCAGCCACAGCTCCAAAGGGAGGAAAGGGCCACAGGCCCACGACTAAGGAGGGCAAGGGCAGCAAGTCGGAGAGGTCAGGCAGCAGGCCTGCTGCCCAGGAGGAGCCCACAACCCCCATAGCCGCTGCCCCGGGAGGAACCGGCACAGCTGCCCCGGGAGAGCCCACCACCCCCATAGCCGCTGCCCAGGGAGGACCCAGCCCAGCTGGCCAGGAGGGCCCCACCACCCACAGCCCAGGTGGGCAGTGAAGGAGCACCATCCCCGCTGGCCAGGAGGGCACCACCAGGCAATTAGCAGTTGGCCATAGACCGGCCGCCGTCTCCAGAACCGCTGAACTGGGCCCCGCCGTCTCAAGAACCGCTGAACTGGGCCCCGCCGTCTCAAGAACCGCTGAACTGGGCCCCGCCGTCTCAAGAACCGCTGAACTGGGCCCTTCAAGGCAAGGAGCGCTGAACTGGGCCCCGCCGTCTCAAGAACCGCTGAACTGGGCCCCGCCGTCTCAAGAACCGCTGAACTGGGCCCTTCAAGGCAAGGAGCGCTGAACTGGGCCCCGCCGTCTCAAGAACCGCTGAACTGGGCCCCGCCGTCTCAAGAACCGCTGAACTGGGCCCCGCCGTCTCAAGAACCGCTGAACTGGGCCCTTCAAGGCAAGGAGCGCTGAACTGGGCCCCGCCGTCTCAAGAACCGCTGAACTGGGCCCCGCCGTCTCAAGAACCGCTGAACTGGGCCCCGCCGTCTCAAGAACCGCTGAACTGGGCCCTTCAAGGCAAGAAGCGCTGAACTGGGCCCCGCCGTCTCAAGAACCGCTGAACTGGGCCCCGCCGTCTCAAGAACCGCTGAACTGGGCCCTTCAGGGCAAGAACCGCTGGCCCTTTGGCAGACGTGGCAGGGCAGGATCTATCTCGGGCAGGGCTGCAGGATGTCCTCTGGCCAACTTGCCTCCTCCAGTGGCAGTGGGGTCTGTTATGGACTGTATGGACTGTGGCTTTGCTCTCCCCAGGATGGCCCAGTGGGCAGGCCACCCACTGTATGGACTGTATGGACTGTGGCTTTGCTCTCCCCAGGATGGCCCAGTGGGCAGGCCACCCACTGTATGGACTGTATGGACTGTGGCTTTGCTCTCCCCAGGATGGCCCAGTGGGCAGGCCACCCACTGTATGGACTGTATGGACTGTGGCTTTGCTCTCCCCAGGATGGCCAAGTGGGCAGGCCACCCACTGTATGGACTGTATGGACTGTGGCTTTGCTCTCCCCAGGATGGCCCAGTGGGCAGGCCACCCACTGTATGGACTGTTTGGACTGTGGCTTTGCTCTCCCCAGGATGGGCCAGTGGTCATGGAGTCCCCTCGTGGATCTGGCGTCGTGTACTCAAGTGGCTGAGGTGCCCCCCCTTCCCTTCCCCCTGAGGTGCCTGTCCTATTTTCTTTCTGATGCCCCTGCAGTGTTCTCTCCGTGGAGTTCTTGTCGTGGGACTGGGCCTTGCCCCTTTGCACAGGACCCCTGTGATCCACGGACAGTGGTTGGACTACATTTAGTAGCTGTATATATTTTGTACATAGTTTATTTATTTATTGGGATTAATGGTGTACATATTTCAATATATCTGCCCGTTTATGATCTCTTCTTTTGGTTTTTGCATTATTTCGGAGGGGGGTGGTTTGTGGGTTGTGACAGTGATCTGTGGGAATGCATTGATGTGTGTGTTGTAGTGGGTGTGGGTGGGTGGGTGTGTGCCGGTAATCTTTTCCCTCCCCTGTGTCGTAGGTGCCGTACTCACCGATGTCTTCCGCGCCGCCGGGCGTGCTCCTGGTATATGAGCAGGAATAGGAGTGCGGGGATGACCTGCAACTCTGGCTCCATACTGCCGGAATCTCGCGTGGAGTGCGTAGAGGTGAGCGTTTTCCCGTTCGTAGTCTGTTTCCGCCGTGTTCTTATCGGCGGTGCTCCCGCCCCGGAAAAGGTGGCAGATTGGTGGGTCGTAATAGGGTGGGCGGTACTTTGTCTGCCGCCGGGCTGTTGGCGGGAACCGCCGCGCTGTTTGTTTGTACCGCTGTGGCGGTCGGAGTGTTAAGTTGGCGGGCTGTGTTGGCGGTTCCCGCCAGGGTCAGAATTGCATATTTTAGACCGCCGGCCTGTTGGCGGCTTGGCCGCCGCTTTATCACCGACCGCCAGGGTCAGAATGAGGGCCTAAGTGGGTACACAGGATGTTCCGTAGGGTATTAAAACTGTCTTTTTGCTGGGGTATCAAGGATGTGATACGGTTTGGATATTTGGCTTAGAGGCGATTCGTTAATATGGCAGCTGTCGGCAAATATGCGACTAAACCTAGGAATGAACAGATCTGTTTCTTTGTCATGAGGTATGGTATTTCTTGTATAGCTTTTATCTTGTCGACCTGGGGTCTAATGGTGCCTGGTTTGATGTGGTAACTTAAATACTGTATTGACTCCTGGGCTATTTGACATTTACTAGGATTCACCATTAACTTTGCTTCCTTAAGAGTGTTGATCACTGTCTCTAAATGCAACAAATGCGTTTCTTAAAAAGGACTGAAGACGACAATGTCGTTAAGTTATGCGGCTGCGTGGTCTTTATGGGTGATAAGGAGTTTATCCATGCATCTTTGGAATGTGGCAGGGGCCCCGTGTAATCCAAAAGGCATTACCTTGAAGTGATATAGACCAGATGGAGTGTCGGAGGCAATTTTACACCTATCTTCTGGGGATAAGGGAATTTGCAAATACCCTTCAGTCAGGTCTAAGGTGGTGAGATATCGAGCCTACGCTAACTGTTCAATCATTTCATCGGCCCTGGGCATAGGATAGGTAGACATCAAGTTTAACTGTCGGACCTCTAGGCAAAATCTGAGAGTATTGTCCAGTTTTGGGACCAATACAATCGGGGAGCAGCAAGGGCTGGTGGAAGGTTTGATAATATCACCATCAACATCTTGGTTACTTCTTCCTCTACAGCTTTTCTCCGAGACTCGGGAATATGATAAGGTTTTAATCGGATGTGCTTCCCTTTCTCTGTGTGAATATGATGTTGAGCAAGAGGGGTTCGGCTAGGTGTAGTGGAAAATACGTCTCTATAATGATTGATTAGGGACACTGCCTGTTCTTTTTGTTCTGGGGTCAAGTTATCATTTAAGGGTGGAAAGGGTTCCTTAGTCTTGGTGTAGGTGGGAGGAAAACCTGGGAGGGTATTGCTTTCAGATTCTCCTTCTCCTTCCTTTCTTTCAATAGATTAATATGGTATATCTGTTCATTCTTGTTTACATGGGGTACTGCGATCTTATACAACACTAGCAACACCTTTTCTATCACCACATAGGGTCCCTGCCATTTGACTAGCAGTTTATTCTCAGAAGAGGGGAGTAGAATTAGCACATTGTTACCGACTTGTAGTTCCCTTAATTTACTTCCCTGATCACAGTAATTTTTTTGCTTTCTTTGGGTCTTCTCCATCTGTTCATGCACTTTGCCCACAGGGAGTGTAAACTGTCTTTTAAATTCTTGCCGTAATCCAATAGGTTCTTACCCTCATCTTCTTCTTCCCATTTTTCTTCTGCCATATCCAATAAACTTCTAGGAAGCCTTCTGAAAACCAATTCAAAACGACAGTGTCCTGTGGAGAATTGAATATGGGTGTGAACTGCATATAGAACTAGTGGTAGTTTTCTATCCCAGTCCCTACCAGTATCAGAAATGATATTTTTGAGTTGTGGGTTGAGTAGTTGACTTAATGGTACGATTGTATATTTCTACCATCAGTTGTGGGGATGATATACCAAGGTCCTCAATTACTTGATACCTAACAGATCACATATCTATTTCATTAACCTGCAAATAAAAGGAGTCCCTTGATCTGTTAGTATTTCTTTAGGGAAAAAATAAAAAACATTGCTTGAGCCACCACTCCGGTTGTCATGTTTCTCAGTGGACCAGCCTCAGGATATCTGGTGGCATAGTCAACGAGAATTAAAATGTACTGATAACCCCTTGCAGAAGTGACTAAGGGGCCAACCAAGTCCATGCCAACCCTGTTTAACGGGGTCTCCATAATGGGTAATGGGTGTAATGGTGCTTTGGGCTGTTGAAGGGGTTGGTAAGCTGACATCTGGGACAAGAGGCACAACATTTCCTTATGTCTGAGTATACCCCTGGCCAATAGAAATGTTGGAGAAGATATGGTTCAGTTTTTTCACGCCATAATGACCTCCTCTGGTTTGACTATGTGCTAAGTGCAAAACTTAGGGTCCAAATGGATTCTGTACAAATAGCTGGGTTTGTGTTTTGTCTTGGGTTTTTACGTTTCTATACAACAAACACCCTTTTATGGTAAAGAAGATTCCTACCTTATCCTCCGCCTCTGGAACAACCTGCTCCCAGACGTTTCTAAGGGTGGGGGCCTTCCCTCTGACATGTACGGAAGCTCCCCAACTGAGGATCCCTAGGGTGTACTGTGGAAAAGAAGGAAAACATATGAGATAAACCAGGAGAGGCATATGTCTTGTTTTCTGTCTTTGCTCCACAGCTCAACTTGGTCTTTTCCTTACCTCCTGTTATAACATCTCCATAAAAAGAGTCAAGAGGCTTCTAACAACCATTGGTAGGTTTACTCTTGACTGATTGCTTTATTCAATAATAATAGGAAGTCGTCGTAGTCTGTACCTTTTATAAGTTCCTCTATTAACTCAGGTATGCCTCCAACCATAACGCCTTCGCTGCCAGGCCTTTTCCCTCTCCTGTGACGAGCCTTTTTTTGGCTATTTGGGGCAGTTCGCGCTTAGGCCCTCATAACTTTTTGTTCACATAAGCTACCCACGCCAAATTTGCGTCCTTTTTTTCCAACATCCTAGGGATTCTATAGGTACCCAGACTTTGTGGGTTCCCCAGAAGGAGGCCAAGAAATTAGCCAAAATACAGTGAAAATTTCGTTTTTTTAAAACAAATGGGAAAACGGGGCTGCAGAAGAAGGCTTGTGTTTTTCCTTGAATATGGCATCAACAAAGGGTTTGCGGTGCTAAAATCACCAGCTTCCCAGCTTTCAGGAACAGGCAGACTTGAATCAGAAAACCCAATTTTTCAACACAATTTTGGCATTTTACTGGGACATACCCCATTTTTATGATTTTTTGTGCTTTCAGCCTCCTTCCAGTCAGTGACAGAAATGGGCATTAAAACAATGCTGGATCCCAGAAACCGCAACATTTCTGAATAGTAGACAAAATTCTGAATTCAGCAAGGGGTAATTTGTGTAGATCCTACTAGGGTTTCCTACAGAAAATAACAACTGAAAAAGAAAAATATTGAAATTGAGGTGAAAAAAACATCAATTTTTCTCTACGTTTTACTCTGTAACTTTTTCCTGCAATGTCAGATTTTCGAAAGCAATATACCGTTACGTCTGCTGGACTCCTCTGGTTGCGGGGATATATAGGGCTTGTAGGTTCATCAAGAACCCTAGGTACCCAGAGCCAATAAATGAGCTGCACCCTGCAGTGCGTTTTCATTCTATACCGGGTATACAGCAATTAATTTGCTGAAATATAAAGAGTGAAAAATAGCTATCAAGAAAACCTTTGTATTTCCAAAAAGGGCACAAGATAAGGTGTTGAGGAGCAGTGGTTATTTGCACATCTCTGAATTCCGGGGTGACCATACGAGCATGTGAATTACAGGGCATTTCTCAAATAGATGTCTTTTTTACACACTCTCTTATATTTGGAAGGAAAAAATGTAGAGAAAGACAAGGGGCAATAACACTTGTTTTGCTAATCTATGGTCCCCCAAGTCACCCGATAAAAATTATACCTCACTTGTGTGGGTAGGCCTAGCGCCCGCGACAGGAAACGCCCCAAAACGCAACGTGGACACATCACATTTTTTTAAAGAAAACAGAGGTGTTTCTTGCAAAGTGCCTACCTGTAGATTTTGGCCTCTAGCTCAGCCGGCACCTAGGGAAACCTACCAAACCTGTGCATTTTTTTAAAAAAGAGACCTAGGGGAATCCAAGATGGGGTGACTTGTGGGACTCTGACCAGGTTCTGTTACCCAGAATCCTTTGCTAACCTCAAACTTTGGCTAAAAAAACACATTTTCCTCACATTTTGGTGACAGAAAGTTCTGGAATCAGAGAGGAGCCACAAATTTCCTTCCACCCAGCGTTCCCCCAAGTCTCTCGATAAAAATGATACCTCACTTGTGTGGGTAGGCCTAGCGCCCGTGACAGGAAATGCCCCAAAACACAACGTGGACACATCACATTTTTTGAAAGAAAACAGAGGTGTTTTTTGCAAAGTGCCTTCCTGTAGATTTTGGCCTCTAGCTCAGCCGGCACCTAGGGAAACCTACCAAACCTGTGCATTTTTGAAAACTAGAGACCTAGGGGAATCCAAGATGGGGTGACTTGTGGGGCTCTGACCAGGTTCTGTTACCCAGAATCCTTTGCAAACCTCAAAATTTGGCTAAAAAAACACGTTTTCCTCACATTTCGGTGACAGGAAGTTCTGGAATCTGAGAGGAGCCACAAATTTCCTTCCACCCAGCGTTCCCCCAAGTCTCCCGATAAAAATGGTACCTCACTTGTGTGGGTAGGCCTAGCGCCCGCGACAGGAAATGGCCCAAAACACAACGTGGACACATCACATTTTTTCATAGAAAACAGTGCCTACCTGTGGATTTTGGCCTCTAGCTCAGCCGGCACCTGGGGAAACCTAGCAAACCAGCGCATTTTTGAAAACTAGAAACCCAGGGGAATCCAAGATGGGGTGACTTGTGGGGCTCTGACCAGGTTCTGTTACCCAGAATCCTTTGCAAACCTCAAAATTTGGCTAAAAAAACACGTTTTCCTCACATTTCGGTGACAGGAAGTTCTGGAATCTGAGAGGAGCCACAAATTTCCTTCCACCCAGCGTTCCCCCAAGTCTCCCGATAAAAATGATACCTCACTTGTGTTGGTAGGCCTAGCGCACGTGACAGGAAATGGCCCAAAACACAACGTGGACACATCACATTTTTTCATAGAAAACAGTGCCTGCCTGTGAATTTTGGCCTCTAGCTCAGCCGGCCCCAAGGGTGGCAGAAATGGTCTAAATACAATTTGCCCCCCAGGGGAGCGACCCTTGCCTAATGGGTCGCTCCCCATCTCTAAAAAAACAAACAAACAAAAAAAAAACACACACAAATTTGCCCTGGCGCCTAGAGGTTTCTGCCCCTCCTGGGGGCAGATCGGCCTAATAACAATAGGCCGATCTGCCCCCGGGGGGGCAGAAATGGCCTAAAATAAATTTGCCACCCCAGTCCCCCCCTGGGAGCGACCCTTGCCTACGGGGTCGCTCCCCCTGCGTGACATTGGCGCCCAAAAAAAAGTCCCCGGTGCCTAGTGGTTTCTGCCCCCTTGGGGGCAGATTGACCTAAAATCGGCCAATCTGCCCCCAAGGGGGGCAGAAATGGTCTAAATACAATTTGCCCCCCAGGAGAGCGACCCTTGCCTAATGGGTCGCTCCCCATCTCTAAAAAAACAAACAAACAAAAAAAAAAAACACACAAAACAAATTTGCCCTGGCGCCTAGAGGTTTCTGCCCCCCCGGAGGCAGATCGGCCTCATAACAATAGGCCGATCTGCCCCCAGGGGGGGCAGAAATGGCATAAAATAAATTTACCCCCCCACCCCCCGGGGAGCGACCCTTGCCTACAAGGTCGCTCCCCTTGCGTGACGGCGCAAAAAAAAAAATCCCTGGTGCCTAGTGGTTTCTGCCCCCCTTGGGGGCAGATTGACCTAAAATTGGCCTATCTGCCCCCAAAGCGGGCAGAAATGGCCTAAATACAATTTGACCCTCCAGGGGAGCGACCCTTGCCTAAGGGGTCGCTCCCCATCTCTAAAAAAACAAACAAACAAAAAAAAAAGAAATTTGCCCTGGTGCCTAGAGGTTTCTGCCCCCCCGAGGGCAGATCGGCCTAATAACAATAGGCTGTTCTGCCCACAGGGGGGACAGAAATGGCCTAAAATAAATTTGCCCCCCCCACGCCCCCTGGGGAGCGACCCTTGCCTACAAGGTCGCTCCCCTTGCGTGACGGCGCAAAAAAAAGATCCCTGGTGCCTAGTGGTTTCTGCCCCCCTTGGGGGCAGATTGACCTAAAATCGGCCGATCTGCCTCCAAAGCAGGCAGAAATGGCCTAAATACAATTTGCCCCTCCAGGGGAGCGACCCTTGCCTAAGGGGTCGCTCCCCATCTCTGAAAAAACAAACAAACAAAAAAAAAATTGCCCTGGCGCCTAGTGGTTTCTGCCACCCGTGGGGGCAGATCGGCCTAATTAAAATAGGCTGATCTGCCCCCATGGACGCCAGAAATGGCCTAAAATAAATTTGCCCCCCAGGGGAACGACCCTTGCCTAAGGGGTCGCTCCCCTAACGTGAAAAAAACAAAAAAAAACTCCCTAGTGTCTAGTGGTTTCTGCTCCCCTTGGGGGCAGATTGGCCTCATAAAAATAGGCCACCCTGGGAGCGACCCTTGCCCAAGGGGTCGCTCCCTTATGCCAGTTTCATTTTTCAAAAAGACATCCCTAGTGTCTAGTGGGCGTTTTGACAGCCGGATTGCTTTACAATCCGGCTGCCAAAACGCAGAGAGAGACTTCAAAGGGAAGGAAATACATTTCCTTCCCTTTGAAGCCTCTCTGCCTCCTCCACGTGATCGGAAGAGAAATGCTTTGGAAGGAGGGATTGTGATTGTCAACGTGCGCTCGCGCGCTGACGTCACAGGAGGGGTAGGGTCAGGGGTGGGAGGGGAAGGGCTTCCCCTTCCATCCCTGACTTGGGGGGGGGTGGCGGGGAACCCCACAAAGGGAGCGCTAGCGCTCCCTCTGGGCTGGGTGCCCAGGACGTAATGGTTACGTCCTGGGCACAGCAGCACTGTGCCGCAGGACGTAACCATTACGTCCTCGGCACAGAACCGGTTAAGCAGTTCTATCATTCCTCTCCATTCAATTGTCACCTGAGCAAGGGGGCAGACTCTAGTCTCCCCATGTACACAAGTTATTGCTGTATTATCTCCCTTTTCTCATTGGTCAGGATCCACTCTCTCAGCTCTGATAACAGACTGACGGCATCCTGTATCAATCAGTACTTGGGTGGGCTGACCGTTTACTGTCATTTCTATGAGATATCTAGTGCTTCTACCCCTGTACATAGAACCTTCCCTTTCGAGAAGCCTATTTCCATGGGTTCTGTATTCGGGACCCGTCGGGGACAATTTCGGGCTATGTGGCCCCATTCGCCACAGTTATATCACTGTGGTTGGGACATCATCTCTTTTCCCAACGGCCAGGGAGCCATACTACTGTCTAGGAGACCTCTCAGAGGAGTTTTTTCACCAAAGGACTTCTCCACGGGGAGGAGAGCTCTGTTTCCCCGTGGAGCATAGGTCTTTGAATGTATGGTTCGGTGGTAGGCACTGGCCAACTCTATAGCATCTGTTATGGATACTTTAGGGTGTTGTCGGATCCAATGTTGAGTCGAACTGGGAAGAGCCTCTAAGAATTGTTGCAATAGGATCTTCTGTACTAACTCCTCCTTGGTAGACTCCTCGGGTTTTAGCCATCTTAATCCTACATCTTGTATTCTGAAGTATAAGGCCCTGGGATTATCGTATTACCCCATTTCTAACGCTGCAAATTTGACTCTATAATGTTCACTATCAAATACCAGTATTTCCAATATTGCCTTTTTGATCTTGTCATAAGGAGTCATTCCCCCTGGATTGGCAGCTTGATAAGCGGTTTGTAATTCGCCTGTCTACAAAGGAGCAATATACTGACCCCATCTTTCCTTGGGCCAAGTGGCAGAGTGCTACCCTTCCAAAGTTGGTGAAGAAAGAATCAGGATCCTCTCCCGCCAGTTATTTCTGCAAAACTGAATTTGGTACGTTTGGGTGAACCTTAGAACTCGCAATCATTTTGGTTAATTTCTGTAGGGCTGTTTCGTGGACTAATTGGTTGTTGGCAGTTATCGTTGCCTGACTCTTCAGGGTTTCTTGGAATTGTTCCCTATCTTTCTGGGCAGTCTTCACTTGTTCCTCGAATATCAATTGTAGATGTCTCTGTCCTTCCGCCACCTGGCGTATCATATCGTCCATGGTTGTATCTGAGTCCATGTCGTCAGCAGGTAATACCCCTTACTCTGTATTGAGCCAATTATCCCACTTCTGACACCACTGTTGTTGGGTATATTAGCCTAACGCAGTACTAATAATGATTTTGCCAGTTTATTTATCTTTATTTCACTTGTCTGAGAGCTGGAATAAGTAACTTCATATACTGGGTTCTCTTTTTTTTTTCTTTGGGTTGAATCCTGTGTTTCCACGCCTTCCAGATCACTTCTGCATTATATGAACATTCTCCCTGGGTCAGAATTGCGTCTGGTCCTCCTCAGAACAAAGAAACAGGGACTGGCATAAGGTAAGTGCTTCTAAGATGTAAGGTGGGGAAGGGGTCATCGGGGACGTGTATGTGGGGATAAGTGGGGTATACAAAAATAATGGTGTTTCACTGTTTAGGAGTGCTTTTCATGCAAATATGTGCTCCCTGCTAAGCTTCTTCCACCACCGATCAGAGCTATTCTCTATGACTTGTTCTATAAAGGAGCTCCTATTCCCCTTTCTCTTTCTCTCTCTCTCTCCCTTCCCTCAATCCTCTTGAATCATGCCCCCCCCCCACTTTTGGAAATACAGCTGTACCTTGTTTAGCCATGTCCCTCCAGAAACGTGGCATGGATGTCCCACAAGATGACTCTCTCCGTGCTGATCAGCCCTCTGGTCCGGCCTCGTTTCTCCTCCTTGCCTCATGGTCGCCCATGTATGCGGTTTCGGCTTCTTCCGGTCGGGTCCCGTGACTTCCTCAGCGTCTGCTCCTTCCGCGTCTTCTCCTCTTGCGCGGTTTCTCCCACGTCTGCTTCTCTTCCTTGCTCTGCTCTTCCGCATCCGTCCTCCTTTTCCGACTCTGGTGGTCTTTGTTGGGCGTGACCCCGGAACAACTCCTCTTCTCTGGAGAAGTCTCTCCCCATCGTGCCCCCGGGGTACTTTGTAGGGGTTTCCTTCTTTGTTTTGTCCCGGCACTTGGTGTTCGTTGTAACAGGACCTCCTTTACAATGCAGGAAAGACTGAGTTGAATGTCGTCTGCGTAGAAGAGGATGTTGATGACATGAGAGCAGATGATGCTAACTTGTGGGATCATGTAAGCTTTGAAGAGGGTCGGGCATAGGTAGGGTCCTTGTGGAACTCTGCAGATGAAATCAGTGGCCTGCCAGATGGGTCATCTACCCCACACACTTAGAGAGGCACTGATAGTAGTGCTTCTTAAACCTGTCCAAGATCCATTAGATGTCTGATCATATTGACCACTGTCCCTATTGAATCTGGACTGTAAAATCCTGAGGAAAATACTTGCCAATACCTGTTATTCACAGTCTGGTACACAGGGATCAATCAGGCTTCATCCCTGGCCATAATACCTTCATTAATATTTGACGATTGCTTCGGCTTATGGATATGACCCCAGACCAAGGCAGAGTAATGTGTGCAGTGTCCCTGGATATAGAGAAGGCTTTCGATACCCTGGGTTGGGACTTCCTTATAGCCACACTCACGCAAATGGGCTTTGGCCCTGTTCTCATAAGCTGGATCAAGACACTGTACGGTAACCCGATAGCAAGGGTGTGCACAGGCATTACTATTTCTGAAGCCTTTGCTATCCACAGAGGTACTAGGCAAGGTTGCCCATTATCTCCTCTGTGATTTGCTCTGGCCATGGAGCCCTTAGCATGTGAACTGCGGCTTCAGGCAAGACAATGGGACATACCGGTTCATGGAGAGCATCATGTGATCTCACTCTACGCAGATGATGCACTCGTTTTCCTGCATGAGGCCCCTTTCACGCTCTCACATTTAATGGCCCTGATGGATATCATCATCACTTTACTTTATTTCGGTAAAAACATACCATAAAAGTACAATACATACAATCCAGGAAAGAAATTGTAAATAAAAGTGCAAATAAAATAAATGACAAACTCTAAGAAATTAGATATTAAAACAAGATAAAACAATAGCATAACATTTTTTATTTTTCCGTAAATATAATACTTAAAAAACAGCCAGTCCCTACTAAAACATCGGACTACTGGACTTACACTAAAATACAACGGCTGTGCACTATATGCCTGCTTCCAAAATCTGCTACCAAGTCTTATTCTTTAAAATCGCTAATCTAAAACGCCAGATTGATTCAAAGAATGTTGCCACACAACAAACTATTTGTACAGATGGGTCTGATTTAAATACTCTCTCAGCAGATAAACAAGTCCTAAAACCCATTTGTTTACATAAGGGACTAATCCAAGGGGCCCTCTGTTTACCAAATGCACGACATTGAAAAAGAACATGAAGATAAGTCTCTTAATGCTTGGAGCCCATCAGACATAACTTGGACTTGTTAGTAGAATTGGGCCATTTGTAAGTTGAAGAACACAAAGGAAGAGACCCTATTCTAAATCTGATGAAAAGAGCACGCGCAAAATGGAGAGAGTACTGCATCCATAAAGGGCTCAAACGCATAGTGACATTTAAATTGTAGAAACCTATCAGTCATGGAAGAGGGCACAACTTCAGTCAAATGTGCAGTTTGAACTTTAAGCCAGAAAGCGTCCTTCAAGGTCTGAATGGCATTTTTGGGAATAGAAGAGGGAGCCTTCCAATAGGACCCCAGGCCAAGATGAAATAAGGACCATTCAACATAAGCACACCACTTGATTTTGGCATTGAAATTAGTGCCCATCAGTTTGGGCAGCCCACATCTAAATGGAATAAGAGCATCAGATGACCATAAACGGATCCAGAACAGTAGTGGCCTTAAAGCGGCGATCTGGTTTATTGGAAGAAAATTTAAATCCATTCGGATAGGCAAAGAGGGAGTACTTGAAGGAACTCTTAACAGCGTCTTTAAATCTGGTTTTCCGCCCTAACCAGATCCTCCAAATTGCAGTGGCCCCATAACTCAGCACCATACAAAGCCCCCCCCCCCCCCCCCGGCTTGTGATTTGTATATTTCAAGAGCAGGAGTCAAGGCAAAACTAGGGGATCGGGTTGCAAATCTCACAATGCCGCCCGCCCTTTGCTTCAGGCATATTAATGATTTCTGGAGGTGGGCATGCCAGTAGTGAGAATCTTCTAGTTTTACACCTAAGTAGTCAAAGATGCCCACTCTTTCCAGTAAGGTGCCTTCTAGATAAACAGGTCTTTTCATTTTATGCTTTTTGTCTCCAAACACCATATATTTCGTTTTTAGTGAGTTGATTTCCAGACCATGATCTTTACGAAACTCCACAAATCTTGTGAGCAAACTTGAAAGGCCCATGGCTGTTCGAGAAAGTAACAAAGTATCATCAGCGAATAAAAGACATGGAAACTTCTGCCCTCCCAAAATAGGGACGTCACTAGAACAATCCAAGAGGTAGGGAATACATGCGTTGATAAAGAAAAGAAACAGGGTGGGCGCAAGTACACAACCCTGTCTCACACCGCAGACTGTGGGAAATGCTGAAGTCAGTTTGCCTGCCAAACCCCATCGTACTCTGGCACAATTGCCTGAATGAAGATCTTTAATTATATTAAGCATGGAGCCGGGGACTCCAGCTTTACTCATAACTTCCCACAGTTTAGGACGCGGACAAGGTCAAAAGCGGATTTCAAGTCAACAAATGCCACAAAAAGGTGGCCAGAGTCCACATCTACAGTCTTCCAGTTTATAGTAATAAAGTGGAAAACCTGGTCGATAGTACTGACCTTATCTCTAAACCCTGCCTGGAGATGACTTAATGCCTGGTTTTTCACTATCCAATGCTTCAGTCTACTTAACAGCTGGTAGCAAAATATTTTTTGCAAATTATCTAGTAGGCTGATAGGTCTATAATTCCCTGGAAGGTTTTTCTCGCCTTTCTTGTGTATGGGCACGATTATTGCCTCCTTCCAAGAGTCAGGGTAAGACCTATTGGACAGGGCAATTTTCGAAATCCTATTTATGTACCCAGTCCATTTAAGCAAATCTGACTTATATAAATCTGAGGGAATTCCATCCGGGCCAGAACATTCTCTGATTTTTGGGCAAGAATTGCCAACTCGGTTTCTTTTAGAGTGAAAGGAGGCAGAGGGATCGCCGATGGATAGAGTGACGATATCTCTCCAGAGCTGGTGGCAGCGGAATCAGGTGTGGAGCCATACAGCTCCCTAAAGTGAATTAGCCAGATGTCAGCGGCAATATGGCATTCTGGGATGGATAAAAGGTTTGAATTTCTACATGTAACCAAAAGCCAGAAAAGTTTGGCATCGTGTGCCCTAGCAGCCTCAGCCAATTCACCCCATAATCTCTCCTCATGCTCGAGTTTGCACATCTTGCATGTGGAGACATAAATTCTTCTTGCCCTCGCTATAGCTTCCCGATCCTTGGATCTTAACGCTTTAGTCAAGAAACTCTTAGCCTCTCGGCACCTCTTGTCAAACCACTTGTTGCTAGATGGAGGGGAGGGGTTATTTCGATTCATAACAGTTTTAGTAAACAGCTCCTTAAGGGCCACAAAAAGGTCCACATGAGAGGACATGACTTCCAGTGGAGTTAATAAAAGATGATCGTCAAAACGCTGGTGTCTGGAGACTAAGGCACACAGTTTGTCCCATAGCTTATTAGACTTCTGGAACGAATCCCATCTCACAGCACGCCTGTTGCTAGATAGCTTCAGGGCTCCATGAGCTTTAAAAACAGGAAGAGACACAGCTCCTGATAAAAGAGATCTGTCATATACAATTTGAAGAGGCGCGTGATCACTGGTGTGCCGTGGACCCACCTTCACATCTATTATGGAGTGCCAAACCCTTAAATTGAAAATGACATAATCCAGGATACTACTATAAGATCCCTTAAAAAAAGTTGGTCTAGCGGGGGTGTCAGCTGAAAAGCAACCATTGCCAAGACGAAGACCATGAGTTATGATAAGATCTATTATCTGCAGCACTCTACTACAAACAGTAGATAACACTGGCTGAATTAAAAGAGGGGGGATATTCCACACTTCGTCTTCAATCTGCATGGCCTCAATAAAAGCAGAATTGAATTCAATTGGCGCATTAAAATCGCCCACAATAATAATACAATATTTAGGGCGAAGGTCTAAAATTAGGTTACACAGGAGATCAATGGTAGCAGACCGATAGTTGGAAGGGCCTGACCTGTTATAGATATTAATACATAAGACTGGGTTACCTGAGTTAGGCAATATTGCTATTGCCAAAATGTCAGGGGAACCTACAAAGATCTCCTTTACTTCTACCACCTCAGTCGTCTTAACCCAGGTACACAATCCCCCTATTGCCCTGCCTGTAGGAGACTGCGTAGCATTTTTAATATAAGAACAAAACCCTTGCCTATACACACTTTCCGTCGCCCACGTTTCCTGGAACATGCAGATACAAAAGGTTTCAACATAAGCCCCCCAATCAGAGTCGACTAATTTACTTTTAATACGAGCCACATTCCAAGACAAGAACTTCCCTGTTAAGTGTGCAGTGCGGCAAGTAGGTTCACTAGTTGGAGCAACAGGGAAATAGGTGTTGATGTGCTCAGTATGTAGTGCAGAATTGGAATTCCCAAGAGAAGCAATTTGAGGATCCCGTTGAGTATGAACTCCTAAACTTGACAAGATTCTTGAATATGGTGGAATCTGTGAAACAGATCTAATACTAGAATTACAAGAGCTAGAAGAACATAGTCAATCAACATCTGAGGTAACCCCCTGAAGCTCAGGATCACATACAATAATATGTTTGGAGGCGGGACCGGTGTCAGTCTCACATACAATAATACGTTTGGAAAGGGGACCCATATCAGTCACAGCAGCTGGGCTGGATGTCGGACCAATAAGAGTTTGATGGCCTGTGGCGTTATTTAATGCCTACATAGTCATGTTTGAAGGAGAAGGCAACCTCATGCTTCCCAATGCAGAGCAGCTTGCACTGAAGAATATGTCAGATTCCTTCCTCGTGTGATTGCGTGCTTCCATCTGCAATAGGCCCGTAACCAAATAGGGACTTAAAAGATTACGTTTTATGATATCCCACCTGCCAGATTGGCCACTTAGCTGTTTGGCCGATACAATGTCGGGATGGATGATTGAGCCACAACCTCTGACATGACGGATCCAATGTAAAACCGTGTTAGTTAAGAAAAATGTATCTTCCCGCAAATGTGCTGAAAGCGGAGGGACATTGCACATATAAATGCAGTTTTCACTGGGAGTATATGCAGACTGGCCAGATACTAATATAGTGTCCCGGTTCCGATCAGAATTGGAAAGGGAAGGTATGGGTTTTGCCAGAGGTGGCACAGCAGCTTTACTATGACTAAACCTTTGTTTGGGACCTTGGACAGCCTCAAGATTCAATGGCAAATCTGCTGACAAGGACACAGGGGCCGAGGAATGGTTACTTGGAAAAGGCAATGGCTTCAGTACACTAGGAAGGGGTAAATCAGGCTTCTTAAGAAGCTTGAGAACTTCAAGCAGTAAATGCTTCAACTCTCCTACCTCGCTCTTTAAGCTAAAAACCAATGCTGAAAGTTCTTCTCTAGAAGAATCGCAATTGGAGAGTAAGGGAACCGGTGGAATCTGTTGAGAACTATCCAAGTCTTGTTGTTCCAGTATGGAAAAACGGTTTGAACAGGAGATCCCATGAATAATTGTATCAGTGTCTGAGGCTTCCAAATTGGAATTAGGTGCAGGATATAAAGCGGAATTGTCATTTCGAGAGGGGCTTTTAGAAGCGGGTAGTTGGGGCGGGTCACTCAGGGGCTGGGCGTCAGTAGAGGAGTGGATTCCAGTTGTTAAAAACTGTATTACAGTGCCCGATTTCAGCTTCTTCCGAACATTCCTCTCTTTTTTGTTAAGAATCAACTCCACTTCTTCTATTAGATTATCAACCTCTCTAGACACCCAATTGGTGTGGGGTTGCGTGACTCTATTAGTTTTTGAAATTTTTGATTTAGTAGGGCCCGGTTCGGGACTAGTTCTCGCTTTACGTTTTCCCATTCTGTGCAAGGATCGCTGTGCCAATGTAAAAGTTATTTGAAAGAAAAAGAGTAAGCACAACTGTGTCAAAGAACCCCAAACTGTACCTTGGGGCCCAGAGGGGGTGCCCAGCCCGGCCTCAGATGGTACGGACGGGCCTACTCTTGGCCCAGGCTTCGTAGCATGCTTGATAGCGTCTGCTTTCTGAAAAGTGCAGCAGGGATCCTGGTAGATGAAATTAACTTAAACTCCACAGGCCTCGCAATTATAAATTCAAGATCTAGTCTCTGGTCCCCAGTGCATTAAATAAAGAGATGTGGCCCAGCCCAGCCTCTTCCAGGCGCTGACGGGCGCAGGACGGGCCCACCCTTGAGATTTAAAGGGGCCTAGCGGTCCCGCCCCCACAGCAGCTCCAGGTCCAGCGCATCACGCAAAGCGGGCGCGCAATGATATTTGAAAGGGCCTACCGGTCCCGCCCCCACAGCAGCTCCAGGTCCAGCGCGTCCCGTGAAGCCGGCGCGCAATGAGATTTGAAGGGGCCTAGCGGTCTCGCCCCCACAACAGCAACAGGTCCAGCGCGTACATAATAAAATCATGTTTATTTATATAGTTAACCTTTAAGAATCGTCATTTGTCAGGCAGGGACATCAACAAGACAGAGGCTCCACTCATACTCGGAGAAGTAGCTGCCTGTCCAGAAGCATTTCCAGAGACTGCTGCACTTTCCTGATTAAAAGAATTAACTTGGGGTTACTAAATTGATGGAATGTCACAGCTCTGCACAACCATCTACGACTCTATCTTGTATCTCTTGTGTCATATCCACCATTGAGGTCTGTCTCTGCATTCATAATTAGGTTAATAGCTTGCATTTTCAAGTTGAGACTTGTGAATGCAAGGTACTAAGGATGATGAAAACTGACCGCCTACTTTCCTTAGCATAGATTTCTGTGAGTATATATAGAAAGAAAAAAACAGTAGCCCAGATTCTGGGGAAATGGGAAATAGATCAAGAAAAGGAAGAGAAACAAATACCCAGGCCTGTTTTTATGGAAGACTTCAGATTCTGAAATAGCAGGTAAAAGTATTGAAAGAGGAAGAAACCAGATACACATGCATGTCAATATTCAGAAACCAGGGGCCAGATGTATCAAAGGGGTTTACCCATTCTGTATCTATGGGAAAATGCGTTGGTACATATGGCCCCAAATTACACTCACCCTCTTGGAATCTGCCAGCACAGGTGCTAGGAACTGAAAACGTGTTCCACGGGCAGGAAAAGTGGTCGCCTGTATAAGGAGCAGGGCAGAAAATATGAAAGGAGCAAACCAATCTGCAAATATGCATGGAAGGAGGAATCTAAAAGCATAAAAAGCAATGGAAAACATGAAAAGTGCAGCGAGCTGCAGGAAGAGACAGGCTGGGTGAAAGAACTCACAGCAGCAGAGAAAACCCACCATCTTGAGATGTTGCAGGCACTGGTGCAGGTAAGCTTATATACTGACTGACACTGCCATGTTATTTTGGGAACTACTCTGTTTACTGAGTGAACCAGTCTGAGTCCACAGATCTCCCACAGCCTCCAACTGCCTGTGTACCATACTCTCCGTGGTTTTTGAGCATTGCACACTTTTCCACTATGGAGAAGCCGATCTGAATCCCATGTCAGAAACTGGTCAGGAAACTGGTGTAGTGCCAGCCAGCCAAGGTCAGTCCCTATCTTCCCCCATACTGTATCCACAGCATCAGCCAAGAACCCTGGGAGGAAGCAGAGGCAAGAGAGAGAAGCACTTCTTGGAGATGGAAGTTGGTATAGCTCAGAGACCCAGCACTCTTGAGGTAAGGTTCCTCTACGACATACACACACAGCACCCCTATAGGAAAAAGAAACATACGTGAAGTTATATGAAATATGAAATATAACAAGTAATACAGGAGGCACTTGGTAGAACACTCAAAGAATCACTCCCTCGCCTCCTGGCAGTTGGATGTCTGGACAAGCTCATAGTAGACCACGAACCAACCTTTATCCTGTGGGGGATGGGCAAGGTAGTGTAATAATACCTCGATAAGTAGGTAATTCCATGTATGTTTATTCCAGTAATGGAAGGCAGGTCCAGCAAGTCGATGTCTGGAGTCACACTGATCTAGAACCTCCAAGCATCGCGCTCTGCCAGGAGCTCCATCCGAACAATACCAATTCTAATTCTATAACAGAAATAAAGGAACTACATACACATACAACAGGCAAGTCTACAATAAAGCACTATCCGTAAAGAGGAAGGAAGGCAAAGAGATAGACTAATAAAGAGACCTAAGGCAACATAAAACATAGCATAATAACAAAGAGGAAGGATCACAAGGCCGGGTGTGAACTATAGTGACTATTGGAATGCCAATGTAAACATGAGAAGCTGCCAACCACTGACCGAAAAGAATTGTCTCTTTTATGCTGTCACTACCCTGGATAACCCGGAAATGACCTAACAAAATGAAAGCATAAAGCTAGGTGTTAGAGCACGTACACCCCTAGTCGTTGTACTCTCAGATGCCAATTTTCAGTCTGCCACACTCACTTAGATCCTCCTTCACTTGTGTAGTGCATTTGTCTCTTCTTTAGCCCGATGTTACGTGGTGAGTTTGTGAAACTCGATGCTTGAGCTAAATGTAGCAGAAATCGTTTAAGGTTCACTCAGGGAATAAAACTGCTGGGAATCTTTGTGCATACATGCTCCATTGGTGGAAACCCTGACAAATTGCTTGAGAGGCTTGGTATCATGCTTAGTATTAATAGAAGTTACTTTCTCCCCCGTTTTCCTCTGGATATGTTGGGATTTCTGAACTGTTACCAAAACGTGATGTCATAATTCTGGGATTTTTCTGGGATATATGTATGTCTTCAAAGCTTTATCTTGAGCTCTTGAGTGCTTCTTTCGTGTGCCTTCCCCTCCATTTGCACCCATTGCATCCAGTACGGGTGATGTATACTGTAAAGAACATTAATTATCCTCCCTATTTTCTTCTTCAGGTTCTTCAGTTTCTAAGGGTGCATGTAGGTCCATATATGCTTGTGAACTAAATGTAGAATCTTCTGAGTCTTCCTGGTTTCATGTGAACAATGCCGTAGCATTTGCTATTTCTTTCATATACTCCTCTTTCTTGATTGATTAAGTAGAAGTCTCCCTCGCTTTGGTTGTTCTTTCTTGTCACTACCATACCCTCTTCAAGTTGAGACATAACGAGAAAGAGAAAAGTATTTTCTGATGCTACTGTCATATGTCATATGTGTATTTATCTATTATGGGTAACTCATATGTGTGTTATGGGTAACCTGTGAGTTTACTTTTGAAGGTGCATGTCCATCTTTCTTTATTTATCAACTGCTGTTCTTTGTGTGATCATATTAGAATGTTATTTAAGATTCTATTTTGTTCGGTTGGCACTTGCGGTCCCACCTTCATTTGAATAGGACGCGTGTGTCTGCCGTGGATCTTAATAAAGAAGCTTACTGTCATATTTGGAAGTTTCCTGGATTTTCCTCTTCATTTTTGTGTATTTCCTGCACCATACTACAGCTACCTTCAACTGCTTGGTATGTCTTTGCTTGACCGCAAGAATTATTTAGCCTTACGAAGTTCTTCAGAGACTCTTGAACCTAATACTGTTTCCTCTAACCTTTGCTGTTATCCTCTATGAAATAACCCTAGTAAAGAAAGAAGAGAAATACATCTTGGTTTAAAGTTACATAGATTACACATGTGTATACAGTTTATGTGTACTATAAGGATGGTTTTATGTAGTCTCTCTTTTCCTTCTTGACAAATCTCAAGACACAAAAAGAAGAGGGAGACTAAACTATTTCAACACGTCTGATGAGGAGTCCTCTTTGATCCTAATAGTAGCAGTAAAGTTACTTTTTCCCACGTCTCTGTCTCAGTCATTCTACACAATTCTTCTCTTTTCAAGGGTTGTTGAACATATGGAGACTCCTCTATTTCAGCAGTGTGTTCTGAAAACCATGAATGGATCTCAAGAGGAATGTTGTGGATGGCTTCTTCAGGGGGAAACATGATATTTTTATGTCTGATAAAGCAAGGATGAGTTTTGTCATTCTTCAAGGATTTCACAGATCTCGTGATTTGTTAAAGCTTTTGCATAACAAGTTAATATGTTAATAATAATAATAAGTTAATTTCCTCTCCTGTTTAAGTGGCAATTCTACATTGGATGGGCCCACTCCTTGAGGTCTACCTGAAAACATAAAGGATACTGGAAGAAGAAGGAGATATTTTGGTTATTTTTCTTGTGACCCTACTATTAGGTCGTGGATACTGTTCTCTGTATTATTATGTCTATCTTTATCTTGCCCCAACTTTTTAATAGCACCTCATATTCAGTGAGGTATAGTAGGGGAGATTCTCCCTTGACATCACACTGGAGTGAACCTTTCAGTTTCTGCTAGTTACAATGCTTCTTCAGCTAGCTCTTTTACAATTAAAAAGTAAATATATATTCTCCCAAGCACTCTTTACCTGTTTTTGATAGAACTGTGAACCTGTTTCTCTTACTTTATGTTGGTTTCACATTGTTTGTTATCCCTGCTTGTGCTGATGCCAACAGAAACTGGTAGGAGAGGAAGCAACTTCCCTTCCTCTACTTCTTGAATTTCAGCGTGAGGACTAGTAGTTTTGTTGTGAACAACTCTTCCCTCCTCAAGGACTGATGTGGTCTTCCATCTCAAGTTGTCCTCGTTCATCCACACTAGACACTACAAGTAGCCTTCTCTTAGATAGGTTGTGCTCTCTTGTCACTGCAGTTACAGTCAATGTTTTTATTCCTGGGCTGGACCTCCCACAGATCCCCCTTCCAGCCGGCCCACAGGCTCCTTGTCTTCCATCAGTCGCCTCTTCTCCTCTCTCTCACCAACATGGGTCTAGGCAATATCCGTGTCAGATTATTTGACCGTTATGAAGCTAGGCCTCACATGGCATGGAGAGGAATAGTTTCTCATATTTTTTCTGCAGATCCCATGATTTGCAGGGGATACAGAGCTTATGCAGTGAGTTGCCTCATGTGATGTCCCATGTCTGCATTCTACTAGTCTGACCACTACTCTGGAGAAACATTCAAAAGCAAGGGCAGGCTGGAGCATGGGAGAAGAAAGAGAGTGACTGGTTCTGTCAGTGAAACTAAGCAAATTCTTATGTATAGTTTTTGGGAAAACTTTGTCGTTCTAATCATACGCTGCACATTGTGTTTTAACTCGTATGGCTATTTATCTCCTATTTTCTATCCCATCCTTGACTATGCATATAAGGGTGTGTATGTTGTAAGACCCAACAGCCTCTCCTTAGGCGAAACTGTCCCAGTTTTGGAACCTAGAGGGTACCATGTTATATATCAGTGCCTCATACAAATATTGCTTTAATAGTTTATTTTTTATTTGGTACTGTTATCAGTCCCTCTTTGAAATCCAAAATATTGATAGGAAGTCTAGGAGTTTAGAAAGGCAAAGGTTTTATTAGATAAGTTTCTTTGAGGAGGAAAGGAGTAGCTCCCAGGATTTGAGGGTCTAGATCGACTGAGTCAGAAAACGTCCCAGAGCATAGCTTTGCCCATGAGTAAGGAAGCATGAACAGCAGAACTAAACCCTGAAGGGCAAGGGGAATGGGAGGAAGAGGGAGAAGAGACTACTAAGTTGGTGCAGTCTTGTCAACCATAAGTCTCTCCTACTTCAGGGGATTCTTGATAACTATTTGAAAGGTTAAATCCACACATATTCTGAAAGTAAATAAAACAAAGTTTTACTGTGCATAAACAGTGGAATAAGTTAGGAAAGAGAAGTATTGGTGAATGTGCTTACTGGCTCCATAATGGTGGGCCGAGAGTATACTAAGCCACAATCAAAGTAAGAAGGTAACAGCAATGGTGGAATCTCTGCTCAATAGCGAACCTGGAATGCAGTTTGCAAGAGGGAGACCAAGCACAGCAAGCAATATGTAGTCCAAGAGGAAAGTCAGGATTCAGGCAACGGATCAGCAAGCAAATCAAACCATAACCCAAGATGCAAGCCAGGATTCAGACAACCATTCAGCAGATCCAAAGAGCATGTCAGTATACAGGCAATTATGGTCAGAGAACTGAGTAGGGATCAAAACAGCAAAGGTGAGGATGCATCAGTGATTAACTAAGTGATCAAAAGCAGAGGAGCCAATACAACACAGAACAATTACCAGGTACTTTCCCAAGGGAAGTTGGCTGCTTAAAAATCCTTACTATGACTCTAAACCTGGAAGTCCCTCCTCTTGACCTCCACCAGTGATGTTTTCCAGGCGCCCTTCACAACATTCTGAACTTTCCTGACCATATTCTATGGCCACCAATCCCAGAAGCGAATCCCTGTGTCCACGTCACACCCTTAATAAGGACAGCAATTCTCTCCATTTGGGTGAGAATGGTGGTAAAAGTTGGAGTTAGGAATTCATGCCACTAATAAAGACTCCTTCCTCTATTTTCCGTCTTTACAACGGCCTCTTTTATCCCCAGTCCCTGCGGCAGCAGTGCGCATGCGGGCAAGGCAACCCGAAAACACAAAATCTCTCCTCTTATGCCAGGTCTGCACAGAATCACACGCACTCTGAACAGAGTTGCAAAAGCACAGTTTATTTAACAAACATTTTCTAATTCATTGTCTGCAAAAGAGAACCACCCTACACGTTCCGGCACACCCGTCACTTTGCTTACCAGTGAAAGTCCCTCTTTTTCTCCACCTTTATAAAGTGCATAAACCACCATTCCATAGTGAATAGTAAAAAAGGACTACTAAGTAGAGTGCAGAGGAATTACAAAGTGGTGGTCGTTTTGTAAGATCTTTTAAATCTTCAATACATAACTTTTACGCTATGTTCCTAATTAACATGAATTGAATGACACTTTTTTTCTCAACAAATCAAATCCAAAAATCATTATTAATCAATAAATCTTATACAATTAAAAAAAAAAAATATTCAAACAAATTAAACATTGCATAATTGACAAGAATAATGGGACAAGAGTCTTATTCAAAATAATACTTAATACATATCTCCAGGGGGCAGATGGAATTACTAATTAATTACATAAATGCTCACCTTACACAATAAATCATGTCTCATTTTTCATTTTCCATTATATAAAATACACCTCTTTCTGCAGTCAACTGGATATGCTGCTAAAACATTATGCCCAAGTGGGCAAAAAAAACCACATCCCTGATTTATCCCGATCATTACAATAACTCTAAAGAAAATTCACAAATGAACAACAATTTCTAATCATAAATGAAATTCTTAGCTCAGTGACCGCCATCATCTAGTCCAAAACATCACCCTCACATTCTGTAGTCCTGAAAAGAAGCAAAAACACTGCTAAAAACCAACCCCAGTGAATCCCAAAGAAAAAACCAAGGACAATTAAAATAACAAAAATTCAACAGAGACTCTAAAACCCTTTTAAGCTGTTCCTCAACTCTTATGCACCCTTCTTAGTACCTGGAACAAACTACAATTTGTACAGTGAAAAATACCCTCCTATCCCAAAATGGATATGTACTTCCTCATCCATGTTCAAACCATTTGGGATCATGGTAGTCAATTCTACTATGTACCTGGATTCCAGTTGTCATAAGCTACGCACTCTGACACCCCCTTTCTTTTGTACCTATACAAGATCAATTATGTAGTAGTTCAACCTAGTGCTGTCTCTGTTGTGTAAGCCATCAAAATGATGTGCTACAGGATATTGTTGGTTCATGTGTCTGATCGCCCTCGTGCGCTCTAAAACACGCCTCTTTCTTGGATGAATACTACCCATATATCAGCACATAAATAGTAAAATCAGTTGTACAAGTAAAATGTTGATTAATTCTTCTCATCTTATTAGTTAGTAGAGAGTGATAACTTGTAACCACCCTGCTGTGTTTGCATGCCTTACATAGACACAGAAAAAATCTTTCAATGGCCTGTGTCCTGTAGGTAGGCTTGCCTGTGATGTCACTATGGCTCAATTTGTCTTTAAAGGTGGGGCCCCTCCTAAAAATGACACTAGGAAGGTCATCAATATAGTCCCGAAACTGCCCTCAATCGAAAGGATAGGCCAGTGCTTCCTGAGAAGCCTCAACACCTCCCACACACTTTTACTGTATGTAGTCAGAAATCTTATTACACCCCCTGTAGTTTTCTTTGCAGTTTATTGGGGACAAGTAGTTCCCTCCTTACCTCTTTCCCTCTTCCCTCCTTACTTGCTGGAACTTAGATAAGGCTGCTTGTAAAATTGCCATTCTGTACCCCCTATGTCTGAACTTTTCAATCATAACCTCACATTCATATTTGAAGGGCTCAGTCATACTACAATTCCTAGGAGCTCTCAAAAGCTCACCATAATGTATACTTTCTATGAGAGCTTTGGGATGGGCACTCATTGCATGAAAGAGTGTGTTACCTGCACATTAGTTCCTATGCAATGTGGAGGTTAGCATGTTCCCCTTCATCTCCACTTTAACATCCAAAAATTCAATGTAGCTCTTACTTATTTGAGGTGTCAACTTGATATTTAGGGAATTCTCATTCAACACACTCACTAACCTTTCGGCCACTTTTATGGTGCCTTTCCAAATAATGAAAAGGTCGTTGATATAGTGAACCCACATGACAACTTTTGTCTGAAATTCCTCAAGCTTCTCTACTACCTGGTGTTTCCACCATCCCATAAAACGACCTGTAAAACTTGGGCAAAACAAGTCCCCATAGCCGTACCTTGTTTCTGTCTAAATACTCAGTTTTCAAACAAAAAGAAATTGTTCTCTAAGCAGAACTGAATCAATTTAAGAAACATTTCAGTGTGAAAGAAAAGAGACAAAGACTTTGCCCTCAGGAAAAATCTGCACCCGTGAACAAGGAGTTTGGGTGCTGAAAAATGTTGGGCCTTTTACATACAGCTTTCTTTCTGCACTGATTATATAAAGAAGCTCTGTTGTATTATAAGCCGTGGCTTGCTTTTTCACTGCGTTCAGGGAACTGAGCAGGAGTGGATTACTTTTGATGTCGGATGTGAAGAGGCGGGGGATCAGCGAAGCTGCTTTTGGTATTTTGCTTTCTGGCAGTCACCAGTAGGTAGTTATAGTTAGGACCATGTTTCCAATGAAACAATATTTTTGACTTGCCTATATCTGTGGCGCGGACAAATCTTCACCAATTTACTTTTTTAAGTGTTCCGAGAAGCTCGTTGTACATGGGAAGTTTCAGGGTGATCCATCAAGTGGGGGCAGAGAAAAAGGGGGCTCAAAAAAACACATTTCCGATTATATTTCCCATAGGTATTTTAGACATGGCTACATCTCATACCGCTGGACGGAATTACACCAAATTTGGCAGGAAGGTAGCTTGTGCTTCAAAAAGAGTGTTTTTGGTATAAATCCATTCAGTAGTTTTTGAGATATTGAAAGAAAAATAAATGTAGATAGAGTCAAAAAGGATGCGCTAATAAAAACTATAGCATGCAGAGATCTGCAGAGATCTTGGGACTCAGCTTCTGATGAGATATAGGAAAAAAAGGGTCAGGGTAGGGACACCCTGACCACTTAGCTCTGGTGCTGGGGTCCCAGAGTGACCCTCCTCCCGTGCAAAGAAGCACTTAAAAAAATAAAATGTTGCCATAAATATGTGATGGGGTCACAAATCCACACCAGAAATAAAAATAAAAAAACAAGTGCAGTCTCCTGTGCTTCTTTTAATAAAGCCCCTGAGTGGACCAGGTCCCGGTGGCATGTAAATAAAATAAAGGAGAGGGTGCAGGGGGCCCCCTCCTGGGCTTATTTATGCCCCTAGTAAAGCCACCTCACCTGGGCTTCATTTAAATAGTATGCGGGGGCCCCCGGGGACCACCACCTCTGGGGCAAAATCAGTAAAAAATAGTAGGGTGGGGGAGTCCTGTGGAACCCCCGCAGCCCCAGAGACCACCACTTCCCCAGGGCTAATATTTTAGTATATGCAGTGGGGACGCAAGCCCCCCAGCAGCCCTGGGGACCACCAGCTCCCCAGGGCTAATATTTTATTATATGCGGGGGCCATGTGGCCCCCAACAGCCCCTGTGACTGGCCCAGTGAGGGGGCCCCCTGCCCTCCAAACAAAAACTACATGTTGGGGCCATGCCCCAATGGATGGGGTCCCCAGGGCTGAGATCAGCCAGGGGAGGGGGGCCACATGCCCCCACCAGGGAATTATAGTGGGCCCGGTGGGAATGGGGTCCCCGGGCCTTAAATCGACCAGGGGAGGTGGGGCCACACGGCCCCCCTCTCCCACACTGGACATTTACCCAATGAGGTAGCACTTACTAACTAACCAGTAGAAAGTGCTCTAGTTGGATAGACATTTTGTGTAAACTGTGGACTCTTGTTGGATAAACGAGCAGGTGAGCTTCTGTTCTGGCCATGATGCTCATTTCACAGAAGCTAAACCTCAACATACAGCACTTACAAATATAAATGTAGTAGGTGCCCCAGTTGAAGCTCCACTTCTTGAAAGGACAAATGATCCTAACACCTGGGCTTAGTGAAGGCTAAGCAAGTGTGCTTACTCCGCAATTCCATATTGAAAAACAATCTGAAATCCTTTGTGGAGGTGAATGCATCTTTCATCTATTGGAGTGCAATCAGACACTCTCACACCAACATAGACCTTTTCAAACCCACTCTAACACCCAGACAGACACTCTCACAGCCACTGTCACACTCAGAGACACCCTCTCACACCTATGCTCACACTCAGAGAGACAGGACCTGCAGCCAACTCCTGCTGCGCATAGCCAAAGGCTGTATGGCGCATGTGGTTGGGTGGTTAGGGGGTTGGCTGCAGCCACAGGCCAGGTCCTGCAGCCTACCGCCACCATAAACAGCCAAAGCCAGTGCGCAGGTTTGGGGGGCTTTAGGGGGTTGGTTGCACGGCCTGGCGGCCAACTCCCACGCCGTGCATGCAGTGGTTGAATGAACATATAATAATGAAAATTACTTTACCTTTAAAAAGACCATAGAAATTAACTGAAAAAAACAAAGGTCACAGGGACGTTATAGTTAGGAAATAGAATTAAAAAAACCTTAGAAATTACTTAAAGTACCAAAGGTTACAGGGACATTATAGTAAGGTTCTGAATATACTCACACAAAACTAAAGAAATTCAGCAGTTATAATTAGAGTTATTTCAAGTCACTATAACTTGCGCCCTGAGGTAATTATAACTCACAACCTCACCATGCACAACTCAATACCCCAGATATTACAGCACTCATGACAATTTTTAAACGTCAATAAAAATATCAATGAAACATTAGAAGTCAGATTTTTGAAGAAACAACTGTGCATGACGGGGGCACTAGTTATAGTTACCTGCAGCCGCAAGTTATAGTTACCTGAAACAACTCTAACTATAACTGTTGAATTTGTCTGGTTTTGTGCGAGTAATTTCAGAACCTAACTATAACGTACCTGTAATCTTTGTTTTAAGTGAAGATATTGACTGAAGGAAACAAAAGTTACAGGGACATTATAAGGTAACTATAACTTTCACCCTCATCATGCAGTCTTCTCATCAATAATGTTACTGCAGATGTTATAGTGGTGTTATCAATGATGTTATAAAAGATGTCATGAGTGCTGTAGTATCTGGGGTAATTAGTAGTACATGGCGAGGACGTGAGTTATAGTTACCTTAGGGCACCCTGCCAGGCCCTGCAGCCTACCCCCACAGCACTCATGAAGTGTTTCTTTGTTTGGTGGAGATGTGATCATATTCCTATGCATCAAGAATGCGTCTCAGGGATGGGGGGAACACATTGCATATCACTAATGTAAATGGGGAGGGGCCAGGAGGGAGGGGCTTCTATGCCATTTTATATACTTGTTGTTTTTTAGAGGGACAACACGATCTCTGGTGTCAGCAGAAGATGACAAGAAATAACCCACTTTTCACAGTCACTACATGATATATTGCGCTCAAAAAAAGCAAGGAAGCAAACACCTCCATCAACGATTGCAGATAACGTTTCACTGTAGAGATGCAGTAAATAAACAATTGCTTTGCCTTGACCATGCCCAAGGAATTAGGATGATTAGTACTTCACAGAAGTGGCGCTTCAACTGGGCACCTGCTTTATTTATGACTGTAAGTGCTTTCCGTTGAGGTTTGATTTCTGTCAAATGAGCATAGTGCCAGAAAGAATCCTGTCCTACCTATTTATCTGAAATAAATACAAAGGTCAGCATTAATTTTTTTTTTTAAAGTTGATAACCGAAGGGGGGGTGCCTTTAGGCTCCTTCGAGAGCCGGCATCGCTCCCGCACACAGTAAGCTACTGGAAATGCAGCCTTCTCCGTGCAGATGAAAACTTAGCTTCCAGTAGGCTGGATCATTTTGACAGCTGCCGCTTGCTGGAACTGGAGTGTTTGCTTTTGCTTGTTGGGAGCTATCACAGCTCCTGCCAAACAAAAGCAAACAGCTCTCTCCAAGGGTGGGTACCTCGAGAGATAGCAGGAGCCTGCCCTGGGGGTGGGGAGGTGGCAGTCCCTAGGGCCATAAATGGCTCCAGGAGTGGGGGCATGAGCCCCCCCTCCTTTCTTTTGCACAGCCTGGTCCCGGGGAGGTGGTGGTCCCAGGGTCTGTGTATGGTCCAGGAGCGGGCCCCCCTCCTTCTTTTAGATATGCTAATTGGGCCAAGGATATGGTGTTAACCAGGTCTGGGGAAATTCATGTGGCCCCCCATAAATATTTTGTTTATGTAGCCCTGGGGAGGTGGTGGTCCCCGAGGCCCAGGCGGTCAGGGGCGCACCCACCCCCCATTAACTTACAAATTAGCCCTAGGGATGTGGTGGTCCCTGGGGCATTATAAGCCCTTGAAGGGGGAGGGGCCGTGTGCCCCCCTCCATTTTCTTTTTCTTTTTATGCCCCCAGGACCTGGCCCACCTGGGAGCTAAATGAACAACAAGCACAGGAGACAGCACTTGTTTTTCTTTGGGGTGGGTGAATTTTAGGCAGATATGTGGATCCTCTGCTGATTTTGCCACAAAAATCTATTTTTTAAATGTTTTCTTTTAGGACTTGGCTGAAGTTGAGTCCCAAAATGGCTGCAAACACTTCCTAGTTGAAGTGTTGGCAGCCAATAAGATATGAGCACGGGGACTGCTGTATCTGCGGATCCTCTACGTCCCTAAATATCTAAATTTTTCCCTTTAATATCTCTAAAACTACTGAAAGGGTTTACACCAAATCACAAAAAAGCACAATCACCTAGATCTAGCTTCCTGACAAATTTGGTGTCATTCCGCCCAGTGTGTTTGGCTGAAGTTGTGTCTAAAGATCCTATGGGAAAATGCATAGGGGAAAATACATTTTGGGACCCCACTTTCTCTCAGCCCCCGCTTGGCTGATCCCCCTGAAACTTTTAAAACAGCTGCTGAACTGACTGACGTATTAGCGTTGAATATTTTGTGAACATTTCTCAAACAGCACCAAAGTTATTGGCAAATATATATATATATATATATATGGTTTTATTTAGCTCCTTACTTGTAGCTGTCGCTCTCTAAATTAGATATTGTGTTTGAACTCTTCGGGCTTCACATCTGTAGGTTATGGGACAAGTGTCACTTAAAGTATGATATTTGTAGGCTTTTTTAGTTTGGTTTGTCAAGCATCTATCTATGCATCTACATATAAGCGTCCATGAGTTGGTTGTGCCATAGTGTACGATTTATGTAGGTATCCGAGCTGAGAGATGCCTGTGGGTTGGGTTTTTATGATCCTCAGGTTTCCAACAGCTGCGTGTACCATAGGGTGTGATTACAGTCACTGACACTTTGTAATTCTTCGACGAAATCTGTATAATTAGGGATTTACTGCACTTCATTCATCATCTGCTACGTAAACTGTATGTTTCTGCAAACAATGATGTATATCTCGCATGTACTAAACTATAATAAAGAGCTGTGATTACAAACTGAAACTTTTCAATCTCTTGTAACTAGGGTCCTTCACTTCATCTTTCGGTGTGCTGTGATTGTTCTTAATGATACATGTATTAAATCCTTATGCTGTGTCAGTGGCTTCCTGTATACGGACATTCACAATGTAGTAGACGTTGGATGTTCCCTGCATTAAAGGTAAGGCCATTGTGGTTTTTAAGTCCCCAGAGCAGCCCTTAGGGCTTCAAAGGCCCCATAATGGTTTCTGTCACGTCTGGCTGTGTTATATCCTGGCTTCATTACGCATTTAGAGATCTGCCAAGCAATAGTACATGGATAAAACTGGTTTGGCCACCTCGCAGGACAAGGCCTGTTCTGCCAGCAACAGCCTTGCCCAGCTAGGGATGTCTGGACCAGTACAGATCTCACTGTCCATTCGTTGCTCCCATCCTCTGTGCTACAGAAATCCAACAAAGATGCTCACTTTTCTTGCCTGGATGGACTGGTTGAACTTTGAAAGTTGCACACCTTCTGATTTTGTACCTCATACTTGTTTGCACTTCGAAAAAAGCAAAGCAGCATCAACTGCAAGAAGCAACGTGTAGGGACATGATACTCCTGTGCTGCTCTTGAGGCAGCATTATATATGTGGAACTTCAAGCCAGCCTAATTTAAGGTATGCAAGAAGCAAGGAGTGCTGAATTTTGATTGGTCCTTGGGTTTAAGCTAAACCAACACGTCATTAGTATAGAAATCGCTAAATTGTCTCCCACTTAAACAGATCATTACATACTATTGGAGACTTCTGCCTCCAGAGAGTCCCAGGTGCGCTCTCAGGAGCTCTAGTAAAAATCTTCTGTAAGCACCAATCATCACACACATTCATTCATTATGTGGCGGTGTGGCCCGCCATGCCGGCAGGCGGATTTTCCCGCCACCGCCGGCACGGCGGCCCACACCGCCATGTTCATAATGAGGGCCAAAGTGTCAAACTGCACTCATTTTAACCTTACTTCATGTTTCCTCTCCTTCTGGACTGCCTTCCTGGTGTCAGTCATGGCTTACAGCAGTCGACAAGTAGAAAACATCTGGTATTAATTGCTAGATTAACATATTAAGAGGTGGAACTAAAAGCAAGCTAGGTCAAGAGAAAAAGGCTAAAGGTGATCTCCTGCATGAAAGATAAAGAGTAGAGCTATACTAACCAGGAGACCCAATGAGCCATTGAATATTAAAGGGGCTTTCATTGAGTGAACCCAGTCATGAGAACCACTGGAGCAACGTTGCTAAGATTTACAGTTCCCAAGTTGGTTAAAGATTTTGCTATTGTCTGAGCCTAAACAGGGCTGTACCTTTTTCCTGTTGGTGCCCCCATGTCCAGTGGTTGCCCTTAGTTTTGTAGTTTCACCCAGACACAGACAATCTTAAATGCCACTTACTGGAGAAAATGTGCTTACAGGTCTATGTGCCTGCCAGGGTCACCAGATCCCTATGCACCCGAACCTGGCTGGGTCCCCTCTGAACTGTGTCTGGTTCCCCCAAACACTAACCAACAGAGGAAGGTGTTGTGCCATAGCACACCTGAACATCTAAAGCTCTGTATTTGTACAGTTACTGTATTGCTAACCCAGACAACCCTTTTTGTATTCAGTCTGGCCCTCACCCCCAAAATACATATAGGTAGTGGATTTTTGGACGAGGGCTCTGACATTTTTCCGTAATCTTCTGGATAATCTTAACGTTTAGACTCTAGATTTAGGCTTATTGTATCCCTTTGCAATTGTCTGCTAGTCAGTGACTGGAATGTATTGCTATCTCCTAGTAGTCTGGATGTGATCTTATTGTAGAGACAGAGGTAGGCTAGGGAGCTGAACCAAAAGATACTGTAGTTTCTGATCAGTGTGCATAGTGTTAGCATTTACATTGCTGAGATTTTGGTCTTCAGACCTAGTGTTTTCTAAACACTAGTTAACATGTGAGGCATCTTGCAGTCTGATAAGAGACTAGGACGTTCTGGGTTTGTTGGGATGAAAGAGTCCTCTGCGTGGTACGAGTTGTGTACCCCTGCCCTAAGTGCCTAACTGTACTGTTGATCCCTAGTGCTGATTTTTAGACATATGCGAAACACAGGTCATGGGTATGCGCCATGACATAGGTCTGTCTCACATATTACGGTCTTGTTGGACTAGGAGGGACGCCCAAAGCGCTGCCCTCATAGTGGCGGAAGGCTATTGCCTTCACCGGGAGCTAAGCAGCACAAGGGCGGTGGTTGCAGCACACCATGTAGTGATCAGTAGCAGTGAACAGGACCATTTCACTCTGTGTCATTGGAGTGAGGCCTACAGGCTCCTTACCCTTGTTAAAAGTTCAGCTGCTCTGTAATTAACTCACCCCTGGCCTACATCAGGCACATGTGGAAGGGCATGCGTGATGGAAATGTGCTGAGTGCATGTGTGTTTGCAAGAAGTACACTACACAAAGAGTGAAGTGTGGTATGGCAGTGCCCATGGTAAATGTGTGCTTGTGTTTTTAAGATAACACACACTGGTACAATACAGGAAGGTTGCAGTGCTGAACAGACTGAATGTGTTTGCTGCACGTAGTTATGCTTGTGATGACAAAATACATGAGGATAACAGTACTGTGCAGTGAGTGTGCTGTGGATTCTACATTGAGTACAAGTGTGCCTGCACTGGCACATTACCTGGAGGACCTTAGGTTCCATTTTGGGAAGTCCAGGCCTCCCTGGTAGAAACATGAAGGGTAGATGAACACCCCCAGATTTGGGTATTACTGCATTCCTGTAAGCTGGGAGGGACTTGCAATCGAAAATAAGAGAGCCAGGCCCTCTCTGTGCTTTTCAAAGGGCTCTTTGATTTAATGATAGATCACACAGACGGGGCAGCTACACATCTCAGGATGGGAGGTATGGGGCTGATAAGGGCATCATAAAGAGTAGGGCTGGGAGCCCAGGATTAAACCTTTGATGCGCATATCACTGTGGCTGACATCCATGTGTGAACTCTGGTCATACCTATGAATCTTGTGGGTTAATCAGCTTCAGAGTCCTGCCTGCTGTGACAGACATCCTTCAGGAGGAACGTTGCCCATTTTAATGAAGCATAACCCCAACATAAAACATCAAAGACTCAGACATTATAATTTATTCCATGTCTGGCAAAGGTATATAAGTAGGAGAGTTTGAGACATTAATCTTTGTAATCTGTCAAACAGGCACACAGGCTGTGCGAGGAGGGGAAGCTCTGCAAGACTTCTTCCTATGACCAGGACTGGGGGCCCAGGCCTGCTAGTCTCCTTTCTGGGTGAGGGGACATCACCCAGTGAAACCAAGATCACCTGCCCTGGAACCTGTAGGACCAGCGCCTCCATGCTCGCCAAGACCAGTGTGCTTTGTGAGGAAGAAGAAAGTGTTGGAAGGCGAAGGCCCGGGGGGAGCACTATTGTGAGGACTCCCTGTGAGAGGTGTGAGGAATCTGCTCTTGCACCGATCGAGCTGTAGCCCTGTGCTGGATTTATTCTGTGAGCTTTTTGTGCCAGGAGGGGCTGCTGTGGATTGAGCCAAGGAGTTAGGATTGTGTGGAGGGTACCAGCCTTGCACGACCTTGTGGTAGGTGACTCATGTGCCAGAGAGGGGGCCACCATGAACCTCAACACCAAGTCAACGTGACCGGACATGTCTGCATGGTGGCGGTGACCCCGTAAGCCAGGAGGGGCCACCAGAGACACTGAGCCCAAGGGTTCAGGTCGTTGCTCGGGACCGAGAAGCTGCTGCTGTGACCAAGGTAGATCTGGCCCGCATACTGCAAACTACACCAAAAGAAGCCCGAGGATCAGAGGACATCGCCATAGCCCCGTCAGAGCAAGCAGATCAACCTTCCCCTCCCTCTGCGAAGGGAAGTGTGACTTAGTGCGTTCGCTGGAGCAGGAACAACCCTGATCACTAGAACCAGCCAGTAGTGTGGCTTGGAGAAGACAGCATGCGCCTGAGCCTGCTGGGTGCTGCCACCTATGGCCTCATGCAGTCCGACTGTGCTGATCTGGAGCAGGACTTCTCTGCGCCGCTGAGAGGTTCCATACCACCAAACTGGGTAAGCCAGGAACTGGGCTTGTGGGGCCCCAGGGGACCTACTGCACTCGGTACTACGCCCCCGCAGACTCTAGTGACTGAACTTCCAAAAAGAGTCAGAGGAGAGAACTCTTGAGTAGGCCTAATAGTTTACATTTCCTGGATGTGGCCAGCAGTAAATGGAGAATAACATTGGATCTGCACTAATGTTAGTGGGACAGGGAGTAGCCGACCTCAAGAGGAATTGTGTTATTGCTTTTGAATTTCGTTTACCTTTGCATGTGTGAAATTAGAAATAAAAACTTCTTTTTATATAAAAGCAAGTATTTGACTGGAAATTGATTTAGTGTTCGCGCTGCTTGCACATGTTCATTGAACTGTATCTGTGCTTCTCCATGAAGGAGCCTTTGCTGCTCATCCGAATCTAGGTAACTGAGAGTCAGGTGCAGAAGGGTGCCTGGCCCAGTTGAGGGGGATCCATAGTAGGTCAGCCCCCCTGGATCTCCAGAGTGAAAGACCTCAGCCACCACTGGTGGGTGGGCCCAGTAACTTCTGCTTGCCAGTGACCCACTGAAAGGGGTTCTGGCAGGGTTTCTTTGTTTACCATTATTTAAATTGCTTTCTTGCTCCCTGTAATGAATAAAGATTTTTTTTATGAAGAATTGCTCTGACAGGACATTGATCTTAAGTGTCTGGATTTGGTGTGTATGGTGTCTAAATTCCAAATCCACTATTGAATCCTGGAGTAGGTCTTGACATTATTCCCGTCCAACCATCGCGGTGCAAGGAGTACGAAAGAAGCATTTGAATTCTCCAGCAATAGCACGAAAAAAGCATGAAGGGCTATCAGACACCTATAGTAGACAACACAATGGTCTACATATATTGCCAAGTATCCCCTGGCTATTCCATAACCTGGGCAAATGCCTCCACATCTTGCCTGGCATTGCAGAGGAATTGGGAGAGATCGTCTGATGGGCAGTAGGGGCCCGGAACCACAAGATTGGGAAGGAGGCACCTGCAAGAAGCCTGTGCGTGGCAGAAAATGAAAGGATGTCACCAAGTGGAGGGCCTTAAATATGTCCTCATTTTACAATAGAAGTATCTATTCCTCTCTCTTCTATTAATGTGTTGCTGTGTAAGGTTTAAGAGTTGCTGTGAGTATGATTTCTACAAGTGTCAGGCCGTATAAAATGTTTGGGACTTTGACATATCTATTGGCAGAGTTGCTACTGAATGATATGGCTAGATGCCTGATCTCTAGATGTTTATAGGTTGCGTGTAGTATTGTGTGTGATGTTAATAGGTGTCTGACTTGCAGTAATGTGCTCGTGTCATTGTAGTGCTTAATGCCACCTGTGTGCCCCAAAGCGCTCTTACCTTGCCACCTGAAAGTGTGCAGGTAGATGCATGCAGGGTGATACTAGTAAGATATCTGTAGATGCGTTGAAACATATGTTAGGTTTTACCCTTAAACTCTCGTTTCTTGGATGGATGATTTAGAAAACGAAAGTTTCTACCCTTTCATGTCCACGACCATAATTGCCCGCTGGTACTCTGAGCATGAGCACCTCTTGCATTGACAATAACGCTTGAGAAGAAAGCAAACCTGAGAGACTGTGAAGGTTAGGACAATCTAAAAATAAGTTTTAGAGTCTAATGATGTTTTTCTCCCTCCAATCTTTCCAACTTACCCCTCTGCTCCCCAGAAGTATGACCTTACAAGTGTGGCAAAAAGGCCGGACTAGCGGCCACCTCCCAGCCCCTGGCCAATCCGAACAGCAGAAGAGGGACAGGGCCCCTTGTGTGGTACAAGGCCACAAACACTTTAATATGATTAATTGTTCTGCTATGCAAACACCCCTTTCAACCATACGTTCAGCACACGCGGAAAACAGCATTCATGTGTTTGTAGAACAGAAACGTGTAATGTGAGTCTGAGCCCATACACAGACTGCATCTATGTCACAGCTCCAGCTTGCACCCCGAATTATTAGGGCCCAAATATGTGGCGGCATTGTACTGTACATGTAGAGCACATGCCCTGCAGGACGTCAGCTTGAGTACTAAAGAAGAATATCTGCGAGATCATAGCAACAAGTGTCATAAGACACCAGCCTTCAGACTTTGTCAAAGCTTCTCCTGGTTTTTGCAAAATGTTATTGTTGGGGAAGATGTGCCCTTCTCAATCTAGAAAAAAAGATTAGCTAAAAGTTAAAATAATCTTTAGCTCCAAAAAGCAAATATTGCAATATCAGCCCCTGGCACTTCGTGGAACTACTTTGAGTGTGGATTTATGCATGTGAAAGGACAGAATGTGGGCCCACTGTTGTCACTCATAGTGAAGATAGACAATAATTGAAGTGTGCTAACCCATTGTCCAATGCTATGGTAGGTCAAAGAAAAATGTGAATGCCACAATAATAGACCAATGAATGAAGAGGGCTGGTGAAAAGGCCCTTCAAATAAGTATATTAAGCATTACATTTTTGTAAAATCAAAAGACATTGGCTGACACCAGACATAACAAGCATTGCCAAAGCCAGTAGGTCTTGCCTATGCAAGGGCTATTGGCTTTCACAATTTGTTTTAGCCATGTTGTATACCAGCTTGGCTGTTGTTCACAATGGCTAAAATGTAGTGTCATAGAAGAGAGTGGCGTAGTGTCCTAAAGTGGAATAGCGAAGAGTGTTGTAGAGTGGTGTGGCAACGAGTATTGTGTATTTGAGTGGCATAGAGTCCAGTGGGGGATAGAATGGTGCAGAGTAGAGTGGTGCAGATTAGAATACAGTGATATAGAGCCCAGTGGCCTAAAATGGAGCACTACAGAGTGCAGTGACATAGAGTAGAGTGATGCAGAGTAGAGTGGTGTAGAGTGCTGTGGCATAAAGAGCATTGTCATAGAATGCAGCAGTGCAAAGTAGAGTGGCATAAAGTGCAGTGGTATAGGGTGGCGTAGAGTGCATGGGCATAGAATGGTGTTGAGCAGAGTAAAGTAGTGTTGAGTATGGTGGTGAAGAGTAGAGAGCAGTGGCATAAATTGCAGTGGCATAGAGGGCAGAAGGCATAGAGTCGATTGCTGTAGAGTGCAGTGTTGTGGAGTGACATAGAGTAGACTGGTGTAGAGTGCATTAACAGAATCTTGCAGAGTATTGTGATGTAGAGTACAGTGGCATAAAATGTAGCGTCACAGAATACAATGGCATAGATTTGAGTGGTGCATAGTAGAGTGCAGTGATACACAGTAGAGTAGTACAGAGTACAGTTGCTTAGAGTGCAGCAGTGTAGAGTATAGTGGTGTAGAATAGAGTGCCGTAGAGTAGAAGGACAGAGGGTGCAGTTGATAGAGTGGTGCAGAGTGGAGTGGCGTAGGGTGCAGTGATGCAGAGTAGAGTCACCACTCTATCCAGTGGCATTGAATACAGTAGTGCAGGGTAGAGAGTGCAGTGTTGCAGAGTGGAGTGTCAGAGTGCAATGGTGTAGAGTGGCATAGAGAGCCAAGGAATAGGATAGAGTTAAGCAGAGTAGATTGCAGTGGTGTAGATTGCAGTGAAGCAGAGTGCAGTTGTTTAGAGTGCATTTTTATAGAGTGCAGTGGTTTAGAGTAGAATGACGTAGAGTGCAGTGGGCATAGACTAGAGTGGCGCATTGGGGCGTAGAGTGTAGTGGTGTAGTGTAGATTAATTCAGAAGAGAGTGAAGTGGGGTAGAGTGGAAAGGTCCAAGGTACAGTGCAGTGGTGTAGAGAGTAATAGCAGTGATTAAAGTGGTGTAGAGTGCAGTGGTGCAGAGTAGATTACAGTGGTGTACAGTGGATTGGCATAAAGTGCAGGGGAGCAGAGTTGAGTAAAGTGCATTGGTGTAGTGCATTGGCATAGAGTGCAGTGTTGCAGAGTGGAGTTGTGCAGTCTAGTGGCCTAGACTAGATAGGTGTTGAGTGCAGTGGTGAAGAGGTCAGTGGTGTGGAGTAGCGTGGAGTGCAGAGGCATTGAGGAAAGTGGTGTAGAGAGTAGTGGCACCGAGTACAGTTGTGCAGAGTAGAGTGCAGTTACGTATAATTCAGTTGTGTAGAGTGCATTGATGAAGAGTGCAGTGGTATTGAGTGGCATAGAGTGCATTGGCATAGAGTAGTGTGGTATAGACTGGAGTAGAGAGGCATAGAGTGAAGTGGGTTAGACTGGAGTGGTGTGGTGTGGTATGGTGTAGTGTGGAGTGCAGTGGTATGGTGTGGTGTAGTGTGGAGTGCAGTGGTATGGTGTGGTGTGAAGTGCAGTGACATGGAGTGGTGCAAAGCAGAGTGCAGTGGTGTGGCATGCTGCTAGGTAGAGTGGAGTAGCATAGAGTTGTGTATGCATGATGTGGGAGCACATTACTATTACAGACATTACATTTTCAACTGAAATGGCCATTACATTTGTACATACAGTTTTTCTAATCAAACTGTACAGCTCACAAACAATAATGTGTGGAAATTGCATCACCTAGTGTAACGATTGGTTTTGATCATATTAAACTATTTATTTCCAACACACTTCAGAATTAACAAAAAAAGGGTTTCATCTGTGTAGCTAATTCTGATATATTCTGAAATACTTCCACAGTTCATGTTGTGTGCTAGAAAAAACCCTTTACTACCCCTATTATCAAGCAAGATTGTCACCTGGGGCTACATGTATGTAGCATTTTGCACATCTCAAACAGCAAATCGGGCCGTTTGCAATGTGCAAAATGCACTTTGGTATGTTCAAACCCATTTTTGCGATTCAGAAAACTATTTAAAAAGGGATTGCGAGTCGCAATTAGGAAGGGGTGTTCCCTTCCTAATTGCGAGTCGCAGTCCATGTATGATTGTTTTGTGACCGCGAATGAGGTCGCAAAACACTCTCAGTTAGCACCAGTGTCACACTGGTGCTAACCCATCCGCAAACGGGAAAGGGTCCCCATGGGATCCCTTCCCTCTTTGTGAATGCCAGTAAAAACATTTTTTCAGAGCAGAAAAACGGGCTGCATTAAAAAAAAAAAAAACGGTTTTATTTCAAAGCAGTCACAGACATGGTGGTCTGCTGTCTCCAGCAGACCATCATCCCTGTGAGGGCGGCCATTCCCAAGGGCAGTGGTTCCCAAACTTTTTCGATCCCCGGCTCCTTTGACCTATTGGCCGTGTTGGCCACGGCTCCCCATTATGTTACTTTTTTTTGGCGGGTGGGGGAACGTAATCCCAGCCTGTACCTGTACCTACACTATTTACAGTTTGACTTCTTAATTCTCTCGTTCAGGTTCCTGAAAACCATTTATTTTAAATTATTTCTTTTCTTTTGTCATAGGGATATTATTAATGGTACTCTGGCGCCCTCCGCTGGTCACAATAATTAATGCAGGGGGTTTTGTTTCCAAAACCACGGTGAAAAGCTACCGATTAAAAGCACCTCCAAGTGGTTTCCAGACTGTGTGCGGCGCCCCTGGCTAATTTTGACGGCGCACCAAGGAGCCGCGGCGCACAGTTTGGGAACCACTGCCCAAGGGGGTCGCAAATTGTGACCTACCTCTTGAATATTCATGAGGTAGGGCATTTGCGACCCCCTTGTGAATGCAAACAGTGTCATTGACACTGTTCAACATACGGTTTTGCGACTTCCACTCTGGTGGGACAAACTTACCCTGTACAGCCTAAATAAAGGCAGCAAATAGAACGCTAGAAAATGTGAGTTACAAACCACAAAGCCATGGTAAGCAACGGGTAGGATGAATTCCCAGGGAAGCTTTCTGAATGTCCCAAAGATGTCTTTAGCAAACCAGACAGCTGCGGTGTCTGGTAGGCTTCGACCTAAAAAGTGCTACTGGTGGATGCATACATATGTATGCATTTCTTTTGAAAGTATGTGTTATATTTGGGTTTGCCTCTCTTTAACATGAACAGCCCTTCACATATGGATTTAGCTGTAAACAAAGGTGGTACCCACTCTCAACATGTCTTCCACCCCCTAGATGCCAGAGCTTAGCCTTCTCCACTTAAGAAGGGGGAGTGTTAGAGTTGCCTGCCATATTGTTGGAAGGGTGGGTAAGGGTACTTCTGACTTTATATCACACGATTCCCCCTCCTAATTATATTGATTTGTAAAATCAACCAACACGGGCAAAGCCAATGTTTCTGGCTACTTTTTAAGAAGGGAGCAAATACCCAGATTTCGTCATCGCTCAGTAATGATCAGTGCATTTTGATACTGCATCAAATCAAACACAGAGCTCGAAAAAAAACGAATTACTCCGCCCCTGAGTGGAGGCAGAAGAAATGAGTGAGTCAATTGTAATTGCCCCTGCTATGAGTGGTGCGACTTTTGGAGCCTGCAGGGCGCATACAGATGCCCACCTGAAGGTAGGAAGAGGTCCCCTGTGCCTCTCCCATTCTTGTCATTTGGCGAATTTTACTGTTCCTGAATTAACTCAGTTTTAAAGTTTTTATTACTGTGATAAATGAATCTGAAGTGGATGCTCTGTTAAAGTATTGCATTTAGCATTGGTGGGATTTTGAAACGTGACGCGCGCTACTTTGGTGTTGGCTCAGTTTTTTGGCCGCCATTTTAGGGGGTTAGCGCTCCAGCTTTCAATGCTGGAGGGCTATATTAATTACAACAGGAGCGCGGTGCGCAGCGGGCGCGCCAATGGCGCGCCAAAGGCAAGCCCGTCTGCGCCCGTCCGCGCCAGAACGAGCCAAGAGCCCAAAAACTATGCTCGAAACCCAACCGGAAGGACAGGCATTACGTATTCAAGCGAGGAACTTCTCCATTTCAATAAGAATCCTTCAGTCCTATGTTATAATAGCTTAGAGCCAGGTAAGGATAATTTTAGATGCCCCAGCTGTGCCTGGCTACATAAAGCACCCACAAACCACCAACAAGCAAAGAATGATGATAGATTCCCCATATATCTAGTTAACTGCCGTTCATTAGGAGCGCATGCTAGGGATATTCACCTCCTGATAGAACAAAAGGAACCCCTGGCCCTGTTCCTTACTGAAACTTGGCTGGATGAAAGTTCCTCACCAGATATTGTCATGGCCCTGCCCTTGGGATATAGGATTAGCAGAGTGGATAGACCTAGCAGAGGAGGAGGTATTGCAGTTATCATCAGAGACACATGTAAGATTGAGTGTTCCCCCACTCTAATTAAAGGCTGCGAAAGCATGTTGTTTGCAATCAATGTAAACCCTCACTATACACTCTCGGGGATACTGCTCTACCGTCCTCCTGGCTCTATGGGAGATTTTATAACGTCACTAGCAGAATACACCTCACAAATAACATACACCAAATCTAATTTTCTAGTATTGGGTGATTTCAATCTCCATATAGAAAATTTAGATATTGCATCCTCCAAGAGGCTGATAGCAGAGTTGAATGCATGTGATCTAAATCAAATTATTCAGGGCCCTACCCATGTCAGGGGCCACACTCTTGATCTGGCTTTTTCCAATAATCCTGATCTAAAATTTCTACTATCCTCCCCGCTGGTTTGGTCAGATCATTTTCTTGTAGAAATGGAATTACACCTTGCACACTACAAAACCCCAGACAGAGGGATACCCCCGCATCGGAGGAAATGGCATAGGTTAAAACCTGTAGACTTTGTCTCCGCATTGGAGAAAAATAGACCAGGGAGCATAAATACTAATAATATAACTGTCTTTTCGCACTCTTTCAATAAATGGATAGAGAACAGCTTGGATGAGATTATACCTCTCTCCTTGTCCAATTGTACTCGGCGTAACAAATCACCCCAGTGGTACAATGCCGATCTACTAGAGAAAAAAAGAGAGTGTAGGAAATTTGAGAGAAGATGGCGGTGTACCAAAAATGAATCCATGAAAAAGGATTATAAAAATGCAATCCGAGAATATCACCTGGAAATAAAAAAAGCTCAAGCAATATACTATGCAGGAAAAATTGAAGCTGCAGCCAACTCTCCCAAGGAGATTTTTAAGGCCCTAAAAGATCTTATCTATCCTAGAGAGGAAGTAGAAAGTAGAGATTCCCCCCAACAACATGTTGAAGAGCTAGCTAATTTTTTCCGGGATAAAATCCAGACTATTTACCTGGCATTTCCTAATACGTCGACTATAGGACAGGAGAGAGTAAACCAGAAAGCCGGGGAGGTAATCACTTTTACTAATTTTACCCCTATCAATCTGGATAGAGTGATCAGTCTAATGAGATTAACAAAATCGGGCTCTCCGCTTGACCCGGCCCCTCCCCAGGTCCTATTCTTGGGTATCTCAGTTATAGGGCCTATAATAAAGAATCTTATTAATAATTCCCTGAAGGACGGCATTGTACCTGACCACTGGAAACAAGCTATTGTCAAGCCACTCTTAAAGAAAACTAGCCTGGACCCCAAGATACTAAGCAACTTTAGACCAATTTCACTGCTGCCCTTAATTTCTAAATTGGCGGAGAAACATGTACATTCTCAGCTATCATCTTTCCTAGAAGGAAATAAGATTATACATCCGACTCAGATGGGTTTCAGGCCTAAACACGGTACGGAAACCGCCTTGATTGCCATAACAGAAGAGGCAAGGAAGAGGATGGACTTAGGTATGGAAACCGCGATCATCCTCCTTGACCTAAGTGCCGCTTTTGATACAGTTGATTTGAAAATCCTCCAAGAAAGGGCACAAGAATGTGGGATTGATGGGTCCGCGTTAGAGTGGATACGCTCATTCCTTTATGGTAGGTCTTTCCAGGTACTTGACAGAGAATGTATCTCTAGAAGCACTTTTAGCAGCTGTGGTGTCCCCCAGGGCTCAGCCTTGAGTTCACTGCTTTTTAATATATACATGAGGCCATTAGCAGGCATAGTTGAGCCTTTTGGACTGAATATAGTTTCTTATGCCGATGATACGGAGCTGATAGTATCCTTTTCCAATTCCCACCTGGATATGGGACTAGCTTTGGGCCCTTGTATGAAGGCAGTTGCAACATGGATGGCTGATAGTAAATTAAAGCTTAACAATGATAAAACAGAGATTATGTTTTTTGGAAATAAAACTCCTCCTTCCAATCCTAGCATACTGGGAGGGATATCGATTTTTCCCCCCCCTAAAGGTCTTATAAAAAGCCTCGGGATATGGCTTGATCCCTTTCTTTCTATGGCTCAACATGCAAACAAAGTGGCAGGAGCGACCTTCGCTCTGCTTAGGACCTTAAGGAAGGTGTTAACCATTCTGCCTTTTACAGCAAGGAGAATGGTCATCCAGGCATTGATTGGGGCCCGGATTGACTACGGAAACGCTCTGTTCATTGGCTCCCCGAAATATGTAATCCAGAGACTGCAAAGAGTACAAAACGCAGCGGCTCGTCTACTACTAAACATTCCGAAACATCATTCAATACGGCCAGGAATTGTCTCTTTACACTGGCTCCCTGTGGCAGAAAGGATCCAATTCAAGACTCTGTGCCATGTTCATAGATCCATATTTGAGAAGGGACCTGAAATATTGAAAACCCTTGCTCAGTTCTATATTCCAGCTAGGCCTCTTAGATCTTCCTCAGCTAATCTGGTTAAAGTTCCAACTATGAGGAAAGCTAGATGGGGAGGAAGATCGGTAGCCTACCAAGGCGCGCTATTGTGGAATAGCCTCCCTCTCAAGCTGAGAAACAACTCTCAAGAGCTATCGTTTAGGAAAGAATTGAAGACATGGCTATTTAAAACTTAAAACTGAATAACTTGGTGTTTTTAAACAGTACATCATCACTATGGCTGTATAAGCGCTACGAGGCCGTTGGCAGTTGGGCGCTATATAAATCTTTATAACATAACATAACATAACACCATAAAGGGCATGTGACTGTCCACCGAACCACCAGCACCTCAACCGTTAAACCGCTCCCGCTACATCACCATTTTAGAGAAACGTGTCCTCATAACGGCTTTTCTAGCGCAGAGCCGAACACTTGTTTTATGCTTCTGCAGGGCATATCATGAATTAATTTAACCCAATATTATTTTCTAAGTTAGTGATTAGTTTTCAGGCAGTACAGCTTGGAAACTGCGAAACTCTTTCTGAGCAGTTTTGAAAATAAAGCAGTAAGAAAAAAATATTGAGTAAAATAATTCACTTTAGGCACTCCAAACACATACATCATGATACGCCCAGGGAGAGAATTTCCTTGTAAAGTCTCATTTTTCCTCATACTTCATGAGGTCCCTCATGTCTGCCTCTGCTCCAAGTTCTCTCTGTGTACTAATGGTGGGAGTAGTTTATTTCACACACTTTGGCCTATCGCCCTTTGATGCGTCGAGTTGTACAACACAGAGACTAAAAGCAGGTGGGTATTTGAAACAAATAAAATGGATGTTAACAAAAGTTTCCATTTAAATTAAGAATGCGTAGTAAGACTATTAAAATCAAACTGAGTTCTGAACCAAGAAGTTGTTAAGCTTTTCAGCGTAGTTAAACCTATGGTCACAGCATCAATGGCATATATAGCAGGAAACCCCCGTCATGTTTGTCTTTTTGTCCAAAATGGCGATAGCTAACAATCCATGTAGCCTTGTTCTTGGCCTCATTCCAGAAGTTCATCTTCTTGATGAATGTGACATCTTGTGCCCTCACATTGCGATGGAGCTTTGTCCTGGAGCCACAACTAGCCTTTTAGTCACAGAGGGCACCCCTTGACTCCCTCTTCCTGGATTTAGGGACATTTACCATCCATAAGGTCTATAACCGGGGACATTGCAGCATTTGGTTTCATTGTATATGTCCAGGGCATGATTGTGGACCGGCTCATCGCTGAACGTTCTTGGCAGTGACCTCTTTCATCATCTAACATCACATTGTCAGCACCAGTTGTCGATTACCTGGTTTAAGTATCTCAACTGGTTCTGTTTGGGTGGCAAATCCATGTGTTTCTTTCGGGGCGGCTTGCTACATGGTGACACAAATAGATCTTTGTTCCATGGACGTAACACATAGCCTTGAGTCCCAGTCGTGCAGGGACAAGCACACCCTGCAGCCCCCCACAGTTGAGTCTAAAACCTGTTGATATCTGTGAGATGAAAATCGTGGGGTCCCTCATCACATTCTGCAAGGGGGCACTTCATTTAGCATTACATCAATGCTGTGTTGGTGGCAAAATTTGCAAGCTGTCTTTTTGTACCTTCGGTCTCTTGTTTAGGTTGGCCAGATGGCTGCCTCCTTTGGAGCAGCCTTTCAGGGGTGAGGCTAGTAGCAGGGGCTCACCTACTGGTGGTGGCCCTATGCTTCTAGCTCTGCCTCAACTACCCCAGAGATTACATGGGGCATGACCAAGAATCACAGCATGGTCCGGAAGGACCAATCACTGATTACTTATGTCCTCTTGTATTTGTGTACTATGCTACCTCCAAAGAGGGATATAAATGGGGATTATTTGCAATTTGGATTGATTGTTTTCATAGCTAATTTCAAAGCAAAACACAAACGCTGTGGGATAGCGTAACTGGATGGACGGAATGCAGAATCAATCAAACATTCACCCCCAGTCACAGATCTGGGTTTAATCCATCCATTATTTTGCTCACCATGCCACCCCAGTTTGAACCCAGCCATATGCAAATCAGTCTTGACCCTGTTCCTCATGGGAACAGTCCAGCCTGAACTGCCAGGCCAGGTTCTCCCTGGACCGGAAACAAGCATCCTGGGACCGGTTTCGGGGTTTCATCCCTCATCAGCCAGGCTAGCTTGAATCAAGTGGCACAGTGAGCCCGGGACCCACGTCTGGGCATACCCGGCGCACTTAGGGCGGCAAAAGCAAAGCAAAACACAAACGCTGTGGGATAGCGTAACTGGATGGACGGAATGCAGAATCAATCAAACATTCACCCCCAGTCACAGATCTGGGTTTAATCCATCCATTATTTTGCGCACCATGCCACCCCAGCTTGAACCCAGCCATATGCAAATCAGTCTTGACCCTGTTCCTCAGGGGAACAGTCCAGCCTGAACTGCCAGGCCAGGTTCTCCCTGGACCGGAAACAAGCATCCTGGGACCGGTTTCGGGGTTTCACCCCTCATCAGCCAGGCTAGCTTGAATCCAGTGGCACAGTGAGCCCGGGACCCACGTCTGGGCATACCCGGCGCACTTAGGGCAGCAAAAGCAAAGCAAAACACAAACTCTGTGGGATAGCGTAACTGGATGGACGGAATGCAGAATCAATCAAACATTCACCCCCAGTCACAGATCTGGGTTTAATCCATCCATTATTTTGCTCACCATGCCACCCCAGTTTGAACCCAGCCATATGCCAATCGGTCTTGACCCTGTTCCTCATGGGAACAGTCCAGCTTGAACTGCCAGGCCAGGTTCTCCCTGGACCGGAAACAAGCATCCTGGGACCGGTTTTGGGGTATCACCCCTCATCAGCCAGGCTAGCTTGAATCCAGTGGCACAGTGAGCCCGAGACCCACGTCTGGGCATACCCGGCGCACTCAGCCAGGCTAGCTTGAATCCAGTGGCACAGTGAGCCCGGGACCCACGTCTGGGCATACCCGGCGCACTTAGGGCGGCAAAAGCAAAGCAAAACACAGCTAATTTCTACATGGTGTAATGTGCTGCAGTAATTTTTATACCACTGTGATCGATGTGAAGTACATTTGTCATGTCCACACCCCAAGAAGTGGAGTCTATTGCCTTTGTGGGGGAGTAGCTTGTAAGGGTAGGCCCAGCAGCACTGCACAAGTGAGCGGGTAATCCATTAAAAGTGATAACAAGAGTGAGGCCTGGCTGCAATGTGTCCGGTGCCTCTATCACCGTCCAGCCCGACGGCTAGCTGGGAATATTATGATTACTGCGAACCTGGTGACTCGCTGTCTTAAAAATCAATCCCCTCCTTCCCCTCCCAAAGGTATTTATTTAGCAGACGTACAGACTGACCAGTCTAGCCCTATCCCCCCCAAATCTGCAGTCACAGTGACAGGCTTTTCTGCCTTGGAATACCTAAACAAAAGCAGTGCTGTAGTTCATGACTGATAATTACAGCAATGAATGACTGCAATAAAAGCTGACTCAAAATGTGAATACAACTTGGTAAAGCAGTGATTACGTGGGTTGTCCAGTTGCCGTCTGTGCATCATTTTTGTGAGCTGATTTCAGTAAAACTTAAAGATAGCTTAGGCTGTCTCTGCTAGACATAACAAATGAATGTAAGAGTCTTGTCATGCCTAATTTGGAGGGTTTGGCCTCCATTTTAGTCACTGAAATGAAAGGGTAATTTGTAGGACCTCATATGAAAAATGGCACATTTTGATGATAAGTGAGTTAGGGACGTTTTCTCCCTTTGTAATTTACAGTTACAGTTTTCTTGCCGTGACTCACCAAGTTACCACTTCTGGTATATGTATTCTAATGAAAGGTTTGTGAACGCTGAATTTTTACAAATGAATTTTTATGTACTTTGAATTTTGAATCTGCATAGAATTTGACTAACAAAGAAAATAATGTATGACTTGGAAAATGTGCCCACTTGAGTGGCCTCCATTAATCATGAAGTGTCTTTATTAAAGGCTTAATTAATATTCATTGAAGTACCTATGTTAAGAAAATGTAGTAATGTGTTACATTAATAATTTTGCATTATGTATTTGCTTTAGTAATTATAGGCCTTAAGTTAGCAAGGATTGGGCCTAGTTTTACACAGCCCCATATAAAGCTGCACTGTTCAAATAAAATTTGTGGGAATGTATGACTAGGGAAATAGGTTGATGTAGTGTTCTTCACTGAGTTGACCAAAGGTTAGCAGATGTCTTTAACTTTCCCATGAGAACTGCTTGCTAGAAGATCTTGTACTAGTAATTGCTGCAATGTATAGTTTGATGCGTGGGACAGTGATGTTCCCAGGAGCTAACAATGGATACACTGGCTGGAGTATGGATGGATACAAAACATGTTACCTGATGAGCTTGACGGTGGGAACAGGAGAAGAGGAGCCAGTCATCAACAGGTGAAAGACAGTTTAGTTACATCTTAGATTTGAGCTTTTATTTCTATTGGATTAATTGTGAACATAAGATCTCTTGACCTTTTTCAATTTCCTCCTGAGAGGATTCTACTTTAACTTTAAAGTTTAAACTTCTGATGCTGAATGCTGATCCCTAGATATTGCTTTCCCTAATGGTTCAGATAGCTTAGAGTTCCCATTTCTGAACCATTTCCCTTTCACTGCCCAATGCTGATGCTGAACAAGCTGATGTCCAACTGACGAAGATAATTGCAGCTTGCTGATCCATATGAGGAGAGGTATGCCAAAATGCTATTGTTCTTACAGTAAGTTTGTTTTTTGTTTCTAGGTACCAACTGCTATATTAATAGAGTCACAGTTAGATGTTTTCCAAATTTATGTTGACTAAATTGTTTTGCATGAAGTTCAAACATGCTATTCCAATCAAAAGGATAGTAAGGGAAACCCTGATATGTTAACATGTTGCTATTAATAAATAATATTAATAAATAATTGATGTTGCTCAGTTGCTGAACCTAGATGTATGCTACTTCTATTGCGCAGTTCTTTCTGCTATTGATTTGTACTGTGTCTCTCAAATGTTTGGTGATCAATGCATTAGTTAAATTGGGATTCTTTAGATAATTTGGTGAACCAGTGTTGTTTTTGTATGTGTACAATTTGGTTTTGAGACTAATTTAGGCAATATTAGCATTGTTAATATAGGGAAATAAACATTCTAACTTTTACATAAAGATGTGGTTATTCATGGCCAAATTGGTCATGGTACGTGAAGATTTTTAACTCCAAAGGTATTTGATGTTGTTTGCTGTTGTTATTGATGATTTGTGTTGTTAGGATTTATTGTGGGAATTACTCTAAGTGCAGTCAAAAGGTTAGTCGAACCTATTATAAATTAAAGATAAGAAGCCAAATAAAGTCAGACGCCCTCCCAGGTTCAAGCAGAATCAGCATTTTCATGTCAGTGGAGCTGACCCTCTTTATTACTTTAAAAGTTTGATAGCTGCAACGACACGTTGAAAGTTTTGTTTTTTGGAGGTATCCTTTGGTTAAAACACTGCTGGTGGGTTGTGGCCAAGTTGCATTGCAGTGGTTGCTGTTTTTGTATTTGATAGTATTTTCATTTATACAGTTCTTCATACCTCAGTATGCTCATTATTGGATGGTTAGCATGGTTCATTAGTTGGAAGTGGAGTTTTCTTTTGAAAAAGGCCTCTCTGGGGAGTGTTTTGGTGGTGTGCTTGAATAACCAGAGTGACTGTTTTATCCTGTCTTGGGTCGCAACAATTAACAATGTGACAGAGGAAAGATGATTGAGAGATTGGGCACGCACAGTTTATTAAGGGCAACTGCTATGAGTTACTCTTAAGGTTCCACATTGAGTATTGTGATGATCACTGAGCCTTCGACCCATCTCCTGTGCTGCAACACACAGCACACAGTATTAAAGACTGCCACTCTGTAGGAGGTCTATTTACTAAGCTTTAACGCTGTGTTTGCGTTACCAAAAGTGACACAAAACAATACAAAATCTTTTTTCACTAATTTACTTCCAGCGCTAAACTTGTTTAGCGCTGGAGTTTAGCGCTGGAAATTCACTTCAAAGTAGCGCAAAGCAACTACATTGGCCAAGGGGGTGTTCATCGATGGTGCATGGGCATTCCCATGCAACTGAGGGAGCATAGCTTTTATACTCAAAATGAACATGAAATGTTTATGAACTAATGCATAATAATGCCGCATAGAAAATGTATTAATGTGTTTTTGCTAAACGTGCGCTTGAAATGTGCCCACCGGGAGTGGCCGCCAATATATACGATGGTTAATGAAATTGACTAATGCTGAAATAACAATGCGTTAATGAATGATTTTACACTAATATTGAGAGTTATATGTTAAGGTTTGCTAATAAATCATTAGGCCCTAGTTAGTATGAGTCGAGGCCTAGCTGCCCGGTTTCATATTAAATGTGTTTTTCTAACGTGCAGTGTGCTGACTTGCTGAAGGACATGTACTCGTACTTTTCCAAAAGCTAGAAGATCTATGTAACCGTAGTGGATCCGTTCCCATGAAATTCGACTTGCTCAGAGAATTTTTTTTGCAGAATGCAACAGCGTAGATTAGTTACAGGTACAAGGTCGCCTAAACCGGTACAGACAATGGACCTACTGACTGAGGATGCGAGAGGACCACGAGAGTATGAAATCATACCGGACATTCTACCCGCTGGAGACGTCAATCACAAGAACCAATAAACTACGTGAGAACTGTTATAGGGTGACAAATTTGATGAAATCATTAGAGACCCATTGGATGGAGATAGTGGGGTGCCAACCCTACCCAATCAGAAATTAGGGGACTGTACAACAGAAAAGGGATAAAAACCTTTGACACGAGGAGCCATTAGGAGATGCCATTGCGAACTTTTGCTATGACCCAGACACTTTGTCACTCTGCCTAGAGACTTTGCTGTTTGGTTCTTCAAACCATCCTCGCCCTTATGTTGCCCATTCTATACTTCTCCTCCTTATGAGGGAAGTGTTCCTTCTTACCCGTCTTGCTGAATTCCCTGGCTGATGGCGAATCAACTGATGTCCTGAGACGAAGACTGACCCTGTATGCTGACCCCATACGGTGGGTAACTATATGATGATTAAATTGTAATTGTCTGTTTGCCTTTCCTTTCTAGGTACCAACTGCTTCCTTTTGACAGAGACCATAGTTAGATGTTTTCCAAATTAGTGTTACCAATTTATTTAGCATGAAGCCCAACATGCCAATGCTAATTCGAGGTTAGTTAAGAGGTTCACTAAACGGACGCAAATAGACAAGTGATTGAATCAATGCTTTGTTGAATAATGCTCTAATGATACTCTGCTAAGGTTAATCCACGTTGACGTCGTGCTATGTTCTAATGTTCATGATCTTTGCTTTGATGAAATCCTATTCAAGTTGCCATATTATGACTATTTTGATGTGTTTTATGGTTTTGAGACTAATAAACTTACTATTAGAATTGTAACCAATAGGGAATAAACATCATAAAATCGTACTAAACTGGTGTGGTTATTCATGACTGAAAGGTCATGGTGGTTTCCGAATCTTATTGATAACGTAATTGACTTGTTGATTGACATGTTGATTAGTTATCTCATCCTAGGGTGTCTTCAATCAGGGTCAAAAGATTCATTGGCCTAAAACGAGTCCCAGAGTGAATAAATTAACTAGATTGGGACGCGTTATCACAACCATCCAAGGTTTCTGACGCTAAGCCCTATTTATTTAAAAAAGAAGACAAGATTTAGCATCAGAAAATAGCGCCCATTTCAGAAAGGTGCCATGAAGGAGAAATGCTATGTTTCTCCTTTATTTTCTGACTTTGCATGTGTGCTGCACTGTACAGCAAACATACAAAGTGGGAAAATATTTAAAGTTAGTCTAAGCATAGTATTTTGTACTGGAAGGTCACCCTTCCAGTACAAAATCTATGCTAGATTCACAGAGACACCCTTGCACTATGGTGCAAAGGTGTGTCCCTGGATCACGGTCACACATTTCTGTGCCAGCATTAGGGAGAGGGGAGGGGAATTCCATATTTCTGTAAATATGGCACTCTCCTGTTCTCTCATTCCCATGCACCATTTGTGGCTGTGCACTGTGCTGCGTGACAGACTGGTAAATCTGTCCCTAGACGTTTCAGGGTCTGTTAAAGAGAGATAGCAGATATCTGCATATATGGTCTATGCTGCTGTCACTCATATGCAAAGTGTAGTTGTGCTGGGAGAAATTAGAATGCTTTATTATGACTAATGAAGGAAGAGAGTACAACATGCAGAGGTGGACTATTTTAAATTAAAGTAATCTGATGTGTGACAGATGTATTCTTGCATATATGCCTTTCCTCATTGGCATTGACTGGCTTGGTGTTTAAGAGTTGATGTTGTTGCCTGAACCTTTAGTCGTATGCTTATGGTTTTTTGTTTGCCTGTGTACCTGACGTAGTTGTTGTTAGGGGTTCCAAAACCTGGATTACATAAGAAGGCTTCAGTCTCCTCTGATTGCAGTTGTTAGCGCGCCTGGTCTTTAGTAAGTAAACTTACAAGGGGACGTATATAGGTCGATGAACCTTTTGAATCGCATGGAGTATCCTAGTCATGCGGCGACTACTGAATCAATAGCTAACATCAATAATTAAGAAACATTCCATGGAAAACAGCTTAAAACCATCTACTCATGAATAACCACAACTTGGTAAAGAGTTAATCAATTTTATTTCCCTATTGATTACATTTCTAAATCACCCTCTAGTTCAATCTTTATTCAATACACTCAATTTATTAATTTATTAATAGAAAACATCATCCCTTGAAGGAAACATATGTGACAATGCAATTTCATAAACTAAGAATGCCAGCATTAATAGTGAAGTTCAGCAAAATAAGTTTGTCAGTTATTTGTCACTGTCAGCGTCACCCTTAACAGCCTACCTAACCAAGATTAGCATCAGCATGTGGGTTCTTCATGCAAAAACTTTTAGAGAAAACATTAATTTGGAAAAATCAATTTAAATGAGGATTTCTATAATCAGCGCAGTTGGTACCTAGAAGAAAAGGCATAAAAATCATCAGTCACATTTTCATAGCTATCTATCCAGGATGGATCAGAAACAAGTCAGACTTCGTCTTCAGGTCATCAATTAGTCAGCTACAGATCAGGCTCACAGAATATGAGCCCAATGTCAGCACCTCGGACAGCGTATCCTGATGTCATCAATTCTCTCCTCGCATTTCTCCCTATCATCTGAATGTTTAGCCCCTTGTCATGACATTTTATTAGGGCCCCCCCCGTCCATCCCCCTAATTTCTAATTGGTCAGGTAGTCAGCAGATATAACTTTAACCTATAGTATTTGTTTACCGAATCTGCTAATTTTAATATCAGTTCGTTCACAAGATGCGGATTGGTCCACTTTACGATGTCCTCATCATCCGGCTGTTCAGGTATCGAAATTTTGCATGTTCCTCTTTAGTCAGTGCCTTTAGCCTACTCTACACATAATTGTATCAAATTGTCTTCATCATCTCCTGTCCGCTGGTACACTGCAGAAAACTCTAGCTAAGCAACTTTAACATCGAACGGGTCAGGGTCAGTGCATGGTTTCAGTCCTTTTGCAAAGCGTTCAATATTTCAGCTCTCCGTGTAGGAGGCCTAAGAAGACTAGGCCTTTAGTTCAGCTAACTTGGCACTACAAATTAATGCAAAACACAGGTTATACATCTTATTATAAAATATTATTACATTTTTCTCATATATTTTCATTATTTCATACAGTTTCAGTTCTATTAGTACACATGGTGATCACACCCCGAGGGCACATTTTCAAACGTGCACATTATTTTCTCTATGAATAATTTCTCTATGCATTTCTCATTAGTAAACACATATGTGTCATTAATAATTTTCTAAATGAGCATATCTGCTTCAACAGTGTTTGCGCTAACAGTTTTTGGTAGCAGCTTGATGGTTAATTTCCTTGGAGAACTAGTTATGTGGTGATTATTTGTTATGGTGGTAGTTTAAGTTAGGGTTAGTTGTTCGTATTTTTATGAGGTTCGAATTTTGTTTTTCTGAAATGGCAATTGTAGCAAAGATGATGTCCCCATTAGCCCAGAAATGACTTTCCCAGATCCAGGATCCTGCTGGTAAAGTTGGGTATGTTCACTGCGTTTTTGTGATAGTGTGAAAGTGGTAGGTTGCGCTTGCGAAGGCTTAAGCAAACCGCAGGTGAATTGTGATGTATGTGAGGTAAAGTAAGAAGTCTGCGTACCCCAGTTAAGGTTTAGTAGGAGTGTGCGTACTTCGCAGTATGAGAGTAGGGAAGTCGTTGAATTTCACATGCTTGTGGAGCTTTGTGCTAAACAATTATCCACGTGGTTGTTGGTGATGTACAGACCCTGCGTGATCTAAGACTCCGGAGTATATTGACAAGTGTAGGAGACACTTGGTTCTATGTTGTAATGTGTCTGGTTTAGTAGCTTGATCGGGAGTGGTCAACAAGTCGGTGTGTGAGACAGATGAATAAAATACATTTTTCGACTGAGATTTGGCGAGTCCTATGTGCACCAGGACAGACCCATTGATCAGTTGAGAGTAAAGTTTGCGCGTCTAATTTTGCTTGCGAATGTGGGAGACTGAGAAAGAGGAATAGCCACATGAGCGAAAGGGTCATTAGTGAAAATCCGTAAGGTCTCTGAAGCGATTGTGTCTTTCCTGTAGTGAACCAGCAGGTTTGTTTTAGTTATTTGGTTAAAGTGCTCGCAATAATCTGCATTAGTTGTGTGAGTTGAAGTTTAAGGGGACAAGCCGCAAGACTTTGTCATCCGCTGTGTGTGGGTGTGATGTCAGAGTGTGCCGCGCTGGGATAGGTTGGTTAGTGAGAAGAGTCACGAGCGGATTGGCAGCCGTCTGTAAGATAAAATGAAGATTTTTAAGGCATTTAGAAGTGCGATGAAGGGTGATACTTACATTAAGGCATCAGTGGGGGAGCTGACCCCACCAGAAAATTCTCCAGCTTATACTGTGATGGAGGAGCGAGGTGTAGTACCATGTCTTTGCTTAAAGCAGTGGTGTAAGCTAACAAAGAAGTGAGGATCCTTAGCATTTCCAGAGCATGGAACATTTAATTTGGGAATTTTGGACGAACTGCAAATGGCATTATATGAGATGAAGCTGTTACCGAGACCAGCACAGTTTGTGGCTTTAGCAGTTTGGAAGCTGGTGGCCAGACAGCAACAAGAGATGAAATTCAAAAGGAGAATGAAAAGAGTAGAAACATCCTTAGTTGAAGCTAAGTGGGATTGGGAACAGAAAAGGTGGAGAACAGAGATGCTACAGGGTGTTAAATTGTTTACTGCAATTACAGAGGAAGACGAGACAGAGAAGGAAGATAATGCTAAAGAGAGTGAGAGTGCAGGGACAAAGAAAAAGAAAAAGCCTTATGCAGACGATGAGGACTCTGATGTTGAGGACATTATTACACAGCTGTTAAGGGATCGACCCCCACCCTTTGGAACTTATTCAGGGGGTCCAAGTACTAGTGCTGTTACAACTGCTCCAGCACAAGCATCGGAAACAGAGGGGGCAGTGCAGGCAGACAGTGGACAGATACCACGGGTGTACAGAGTACACCTAATGCAGGGACTATTACTGTGGTTCAAGCACAGATGCATCCACCATCGATACAGAGAATGTATCCAGATGTGCCGGTCCTTTAGACGATTTTGAACTTAGTGGTGCCATCGGAGCAAGTGCTCCCGAAGCCAATGCTAGCTCAGACAGAGCCAACTCCAATGTTACTGCCTGCGGCACAGCCACAGGGTTTGCCGAAGTTTACAACAATAACAGGAAGCCAGTCAGATATTACACCAGTCATGAATCAGGCAATGGGAGTAACTTTTCCACAAGGTGTGAATGTCAGGGCAGCTCCAGATGCAATATAGCTACTGATTACTGTTGGTCCAGCGGTACCCTTATTCGCTCAAAAGAAAGTGAGTGCCGGAGAGCAGAGTGGAATGTCACAGAATCTTGTGAGAAGGGGAGTGAGTGATCCTGTACAGATGATGTCGTCTGTGGGTCAGACTTTCAATGGATATAGACCATTAATGGATCTTAGTCAACTTGTAGCATTTCCAGATGCAGTAAATGGCCTGAATGTGAGTCAAAGTTTGAAACTTTTGAAGCCGCAAACTCCAGGTGCAGTGATGCAACAGGTACCAGTGCCAAATGCAAGTAACATCTCGTTACAGGGATTGTCAGCGCAGCAATTGAGTGAATGGTTAGATAGACTAAATACACCTCAAAATACATCCAAGGGTGAAAAGCAGATAAATCATGTGAGGTTAAATATAGAAGAAACTGAGTTAATTGAGGGAACAATGGGTATGAACAGGTTAGAGTCCTACACAGAAAGAGAGCTGAGGTATTTGTGCCCAAAGATTACAAAAGAAGTAAGTAAAATACATCAGAAATTGGCAGAGCTAGCAGAGAAACATGACATTGAGATTGAGAAAACAAACAAAGCATTTGAAACGCAGTTACAGGTTAGATTTTGAGGCAAAGGATTTTAAACATATGATATCAGCAGGAATGAAGGCTCACTTGAAAGAATTGCTGCTGAGTGCTCAGATCTGGGGAGCATTAGAGAAATGGGGAGGTAGATGGGCAAAGAAGAAGGATAAGTGGAAGCGAGATTCGCAAGAGGGGTTTGAAGATGTTCAGAAACTAAGGGAATCAGTAAAGATGCTTCCGATGAGAGAGATTCCAGGGGGGCAGTTTGTTCCTGTCCCATGGCACTGGAGTGATATATTGTCATTCACAAATGATTATCCAAAACTGAGAGAGAAACCGGTCAAGTGGTATCAGCAGACAGACAGATTTGTGAAACTTTCTAAATGTTTGTGGGAAGACTTAAACACACTGTTGGAGATAGTGGTTCCAGCTGACTTGTGGGTCGAGTGTAAGAGAGCAGTGGATTGGCCAACAAGTGAACCAGAAAGGAATAAAGTAACAGGTACACCTTCACCTGAGGTAATGAAACATTATTATAAGGTAATTGAGTTTCTAAAGACAAGAATTCCTCCCAAAAATATTGATTGGCAGAGAATCGACAGAATGGTTCAAGAGTCTAAAGAGTCAATACATACCTATTATTAAAGATTGTTAAAAGCGTTCAAGGAGTACATTGGTAAGGAAGCAATTGAACCGAAAGACATGTTGCATTTTCTGTTTAGGTTCGTCGAAGGTTTGAGACCAGAAGTAGGGCAAATGATTAAGAGTCATTTGATTTGCTGGCAGGCAAAGTCAATTGATGGAAGTGTTGCAGTATGCAAAATACTGTAGTGATGAGATTGAATTGAAGCAGAAAAAGCTGAAGGAGAAGGCAATAGTGATGCAAATAAAGGCAGCTCAAACAGGAGTGCAGGGAGCTTAAGTACCGCCTATGCCGCTGCAGCAGAGAACTGTTATGTTCCAGCCTCAAATGCGCGGTAGAGGTCGTGGAGTTGACATGATGCGTGGTCCGGAGTTGGGTACTGTAGTGGAAGAATGACATGCAGGGGATGAAAAAGATGTTACCATGTCATTTGTGCGGAAACGTGGGACACTGGAAGTGGGAGTGTCCATTGATGGCGTCATTCAGCAAGGTGGTGATGTCAGTTCATTTCAAACTGTGAAGGTCCCACGAGTGAAAGGATTTATTCCTAATGTTTAGCATTGAGTGCAGAATTTCCAACCCGTGCAGCAAATGGAAGTGCCACGTGCACAATTAACACAGTTGCAACCAGTACAGCAGCAGGTTCCCATGGCACCTAGACAGCAAATGCAGATACCTCAAGCCTGATGGAGCAGCAACAGGTGATGCTTACTCAGCAGGTCACAGGTCAGAGACAAGACAGAAGTAATGACACAGTACACCAATTTCCATTTTACAGTGAGGATGAAAAAAACGAAGAATGGATGAGTGACAGTTCGGATGAAGGACCGTGTATGCTTGCAGCATCCTTAAAAGTAGATCAGAGAGGACCTTTTGTGAAGGGAAAGGTGATGGGTTACAAGGTCTCATTTTTGGTGGACACAGGAGCTACACTCTCTAAAGTGAGAAGTGTGGTAGTTCTGAATTTACCTCTTTCAGGCAGAACAGTTCAAGATGTGGGAGTGGAGAATAGACAGTAGACAAACCCAATCAGAGAACCAGTGCAGGTTGAGATCGGCAATTACCAAGGACTACATAAATTTGTAGTATGTGATTCGAGACCAGTATCCCTACTGGGAAGAGATTTACTGTGTCAAACAAAATGCTCCATTAATTGTTCGGACACCGGAATAGAAGTTCAAACTAATAGCGATGATGAAGAAGAACAGGTGACTGAAATGGTGGTTAATAATGCTAGTAAGGAATACCCATTGATTTAATTTTTCCCAATGTTCACTGTGAAAGAATTACAGTGAACGTTGAAAGAAGAAGTATGGGACCTGACAGGTAAAGAAGTAGGTCTGATTAAGGGAGTGGAGCCGATTAAGATCACTTTGAAGACAAATGCAGTATTTTCGCAACGTCCACAGTATAACATGCCACAAGATGTGCTGATGAAGGTGGCACAAATAATTGGAGATTTTCTAAAACAAGGAGTTTTGAAGGAAGTGTTAAGCAGTCCATGTAATTCACCAATAATGGGCTGAAAGAAGCCATGTGGAAAAGTGCGCGTTGTGCAGGACTTGCAAACGATTTAGTGGTCACGTGTTGTCCAGTGGTGCCAAATCCAGCAGTGATACTGTTTCAGATTCCTTGCGATACAGAGTGGTTCACAGTGGTTGACTTGTCACAAGCTTTCTTTTCCGTGCCTCTTCATGAGGATAATCAGTTTCTTTTTAGTTTCAAATTCCTAGACAGAGTCTACAGCTGGTGCAGGCTTCCACAAGGGTATATGGAGTCACCATCACTGTTCAATCAGATTTTGAAAAAGAACCTGGAGTCACTGGAATTGCCATACCAATCGACTTTAGTGCAAAACAATGATGATTTGCTGATTGCATCCAGAAAAGGGACGAGTGTAAGTATGACTCGATTGCCCTGTTGAATCATTTGGGGAATTTTGGACATAAGGTCTCACCTGTAAAACTGCAGTATTGTCAGAAATCAGTGAAATACTTGGGGCATCAGATTGAAAAGGGATTAAGGAGAATCTCCAGAGAAAGACTTACTATGATACTGCAGAGAAGTCCTATGACTTCGCAGAGAGATGTCAGAATGTTTTTGGGAATGGTGGGGTACTGTAGACAGTGGATCCCAAACTTTGCTGGGATTGCGAAACCCCTACAGCAGTTGACACACAAGGAAGTTACAGATCCCATTACCCTAGATGAAGATCAGATGAAAGAGTTCACTGAATTGAGAGAGAGTTTGTGCAGAGCTCCAGCGTTGGGAATGCCTAATTACACAAAGCCATTCACATTGTTTTGTCATGAACGTGATGCTTGTTCTTTGTCTGTGTTGACACAGGTCCATGGAGGTGCTTATCGCCCAGTAGCCTATTTTTCAGCTACCTTGGACCCGGTACCACACTCTGTTGAAATTTTACTAACAAGGACGAAAACGCAATACTTGACGGGTGTAAGATTGACAAGGTATGAGACAAGCATATTGGGTGCTCCAATTGTGGCATTGAAAAGATGTACAGTGTTGAATCCAGAGACATTGCTTCCAAGTTATACTGTTGAAATTGAAAAAGAAGAAGAAATTGAGCATGACTGTCTTGAGGTAACTGAGTTGTGTACAAAACTAAGACCCAATATTAGAGACATGCATTTGGAAGAAAATGACCAAATTGTCTTTGTTGATTGTTTATGTCTCAGAGATGGAACAGCGACATTGAGAGCAGGATATCCAGTATGCACAATCACAGGCATGCTAAAAGCTTCCTGGCTTCCAGGTGTATACTCTGCACAAGTTGCAGAATTGGTAGCTCTTACTAGAGCATGCTATGTTTCTGCAAGACTAAGAGTCACAATCTATACAGATGGCCAATACGGATTTGAAATTGTTCATGACTTTGGCCAGTTGTGGTTGCAGAGAGGTTTCATGACCCCAACTGGAACACCAGTGAGAAATAGCGACAGAATAAAAGAGTTATCGTATGCAATACAGTTACCTGAACAAATTGCAGTGGTAAAATGCAGTGCACATCAAAAGACGCAAGATTACATTTCATTGGGAAATGGAAATGCAGATAAAGTCGCAAGGCTCTGCGTATTGAACTGTATATCTTTTAAACACAAGTGGGAATTGATGCCTGAGGAAGAGAATAATTGCACAAGTTATGCCTTAAAAGTGATTGATACTCTATAAGAACTGAAAACCTTGCAGGAAAATGGAAACAAAGAGGAGAAACGGCTTTGGGTAAAGTTGAAATGTATCCAAAGACCTAATGAAATTTGGGTTTCTGAGGAAGGTCAGATGGTGTTGCCCAATAGTTGATTGTCTCAGATGGCCAGGTACTACCATGGCCAGGCACATATTGGAAGGGATGCCATGGTCAGGTTGTTCAAGGTTGATTGGTTCAATCCAAAATTCAGACAAGTAGCAGAGGCAGTGTGTCATTGATGTGTAATTTGTCAGCAACTAAATGTTGGAAAAGGGACAGTGGTGAATTTGAGCCACATTGGAAGAGCAGGGGGTCCATTCAGCAGAATGCAGTTGTATTTCGTTGAGATGCCTGCATGTGGTGGGTTGAAGTACATGTTGGTGATTGTGTGTGTCTTTAGTCATTGGATCAAAGCATACCCCACACGAAGAAATGACAGTCTCACAGTAGCAAAGCTGTTGCTTAGAGAGTTAATACCACAGTTCGGATTTCCGATCTCTTTAGAATCAGAAAGGGGAACTTACTTCAATAAGGAGGTGATCAAACTCTTATGTGCAGCATTAAACATTGAGCAGAGGTTGCATTGTAGCTATCGCCCAGAAGCCTCAGGACTAGTGGAACAAATGAATGGTACATTGAAATCAAGAATTGCCAAGATATGTGTCGCAACCAATCTGAAATGGCCAGATGCATTACCTTTGGTGTTGATGGCAATCCGAAATATACCGGACAGGAAGACAGGACTGTCACCCCATGAGATCGTCATGGGCAGAGCAATGAGATTGCCAGCACTTCCAGCCAATGCACTTGTCAATGTTACAGATTATATGGTGTTAGACTACTGCAAGGGTCTGGCTGATGTGGTTCGCTCTTTCTCTGAGCAGGTGCAGGCTGCTACCTTGCCACCCATCCATGACCCAGGTCACAATTTGAGAGCTGTAGATTGGGTTGTCATCAAAAAGCACATTCGCAAGACCTGTTTGGAACTGCATTGGAAAGGTCCATACCAGGTGGTGCTAACAACTATGACAGCTGTAAAGTGTGCAGGAATGCCAAACTGGATACATGCCAGCCATACAAAGAGAGTGGTGAGTCCGCAAGATCATGAAGAATTGTTGGTGAGAGCCCCAACAACAGCGAAACAAGTGAATGTAAATGAGCCAGAACAAGAGCAAGCTGAACCTGAGGTTGAACCTGAGCTTGTGGAAGATGGGTCTACCACCCCTTTAAGAGACGAGAGTGAAGAATTACAAGAGGGTGAGCAAGAGCCTAACTCAACGAATACAGCAGGAGAACCAAGCACAACAGGGTTTCTCCCAGAAGCAGATGGTGCTGGAAGGCAAACAGAGCGGGCGCCAGATCAAGAGGGTGAAAGAGTTGAGACGGATCAAAGTCAAGGTGATTCGACTCCTCCTGAACCCGTTGCAGAGTCCATCAAGAAAAAACATCATAGAGAAAGAAAAGGGAAAGAGTCCAATCCTAAGGAGAATATTGACAGAAGGAACAAGAAAAGGAGATAATTGGCCTGAATCGCAAATTGGGAAAAAGAAGGAATTGGTCATAAATGAAACAATAGAGGAAGATGTGGATACTACGAGAAAGGAAGATTTAAGTGAAGGACAATTAGGTGGTGAACGAAGGTTGAAAAGAAAGAGAGTAGCAAGTCCAAGATACGCAGGTCCTGAGTGGGCATATGCAGCTACAAGTGAATGGCAACACAGGTTTATGTCCTTTTGTTTTGATAGTGATGTTCTGAGTACTTTGATGTAACCTGAAGGCGATCAAAAAGACTGAGTTGTTGAGCTGATCTAAAGAAAATATGAAAAGAAAGACTGTTGAAATAAAACCAGAAAAGCCATTGATAACCTGATATGACAATCTAAACTGGATGTGACAAGCTGCAAACCGATTTTGACAAAGGAGAAAGGGTTCCTAGGTGTGAAACTGAACTGTGAGAAAGAAATATTTTTCTTCATTTTTTATTTTTCTGTTGCACTTTATCTAAGAGTTGCTTCTACTTTCTGATGATTCTTTACAGAGCATGGCTAAGTTAAATAACCAAGTTAAGAATACTAGGTATTGTAGGTATGTGAGTAGCAATTATGTGTGGAATAATGTTTATAATAATGATTGTGGAAATGTCTATTCAAGATATGAAAAGGGCTAATATTGTTTCTGTTCCTGAGACTACTACACTAACAGCTTTAGAAAGGTTTAAGTTAGATGAGAAATACTTGCATGACCATACTAATGCTCAAGGCGAGCTTTCTTCTAATGTATTCTATCGCTTATTGAGTGAGTATGTTGAGACGATGGATGCAAGGTATTGTCTTGTGTGTATGCAAATTCCTTTCTCTGTGGAAGAAGGGGTTACGTACTATAGTCTGCCATTAACATATGGCATAAGCTGTAGTCTGCTACTAACAAGATTCTATAATCAAGAGTATATACAGTATTTTTATTCAATCTATGACCTTGTGTTTTCTTTTGTTCCTATTATTAGATATTTGAGTAAAATAGCTAAAGAGCATGATATAGTATTAGTTAGAGGCTTCTTTGAACTGACATTAACGTTTGACCCCACGTACACTCACAAGAATAATCTGACATGCTTACTCACCCCGTTAGAAAAGAGCTTTATATGGCATACTGATTACAGGAGGAAGGCATTGAAGGAGAAGTTAGAGAAAGGATTAGAGAAGAGGACTTATAAGAATGATTATGCTTACACTGCTATTAAAAACAAAGGGAAATTAGCTTTAGATGCATTACCTGTAGGGAAGCTTTGTATATATAGGCCACAATCACGCACTGTCACTTTATTTCTGGGAACTAGTGAATGTAGGCATGTGTTATTGTTTCAGAGTAAATGGACTTTCATGCTGAATGGCCAGGACCCTGCGATTCCTGGGATCTACTATATTTGTGGACTTAATGCTTATTACCCTCTTCCTAGAGGATGGTATGGGACATGCTATTTGGGGATAGTTTTCCCTAATATTTATCAGATAGATGATTTTAAGAAGTTTCCGAAAGTGACTGAATTACATCGTAAGCAACAGAGGAGGGAAACCTCTTCTGCAATTGTGGGAGATATGTTTGGAGCAGTAGTTCCTTCTGTAGCAGTTATTATGAATGCAATCAAGATACGAAAGTTGTCTACTAGTGTGGATAACATGCTGACAAATTTTACAGGGGCAATACTCCTGTTAGATACTGAATTAGCTGCGGATAGAGCTATGACGCTTCAAAATAGGCTTGCTTTAGACATACTTTTAGCGAAAGACGGTGGAGTCTGTAGGATGATTAATGCTAGGCATTGTTGTTCTTACATACCTAATAATAATGAGATAAAATACTTACTTACTAACTTAACTAATTTGAGTAAGGATTTGAAAGAATTGAGAGACCCAGGGGTTTGGGAAAAGGTTGGAAAAGGATTTGCTTCAGAGGACTATTGGTGTAGTCAAATTTGGAATGGGGTATTATTGAAAACTGTACATGGAATATTAATTGTGATTGCTTGTAGATTATGGGGTGTATACAAATTATGGCAAAGAATACAATTAAAAAGGTCTAAAAATAATCAGAGGAGGGAAGAACAACCCAGGGGAAGAATCTTTAGAGAAAATCTGAGAAGAAGGCAGAATACATCAGAGATTGAATTGTTAAATGATGGTAAAGAAAAGTGTGATGACATATTTAGTCATCAGAGGAGGAACTGTTGAAGCAGATATGCTAATTAAGAAAATTGTTAATGATAAATGTGTGTTTAGTAATGAGAAATGCGTAGAGAAATTAATCATAGAGAAAATAATGTGCACGTTTGAAAATGTGCCCTCAGGGTGTGATCACCATGGGGGTGATTCTGACCGCGGCGGACGGCGGTCGCCGCCCGCCAAGCGGTTCCCGCCGAAAGACCGCTCCGCGGTCAAAAGCCTGCGGCGGTCATTCTGGCTTTCCCACTGGGCTGGCGGGCGACCGCCGAAAGTCCGCCCGCCAGCCCAGCGGGAAACACCCTTCCCACGAGGACGCCGGCTCAGAATGGAGCCGGCGGAGTGGGAAGGTGCGACGGGTGCAGTTGCACCCGTCGCGAATTTCAGTGTCTGCAAAGCAGACACTGAAATTCTTTGTGGGGCCCTCTTACGGGGGCCCCGCGGCACCCCCTACCGCCATCCTGTTCCTGGCGGGAGACCCGCCAGGAACAGGATGGCGGTAGGGGGTGTCAGAATCCCCATGGCGGCGGAGCGCGCTCCGCCGCCATGGAGGATTCTCAAGGGCAGCGGGAAGTCGGCGGTACACCGCCGACTTTCCGTTTCTGGCCGCGGCTGAACCGCCGCGGTCAGAATGCCCAGCGGTGCACCGCCAGCCTGTTGGCGGTGCTACCGCCGACCTCCGCCATGGCGGTAATTACCGCCAGGGTCAGAATGACCCCCCATGTGTACTAAAAGAACTGAAACTGTATGAAATTATGAAAATATATGAGAAAAATGTAATAATATCTTATAATAATGAGATGTATAACCTATGTTTTGCATTAATTTATAGTGCTAAATTAGCTGAACTAAAGGCCTAGTCTTCTTAGGCCTCATACATGGAGAGCTGAAATATTGAACACTTTGCAACAGGAATGAAACCATGCACTGACCCTGGCCCATTCAATGTTAAAGTTGCTTAGCTAGAATTTTCTGCAATGTACCAGCGGGCAGGAGATGATGAAGACAATTTGATACAATTATGTGTAGAGTAGGCTAAATGTACTTTCCCAGGACTTGAACAATGAAGGCACTGACTGAAGAGGAACATGCAACAATTTCAATACCTGAAGAGCCAGATGATGAGGACATCGTAAAGTGGCCAATCCGCATCTTGTGAACAAACTGATATTAAAATTAGTAGATTTGGGAAACAAATACTATAGATTAAAGTTATATCTGCTGACTGACTGACTAATTAGAAATTAGGCGGATGGACTGGGGGACCCTTATAAAAAGTCATGACAAGGGGCTAAAACTTCAGATGATAGGGAGAAATGCGAGGAGAGAATTGATGATGTCAGGAGACGCTGTCCGGGGTGCTGACATTGGGCTCATACTATGTGAGCCTGATCCGTAGCTGACTAATTGATGACCTGAAGACGAAGACAGACTTGTTGCTGATCCATTCTGGATAGGTAGCTATGGAAATGTGACTGATGATTTTTATGCCTTTTCTTCTAGGTACCCCCTTTTGCTGATTATAGAAATCCTCATTTAAATAGAATTTTCCAAATTAATTTTTTCTCTAAAAGTTTTTCACATGAAGACCTACATGCTGATGCTAATCTTGGTTAGGTAGGCTATTAAGAATGACGTTGACAGTGACAAATGACTGACAAACTTATTTTGCTGAACTTCGCTATTAATGGTCGTATTCTTAGTTTATGAAATTGCATTGTCGCATATGTTTCCTTCAAGGGATGATATTTTCTATTAATGAATTAATAAATTGAGTGGATTTAATAAAGATTGAACTAGTGGGTGATTTAGAATTGTATTCAATAGGTTTTTTAATTAACTCTTTACCGAGTTGTGGTTATTCATGAGTAGATGGTTTTAAGTTGTTTTCCATGGAATGTTTCTTGATTATTGATGTTAGCCATTGATTCAGTAGTCGTCGCATGACTAGGATACTCCATGCGATTCAAAAGGTTCATCGACCTTTACGCGTCCCCTTGTAAGTTTACTTACTAAGGACGAGGCGCGCTAACACAGTCCACCTGTGTACAATGATTTAGTAGGATGGACAAGGGAGGTATTTTTTGTCCAAGACCTGCACTGAGTACAGCTGGCTAAGGCAGTGTCCAGTAGTGGCAGCCCCCATTTTAAGGACTCTGGGAGTTAAGTTCTGTTCTGACCTTGGGTGTTGCTTAGTTCTATCATGGAATAGCTCTATATTGATTCCACATCCTTTTCTTGGATAGAGCCCAGTCTTTCCTTTGTTGAATTTTGGATGGTTTTGAATGCTTTTTGTCTTGGCAGTCAAGGAATTTCAGGGTGTTGTTGCCTGTACTGAGAATGTTGTTTCCCCCAGCAGACTTTTAGTACAGTCCCCCAGCAGACTTTTAGTATAGTTATGAATAAATGAAGTTACCTGCTCTGGGAGTGTTGCTGAAATTAGCTTTGCCATTGATGGCTCTGTGGTTGATAACAAGTGCCCTGAAAGACAGAGCATCTAGCTTTTGGTGGCCAGTGTAAAGCCTGAAACACCATTCTGTCTGCTAATATATGTTATCAAAATAATTACTGCTAATGGTTGTGGTTAGGTGTGAAATATGTAAAATAAGTACATGTTGCCCATGATGGTTTTTCTGTTACCCTTGGCATGGTGATTAATCAATAGCCATGGCATTTATTATCCTACCTAAAGCACTGCAGAGAAAGTACCACAATTTCTTCTTGAGAAAGCTGGAGACCACACAGGATCTCACCTGTTGAATTATCAAGGGAGTAGGTCTGTTTGCATGTATATAGGCAAGCTGCACTTACCTGTGGTTTCTCCATGGCCAACCATGGATGGCTATGCTTGTTGCCTGGGTGGTAGTCTTTTTATGTAATTGAGTAACCACACACTTAACTATATCAGAAGTTGCCGCCTGCTGGTGATAAATTGCACCACTGGTCACAAAAAAAATATAGTTGTCATGGAAAGTGAATGTTGGGATGGTAATGTCACCTGCATGGTTTACAAGTTTGTTCAGTGGCCTGCATGCCCAAAATGGGAGGTAGCCTATACAATAAAGTGGAGAAAGAGGAGACATTCTTCCCTGTAGATATTCAATTAGGTCCACTAGACAGAGGGCTGCTGATTTATCTTCCTGAAGACTGAGTCTGAAGTCTGACAAATGTACTCAATTTTATTGACTCAAATATCAATCAGATCTGATCAAAATAAAATAGGCTCTCTTGGTGTGCTCTGTGTCCATGTGATCACTATTTGTACTAGAATTATGCTAATAGCATAAATCTAGGAGTCAGTCTCAAGACACACTGTGTCAGATGAGCATGGAAGTTGAATCCATATAAACAAAATTTTGAGGCCACTGAGTGTAATTTAGTTTAAATGTATTCAGCCTTCAGGCTCATCTGACACAATGCGTCCTGGGGCTTACTTGCAGATTCCAGCTATCAGCATCATTCTGCCTGAAGATTGCCATTAAGTGAATGGTAGGAGGAAAGGGTGGGCTGCATTTCCTGTTGTCAGGGTGTAAAAAGTACTGCAGAATGGAGCCAGACTTTTGTTTGTCTTTCTGTTCACTGCCAGTTGTGGCTGTTGATAGCCAGGAGCAGACTGTTTAATCCTCTTTGTGCCTCTGTTGTGGGCACATAAGATGTTGTTGACCAGGTGGGAATAACCTTAGAAAAACAAAAGGCATACATAAACAAGCAGAAAGAAACATATTGGGTATTAAGAGAAACACAGAATGAACTGTGAAAAGTTAAAGATTGAGGGAAATTTATATCCTTGCCAGGAAATGAGGAAAAAAGACTGGAATGTTGAGAAGAAGAAATGGCGTGTTATTGTAGTGGAAAACAGGCCCCATGGTTAAGGATAAAAGTATGCAATGCAGTTATGCATGTACATAAGGGCTGCAAAAGAAAGGGCCATTCTGCAAGGATTTGCAGAGGTGAACATCCAGGTGTATACTTGGGAGGGTTCAACAACCAAGGAAAAAATAAAATGTGGGAAACAAATGATGTAAAGGAAGAATATACATATATAGAAGTTATGTGATGTAGGTTGGAACAAAATGGACCATACTGTATCTTGCAATTTGAGAGAAATACATGTGCAGCTTTTAACAGATTCAGAGTCAGGTATACATTAAGAAGGGAAAGTTTAATTCCAGTGTTTGGAGGTAAAATATATGATTAAAAAAAAACAGTATAGTAAATAGCATACTTGGAAGCAGATGTAGGGCCTAATGAAAAGTTTGGTGGACCAAGCCATACTTGCAGTGGTGGCCCAACTGCTGCAATCTTGGCGGTCTGACCACCAGATTGCGATTCTAGCGGTCGGACCGCCAGGAGGCTGCTGCCACCACCAGGATCATGAATCTCAATGGGTTGGCAGCAGTGCAAGTCGTGGTCAAGCACAGTGGTGCCGAGGTCGGCACCCCTGTGCTGATCACAACTAGCCTTTCCGCCAGTCTTTTCATGGCGGAGTCACTGCCATGAAAAGGATGGCAGAAAGGCAGGAACTGGGTCACAAGGGGGCTCCTGGACTGCCCATGACCATGTCGTGGGCAGTGCAGGGGCCCTCCTGTCGGCACACTCGTAATGCGCACTGTCTGTCAGCACACAAGTAATGCACACTGTCTGCCATCACAGACAGTGCGCATTTCGAGTGTGCTGCGGGCACCGACAGTGCGGCAGCATTGGCCTCGCCTCTCCCTGAGAACCGAAACCAGTGCTGCTGCACTGTCGGTGCTTGCCGGCCCGGCGAGGAACTCATAATACAGAGGTTGAGGGTCTGCTGGCTTTGTGGCAGCATCTCGATCATCTTAGTGGCAGTCCGACGGCCAGACCGCATCAGTCGTAATGAGGCCCTTAGTGTCAGGTGCTAGCCGGCGCCTACAGGGCCGATCGGGAGATTGTAGTCATTAGGGACTACACCTCCCATGAAGCCCAGCGCGGTAGAGATCGCGTAAGAGTCAGCACACCCCGGAAAGGGTGTGCGTTATTCTGTGCTAATGAGGCAGGTCGGAGCCTCAACGAGGTCGGAGCGGACGGCGTTCCCAAGGGGGAAATCATCGGCGGCCGGAAAAGAGGAATGAGATTCATCAGGGCCCCCTCCTGGAAACTGACATTTTACCGGCAGAAGGAGTTCCTAGCTGCTCCTCCGTTCAAGATCCAAGTACTAAGGAGGTGGTAAGCGGCAAGCTGTGCTACTTGCCGGAGGCTATCGCCTTTCCTTATTTCTGCATTCCTTATGGCCAGGTTGTGAGTGACTGTCATATACTGGAGCACCTTACCTTTTGATATACCATAATAAAGGAACGGCGATCTTATGAGACATAGGTGGTCATTCTGACCCTGGCGGTCTTTGACCGCCAGGGCGGAGGACCGCGGGAGCACCGCCGACAGGCCGGCGGTGCTCCAATGGGGATTCCGACCGCGGCGGTAAAGCCGCGGTCGGACCGGCACCACTGGCGGGCTCCCGCCAGTGTACCGCCGCCCCATTGAATCCTCCACGGTGGCGCAGCTTGCTGCACCGCCGCGGGGATTCCGACCCCCCCTACCGCCATCCAGATCCCGGCGGTCGGACCGCCGGGATCCGGATGGCGGTAGGGGGGGTCGCAGGGCCCCTGGGGGCCCCTGCAGTGCCCATGCCACTGGCATGGGCATTGCAGGGGCCAACGTAAGAGGGCCCCTACATGTATTTCACTGTCTGCTGCGCAGACAGTGAAATACGCGACGGGTGCAATTGCACCCGTCGCACAGCTTCCACTCCGCCGGCTCGATTCCGAGCCGGCTTCATCGTGGAAGCCTCTTTCCCGCTGGGCTGGCTGGCGGTCTGAAGGCGACCGCCCGCCAGCCCAGCGGGAAAGTCAGAATGACCGCCGCGGTCTTTCGACCGCGGAACGGTAATCTGACGGCGGGACTTTGGCGGGCGGCCTCCGCCGCCCGCCAAGGTCAGAATGAGGGCCATAATCTTTTGGCTTTTTTTTGGCAGCAATTCAGAATGAGATTTACTGTTTGCAGGATTCCAAACAGCCGGGACAAATGATTCTTGTCAATATTCAATGAGATATGAACGAGTTACTTCTTCAAATATACGTGACATTAACAAAAGGCTCAGTGTGTTAACTGAATCATAGGAAGAAGTGCAAAATAGATTTTCTTCACCTTATTCCTTCTCCTCATGTTTGTTTCTTTATACGTACTGTAGTATTGTTTAGGAGGAAGGGCGGTGAGACCCTTAAGTGATTATTAGTGGCCGTAGTTGGCTTGGGGCATCCATTGGTGATACTGATGGAACATAGTCAGACTTTGGACTAGTTCTGCCCTTATGAGTTATGGGCAGGCCAGGTCGTTTTGGTTTTAGTGAGACCTTATGAGAATAGACAGACAATGTGATAATTAACACTGTGTATTTTTCTTTACAGTTATCCCGTCCCTGCTGATCCTTCCCCTTCCTTCCCTCGCCTGATTACTCCAATGCACTGTGGTTTTTTATCGGTGACTTGGTGGTGTCGGGAGGTGGACCTTGTTTGCATCACACCGAGTCTGAGGAGTACCTACACCGTGACAGAATAACGCACCCACGAATAATACTCCTCCTGCTCGGTGTAATGCAAAGATGGCATCTATGGATGATGTATTACAGGCGTTAGTGGTAGTGCAGCAAGAGTTGGCAAATTCTAGGGTGGAGGCAGCGGCCCTAAGGGACAAGGTAGAAAGGCTTACTAGGAATCCCTTCGATGCCTCAGCATCTACACCGCAGGTAACCGTGAATGTCTCCCCTCCAATCCCTTTGGCCAGTCCGGAACGGTTTTCAGGGGACCCCAGGAAAGTTCAGGCTTTTTTAACGCAGTTGTCTCTTCAATTCTCTTGTAGACCGGCGTCTTTTCCCTCTAACCTTTCCAGGGTAATGTTCGCTATTTCTTATCTCTCGGGAGATGCAGCTAACTGGGCAGTGCCGGTAGTTAGAAACGATGACCCCTTATTATCGGATTGGAATGCCTTTCGGTCGGCCTTTGAGAAGGTGTTTGATCACAGAACAACCACCTTTAGTGCTGATAGAGAATTGCTGGAGCTGAGACAGGGGAGGTCTGACCTGGTTACTTATCTTACGACCTTCAATAGACTGGTGGCGGAATCAGAGTGGCCAGAGGAGAAGAGAATGTCTCTCTATTATCAAGGATTAAGAGACGACATGAAGGATATCCTAGCCCAAATAGATCCACAGCCTTCCACGTGTACTGAACTTGTGAATCTTACCTTGAGATTGAATCAGCGGCTAGCAGAGAGAAGGGGAGAGCGTAGAGCGGGTGATAGGCGGCCGGGCATTCCAGAAAGGGAGGGGCGACCAGTTCCTAATTCCCATGATTTATGCGGGGAACCTATGGAAGTGGGAGCCGTTAGGGCACCTCTGTCAAGGGCCGAAAAAGAGAGTAGGAGGGTACAGGGGTTGTGCATGTATTGCGGCAGGAAGGGTCATTATGTGAGAGAGTGTCCCCAAAACCCAAGAAAAAGGTTCTCCTACTCCCCCACTCAAAAGGCCGCGGTGACGTCAGGGAAGATATCAGAGAAAGAGGATTTGCCCTTTATAGAACCCCTACCGGGGTTCCGGTTGACTTCTTTAACCCTCTTGCCACAAGAAGAAAAGGCGTCACACCTTTTGTTATCCGTAGAGCTGGTGTCCCAAGATCGAACCCATCCTGTGTGGGCAATGATAGACTCAGGAGCCACGGGAAATTTCATAGATGAGGGGGTGGTTAAGAGACTGGGACTTCCGAGAATTCCAAGAAAGAACCCCGAAATAGTGTTGGCAGTTGACGGTACACCACTGAAGTCTGGACCCCTTACTGAACAAACTGAGGATGTGGGGTTGGTTTTCAATGGAGTATCTCCGGCACGCAGAGAAATGATCAGGCTAGATATAATAGAGGCTCCTCAGTATGAAATAATTTTGGGAATGCCCTGGCTAAGAAAAAGCAATCCTGTTATCGATTGGCAAACCAAGACGGTTAGTTTTCAGTCCTTGAGGAGTGAGAAAGTCTGTTTCTTATATGATAACCCCCCCGCGTTAGCGTTGGCTCAAGGGTTACAGTTGGCCACAGTGGTGGAGAAAGCTGTGATATTGCCCTCTGTTTACGCCAAGTTCAAGGATTTGTTCGACGAAGGTCAGGCGGAGACATTGCCACCCCATCGTATATACGATTGCAAGATAGATCTGATTCCGGGAGCACTCCTTCCTTCTTGTAGGGTATATGCTCTATCAGACCCAGAAACCAAACATTTGCGAAGATATCTGGACCGCTTCCTGGAAATCGGGTTCATTAGACCATCTTGTTCTCCGGCAGCTTCTCCACTCTTTTTCATAGCTAAAGCGAATAAAGAGTTGAGAACCTGCATCGATTATCGAATGCTGAACAAGAACACGATAAGGAATAGATACCCTCTTCCCCTCATTCCTGTGTTATTGGAACAGGTGAAAGAGGCAAATATCTATACAAGGTTGGATCTGAAGGGGGCTTACCATCTGGTCAGAATCCGTGAAGGGGATGAGTGGAAGACGGCGTTCAAGACCCGTTATGGCCTGTTTGAATACTTGGTAATGCCGTTCGGGTTGTGTAACGCCCCGGCGGCTTTCCAGTACTTTCTGAACGATGTTCTCAAAGAATACGTAGACCACTTTGTGATCGTTTATATAGATGACATATTGGTGTATTCTACCTCCCTAGAGCGGCACATGGAACATGTTTCCCTAGTACTCCAAGCATTGCAACAGCACCATCTTTATTGCAAACTGAGCAAATGCGAGTTCCATGTACAGAAGGTTGAGTTCTTGGGGGTGGATTTAAGCCCGGAAGGGTTATGCATGTCGACAAGAAAAATACAGGCGGTTCAAGAGTGGCCAGTGCCCACTAGTGTGAGAGACGTGCAATGCTTCCTGGGGTTTTCCAATTAATACAGAAGATTCATCTGTCATTTTTCCCACATTGTGTCACCTATAACAAGGTTGCTAAGAAAGGGTGTGTCTTTTGCTTGGTCAGAGGAGGCAGAGGAGGCCTTCTGCTTCTTAAAACAGGCCTTCTGCTCAGCGCCTATACTTCAGCATCCACAGCCAGAAGTACCTTTTATAGTCGAAGCAGATGCCTCGGATATAGCCATTGGGGCTGTGTTATCCCAAAGAAACAAGACCTCGGGACAGCTTCATCCGGTTGCGTTTTTATCTAAGAAGCTATCTGCTGCGGAACTCAACTATACGGTGGCAGAAAAAGAACTACTAGCCATAAAAAAGGCATTTCAGGAATGGAGACACTATCTCTGGGGGGCCCAACACCCGGTCACGGTATATACTGATCACCGAAACTTGCAGTATATGAAGGAGGCTAGACAGCTTACCCAGCGGCAAATGAGGTGGATGCTGTTCTTTTCAGAATATGAGTTTGTAGTAACCTTCTGTCCTGGGGTCGACAATCGCAAGGCAGATTCACTGTCTAGACAAAGTGACGCGAGGAACATCGCTTCAAGACCTGATGAAGCAATCATCCAACCGGAAAAAGTACTTTGTGCCCTTCATATCTCTCACTTCCTAGAAAAGGTCTCTAAGCATAAGTCTGCTGCTCAGTGGAAGGAGTTGGCCGAAGTAAGTCAGGACCGTACCCTTAAGCATGGAATACCGTTGCAAGGTAATCGTTTGTATTTACCAACACATGAACTTCGAATGCAAGCCTTCAATTGGTGTCATGATGCGGTAACAGCTGGTCATCCGAGGTACACCAAAACTGCGCAAATAGTTCAACGATATTTCAGGTGGAAAGGTTGGGCTAAGGACGTTGCGACATGGGTGGCTCGGTGTGAGATATGTGCTCGATCCAAGGGAGAAAACGCGAAGAGCCAGGGCAAGCTGATGCCTTTGCCCACTCCGGAAAAACCATGGCAAACCATCAGCGTGGATTTTGTGGTAGGATTGCCAATGGATCAGGGGTACAATGCTATCATGGTGGTAATCGATAGTCTTACCAAGATGGGTCACTTTCTCCCTTGTAGAAACCTACCTACAGCAAGTCAGACCGCCCATCTAATTCTGTCTCAAGTGGTGCGGTTACATGGTTTACCAAGAACCATTATTTCAGACAGAGGCCCCCAGTTCATTGCTAGGTTTTGGCGCATGTGGTGCAAGGTTCTGCGCATTGAATCCGCCCTATCCACCAGATTCCACCCACAAACCGATGGCCAGACGGAGCGCCTCAACCAAACCCTGAAGAAATATCTGAGGTGCTATGCAAAGGACGCCCAGGAATCGTGGGTGTCATTGCTATGGCTGGCCGAACTATCGTACAACAATGCTTGGCATAGCTCGATAAGGGAGTCTCCTTTTCGTGCTAACACAGGGTTCCACGCGGAGATGTTGCCCATAATCATACCTCGGGATGTCACGGATCAACCTACTGTCCATGCTATGGTTAAGAACCTACAATCCATGCAAAAAAAAATACGACTTAATTTGGATAAAGCCAAGGAACAGTATAAGAAATGGGGTGATGTACATCGGCGTGAGGGGCCGGTGTATCAGCCAGGGGATCGAGTGTGGCTTTCCACCAAGTATATACGCTTTAAGATGCGTAGCATCTTTCATCCTCGTTACATTGGTCCTTATGAGGTGGTACGCAAGATAAACCCTGTGGCTTACCGTCTCAACTTACCTGCTTCCTTAAGAATCCATCCGGTGTTTCATTGCAGCCTTTTGAAGCCAGCTCTGTCAGCGACCCGGCGGGCGGTGCCTCCGGTGGTTAGAGACGGGCAGCTGGAGTATGAGGTGCGCAAAGTGTTGGATTCCAAACTACGGGGGGGTAAGTTATGGTACTTGGTTTCGTGGAAGGGGTATGAGGCCGAGGAGGATTCGTGGGAGCCGGAAGGCAATGTCCATGCCCCTAGGGCGGTGCAACGGTTTCATGCTTGTCATCCCACTAAACCTGGCCCTAGGAGGCGCTTTGGAGGTGGGCGTACTGTCAGGTGCTAGCCGGCGCCTACAGGGCCGATCGGGAGATTGTAGTCATTAGGGACTACACCTCCCATGAAGCCCAGCGCGGTAGAGATCGCGTAAGAGTCAGCACACCCCGGAAAGGGTGTGCGTTATTCTGTGCTAATGAGGCAGGTCGGAGCCTCAACGAGGTCGGAGCTGACGGCGTTCCCAAGGGGGAAATCATCGGCGGCCGGAAAAGAGGAATGAGATTCATCAGGGCCCCCTCCTGGAAACTGACATTTTACCGGCAGAAGGAGTTCCTAGCTGCTCCTCCGTTCAAGATCCAAGTACTAAGGAGGTGGTAAGCGGCAAGCTGTGCTACTTGCCGGAGGCTATCGCCTTTCCTTATTTCTGCATTCCTTATGGCCAGGTTGTGAGTGACTGTCATATACTGGAGCACCTTACCTTTTGATATACCATAATAAAGGAACGGCGATCTTATGAGACATAATCTTTTGGCTTTTTTTTGGCAGCAATTCAGAATGAGATTTACTGTTTGCAGGATTCCAAACAGCCGGGACAAATGATTCTTGTCAATATTCAATGAGATATGAACGAGTTACTTCTTCAAATATACGTGACATTAACAAAAGGCTCAGTGTGTTAACTGAATCATAGGAAGAAGTGCAAAATAGATTTTCTTCACCTTATTCCTTCTCCTCATGTTTGTTTCTTTATACGTACTGTAGTATTGTTTAGGAGGAGGGGCGGTGAGACCCTTAAGTGATTATTAGTGGCCGTAGTTGGCTTGGGGCATCCATTGGTGATACTGATGGAACATAGTCAGGCTTTGGACTAGTTCTGCCCTTATGAGTTATGGGCAGGCCAGGTCGTTTTGGTTTTAGTGAGACCTTATGAGAATAGACAGACAATGTGATAATTAACACTGTGTATTTTTCTTTACAGTTATCCCGTCCCTGCTGATCCTTCCCCTTCCTTCCCTCGCCTGATTACTCCAATGCACTGTGGTTTTTTATCGGTGACTTGGTGGTGTCGGGAGGTGGACCTTGTTTGCATCACACCGAGTCTGAGGAGTACCTACACCGTGACACTTAGAGTTCAAAGGAAGGAAGATATGAGCCAAAGTCTGTGCGGAAAAGGATGGGACATGTTTATTGGATTGATCTCAACAAGAAGATCATAAAATAAAGTTAGACCAGTATCATCCCAATCAAGTGCTAATAGTAAGGGATTAAATGATTGAAAATGATGAACAGCAGGGAGAGTGGATGGTAGTGTTACCTGATGAATTTAAAGAATACTTACGGTTACTGGAGGGGTCTACCATTAAACTTAGGTAGCAATATCGAAGACAGATAAAGCACACAGTGACAGTGATGATCAGACAGGCTGTGAAGGAAGAGTTAAAAGAGGTGGAAAAGAGGGGATCAGAGAACCAAGTGAAATCATGTAATTGCATACCAGCATTGTAGCATCTAAAAACCTAACTGTCGCATTAGATTGTGTGTGGACCTAAGAGACTTGATCAAATGTATATGTGTGGGAGCGAACCCGTACCCCAATAATTCTGGACATCCCAAAATTAGAAATCCTGAAATGCTACATCATAAGGTTCTCTCACAGAAAAAAGCACCCCCTCGACATCAGTTCAGTAGTGTATCGAAATAAGTAACTAGGACCACTTAATAACTGAGTTCTAGATCAGGAGGAGAATTGAAGGATTTTGTTAAAGACATCTCAAAATCAGGATGTACAGAATAAATGCTATGAAAACCCAGAATGCAGAGTTAATACAAAGTAGTCAAAATTAAAAAATATTCTAACAGCTAAATCAGGAAAGGTTAGACAGCATCCCTATTAGCATCTAGGAAAGCTAAAAAATCTTCTGTCTCAACCCCAAAATCAAGGACTTCTTATAGACAGTTCTTGCATAGAAAGTTAGCTAAACTGCATCTTCATCACAGCATGATCGTATGTGAAAACTTTAGCAAATCAGAAGAAATTACGTCAACAATATTATATATTAGCACCATCTCATTTCTAAAAAAAGGCATCCTACAACTTTCATGTCACTGTCATCCGGAGATGTTCGAACAAAATATGCAACATTTGAGCAATGATTGTAGTGAATCCTAATTTGTTTTAATAGGATACAGGAGTTAGCTTCGAATTTGGCTTGCAGACTCGTGTCCCTGTCACCCAGTGACCTTTACCCTACTTAGCTTGCTCTGTTTTAGCGCATTTATTTAATTAAATCTTTTAAGATGGCTCTCTTGTTTTTAGTTAGGCCCATGTTTTAGTTTGTGTTATAAGTGCCACTGCGCTAAGGTGTCAATATCAAGCGACAAAGATAAACAAACTGTAGGTGTTCACTTTAGGTACTTTCCCTCTTCACGCTTTTGAGGGAATTGTTTATATTAATTACCATCCCAAAGATGCCTTGTTATCTATTCTTTGGGAACAAACCTACGTCAGGTGTCCAAGTAGATCTGTATAAATAATCCTCAAATAAACAGATAGTCAGAGGGATTCCGACCAGATGCCATCGCTGCTATCGATGCTGCACGTCCCCTTGACTCTGACCCAGTCTTCGTGTCCCTACGGAGTCTGAGCTAGAGACCCCATTCCAAGGTAACGAGGGTTGGGGGCTCTTCTCATGGACATGGCATTGGCAGATTAGGTTTAACATACCTAGCTCTCCCTTAGGTTAGAGGTTAGGCCTACAATGCTAGGGTATTAGGACCTATTACACACTTCATGTAATTTCATAATATTGCAAGATGGTGGGGGGTTTTGTATTAATGACTCTTGTCTTTACCATTCTTTTTCTTGCACTGTTCATTATCCTAATCATTGCAGCACATGCAACTTTTTGCAGAATGCGGTTTTGCTAAATACAACCTATTGAAACTTTACTGCATCTTCTTCATTGCCTTTGTTTGATTGAGACATGTTGTTAATGTGAGGAAAAGGTAAATCCCCGTTTAACCACGACACTCCCTAAGATGTCACACTCATGAGTCCATGCGTAAAGGCTGCCACAAATCACCTGTTACTGTTTGGGTTCCTGGTGAGGTGCTGCTTGTGAGCCGGAAGGGTTGGGACGACAGTTGCGATTTGTTGTAGGGCTGGCATAGTCACCTACAGACATAAGTACTGTCATCCTTATACAAGCAGTCTTGCCTAGAGCAAGAGTCCAACTACGACATGATGATTCCCCACAAAATAATGCTAAGCGTAGCAAGGGAACCACAGCGGAAGAGCCTTGAAAACTTGTAAAAGTTAGGAACACTAGGAAGTTCTCTCTAAACACACAGTAAAAATCCATTACGTCCATTTGTCCTTGCTTCTGCAGAGCTTTTGGGGGGAGAAGATGTGCAGGGGAACCTGATGGGAGGGTTGAATGCAGGAGTGAATGACAGAAACAGCATCCATTTTATCCAAAATTAAGTTTCACCACAATGTCGCATAACTAAGTCGTGTTAATAAATGCACTTCCAAACCTCATATTAAACTTGTTTCAACTGTAAACATGTTAATTCAAAGGTTGTGTTTTTTTATCTAACATAAAAATCATTAATACTCAATATCATTTGTTGCACGAAAATATAGACTTCAAAAACACTTCAACATATGGTTTGACAGGCATCCCTAAGCATTGATGAGATGGTAACTTCATTAAAATCAATTAAGTGTGTTCACAGATCTCGATTTATTGTGTGCTTATCTTCAAATAGGATTACAGGACAGTTTATATCACCAGGGGTGGCATTTCAGTTTGAAATCAAGTCCTTTGAATCAGTCCTAGCCTGCTTGCTCTTCTAAAGCACAATACATCAACTGTTTAAAGTGGTAAAAAAGTGACTTATTTCTAGGATTTGCTTTTAGTATATGGCAAAGAGAAGGGAGAACATCATGAGACTTCGAGACATGTGTTGGAGATCTTGAATAGTAGTGGTGTGGCCATAAACAAAGTGCAGAGTTGGCATCACATCACCTACGATGGCCAAAAGGTTTGGTCATAGCAATTGAATATGCACCTGTCCCAGAAGACAGAGGCCAATAAAGATCATTTTTTGCATTGTCAGAAATTGTTTGCAGTTTACATCAAAGGTTGATGATCAAACTGGTGAAATTTGAAGGTTGTTGAAGAAGACAGGTTTTATTTGAAAGATGAGTGTTCAAGAGAATGTACCCAGTAGAAAAAGGATATAATCAGTACACTGACACTAAAACCATTTCACATGAAGTGTCAGCATATTGTAATGACGAATGCTACTAATGTGTATCTAGCAGTGGTAGAGAACAGAAATGTAGTAATGGTAGCAAAGATGGTTGCTCAAGTGTGTGGATGGAGAAGTCCTCGAAGTAGCAGCTCCATTGCTTGGCTAGCTTTGGTTGGGCATGATAGGTTGATGAATGATATGTGGTGCATCATGAACAGGATGGTGAAGTACATGCAGCTCTCCAGCTGATGAAAGACAACACCCTGGATGGCCAGAGAGGCCATGCCCTAGGGTAACTATAACTCATGCCCCCACCGCATGGTGGGTTGTCCACAATAATTTTACTGCAAATGTTACATTGATATTATGAATGATGTTATCAAAGATGCCATAAGTGATGTAATATGTAGGGTGATTAACAGTGCTTGGTGAGGGCGCAAGTTGTAGTTACCTTAGGGCATGAGTTATAGTTACGTCAGCTAACCATATCTATAACTGCTGAATTTTTATGGTTTTGTGCGAGTACATTCAGAACCTAACTATAATGCCCCTGTAACCTTTGTTTTTTAAGTGAATTTATATGTTTTTTAAATTCTGTTTCCTAACTATAATGTTCCTGCAACCATTGTTTTTTTCAGTGATTTAGATAGATAGATAGATAGATAGATAGATAGATAGATAGATAGATAGACAGATAGTCATACACACACGTACAAACATTCACCCACCAGACAATGTTTGACATGCAAGAATGAGGGGGGGGCACCAAACGCCCTTTTCTCTATTCCATATTTTTAATTTTCATAAATTTGAAGCAAAAGATGCCACAAAGGCTTGGCCTCTAACTTCCTTCTAACCATGCTCAACATGTGTGCAAGGAAACTAAAAGAAAAAGATATAGTTCCCAGAAAATAACTTTGAATGCTCAGAATTACACAGTTCACGCACTAACATCAAAACTATACCCAACAGGGCTGGCTTTTTCCGCTTGTGGTGCCCCGTGTGACAGTCCTTTTGGCACCCCCCATGACCTCCTTCTCCAGGAATTCTCTCGCTACCGCTCTCCAACATCACCCCCCATCTTTCAATAGTCCTTCTCTGACATGCATTTCATTTATTTAAAGCACTTATCATAGTTCACTCACTCTCAGTTTTGTGATCTGCATGGTACACGTTCTTTGCACAAAGCACTTTAACCCTCCTACTTTATGATGAGTCAAAACTGCCACTAGACAAAATTCCATCTCTCACCAGCAGTAACATTAATCACCAGTTAGCTTGACATTTTGATTTTTGACTGAAACTACTAGACGCACAAGAAGGTTCATGTGCTTCTAGATCGATGTTCTTTTTAAACACAGCAATCCCCCCAAAATCCCTTAACCACCCCCAACAAAGTCAGCGCCAAGTGCAGCTGCATCGGTTGCATCACTGTAAAGCCAGCCCTGATGCCTAACATATAATGTAACAAACAGAATCATAATTGAATATATGTGCCCCGTCTCCATGCAGAACGAAGTTTCAGCTGCTTACACAGCGCTTAAACACAAGAACATAAATATTAAGAGCTAATAAATTAGGCACTGTTATAGGCCTTGACCTGAACCAACCATATTATCGGTACCACTTGGAGGGATGGGTTCTAATATGATTTATTGGCAAGGTATGGCTGCCTAGAGATGGAAAATATATGATAGCAAGTCATAACTCTTTGCCTTTTGTGAGTTACCACTCCACTCCCAAGATATCTTGATGTAAATGGAAATGTTTTCATAGTTTTATTATTAAGAATTTTATTATTAAAAATTACAATCACAGTAAATGTGATTATATAAATTGATAATAATTCTAATTGTAATTAGGGTTATATTAAGTACACCAAATCCAATTTATAAAATTTTTAATTAATTTCTTTTTCCAGAGCTGGTGGTAAATGACAGCACAGCATCATGAAGAGGATTGAAACAAGCACATCCTGTCCCTCTGCTCTCCAGTGTATAATTTGTTTATGGTCAAATGTCCAAAATGGAGTTATGCTGACAAGCCCACAGGACTACTCTTCATGGGAAACTTTGTTAGAGGCAGCTCAAGTAAGGAATTACATTCCTCTGTTAGACATTGCGAGAAATGTGGAAAGCAACATGCTCCCCCAAGTATTTTACCACGGGAAGTACAGGAACCTGTTTACTATGAAGAAAGATTTACAGACTATTAAGCGAAAAGCTGAAGCAAGTGTCAGTGATGATGCTGGAACAAGTGAGTGCACAATTAAACGCTTAAACAGATGAACATCATCAAAGTCAAACGGGTATGCTGAAGAATGTATATTTTGTGGAAAGATAAAATGTTACAAGGGAACATCAACGCGTGAGGAATTAATCAAGGCCATGGAGCTTAGGATTGACAAAGGCTTCGAGAGTGTGCAACCATTAATTGTGATTCAAAGATCTTAGCAGTTTGTAGTAGGGACACAGTGGCTGCAGAAGGCCATTATCATGCATCTTGTTATAGGAACTAAACAAAGGTTAAAGCAAAGGTGGAAGATCGTACAATCTAGCATTCAAACCGATGATCACTACAAAAATATGAAAGATGAATACTATGATGGACTATTTCAATACATTAGAACTGTGATTATTCCCAACAAAGAGGTAATATGTGTCACAGCTCTCACTAAAAGGCTTGAAACCCTCATGACACGCAGAGGACTATAGGGAATAGACAAATCAACCAAGAAGCATATTAGAGGGTAATTGGATCCCGAGTTCGGTGGGTGACAGCCTCCACATATTCCCAAACAAAGAAAATGATTGGCCCAACTTGATAGTGTCATGCTACAGGACGTTGTAAGAGAAAACCAGAGTTTGAAAAGAGAATTATCAGTTTTAAAGGTTAAGGCAACAGACATGAACAAGATCATTGAACAAACATCATCGCACATAAGAATAATGATTAAAACAAACTTTACATCAATGCCATGGCCATATCATCCATCAGACTTTGATAAAGATTTGTTTACAGTGTCTGATTACCTTAAATGGTTCCTATTAGGACTTCTGCTTGGAGATCCAGAAAACACAAAGCCGTCCAAAAGAGTTGCTCACTTATGCAATCATTCAATCAAGACATTATATATGCAGTCACAAATGGCCAGCAGAAACCCGCCAAAGCAATTGTTGCTCCCATATGCAATAAAAACACTGACAGGCAATGTTGAAATCATTCTTACTCTAAACAGACTTGGTCATGGGATTTCATGCTCACAACTGCCTTGCATTTTCAGAAACGTAAATGAGCAAATTGTTCTTCCAGACGACATTCAGCCTCATGTCTTCACTAACTTAGCAGGGGATAGAATTGATAGGCTAGAAAAGATTCTTACTGGTAAGGGGACAGCTCATCGACTCAACGGTATAGCTGTGCAGCCCAAGTTTTTGGACCACAACCTTTTAAAGCTCCTCTCCCAAGCATTGAGAAACAAAACCAAACAACATTGACCACCACAAATACTGAAGAATTGTTCATGTATGTTTCTGGTGAACAAGTTGGGTCTCAGCCACTGATGACAAGTACCAAAGTCATCCCGGAATGTGTTGCCCAATTGAAGCTTGCACAAAATAAGAACATAATCTGAGTTGTTACAAGACAAGAAGGGAGTCTTGCACAGAAAATACCAAGTTGGACAGGGTTTAACATCATTACTAGAAACATAGTTAGTGTATCACAGTATAGAATCATGGCTAAATTGTTTCTGAAATGTGGTACTAAAATATGCATGTGAGTCCTTGACATTGGGAAAATAGCTTCAACTCTTGGTGAAAATAGTTGTCGAGCTATGATAGGTCTCCATACATTTACCAGATGTGACACAGTAAGCACGTTTGCGTGAAAAGGAAAAGTAAGTGCATTCAAAATCCCATCTGGCAACATATTCGCAGCTTGGAGACAAATGGGATCTCTCTGAAGAACTAATGGACAAATTTCAGCTATTCTTGTGCTTGCTGTATGCACCAAAATCTTCGGTTCATTACATGAATGATTTGATATATTGCCCATTCTGCACAAAGAAGGGTGAGAGTGACAGTCATCAACTTCCACCTTGCAGCGACTGTCTAAAGAAACATGCCAAACGTGTGAAATATCAAGCCACTATAAGCAAGAGATATCTTCTGGATGTTTCACAGACACCTAGTCCAATTGGGAGAGGGTAAAAGTTGGAAAAACACGAGGGAGCAGAACAACTTGCAGTGGATTGAATGGACAGGCAGCCAGCATCTTAGGCTGTGTTAGATCTACTAGCTTCCGACTGCATTAGGAACTGCAAACTGCCAACATGTGTCTACTGTCTAAATGACCTCAAGTGCACTGGGGTGCAGACTTACATCCTGTGAAGATCAAACATATGCAGAGAATGATGACACTTATTCAGAAGAAGAAGATGAAGACGAATGTGAATGATAACATTGTGTTTATGTTCACTCATGACATACATTGCCTATGTAAGATGTGACAAATATTATTATTTAAAATTGTAAGTGAAAATATGCATATAATCTATATCAATATATGAGGCATACAATTAAGCTTTATTGTTATTATTCTATGGACTATATTGTTGTTATTACAATTAATAATCATAATTATTTTTAAATTATATTGAACTTAATCAATCTGGTGGAATTAGATTTATTTTTCCACATATTATGATGAATTTGTAGGCTATTTATCAAAAATATGAAAACCATTATTTTTGTTCGGCTATGGTTGCTAATCCAATAATATTAGACAAAGGGCAAAGAGTGATGACTTGCTATCACATATTTCTTTTCTCTAGGCATCCATAACGTGCAAAAAAAAATCATGTTAGAACCCATCCCCCCTGAATGGTACCAATAGCCTAAATTTGGGGTCCTGGCTCATGGCCTATTATTTATTGGCATTGGATTATTGCTCTTCGGGTGTATGTATGTTTTAGATATCCCGTGTTTAAAAAGGGAGTGGTGTAGAGTGATGTGGGCATGAAGGCCTTGGGACAAATTTCAGGAGGTATGGTAAAATGACCTTCTCACTGATGACCTGCACCCCATTCCAATGTGTCTTGCAGCGAGCCCACACTCATAACTGTTGTCAGCTTCAATAGGGGGAAGCCCTGGCACCCCACAGAAATAGATTCAAATGCCCAGGTTTGTATGTAGTGTCAAAGACGTATGTTTCAAGTTTCTAAGCCCACCGAGTCTTAGCACATAAGGAAGCCCAGGTTACACAGAGATACACTAATCTGCCTAAGTTCACACATATTCAAGACAAGAAGCCAGGATCTGAGATTCGGTTCCCCAGCCCTCAATGTCCCGATCAGCCTACTTCTTCCTCACAGCCCCTTTCATTGGGGAGTCTGTCCGCTGACACAACACATCATGTGGTACCCAACTCCCCCACCACCACCAGCACATTGATGCTTAGCTCAGCTGCTCGAGGGCCAGTTGATGTAGTAGAATTGCTTTCTGCTCCTAGAGCATCTCAGCTCTTGCCAGAAACTATAAAATATATTCAGAAATTAATTTTGGAGATAAAATGTTATTCAGTTTAGAGTTTGACTTATGGCCGCGCAGCATGACAAATTCTGCAAATCTTAGGATCTGGAGTGCAATGTCCTACTCCTGGCTCCAGCAACAGGTCATAAAAGGTGTCATTCTGGGCACATCAGCCCTCAGATTGTAAAGATGTGCATCATAGCTCAGTATAGCACAGCTGAATCTGTAATTTCATCTCAGCGGCACCGCTCACACCCCACTGTTCATGTACAACAACCAGTGCTCGAGGTGCCCCCATTGCCATGGACAGAGTGCTCTTTACAAAGCACCCCGAGCTTCCTTCAGGTTGGTGTGCACTATATCAAACATCTTCAGAGAAGTATGTTCTTTATTTGGGCTGTGGTTCAAGTGTTGCCTCTGGATGTGCTCAGACAATTCATCTGGTGTTGTATGGTTTTTAACACCCCCCCACCCCCTCCTGTGAAGCGTTTTGACTTTGAGAGGTCCAAGGGTGATGCCATCACAGACCCATTATGGTGTTGGCATCACCCAGGTGAGAACAACCCTTTGATGCGAAAGAGGCATCTCTGGTCTAGTACAGTGGACATTAGATTCACCCTGGAACTTCAAATTGCCACTGTCACTTCCACCTGCTTTCACATATTTTGCATACTTTGACATTTCTTCAAATGGTCCCCTCTTTACACCTGGGAGACCATGACACAGACCCTCATCACATGTAGACTGTACTACACCAATGCACTCTACTAGAGCATCTCTGCACACTTGCTCCACAAGAGGCAAACTATCCATCACACCAATAGCAAACTATTTCTCAACTAGCCTTGCAGCATGCACCTCACACTTCAAAAAATAGATTGGGTGACTCATCAGGCACACTGCCAGTTGAAGATGCTCATCCATATATGCAAGGCACTGCAGTACCAGAGTCCCACCTAAATCACACACCATCTACACTTCCAAAAACCAATCATGAACCTCCGCTTTGCATTACCTCCACTCATCCCCACCCCCAATGTCCATATGAGCAAGACAGGGGATAAGGTGTTCTCTTACATGGCAGCCTACAGCGAGAATAAGCCCACCCAGCACATCAGAATGTATGCATGTAACATGGAGTTGTGATGGTAACTCTACAACTGCCTCTTCAGGTGATCCTTCTGGCAGAGCATGCACCTACTCAGTACCTGGATACCCTCTTCGGTGACAAGTTGGTCCACTACAACTCCACAATAAATGATTTTCCTTTACAGTACACTTTTGCCTGCCTAGCCCCAACACAAGCACAGTTGGGTCGTGGTGTTTGGGGGCCAGCATTGGCACAGGCATATCTGTCAGGTTTCCGAGGTCCATGCATGATTTGCTGCTCCAGTCCAGGTGTTTTCACTTTGTATTCTGGGATTTATAGTCCTGCTCTATAATGTTAAACATTAATCTACTGGTCACAGTAAACAAAAGTCATCATGCATGGACTGGGGAAAACTTAGCTGGGCTGGACTGGAGAATATGTTACTGCCCAAGGAAAGGGAAGTTATGTGATGGATGACTTAACATGTCAGGCATTCCTGTTCTTTCTCTTTCACACAGAAAAGGATAGTGTCTTGCTGCGTTGCACAGCATGACAGTTTGAGCGATACAGTGCCCTGTTTCCACTCATCCTGGAGTTCTTGCTGGTCCTCCACTTCAGCACTGTCCAGACATTCCATTCCAGCTACCACATCTGTTGGGACGAGGGATGCCACCTGCTCCTCCAATGGGTCCAACTCTCCTGGACATCAGGTCCTCTCCGGTCCTTAAGGCTGCCTTAAGATTCCTGGTCAGATTTTCTTTTGTCCTACGCTTGTAGTCATGCAGCCTCTTCCTACACTCTAGGATTGTCCTCTTTGTTTGTCCACTGTGGTTTTCCATATTGCATCCTTCCTTGATAATGGCAATTTTGATGCGAAAAATAACAGATGTTCATTTTTCTCACCTCACTGATAAATATGAGTAATATCTGGTTCTCCTCCTCACTTAGACTTTCTCTTTCTCTTCCCCAGGGATGATGCCAAGACTTCAGGGTTGGAGTTACTACCCTCCTGACTCCCTGAGGCTTCTTCCATACTTTCTTCAATCTCGAGGATTATTTTTTGTAGATTGCGCTGTTTTTTGGAGCGCACCCTCGGCGCTAGTAACTCTTACATGAAGCAATGCTGATTTGTGGCATGTATCAGTGCTTTAGGATATGCAATTCAACTTTGCGTCACATTGAGTGCAGTTGCGTTACAGCACATTGCGCCATTTTCGTCACTTATGTGTCAAAATCCGTAATGCATCTCTGGTCCTTGCGCTGTGGTACGCTGTCACATAAATACAGCGCACCCATGGCACAGGGAAATGCTGCACCAGGGCGCAAACATTTCTGATGCAACGCTGCTAAGGAAGAGGAAAGGGTAAGGACATGAAGATAGGTTAGCTAGGAAAGACTATAAAGGGGAAGATAAAGAAAGAAGAGTTCAAAGTTTAATCCAGAGAGAAGGAAGAAGAACAAGGAAGTGCTAACTGGAGGATGGAAAAAATACAAAAACAAAACAAGCATTCCCTTAGGGGGAGGTTTTAAGACTAAACCTCCAAGGCCATATATCCAGACACAAAGGAACGAAACCATACACATAGTTAAATCCATTTATTTGGTAACAGTTACACATTGCAGTTGGTTTTAATCCTTCATTTTGTTTTATATGCTTCTCTAGCATTTCACCTATAACTCCTTAATTTTCCCATTGAGAACTGGTACTTGTCCATTCTTTGGAGCTGCGTATTTTCGATGTTGATGACATTAGGCATTACGTATATGCAATGTTGTTGTCACAATGGTTTTGTCTGACTTTGTATTGATCTGTATTCTTTGAAGACTTTACATTTATATCCTGACCTGTTGTTTTCCATATAGTGATTTTTCCCTTTTTAGTGGTAGGTTTCAGTTTAACATCTCAATGTATGCCCCATTAACTTTAGGGCGTATACTTATTAGGTTTGTCTTTCCTCTTCCTTACAGGCTGCTACTTTTTTTTGTCCTGATGATGACCCTGACGAATCACTTTGCATAGGGTCAATAAGTCTGAATCCACTTTTTATTTCGCCTGCTGTATGCAATTGGGATTAAAACAAGCATTTGCAATGTAATAGGTCTAGCATTTTTCTGAGTTAGAGCTGTTGGCATTGTAAATTCATAACTGGACTTTTCTTGCCACCTAAATTGGTCACCCCTGCCTCGTAATTTCATTTTTTCCTGCCATGTAATTCCAGTGACCCTGCATGTACCCAAAGCAATTCCATTTACCTTCTTCCTCAATCTGCAGCAAAAAATGAAAATGTTGCCCTTTAGCATCCTAATTTAAATCTGCCATGCTAATTCCAATAGAATACCACTTTTACCATCCCACCATCAAAGTTGCTGGTTGGCTAACATAATTCCCCCCCAAAAAGACACAAGACAGCCACAGAGGAAAAATACACTAAAAGGGTCACCCAAACATATCAAGAATATTCAAACAGTCATAGTGTGATAAGGATGTTAAATTGGGCTGAATCATGGTAATCATTGTAATAAAGATAGATTATTAAAACATATACAATTATCATATAAACCTTTATCAGAAATACTTTTTTGGCATTAGACTGTCATGCTCAAAACAACCCCAAGAGAGCACCATAACAAAAATATAATTTGTAAGAAACATGGGGGGTCCTTCTGACCTCGGCGGTAAAAGGCGCTTACCGCCGGTCAGAAGGCCGCCACAACACCGCCGCGGTCGCGGTAAACCGCCACGGTCATTCTGACCCTCAAGAGGCAAACCGCCAAAAACCCGACATCCACAAAAGTCCGCCACACCAATGGCCAGCGTTAAACTGGCGAAGACCAAACCTCCACCGTCACGCCAACAGAAATACGCCCATGCCATTACGACCCACGAATCCACGCGGCGGTCTTTCATCCGCGTTATTCCATTGGCGGTACACACCGCTGCGCTCAAAATACACATACAGCTCCAAAACACAGCCACATTGGACAATTTGAAATACACACACATGAGACACATACACACAACACTCCCACACACCCAATTAACTATAAAACACACACCCACAAACCCCTACGACCACAAATCAGAGACGAAGCCCAGAGAGAGACAGCACAGGATAGAGAACAGCATCACACAGAGGCACACTACACCATCACCCACATAACAACCACGCACAAAACACCACACACCACTACACTCACCACACTCATCACCGCAAAAACCACCCCACACCTCATCCACACCACCCCATGGCACCCCCAAGACACCCCAGGTTCTCAGATGCAGAACTCAGGGTCATGGTGGAGGAAATAGTTCGGGTAGAGCCTCAGCTCTTCGGGACACAGGTGCAGCACACCACCATTGCCAGGAAGATGGAGCTATGGCAAAGAATAGTGGACAGGGTCAACGCTGTGGGACAGCATCCACGAAATCGGGACGACATCAGGAAGCGGTGGAACGACCTACGGGGGAAGGTGCGTTCCATGGTATCCAGGCACAACATCGCGGTGCAGAAGACTGGCGGCGGACCCCCACCTCAACCCCCAGAATTTACAACATGGGAGGAACAGGTCTTGAACATCCTGCATCCTGAGGGCCTCGCAGGAGTAGGCGGAGGAATGGACTCTGGTAAGTCTAATCTCAACTACTTCATCCCCCCCACACACCAGCATGCCAACTCATACCCCCACCATCCCCCCCACCCCCATCACACATCCTCCCTGCTAATGTCCCACCATCACAACCCACCCATCCCAACACCAAACCCTGCATGCCACCACAAACCATCGACACCCATCACCTAAGCATGCCCACTGCACATACCCATCTCCCCCACAAACCGCCGTCACAACAGCCCCCACAAAGGAATGCCAGCACTGGGGTACACGGGCACCCACCCATTGCACGCTATGGCACACACAGAAGCAATAACCATACTCTTATACCCCTGCAGGACCCGAACACCACCACACCGCCCAGGAGGGTCCAGAAATGTCCATCCCACCCCCAGAAGAGGCCCACAGTGATGACAGCAGCTCTGTCTCCCTGAACCCAGATGACCAGCCCGGCCCATCGGGGACCTCGGGACAGTTGGTTCCCCTCAGACAGCCACAGGCCACTGCAGACCTACCCCCCTTGGGGAACACCAGCACAGCACCCACCCAGCGGGCCCATGCCTCTGTCTCCAGGACACGTCAATCAGCGGTGTGTCCACCACTACAGGTCACCCAGGGTAACCCACCACCCCAACAACAACAGGGACCTGGGGGCAGTGGTAGTGGGCACACGGTCCAGGGGACAGAGGCCCAGGCAAACAGGGGAACTGGGAGGGCTGCTGTGCGACAGGGGGGGGACAGGCCCAGGGAACTCACTCTCCACGAGGCCCTCACCTCCATCATGGGAGCATACCACCACTCCCAGGAGACGATGGCTAGGTTCCAGGAGATCCAGGTACTGCAGGAGGAACAGTTCATGGGGTTCAGGGAAGAACTGAGAAACATTAGTTCCGCAATGGGCACCATCGTTGTGGCACTCAACCAGATTGTCACCACATTACGGGACCATGTGGCACCACAAAGGGCCCCTGTCACTAGCATGGACCAGGAACAGGCTACCACCTCCGCCGGCGCTAGTGGACAGGAGGCCCCGACACAAGAACAACCAGCCACCAGAACCCCACCTCCTGCAGAAGAAGAACCACCCCGCAAGCGGGGCCTGAGATCTAGGAAGAAGACAGAGTAGGATGCCAAGACCCCTGCCAGGAAAGGATACCCCCTGATGTCATCCCACTGTCCCACATTGTCACCCTGTCCAACCTTAAACTGCCCCTGCTCCACCTTCCACAGGCATATGGACAATGCACCTGTGAGACTGAGAATCTGGACTCTGCCATGGACATTCCTCCACCATCACCCATTTTCAACCATGTCCCAAAATTGAGCACTATAATAAACACACTTATTGCACACAAATAATCTGGAGTCTGCCTGTATTTTTGAAAATATGTATTAGACATAAACGTGCCAAAATGACCAGTTACATTGTGATGACAACATACCACTGTCACACAGCTGTAGTCCATGGGCAAACAAAGCAGAGGTCACGCAGTGGGGCCCACATCTCTGAAATTGGAAGGGAAAGTCACAACTCTGTTAGCATACACTGTGTGAAAAGGACAGACAGTAGAGAGGCAGGAGACTGTAAGTAAATGTAAAATGCCGGTGTTGATTCTTACCTGTGTGTTATTGAAAATACTGCTGTATCACTGTGTCCCTGTTGTCTGTGTCGTCCTCTTCGTCTTCCTCCTCTTCACTCTCCGCCGGCTCCACAGCTGCTACAACACCACCAGCTGGACCATCCTCCTGCAGAAAAGGCACCTGGCGTCGCAAAGCCAGGTTGTGAAGCATACAGCAGGCCACGATGATCTGGCACACCTTCTTTGGTGAGTACATTAGGGATCCACCTGTCATATACAGGCACCTAAACCTGGCCTTCAGGAGGCCGAAGGTCCGCTCGATCACCCTCCTAGTACGCCCATGGGCCTCATTGTACCGTTCCTCTGCCCTTGTCCTGGGATTCCTCACTGGGGTCAGTAACCACGACAGGTTGGGGTAACCTGAGTCACCAATTAGCCACACACGGTGTCTCTGTAGTTGTTCCATCACATAAGGGATGCTGCTATTTCGCATGATGTACGCGTCATGCACTGACCCAGGGAACTTGGCATTTACATGGGAGATGTACTGGTCAGCCAAACAGACCACCTGGACATTCATGGAATGATAACTTTTTCTGTTCCTGTACACCTGTTCACTTTCTCTGGGGGGGACCAAAGCCACATGTGTCCCATCAATGGCACCAATGATGTTGGGGATATGTCCAAGGGCATAGAAATCACCCTTCACTGTAGGCAAATCCCCCACCTCAGGGAAAACGATGTAGCTCCGCATGTGTTTCAGCAGGGCAGACAACACTCTGGACAACACCTTTGAAAACATAGGCTGAGACATCCCTGTTTGAAATGACCCACTTGCCAAAAAATGGAGTACTGACAGCACCTGCACTAGAGGGGGGATCCCTGTGGGTTGGCGGATGGGTGACATCAGGTCTGCCTCCAGCTGGGCACACAGTTCCTGTATAGTGGCTCGGTCAAGCCTGTATGTCAGAATGACATGTCGTTCCTCCATTGTCGACAGGTCCACCAGCGGTCTGTACACGGGAACATTCCTCCATCTCCTCGCAAGTCCCAGCGGACAGTGCCTAGGAAGGACAATAGCGAGCACAGAGTCAATCAACCCACAGGTACGTTCCCACAGCTTGCACATAGCACGATTCTCTATGCATTGAATAGCTTGTATGAGTGTCGATGCAAGGCCTAGGCATGTGTGACGCAGTAGAAATTAAGCCATGTGGGCCCTTGAAATGGCAGCTGCCTGACCTGTGAAGTGCGACAATGGGATGTGAGGTCAATGCGCTGGCGTGGCACACCGTGGCGGTAGGCGGTCGAAGACCGCAGCGCAAAGCCGCATTGGTTAACATTGAACCCTATGGGTTTCAGGAGCCAATGACGAAGTGCGCCGGCGGTCGTGGTACGCACCGCCGCGGTACGCACTGCCGTGGACGTGACCGCCATTTTCTATCTGCTTAATCACTCGAGACCTGATCATCCACAGGAGAGGACCTATACTGCAAGTGCTGCTGTGACCTCGGTCTGGAAGATACAATGGCTGCTGCGACTGGGGAAAGGGCCCCTGCCTTCACTTCTGAAGAATTGGAGAAACTCGTGGATGGGGTCCTCCCCCAGTATGCGCTACTCTACGGTCCTCCAGACCAACAGGTAAGTACACTGGGACCATGCTTTGGGGGCAATGCCTGTGTTGAGTCAGGTGGATAAAAGATGGTGGGGAGGGGAGCAATTGAGGCATGCATCAAACGACGGATGAGAGCATGTGCCACATGGCAAGGGTGGGGATGGGGGACCACTCACATCGAGCATGCAGAAAATTATGACAATGTTATTTCTCCCCCTGTACATGTGACATAGGTCAGCGCCCATCAGAAAATCGACATTTGGCGTGCCATCGCCAAGGACGTCCGGACCCTGGGGGTCCACAACAGACGGGGCACCCACTGCCGCAAGAGGTGGGAGGACATCCGCCGCGGGAGCAGGAAGACCACGGAGGCTCTGCTGGGGATGGCCTCCCAACGTAGGAGGGGTGCCACTCGTCAATTGACCCCCCTGATGTCTCGGATCCTGGCGGTGGCCTACCCAGATTTGGATGGGCGCGTGAGGACATCACAGCAGACACAAGGGGGTGAGTACCAGCACATTCTGCTATCTGAGGACCTGGCTTGGCAGTTCGGGCTGGACTGTTCCCATGAGGGACAGGGTCAAGACTGATTTGCATATGGCTGGGTCCAAACTGGGGTGGCATGGTGAGCAAAAGAACGATGGATTAAACCCAGATCTGTGACTGGGGGTGAGTGTTTGACAATGTTCAGCATTCCGTCCATCATTTGTTGTTTTTGCTTTGTCGCCCTAAGTGGGAAGGGTATGCCCAGACGTGGGTCCTGTGCTTCCCATGCCACTGGATTCAAGCTAGCCTGGCTGATGAGGGGTGAAACCCCGAAACCGGTCCCAGGATGCTTGTTTCCGGTCCAGTGAGGACCTGGCTTGGCAGTTCGGGCTGGACTGTTCCCATGAGGAACAGGGTCAAGACTGATTTGCATATGGCTGGGTCCAAACTGGGGCGGCATGGTGAGCAAAAGAACGATGGATTAAACCCAGATCTGTGACTGGGGGTGAGTGTTTGACAATGTTCAGCATTCCGTCCATCATTTGTTGTTTTTGCTGTGAGTACCAGCACATTCTGCTATCTTAGCGCGCAGTGGAGGTGTCTGGGTGGGGGAGGAGGGCTGTGGGTATCCCTAGGCCAGGGCGATTTCTGTAGGCTAGGCCCCTCCGTAAGGCATGGCCCTGTGCCCCCGCCCCCCACCTCTGTAGGGTGCCAAGTACACCTATCCATGGCCCTGTGTCACCTATATGTGCAGTTGTCGTCCATAGGCTTGTAGGCCAAGTCCCAATGATTGAGTAGTGTACCCCAAGTGCGCAGCGTAGTGCAGGGGGCTTCTGTGTCTGTCCTCTCCGCCAACTGTGTTGCCAATGCATGCACTCAACATGTCTTTATTCCCCCTCCCCCCCCTTTTTTGCTGCTCTTCCTGTTCATGTGTGCATTAGCATCATCAGGCGGAGGAGAAGTGGCATCGGAGCACGAGGGAGCTGCATCTCACATGGCCCTGGAGGGCCATGCAACCGACTCGGAGTTCACCAGTGAGACGGAGGGCGAGGGGAGCTCCACAACGGGGACACGTGGAGACATCAGCGACACAGACACGTCCTCGCAAGGGAGCTCCCTTGTGGTGGCGGCAACATCTGTGCCCACCGCAACAACAGGTACAGCCGCCACCCAGCGCACCAGCTCCGCCCTCCAAGCAGCCCCTCAGCGTTCGCCCCGTGCCCGCTCGCACACGAAGGCAGGCATCTCCTTCGCCCCAGGCACCTCAGGCCCTGTCCCAGTTACCCCTGCTGCCCTCAGTGAGGAGGTCATTGACCTCCTCAGGACGCTCATTGTTGGGCAGTCTACCCTTTTGAATGCCATCCAGGGTGTAGAAAGGGAGGTGCACCGGAGCAATGCATACCTGGAGGGCATTCATTCGGGTCAGGCTGCCCATCATCGATCATTCAACGCTCTGGCCTCAGCACTGACGGCAGCCATTGTCCCTGTCTCCTGCCTCCCTCCTCCAACTTCCTCCACCCAGTCCCACTCCCCTGTTCCTCTGCCTATCCCAGACACACCTACAGACCAGCCTGCACACACCTCAACACCCAAGGGCAGCTCATCCAGACATAAGCACCACACATCACACAAGCAGTCACACAAGCAACATCCACATGCAGACATACCAACAGCCACTGCCTCCTCTGTGTCCCCCTCCTCCTCGTCTCCCTCCTCCCTCCCTGTGACGTCTCCACTCACACTTGCTTGCACAACATCATCAGCCACTACGTCCATCACCAGCACACCCACCAGAACACTCCGCACACGTGCAGTCACCACCCCCACTACCATTTACACGTCCCCTGTGTCCTCTCCCAGTGTGTCTGTCACCCCCTCTTCCAAACCACACAAACGCAGGCAGCCACCCACCCAACAGCCATCCACCTCACAACAGCCTCCGTCACAAGCACCTGCACCCAAAGACACCACACTTGACTCTCCTACAACCACATCCTCTTCCTCCACTCCCATACCCACTGCACCTACCCTTCCCACTGCTTCTAAAAAGTTTTTCCTGTCCAAAATTAACCTCTTTCCATCACCTGACCCACCCCCTCCATCTCGTAAGAGTCCAATCAGCACCTCAGCCACCACAACCACTGGACCTACAAGGACCATAGTGCAGGGATATTGGAGTCCACCACCTTCAAGGACAGCTACATCGGCCAGCAGTAAAGGGACAGCCAGCCTACCCCCTGGGAAAAACTCCAAGAAAGGCAAGGGCCGGCGCGAGAGGCCAGAGACGGCAGCCTCCAAAGGCACTACCCTGGCACTGTCAGGAAGTGGGGTGCCACCTGGCACATCCACAAAGGGAGGCAAGGGCCACAGAGAATCACGGAAGGATGGCAAGGGCAGCACGGCCGACAAGTCCGGCAGCAGGCGAGCTGCCCAGGAGGGCCCCACCAGCCCCATTCCGGGTGTGAAGGAGGACACCCACGGGCCCGGGACTCCAGCACAGGAGGGCCCCGCAAGCGAGAAGTCGGATGGCGAGTGAACTCCATATAGTGGCCGGATGTGGTGCCCTGGAGACACATGTCAAGAACCGCTGAACAGGGCCCTTCAAGACAAGCACCGCTGAACAGGGCCCTTCAAGACAAGCACCGCTGAACAGGGCACCGCCGTCTCAAGAACTGCTGAACAGGGCCCTTCAAGACAAGCACCGCTGAACAGGGCACCGCCGTCTCAAGAACCGCTGAACAGGGCCCTTCAAGACAAGCACCGCTGAACAGGGCCCTTCAAGACAAGCACCACTGAACAGGGCTCCGCCGTCTCAAGAACCGCTGAACAGGGCCCTTCATGTCAAGCACCGCTCCGCTGGGCCCTTCATCTCAAGCACCGTTCCGCTGGGCCCTTCATCTCAAGCACCGATCTGCTGGGCCCTTCATGTCAAGCACCGCTCCGCTGGGCCCTTCATCTCAAGCACCGCTCCGCTGGGCACCGCCGTCTCAAGCACCGCTCCGCTGGGCACCGCCGTCTCAAGCACCGCTCCGCTGGGCCCTTCATCTCAAGCACCGCTCCGCTGGGCCCTTCATCTCAAGCACCGCTCCGCTGGGCACCGCCGTCTCAAGCACCGCTCCGCTGGGCACCGCCGTCTCAAGCACCGCTCCGCTGGGCCCTTCATCTCAAGCACCGCTCCGCTGGGCCCTTCATCTCAAGCACCGCTCCGCTGGGCCCTTCATCTCAAGCACCGCTCCGCTGGGCACCGCCGTCTCAAGCACCGCTCCGCTGGGCACCGCCGTCTCAAGCACCGCTCCGCTGGGCCCTTCATCTCAAGCACCGCTCCGCTGGGCCCTTCATCTCAAGCACCGCTCCGCTGGGCCATTCATCTCAGGCACCGCTCCGCTGGGCACCGCTGTCTCAAGCACCGCTCCGCTGGGCACCGCCGTCTCAAGCACCGCTCCGCTGGGCCCTTCATCTCAAGCACCGCTCCGCTGGGCCCTTCATCTCAAGCACCGCTCCGCTGGGCCATTCATCTCAGGCACCGCTCCGCTGGGCACCGCCGTCTCAAGCACCGCTCCGCTGGGCCCTCCAAGTCAAGCACCGCTGGCCCATTGGCAGAAGGGGCAGGCCCGGATCTGTGTCGGGCAGGGCTGCACGATGCACTCTGGGCACCATGCCTCCTCCAGTACCAGTGGAGTCTGTAATCCACTTGAGAGACTGTGGCTTTGCACTCCCCAGGATGTAACAGTGGGCAACCCACCCACTGTAGAGACTTGTGAGACTGTGGCTTTGCACTCCCCAGGATGTAACAGTGGGCAACCCACCCACTGTAGAGACTTGTGAGACTGTGGCTTTGCACTCCCCAGGATGTAACAGTGGGCAAGCCACCCACTGTAGAGACTTGTGAGACTGTGGCTTTGCACTCCCCAGGATGGGACAGTGGGCAATCCACCCACTGTAGAGACTTGTGAGACTGTGGCTTTGCACTCCCCAGGATGGGACAGTGGCCATGGAGGCCCCTCGTGGATCTGGCGTCGTGGACTCATGTGGCTGAGGTGCCTCCCCTTCCCTTCCCCCTGAGGTGCCTGTAGTTTTTCTATCTGATGCCCCTACAGTGTTCTCTCCAATGGATTCGGGTCTCCTGTGTGGGCTTTGCCCATGTGTTGAGGCCCATTGGCCCACGTACAATGACTGAAACCCAATTTGGACAGGACAATTTACATATGTGTATTTAGTTATAGATGTTGGAAATAATTTTTTACTTAGCCTTACAATATATTTGAATTTCATGATCATTTTATTTTGTCTTGGCATTCTTCCGGAGGGTTTGGGGGGGTGTCACTCTGAGTTGTTGCCCTGCATTGATGTGTAAGTAGTTGTGGGTGAGGGTGGGTGTGTCGCGTATGTGTGTGCCCGTAATCTTTTCTCCTCCCCCCTCCCCTGTGTCGTAGGTGCAGTACTCACCGTTGTCTTCTGCGCCGGCGTTCGTGCTCCTGGTAGAGGAGCAGGTAGACAATAGCTGGTAGGATGTGTAGTTCTGGTTCCATGCTGTCCAGATTCCTCGTGGAGTGTGTAGAGGTGAGCGTTTTCCCGTTCGTAGTCTGTTTCCGCCGTGTTTTTATCGGCGGGGCTCCCGCCCCGGAAAAGGTGGCAGATTGGTGAGTTGTGATAGGGTGGGCGGTACATTGTCTCCCGCCTGTCTGTTGGCAGTGACTGCCGCACTGCTTGTTTGTCCCGCCGTGGCGGTCGGAGTGTTAAAGTGGCGGTCTGTGTTGGCGGTTTCCACCAGGGTCAGAATTCCATTTTTTTGACCGCCTGCCTGTTGGCGGGTTGGCCGCCGCTTTAACACCGACCGCCAGGGTTGGAATGACCCCCATGGTCATGTAACCATATTGTGAGCCCCTAAAGGGTGTTTTGAACATGGTCCCTTTTGTCCTAGGACCATCACAGGCTGAGTTCACACAAACATGTTTTGTAAAAGTAATGCCCTGCAAAGCATTATGTGGCGAGTTTTTGTGCCGCGAATACTATAGTATGTTGACTGCAATGTTCAGAACGTCCCACAGAGGGCACCACAATAAAAATAGCATTTGGAAGAAACGTGGTCATGTAACCATACAATCACCCCTTAGAGAGCCAAACCACACGAAAAAAGAATTAAAAAAGTAATGCAGTGTAGCCATATATTCAGCCCCTGAGGGACATAGTGCATTACACATTTTCAAGGTTAGCAGACCTATTGCAATGATATTACAAACAAGACTCATAAAACATAACTCCTCTCAGCTGTAAAACAAAGGTTCCAGCTATGAGAGAGCTTAAAAAGATAATAAATTGTGGTAGTGTTATTATTTTGGAGTCCCCACTACCATTGTGTAGGGACCCAGGGAGGATGGAGACAGAAAGAGCTCATTGTGGTCAATGTTTTAAAGGTGGTCCCATTGTCCTATGACCACCATAGGCTGAGTTACTAGAAAAAATGTTTTGTAAAAGTGATGCCCTGCAAAGCAATATGGGGCAAGTTTCTGAGCCACAAATATTTCAGTATGTTGATATGACTGTATTGCGTAGAACATCCCCTAGATGACACCACAATGACAATAGCATTTATAAGAAACATGGTCATGTAGCTATATAGTTAGCCCCCTGAGGGCATAACCACACAAAAAGAAAATGGCATTAAACAATGCAGTGTAACCACATATTTAGCACCTAGAGGGCATAGTGCATTACACATTGTCAGAGATAGCAGACCTAAAGCAATGATATTAACAAACAAGGCCCTTAAAACACAAGCCATTCCCAGCTGTAAAACAAAAGCTCCAACCATGGGAGCGCTTAAAAGACACTGAATGATGGGCGGGGTTATTATTTTGGGGTCCCTACTAATCTACCGCTTTCGCATTCGACCTAATAAACGAAATATTTAAAGTATTTATAGGCATTTTTATTAGTTTTACTAATACTTTTCTGAGGTTTCATCATGCATAAGGCTGCTTTCTGTATTGTAATTGACTTAATGAGTGTCACATCACTTCCTGTCACATGTGAAGGTCAGAGGTCATGTGTTGCTACTTCCTGCAATGTCATCAACAATGCTGCCTCATTTATTTCGATTAGGGCTGGGGTCCTTGTTCTATGCAGAATGTCAGCTGAGGGAGGTTATTACTGGAAATAGCCGCCAGTGGGAGGTGTTTCCTTACTTTTTTAAACAACCTAGCCTTAGATACGTTTCGGTTTCATGGATGAGTGGGGTGGAGTGGATGTTACAAACTCACCATGTGTCTAGATACCAAAGGCTCAATTTACAAACTATTTTGTACACCCATTGTCCTAGGACCACCACAGGCTGTTACTAGAAAAAAAAAATTGTAAAAGTGATGCCCTGCAAAGCATTGTGGGGCAAGTTTCTGTGCCACAAATATTTTTGTATGTTGATATGACTGTAATGCTTTGAACAGCCCCTAGAGGACACCACAATGACAATAGCATTTGTAAGAAACATGGTCAAGTAACTATGTAGTTAGCCCCCATGGGGCATAACCACCCAAAAATAAAATGGCATTAAATAATGCAGTGTAACCATATATTTAGCACCCAGAGGGCATAGTGCAGTACACATTGTCAGAGAGAGCAGGCCTATGGAAATAATAATAACAAACAAGGCCCTTAAAACACAAGCTATTCAAGCTAGTCAAGCTAGTCAAGCTATTCAAGCTTGTAACTCAAAAGCTCCAACTATGAGAGCACTTAAAAGACACTGCATTATATTATTTTGGGGTCCCCACTAACCTACTGTGGGGACCCAGAGATGATGTAAACAGAAAGAGCACGTCATGCTGAACATTTGTAAGGGGTCCCATTGTCTTAGGACCACCACAGGCTGAGTTGTGAGCAAAAATGCTTTGTGAAAGTATTGCCCTGCAAAACATTAAGGGGGGCGAGTTTCCCAAGTGCAGTGAATATTGTAGTATCGGCTGTCCTGCTGTGCCTGAGAGAGCTGCTTTTGCAAAGAAGGATTTATGTTTTACGTAAAGCATTTACCAATGTCAAGTGTTTTAAGGGGAGAGCTACAAGAAATTACTCTGATTAGGTAACTGTGAACAATGTGACCAGCGTTCCAATGCCACCGATCGAGTTCACGCTGTTGTGCCTGTTCACACTGTGAGCGCCATGGCTGCCATGCAGCACAAAGGGGAGAGACAAAAGAAAAAAAAGAGTTCACCCATGCTGAAGTATATCAGCAACCGTGCAATAATCCATGTAACAGGGGCAGTCTGCAAGGCGTGACAAAAACAGCCTCAAGAAAAACGTAAAGCATTTACCAATGACATCAAGTGATTTTTTAAAGCCAAGCCCAGGAACGAATGAAGGTTATGGGTGTGAGATGGGCATGGTTAAAAGCACACAATACTTACACCAGGTCAAAGCACTTGCGCGCTCGACCTAATAGATGAAATATTTAAAGTATTTCTAGGCCTGTTTATCAGTTTTACTAATAATTTTCTAAAGTTTCATCATACATAAGGTTGCTTTCTGTATTCTAATTGATTTAATGTGTGTCACATCACTGCCAGTGACATCGTTAAGGTCAGGGGTCATGTGTTGCTACTTCCTGCAATGTCATCAACAATGCTGCCTCGTTTATTTCGGTTAGGGTTGGGGTCCTTGTTCTATGCATGTTTGCTGAGAGAGGTTATTACTGAAGACGGCCGCCAGAGGGAGGTGTTTCCTTACTTTTTTAAACAACCTAGCCTTAGTTACGTTTTGGTTTCATGGGTGGGTGGAGTGGGGTGGATGTTACAAACTCACCATAAATCTAGATAACAAAGGCTCAATTTACAAACTATTTTGTGCACCTAAATTGTCCTTGAACAAAACGTCCACTTTGCACATGCAGATTTTCACACCAGCTAATGCGGTGGCAATTTCACTTTCTTGAATTTAGGAAAAGAGGTCAGATTGTAGATGTTTCTCGATTGATCCAAAAATATGTGGACACTTACAAACAGGTACGTTTGTAGGTATTTATTCCTGTACCTCCTGAAGGTGGCAGCCACCCTGAAAACACTCATATTTACTTACTACATGTTAGTGGTTTTCTACGAGGCAGCGGGGGGAAGGATGGATGTATCAACCCCTCAAATGTAATGGGGTTCCCGCATGGCTGGATGAGTTGAACTTAAATTCTGCGAATTGTAATGTCAGTCATTTACAGATATTTTGTAATCGATGCATGGTTATGTTTAAATAATAAAAATAATTAAAAAAATAATGTGGGGGTGTTTGTTCCAAGGGAAACATATTTTCCCTTTGAAAAGAAAATTAAGCATACTGACAGACATTTGTATGCGATTTTTGCATTCACATTTTACAAAAAATCTACAACTATGGTTGACTCTCCTGGAATTATTTCAGAATCAAATAAAAGCCGAAAACCTGTCCCAGATTTAGGAATTCTCCTAAAGGAATAAAATGTACAACTTCCTAATACAGGGTTGTGAGCCTGGCTAACAATATTCCATAAACAAAAAAACACTCCCAAAATGTAGTGTCCTGAATAGAAACAATTGTGGCTGCATGAATGCCATCAGCCAGGTGTAGCTCGCCAAGTGCCAGCTCAGCAGTGCTTTAAATGGGCCGGTGCTGTCCGGTACTGAGCACCTGCACTTTTTATTTTGAGAGAGAGACTGTCTGCACTTCTCACGAAAAACGTAATACTTTTAATTGGAGAGTACCAGCACTTCTCAGAAACAAGCAGGTACTCTAGCACAGAGTGCCAGCACTTCTATTTCTCCATTTCAAGCCCTGGGCTAGACTCAGGAAATGAGAGCAGACTCTTGAAAGCACACACACGACTTGCTGCACTGGTGCTCGTATTTTTATGTGAAGCTTTTTGAACAGAAATACTGTACAACGCAACAGGCTGTACACATGGCGTAATTGACTAGAGCAAGATAGTTGAGGATGGAACGAAACCTACACTACACCAGATATAAATCATATCTCATGTCACAGATTACATATTTATATTATAGTTTAAGGTTGACTAAGGCTGGCCTAGAGATCGTTAACATCTGCGAGTGCTTTGTTTGCTCCCCGTCAGCGCGTCAATGTCTCTGCCGCCCCTCTGAGTCACGTCTCCATCACAGAGTGATCGTTGTATATTCTGCAGTCTCTCTCGAAGGGGCAGCTCTTGGAATCGGGCGCCACGCGGGTCCCCTGGCGGTAGACCTCTTAACCCGAGCGGTGCACCTGACCCCGCACGCGAAGACGTCTCATTAAACTTATTCAAAGGTTGAAACCGATCGGATTAACAAACTGCATATGTTTTGGAAAGCCCCCGCTTGCTATTTTAGTCTGCCATAAGCACCGTCTCATCTAGGCAAATCAACTTCCGTAGAAAACAGGTTCTCGTAACAGTAAGGGGGCATTCATAATCCGGTCCCACTCTGGTGCACGCTTGGGTGAGGACGTGTGCCTCAAAACCGGCATGCGAAGCGATGTCATCTCCCAATGATCCCCTCCTCGAAGCTTATATGTAGGAACTAATCCCTGCATCATTTAAAAGCCACACACATCCTCAGAGTTCTTGAGCTGCTGTAATTTATTTTTGTATGCATTCATTTTTGTTGTTTCGCATCGTGTCTAAATAAGACTAAAGAAAATGGTGTACAAACCCCGAATTGCACTTCACACTACATAAAGCCTTGCACAGTTTAGGTCCCTCTAACCTCAACAGCCGCATCAGTTTCCACACCTTGACCAGAAACCTCCGCTCAGCCTCTCCGCCGGCCTCCCCCGGCCTAGTGCTCTCACACATCCTCCACATCTGCAGCCTTGCCTTCTTGCACCTCGCCCCTGAGGCCTGTGCGACAACCCTACCTGTCAGAGCTGCCTCCTCCATCCTTGAGTTCCGCCAGTTACTTGAAGACATGGCTCTATACATAGACCTCAGACTCAGCCAGATCAACACCCCAATATCTAGCACTGGGATACCCCCAGGGGTGTAACAAAGGCCCCCGCAGCCCCTGCAGTGCGAGGGCCCTCCCTCAGCTCCAGGGGCCCACCCCAGCACAGCACCTTGGCCTGAGAGCACCTGTGTGAGTCTGCAAGGGGGGCCATTAATGTTCTTTGAAGGGGGGAGCCCCTCAAGTTTTGTTACGCCACTGGATACCCTCCCGGGTGAGACGCCCACTCTAGAAATAGTCATAACATAACACAACATAACACTGGGGGGGTATGAGGTGTAAAACGTGTTACACACATATATTTTCCCAGTGCTCTCGGGCACATAAACATTATAGAGAATAAAATTGTATTCACTATCCTTCTATACATTCTGATCACTGCACATTACAGACTGGAGGCTCTCAACATTTTGAGCAATGCCATTGCATTATGTCGTGTGAGAATGGAAATGCTCAAAATTTACAAGCAGCAAATGTGCAACAAAACAAAAGGCAACCACAAAATTAACAAAAGGAACAAAACAGCAATGCACAAAACAACACAACTTAATACAACACATCAGCAACATATCACAAAACAACAGAATACAGCTATGCTAGAAATGTGGTTTCTGGTTGGCTGGGATATGCACCTAAACCAGACAGAACCCACCACTCCAGTCAGGGCAAGTAAGTTACATACCAAACATAACCTGTGCTCACCTTCTGGTAGCTTGGCACAGAGCAATCAGGCTTATTCCCAGTGGCAATGTGTAAAGCGTCTGTTCAACACACTCACACCAGTGATACAATGATTACACCACAAAAAAGACTCCACACAGGATTAGGTAAAAATATGTCTGATATATCATAGACCATCAGCAACATAAATCATAAGTACTGTGCATATTATGTAAAACCTCATTGTCTTGGTCTTTAGAGGACCAAGACAACATAAATCATAATCACAACAAGTATAAGAGTATAGGTATTATCTTGTACATACATAATTAGGTCACAAAACCTCATAGAGCATAAATATGATGCAGACTGTACAGTTACAAAGTATTGCACAGTCATTTACATAGCACTTTCCCACCTCCTTAAGGCCCAATGCCTTACCTGGTGAACAAGTAAGTAACTATTCCCTTTGTTGTGTATGATTGTAAAGGTGAGGAACATGGAAGAACATGTTTTGATGTGCATGAGGATTGAATGGGTACTTTAGTCGTGTTGATTACCACATCACAGTAATTCATGAGGGGGTGGCATAATATGTAGCTCACTTGGCAGGCACACAAGCATTGGCCTCTGTCTCCCTCAAGCTAAGGGAAGAAAAGATGGAGGTGGACACGAAATGTTGGAACTGCTTGATAAATGGCTTTGCCTACTTGGAGAATGCACTATGCATCCAAACACAAGCTAATTTTCTAGGATTTCCAGTTAATTATCACATTTGGAAATGTCAGCCAGTGGTATGCAGACTTTGAGCCGTGTTTATTTTGCCAGCATTTCGCTGCTCGCACTGCAGCACCTAATTAAACAGCGCTGCAGTTGGAGGTGGTAAAATGCCCATGGGTAGGGTGGGGAGGGTAGCAGAAGCACCCCCCCCCATAAAAATACATTAAAAAACCGCCTATCACTGCTGGGCAAACACCAGTTTCGAGAGTGTGTCAGTATTTATTTGTCCCTATGCGAAATATCTTCAAATCAGCCGGGGGCATTTTAAATGCATTGTGTAAGCTTCCTAATGGTTCACAGTATCCTTACTTGACAGCAGTGGTAGCTAGCATCCAAGGAGAGTGGTGGGATGGGCAAATGGGTGGTGGGTAGGGTAAACATCCTTTTTTACGACTTTTTTATTACGAAAGTCGTGGTTAACGAAAGCGTAACAATGCTTTTTTTAACCACGACTTCGTATTTTTGTGCCTTAACTACGCATGTTCTGAACAACGAACATGCGTGGTTAAGGTACAAAGAAGGGAGTTGGCGAAGGTAAGTGGTGGGTTTAGGTTTTGGGGTGGGGTTGGGGGGTCAGGGGGTTTTAGGTTTTGGGGTGGGGTTGGGGGGGTGGGGCGTTTTTGGTTTTGGGGAGTGGGTGGGGGTCAGGGGGTTTTAGGTTTTAGGGTGGGGTTGGGGGGTGGGGCGTTTTTGGTTTTGGGGAGTGGGTGGGGGGTCAGGGGGTTTTAGGTTTTGGGGTGGGGCGTTTTTGGTTTTGGGGAGTGGGTGGGGGTCAGGGGGTTTTAGGTTTTAGGGTGGGGTTGGGGGGGTGGGGCGTTTTTGGTTTTGGGGAGTGGGTGGGGGGTCAGGGGGTTTTAGGTTTTGGGGTGGGGTTGGGGGGGTGGGGCGTTTTTGGTTTTGGGGAGTGGGTGGGGGGTCAGGGGGTTTTAGGTTTTGGGGTGGGGTTGGGGGGGTGGGGCGTTTTTGGTTTTGGGGAGTGGGTGGGGGGTCAGGGGGTTTTAGGTTTTGGGGTGGGGTTGGGGGGGTGGGGTGAGGGATGTAGGGTGAATGGTGCCTATTGCTAATGATTTTATCAGGAATGCCTTTACAACGAAATATCGTTGTTAAGGCATTCGTGGTAAAATCATTAGTAGTAAGGACGAGGTCGGTGTTCCGACCTCGTTGTTAAGGTTAGTAGTTGTTTTTAATTTGGTGTTCCGTCATATAATCGGCGGGTAGTAGCATGCACTATATCGCCATGTGCAAAATAATTAAAGTACATTTACCTTACAGGACCGACACGTTCTCCTCCTCACTGCACATCCTCCTCTTCTGCAGATCCGGTGTTGAGCGCGGGCCCCAGCCAACTCCCTTAACCAATCCTGGGGCTGCTCTCATGCAGTTAATCAGCATGAGAGAAGTGCCAGAATTGAAGGGAGTGGTCTCTCTTGGTGCTCCCAAGGATACTGGAGGACTGTGCTTGCCCTAACCCAGCTGTCTTAAGACAGCTGGGTTAGAGAAGTTTTAAAGTGCGCATGTCTGGCTGGCCGTTGCAAAATGGCCAGCCAAAGGGACTTGCACACTTTGAAATGAAGTGCCCAGGCAGCCCACACTCCTCCCTGCTGCTTTCACTCAGCAGGCACCACCCGTCGTGACACTCGGTTCAGAATGAGTGGATGAAAAATAAAATGGTAATAAATTCACTTTTGGGGGAATTTTTTTTGGTGAGGCAACACTCCTTTGTTCAAATGAAGGAGCCACCCCTGCTAGACAGTCAAGACACTATTTTGCTGCAGCTAGGACGTTACCTCCAGTTTTTGTCAAACCTTTAAAACTGTTACTTGTTCTGGAAGGTTGTTTAAGAGAGAAACACATTCTGTCCACAGAGAAGTATTCTAGGGATACTATGTTGTTTCTTGGATAAATGAACTTTGATATTTTAAATTACAGAATCTGAATTCTCCTGAAGGACCGTATATTTGTTGAGCATTACTGGATCCTATTACGTGAGGCAAACAGAAAGGATTTTTCTTATTTTCCAAAGATTATGATTTACCCACAGTGTACGTAATGTATTTAAGGTAGTGGTGATATGAGCAAAAGCAATTGATATTCATCCTGGACTACATAATACTGCTGAATGTTGCATTACAAATTTGTCAGAGGCATTCGCAAATATATATATCTGTATATATATATATATATATATATATATATATATATATATATATATATATATATTTTTTTTTTTACATAGTGGCAGTTGCCTCTAGGTAGTAATAGTCAGGACCTAGTTTCTATAGAAAAAGCAATTTTTTGCTTGCCTATATCTTTGGCGCCGCTTGAAGAATCTTCACGAAAATTTCCAAACAAATTCAACAGTCATGTGATCTGCTATCTGCATAGTGTTGGGGTGATCAGTGAATAAAGGGGGGTGAAATTTAGAGTGTTTCCAATGTTAATTCCCATAGGAAAAATTGAACAGTGATAGCGCCAAAACCACTGGACGGAATACACCAAATTTGGCAGAAAGGTAGCTCTTGGTCCACAAAGAGCCCCTTTTGTTATTTGGTGTAAATCTGTTCAGTAGTTTTTGAGAAATTAAAGGAAATCCAAATTTGTATATATATATATATATATATATATATATATATATATATATATATATATATATACACATATATAGAGACGCAAAGAATTCACGTTCCCTAGCGATCTCTTGCTGAGATCTGATTGGCTTCAACAAGGAAGTGTTGGCAGCCATGTTGGGACTCGGATTGAGCTCAGTCCCAGACAAAAATATAAAAAAGCAAGAAAAGGGGCCAGGGTACAGACCCACCCTCACCCCACCCCAGGCTAAAAAGCTTTTTTTTTTAAATGTTTGGCGGGATTTGCAGTGGATCCACGGATCTGCCAAAATATATATATATATTTTTTTAAATGAAGCACAGGCTTCTGCACTTTGTTTTTTTGAAGCCCCAGGGTGGGCCAAGTCCCGGGGGCATTGTTTTATTGTAATGGGGGGGTGGGGGGGCCTGGACTGCCACCTTCCCGGGGAATATGCTGAAAATATGTGTGTGGGGGTCACGTGGCCCGCACCCTGAGGCTTCAAGTTATTTGAATGTGGGGGGGGCACCTCGCCCCCCCTAGCAGCTCTGGGGGCCATCACTTCCCCGGGGCAATCATAATATTGTGTGCAGGGGTTGGCGCATCGCCCCCCGTTGCTCCAGGGACCACCACCTCCCCGGGGCTATATTAAAAATAATCATAGGAGGTCTGTTTTGGACCCCCTTAGCCCCAGGGATCACCACCTCCCTAGGACTCTTGTTGTTGGAGGGGGGCCATGCGGTCCCCTCGAGGAACCACCAATGGCCCTGGGGACCGACAACCCCAAAGCCGGCTCCTGCTATGTCCCAGGATTCCCACCCCAGAGACATAGCTGTTTGCTTTTGGTGGTGGGAGCTGACTGCTCCCCCCAAGCCAAAGTTAATAAAGTCCACTTTCTGACAGCGGGACCTGTTAAGCAGGTCCCGCTGTCAGAAAGCTGAGTTTTCGTTTCTGTTCCCTGCATGCAGATATGCGTGCAGGGAACAGAGATACAAACTTTGCTCCAGCGAGCATGGAGCTGCTATGGAAAGCAGCTACCTGCTTCCTGGAGCAATGCTGACTCCAGAAGGAGGTGGGAGCCGGCTGGGACTGCAGAGGGGGCTTTGTGGCTCCCACAGCGGTCTCAGATAACCTGAAAGGACAGAAAGGAAGAAAATAGGCACATGGGCCGGCTTTAGCACTGGTGTTGGCCGGTGCAACAGTCATTTTTCGTGCCCCCCCTTGACCTCCTCCTCTGATTTCCTCCCTATCACTAAGCAAAAGTGCCCCCTCATCTCTCCACAGCCCCTCTTTCACATACATTTCATTTTCTTTTAAAGCACTGGGAAAGGCTGGCCTTACTAATAAGAGTGTTCATCTACCCAAGCGAACCCTTTTTAGCAGCATTAGGACTAGATAATGAAAGACTCGGGGGAAAAACATAAAGTCCTAACCTACTTTATGCAGCTTACATGCATCTCGTTTATGACAACTCAACAGTCACTGTTCTGCATTAGGGTTGTATGTTATGAATTGCGGTAACAAAAGGATCTATGTGATAAAAGCAGTAAACCACTAAGATATCCACATGGAAGACATATCTGTGATCTGCCTGGGTGGCATTTGCATATTAACCCTCTGCATAATTTTATGGTGAGTCAAAACTGCCACTAGACAAAACTGCTTCTGTCTCTCCAGCAGAAACATTAATCTCAAGAGTTATCCTGACATTTTTATTGCTACCTGAAAGCTGGACCACAAGGAACACTGCTGGAGGCATTTTTTTAAATTGTAAGTTATTACTAAAACAGACCCCCCACCCCTACCCTAGGGGTCAGCGCCCCTCCCCAGGTTAGTGCCCAGTGCGGCCACACCACTCGCACTGCATTACAGCCAGACTTGATAAGCACAGACAGCAGGAAAAATGACACAAAGGCACAAACAGAGGGCAAGAAAACAAACCAGAAGGTGGAGAGGACAGGAAAACAGACAGTAAGATACGAACAGGGGCAAGAAACAAACAGAAAACTGCCAGAAAGCCAAAAACAGAGGACAAGAAACGAGCAGAAAGGTAGAAACAGAGGTCAAGAAACGAGCAGAAAGGCAGAAACAGAGGGCCAGAAGAAAACAGAAAGGAAGAAACAGAGGGGTGAAAGGAGCAGAAAAACACAAAAAGGGAGCAAGAAGGGAGCAGAAAGCTGGCAAAAAGGCAGAAATAGAGGGCAGTCAATGAGCAGAAAGGCAGAAACAGAGGAAAGGAAACGACCAGAAAGGCACAAACAGGGGGCAAGAAATGGACAGAAAGGCAGAAACAGATGGCAGAAAGGAAAAGAGAGGCACTAACATAGGGCAGAAACGAGCAGAAAATGGGCAGAGGCAGAAACAGAGGTTAAGAAACAAGCAGAATGGCAGAAACAGATGGCAAGAAACAAGCATAAAACTACCAGAAAGGCACAAACAGAGGGAAGAAACGGGTAGAAAGGCACACACACTGAGGGCAAGAAATGAGCAGAAAATAGGCAGAGAAGCAGAAAAAGAAGACAAAAAAGGGGCAGAGATGGACAAACATAAGGCAAGAAACAAGCAGAAAGGAAGAAACAGAGGGAAGATGGTGCAGGGTTCAGTGATTATAGGGGGTTGAATGCAGAGCATGGCCACTGGCCAGGATGTGCGGCCAACACCCACTGTGTACGGCCGAAGGCCGTGCGGTGTGCTGGGTAGGTTGGTTATAGGGGGGTAGTGCAGCCAGGCCTTGCAGCCAACCCCTGCCGCGCACAGCTGAAGGCCGTGTGCGGCGGTGGTTGGATTAACATATAGTTATTAAAATAACTTTACGTTAAAAAAACACAGAAATTCGCTGAAAAAAACAAAGGTTATAGGGACGTTATAGTTAGGAAATAGAATTAAAAAGACATGGAAATTCACTGAAAAAAACAAAGGTTACACGGACATTATAGTAAGTGCACCCTAAAGTAACTATAACGCTCGCCCTCACCATGCACTGCTAATTACCCCAGATATTACAGTACGCATGACAACTTTTATAACATCATTAAAAATATCAATGAAACATTAGCTATCGCATTTTTTAAGAGAAAACTGTGCATGATGGGGACACGAGTTATAGTTACCTTAGAGCGCGAGTTATAGTTACTTTAAATCCCTCCAACTATTTTTTTATTGACATTTATATTTAAACAATAACACATATAGAACAGTAACCCACTCCCAACAGTGCAATATCATTACACAAGTGTTTACAGTCTTCATGTCAGTCTTCATGTCAGTAAACAGAGACACGCCTTGTAGGCCATATATAGCATCTGCTGAGCATTCTGATGTACATATAGACAATGCAGCCCCATCACCCCGCCACAGACGTCGACATCATATAAATTGTCATGGGTGCCCAATAGTCTTTCGGGCGGGATGCTTGAGGTAGCTCTTCTGCATAGATCTCCAATTGATCTTTGCAATATGCAATATCCCTGTACCATTATATGATTGTCAGGCACCCACCTCCCCCCAACATATGACCACCCTACGTTTAGCCAACAGAAAAGCCACGGCCACCAGTTTACAGTTTGAAGGTTGCAATAATATAACTTAGCCTAAAAGACATAGGCGAGGATCACAAGAGACAGGTTCATTTATGCAGGCAGTGAGTATCTGAGTAACAGAGGTCCAATATTTATATATTTTAGGACATCACCAAGCGAGGTGCAGGAAATCCGCACCCGGTTCCGGGCATCTATGACAGAGATTGTTCTACCGGAGGCCATACCTGTCCAGTTATATATGTGTGTAATACATCTGCTCCAGAAATGTAAAATGGATAATATGCAGCTATATGTCTACGAGTCATTGCTCAACAGAAAGTCCAATTTAATAATGTCATCGGGGGGTCGAGTACGGAGTTCCATCTGTCAAAGGGCCCCATAGTGCAGCATTTTGTCTCCTTCTGCACTGAGTGGTAATCAGACCTGTGCAGGCAGGAGTGTCAACGCTGCTTGGAGCACACTCGACACAGAGGGGGCACACGGGAAGATTTGGCAGTGCTCTCTCAAATATACAAAGTGCATGGGTGCGATTCTCGACTCTGCTGTGGAAGATCCGAGACCTTAATGAAATTATCATCAGGGAATAGATCACAGAGTGTTCGCAACTCCACAGCCCAGGACAGAGCTATTGCCTTTGACTCTTGTTTGACTGAGAGGTTAGGGTGCTGCACAAACGGCATAGCCGGAGCATACAGTGGTCGTCCACCAGTCCAAGCCCCTGTGCCCTGCCACACCCGCAGGGTACAATTAAGCGTGCTAGCATTACCGTGTGCCACCTCTAAGCGAGTATGATAGGATCTGCCTCATCCTGCTCTGGGGCAAGGTGCGGCGTGTAACTCTCGGGGTGCAGCCAGTAATAGGTGTCTTGCACCTCAGCGCTCAGATGATGGAGATAGAAATCCGGAGCATTGAATCCACCCATTTCAAACGGGAGCGTGAGCTGCGCCCATGCTCTCTGTGCTTGCGTTCCTCCCCAGGTTAGTGCCATCAGTAAAGACTGCAAGGTTCTAAGTAAGTGCAGAGTTAGAAGGATCGGGATATTTATAAACAGGTGAAGGATCTGCAGCAATAGTACGATTTTCATTACCACCAACTGATCCGCTAGGGATAATGGAAGGCGAGACCAACGCTGTGCCTGGTCCTCTAATTTAGTGACAGCTTTGCCATGACATCGGAGGACTAGGACTATTTATATAGGGTGCCCCTATATCCCACAAATGAGTCTGATGTTGCTGTGTTGACCCATATCCTACCGATTGGATCTGCATATAACAAACGGATCCAGGAGAGAAAGCTAGCGGGAATGCCCATCCATTGCAGGATAGTAAACATATAGGTCTAGGCTATAGAATCAAAGGCCTTAGTGGCATCTAAAAGCACCGCCACAACTTTGAAGGATGGATCTACGTGGTATAGCAACGCAAAGATGGTCTGTAGATGATGTGTAGTGCTACGGGATGGATAAACCCACCCTGATCCAGGAGAACCAGGTTAGGCATCAGTGGCAGCAGGCGCGTAGCTATTAATTTGGCCAAGATTTTAGTGTCCAAATTAATAAGGGAGAGTGAACGATACGAGTCACAATGCTCTGGGGGCTTGTCTGGCTTAAGCAGCGTGACAACGAGTACTTCTCTTAAGGAGGGCAGAAGTTGCCCTTCTACGTATGCTTCATCTAGCATAGCCAGGAGGTGCGGAGCAAAGATGTGAGCATACTCTTTATAAAATTCCCCCGGTATACCATCAATACCCGGGGCCTTGCCATTAGGGAGTCTTCAAACAGCTTCTTTGACATCTTCTATTGTAAACGGCTCGCTAAGGAATTCCCTCTGGACCAACAATAGCCACACCAGCGCAATATCATTCAAATACTGTGCTATAACCTGAGCAGCTGCCATCTCTCTCCATCCATATAGCGCAGAATAGAAGGAAACAAAGGACCATATTTATACTTTTTTTAGCACCGCATTTGCGTCTTTTTTTGACGCAAAGGCGGGGCAAACTTTCAAAATACAATAGTATTTTGTAAGTTTGCGCGGTTTTTGCGTCAAAATGCGGCTCTAAAAAAGTATAAATATGGGCCGAACTGTTTAAGAATAAAATCATTAGTACAACACAATACTCCTTCTGGGTTACCTTTAAGTACTATATGGGCCAAAGTTCTAGGGGATTTGGGTTTGTTGGGCTGGGAACGCCCAGGCTGGCCCCCTTCCACATATGTTTACAAAGAAAGGGAGCACACTGCCTACACTCCAGCAACAAAGTCCAACCCCAATGCATCATGGTAAATGCAGTCGAATTCATAGTCCGTTCGAAAAGTAAGAAAGTCTTTCACCTCCGTAAGCACAGCAAGTACTGTATATCCCTGTACATGTGTTTCTGGGTTTAGCTCGTCATCAGCAGGGAGAAGCATGGTATAGGGGCTTGCTTGAAATGCCGCCAAATGTCTTCTCGGGTTTATGTACCACTCATGGTGCACAGGTGCCTCCCAAGGCTCGTCAGTCGTGGCTCAAGTGAGCCGTCTTAAAGACAAAATTACAAAGAAAGGGAGCACACTGCCTACACTCCAGCAACAAAGTCCAACCCCAATGCATCATAGGAAATGCTGTCGAATTCATAGTCCATTCAAAAATTAATAAAGTCTTTCACCTCCATAGGCACAGCAAGTGCTGTATATCCCTGTACACCTGTTCCTGGGTTTAACCCGTCATCAGCAGGGAGCAGCATGGTATGGGGGCTTGCTTGAAATGCCACCAAATGTCTTCTCGGGTTTATGTACCACTCATGGCACACAGGTGCCTCCCAAGGCTTGTCAGCCGTTGCTCAAGGGAGCCATTTCAAAGAAAAAATTACAAAGAAAGGGAGCACACTGTCTACATTCCAACAACAAAGTTTCTGAACGGACTACAATTTCGACTGCATTTACAATTATGCATTGGGGTTGGACTTTGTTGCTGGGTTGTAGGCAGTGTGCTCCCTTTCTTTGTAATTTCCTCTTCCACATATGCTCTGGCCACATGGCAATTGGCTAGGTGCTGAGTCTCCTGCGCCACAGTGTCTTTATACTAAGTCACCGGCTTTCTGATCCGCACCAGTGAGTTTGCAAAAGGGGCATAATCACCTTCAAGATCTTTCAGAGAGTCCTCCAATGAACGCATCTGGGACCGAAGAGCCTTCAGAACACCGGCTTGCACTTCTATACACACCCCTCTTATAGAGGACCCCAGCACCCAAGACTGATCCCTTATTCAAAAGGAAGAATTGTCCTATAATCTCCTGGACAGTGCCACGAAATACCTGGTCCATCAAGGCAGAATGCAAAATACGCCAACTGAAGGGTGGGGGGGACATAAGTGGGAGCACGAACAGTCGTATATACCAGTGGTTGGTCTAAGAGCATTCATGGAAGATGTCTCATTCCCTCTACCCATTCCTGCACCTCATCAGTAGTCAGCCAGTAGTCCAGGCGTGACCATGAACCTTGCACCCAGGAATAGAAAGTACCCTCCTGCAGCCCAATATGCCGCACCCGCCATACATCAGACACTCTGTGGTCAGCCATAGAGTCCTGCATTAATCTAGCAGCACGTTTGTCCTGCCCTCCACCTGAGACAGACCTGTGAAACTCCGGGTCTAAGCATATACTAAAGTTGCCACCCCAGAGCAAGGGCAGGTGTGGGAAGGCATGCAAGTGACTCCACAAGTGTGAAAAGAAGTCGGGGTCATCAACGCTGGAGCCATAGGAATTGAGCAAAGTCACGATAGTACCACACAGTTTACCCTATGCTATAGCATACCGTTCCTGCTTGTCAGTCTCAGAATGTGTCACCTCAAATTGTACCCCATTTTTTTACCAAAATCATAACCTCCCTGGCATAAGTAGAATAGGTGGAAGCCACACGGAAATCCGCCCATCTTGTCCCCAATGTCTCAGCAGCATGCCTAGACAAGTTTGTTTCTTGTAAGTATGCAACATGCACTTTGGTGCTGCTCCAGGTATGCCAGGACCTGTCTAATCTTCTTCAACCCCCCTAATGTTCCAGGTTAAAAACTTAAGAGAGGCCACTTTGGAACTACCATCAGTGCTCATAGCTATCAGTCCATTGCATGCTCATACAATTTTGCATTATGACCAAACCAGGCCGTATCATATGGGCACATACTGTAGGGCAGAACAATTTCCCCAACACCTCCCTCCCTCCTCCCACTTTAGCCTGCTAAAGGCACAAGCCCATCCTCCCAGAAGCAAACATAACATGAACACACCACACCTCTCACACACCCTACAGATGCCTCTAAGGCCCGTGGAACACTCTCTCTAGGGGGCTTTAGAGAGTAAACTGACCTGTTAAACAGGGCGACCCAGCCATTTACACATTCAATACACCCCAGGAACCTATTGAGAGATAGAATGAACATTAAGAACCCTGGTAGATCATACAAATGTAGTGTCCAGTGCCTTTGAACCTGGCAGCCCACCCTCTTATATGTGCATACAGTCCTCCACTGGTACAACCAGTCAACTGAGTCCGAGGAGACTCCGCAACCTAATCCTATTTTTCTAACATGTTCCATGGTGACCTGCGGAGTAGCAAACACCTTCAGACCGTCAGGCACATCAATTCGCAGCCTCTCTGGTTACAACATGGCATAGGTCAATCCTGCGTGCTGCAGTTTCTTTTTCACGGTGGTGAATTCTTACCACTCTTGAACTGCCACTGTGAAATCCAGAAAGAATGTGATATCCATGCCCTGATAGTGTATCATCTTCTTCTCCCGGGAGAGCTGCAGTACTATATCCCGGTCTCGATAGTTGAGCAGCTGGGTGCCGACCAACTTCGGCGGTGGTCCAGGAAGGGGCCTGGCCCCTAACAATCGATGGGCACTTTCAAGTAGGAGCACATTAGAGAAGTGTTTAGCACCAAAAACATCCCGAAGTAGCAGCTCTACATACACATCCACCTTGCCAGTATTAGTGGTTTCTGGTATTCCAAGAATTTGTATATTATTTCTGCGTGACTTTGCTTCAAGGTCTTCATTCTTGGCTTGAATGAGGGCAAGAACTTTTTCCACGTTCAGACAAGTGTCCCTCCTAATTTGGAGCGTATCTTCTGTCGTTGGTATGCGTTTTTCAGCTTCAGAAATGCGAGTGCCATGTCCAATTTAACTGCCATGTGATCCATGTGCAGGTTTAGTGAGTCAATTTTACTATTGATGGACTGTAGGCTTTGCCGCATAGCTAGCAGCATGCTTTCCAAGGTGGCCCCCACTATCCCCGGACAGGCATTTTCAACCTCTGGGGATACATCATGGGAGAGCCTGGTGGCACGTTTGATCTGAAACATTCAGCATGACTGTCGCTTGTCATTTTTCCCCCATATTTGCACACAATGGGATTGACAATATTCAAAGCGCAACTCTGTCTGCCAGAAATGGGGTTCAGAAGATAGATTAAAGATCTACTACAAGTGATGGACCAAGCACCACTGTCTTATGTTATGCTGCCTCCTCAGCCTTGGCATCAGTCACCACCGCGTGACCTATATGATTCAAACCCCTTGTTAGCGCTGTAGGCACTGCTGTACTGCAAGTTCCCTCAGGATATGGCAATGCAGCCTTAGATGACCCAGAGTGCTCTAAGGTGGCCAGTATCTCTGCACTCTCACTAGCCCATGAAAGAGACACATGTGTTTAAGTCAATTAGGCTGGGTACTATAACGCCTCTGGCCACCTCCACACTATTCCATGGAGCGCTCTGTCAGGCCACAATGGGTCACCCTACTCCAGCAAAATTCAGCTCAATGTGTGTTGCAGAGAGAGTTTATCAAAGGGGGGGCAGGTACCTCATATGGCGCCATGTGCATTTCAGCCTCCAGGCTCTGTGATGCTCTGCTGTCTGTCACAGAGTCCTCCAGTCTCACACCAGAGACGCCTTGTGAGCCGATGCAGCACAGCGGGTCCTGCGGGCCCAACCAAAGCTCACCAGGAGTTCCGCCGGGCTGCACAGTGCTCTGATGCCAGCTGCCATGGTCACACTACCACTCCTGCCGCCAGGACCAATCCCATTGGTTCGATAAAGCCGACCAGCCCTCTCGTGCTGTTGGACGAGGAGTCGATCCTTTCCAACGAGCCCACACCTCCAGTGCCTCTTCTGAGAAGGCCATTTGCGGAGATCAGCCCAGGCCAGGAGCACCACCATGACCCACGCAGGACCTCCATGTTGCCCCTTCGGTGCTGGCCTTGTCAGGTTGCAAGAATCTCCACCGTGCAAGCACGCTCATTTTCAATAGCGCAGGCCATGCTCTGCCGTATACCACACCCAGCGTTGTAAATACGGGGCAGATGGGTTTCCGGGTGTAGGAAGCTGGCCTGGTGTGTGGTGGGTACCTAAGGTACTTACACCTTATACCAGGTCCAGGTATCCCCTATTAGTGTAGTGTAGACTGTCTAGAAGCCAGGCTCTCTAGAGGTATCTGTGGATGAGCAGCCGAGGCTTATCTAGGAGACATGCAAAGCTCATACAATACCACTTTAGTCACACAACGCTTACACACATGAAAGAAAACACTCAGGGGGTCATTATGACCCCAGCGGTAAAAACCGTCAAAAGACCGTCACCGCAGCTACCAGCCATCTGCCAAATTATGACCACAGACGGATTTCCGCCAGAAGGATGGCGGAAATCCGGCTGTCGCCATGCCAACAGATGGCAGTTAGGTGGCACTGCTGCCAGCAGCAACGCCACGCCAGTAGACCGCTGCCAGTAGTATTATGGGAATTAATACGGCCTGGCGGTGTTCTGCTGGCGTCACTGCTGCTGGCAGCAGTGCCCCGTCTCCTGCCGGAGGAACCCCTGGATACAGGTAAGTGGGTGCTCTGACAGGGGAGGAGAGTGGGGGTGTTGTGTGTGTGTGTGTATGTCTGTGCGTGCATATATGCGGGTGTGTGTTGCGTGTTGTATGTGTGTACATGTTTGGGGGTGTGAGTGCATGCATGTTGAGTAGTGTGAATGGATGTCTGTGTGTATGTATGTAAGTGTGTGTGAATGGATGCATGCATGCGTAGTGTGTGTGTGTGTGTGTGTGTGAAGGGAGGGGCATGTATGAAGGGGGGGTCTGGAGAGGAAGGGGGGTGGTGGGGAACATGTGGAGGGGGTGGGGGTGGTTTGAGGCCCCTATCAGTGACAGGGAAGGGATTCCCTGTCACTTATAGTGCCTACCGCCACGGTTTTTGTGGCAATAAGGAAGCCACGAAAACCATGGCGGTAGGCGGGGTCATAATCCCGCAGGCAGGCAAGTGACGGCCACCAGGCTGGAGATTGTTGTCTCCAGCCCGATGGCTGTTACCGTGGCGGTCGGTGTGGTACATTGGCGCCAAACCGCCAATGTCATAATATGGAGGAAAGTACCACCAGCCTGTTGGCAGTACTTTCCTCCATATTACCACTGACCGCCAGGGTCATAATGACCCCCTCAGTGTTACAAAAATAAAGGTACTTTATTTTAGTGACACAATACCAATAAGTACCCTCTAATAGGAGGTAAGTACCACACAAAATATATACACTAGTTATCAGCAATAGGCATAGAAAGTTGTGTTATGTTATGTTAAGAGGTCTTATATAGCGCATGGCTACCCAACAGGCCTCGCAGCGCTAGTACGTAAGACTTCAAGACACCAGCTGCAGGTCACGATCAAAATAACCAGGTCTTAAGTAGGCGATGAAAAGAAAGTTCATGGCCTGTTTGTCGTAGATCCATCGGCAATGAATTCCACAACTTTGCTCCAAGGAAAGCCATTGATCTTCCCCCCATTTGGCCTTTTTTATTAGGGGAATAATGGCAAAAGCCGCCGAGGAAGACCTGAGATGCCTAGTAGTAATGTGAAAGGAGGCAAATGTTCATAGGAGCGGGGGTCTTTGTTATAGAGGGCTCTGTGAATACAGCACAGAGTTTTAAATTTTATCTGCTGTTCAACTGGAAGCCAGTGCAAAGTAGAAAGGGCAGGTTTAGCTGATTCATGGCTGGGTACATTAAAAAGAAGGCGGGCCGCCGTGTTCTGGACCACTTGTAGTTTGTAGAAAGTGATAGAAAACAGTGCAAATGCAAATAGTGACCCTAGGGGGAGCCAAAACCATATACTAAAAAAATGGAATGCGAACACAGGACCCCCACCTAGGTAAGTGGAATGTGTAGGGGGGAGCTAGGGGTACTAGAAAACCCCAACGGTAAGTACCACAGTGCCCCCTAGCGACTAGGAAGAAAGGGGTAATTTAGTGGATTTTCCCCAAACCACCCAAAAGGAAGGAAAAGAAGAAAATGCAAAACCCAGACAAGTCTGTAAGAAACCAGCGGTGGATTCCTGAAGAGGAAGACCTGTGGAAGAAGGGGACCAAGTCCAGAAGTCACAGAAGTCCAGGAGGAGTAGGAGCTACTACCCACCCAGCTGTGGATGCAGGTGTTGGTCAACGGTGATCTGAAGAAGGTCAACACTGCAGCCTTGTATTTGGTGAAGAGTTCCTGAGGGATGCAGACAATGTCCCACGCGGTAAGAATAATTGCGGTTGGGTGTTGGTGCAAGAATCCCACCAACAAGCCTTGGTAAAGGCAAATGTCACGCTTGACGGGAAGTAGAGCAGCCGAGGACCAGCAAGGCCCCGGAGGACTCAACCCAGAAGGGGAAGTCAGAGACACAGAGAGCCAACAGAAGCAGACGCAGCAACCATAGGAGTTCCACAGGCTGGGGACACAAGAGTCGCAGAAGAGCCCACGCAGCACGACTGGAGAAGGGTCTCACACTGCAGGAGAACCACGCAGAGGGCTGTGCATCGCAGGAAGGAGTGCTGGGGGCTGGAGCTACATGTCCCCTGAAGATCCCTTGGAGGAGATGCAAACAAGCCTTGGCAGCTGCAAAAGATGCAGTGCACGGGGTACTGTCCTGCATGGGAAGGCAAGGTCCTATCTCCACCAAAACTGGACAGCTGGCAGAGAGGACCAAGAGGACCAGCAATGGCAGGCCTGCAGAACTCTTTGCATGGGCTCCCCATGGGTGGCATAATCCATGCTGCAGCCCATAGGGATCCCCTGATACCCCAATGCCCTGGGTACCTGGGTACCATATACTAGGGACTTACATGGGGGCAACAGTATGCCAAATGTGGGGTGAAAATGGCACAAGTTACCAAGTTAGAAGGGAGAGAGCATAATCACTGGGTTCCTGGTTAGCAGGATCCCAGTGAACACAGTCAAACACACTGACAACAGGCAGAAAATGGGGGTAACCATGCCAAGAAAGAGGGTACTTTCCTACACTGGAGAAAGGATAATTAAAGGATTATTGGCCGTGGTCAGCAGAGCCACACTAATGCACGGCCATCATGCTTCAGGCCCTCTGGTGCCCCAGTGAAATCACTCTAACTATAACTGCTGAATTTCTATGTTTTTTTAAGAGTAAATTCAGAACCTAACTGTAACGCCCCTGTAACCTTTGTTTTTTTTCAGTAAATTTATATTTATATATATAATATGCAAATATCCAAATTCGACATCGCCCGTAGTGAGAGAATGGCACTTGCAGCATTTACTTCTCAACTTCTCAAACCGAGGTTAATTCAGGCTGCACGCATCAATACGTTTTGGTCTGGGATGGACTTTCGTCACAATGTTGTTCGTCCAGCACCGAAACACGTTTTTGCATGTAGCCTGAATTAAACTTGGATTGCCAAGTATATGCTACGAGTGCAGTTCTCTCATTACAGGTGAGGGAGGATTTGGATTTTAAGCATGTGGCCCTCACGCCTTAACAGGAGACTACAGCACTCAGGCCAACGCTGACACTGGAGTATAATGCAAAGGTATATTTATTCACGTAAAAAAACAAAGGTTACAGGGATGTTATACAATATATATAACTACAGAAATTCAAGAGAGATAGACCCGAATTTAAGAAGGGCCTAGCGCCATATATCGCCACATTAGGGTCATTTGTTTTACACTAATGTGGTGATATCATGGCAAAAATGCAGCACCATATTTACACTGCGCCACTTTGTAACCCCTTGCACCACATTATGCCTGCGCCAGGCATAATATATGCAAGGGGGCATTTCCCCGTTAGCAGGACCAAGAAAATGGTGCAATTAAATCTAAAATATTTCTTTGCACCATTTTTAGCAGCATTTTTAACACCTGCACAGAGTAGGACTTAAAAGGAGGCACACCATTGCTTCAATGGGCTTCAATGTGCTTTGCAGGATTAGCGTCAACATGTTTTGCGCTAATCCTGCAAAGTGTCAAACTAGCTTCAAAAATGTTGATGCTAGATCCCTAACTACCGCCATGGTGAGCCGTATGTTAAATATGGCGCACCTATGGTGGTGTTGGGAGGGTGCTAGGGGGTGCAAGAAAAGTGGCGCTACATTGGATACAGCACCACTTTTCCTAAATTTGGCTCATAGTTTTTTAGGCTTTGATGAATGATATACTTAGAATGAGATATTTCTGGTCAAATTGAACAGAAAAATATATCTGTCAATTAAAATTAATTAAAATGACAGAGGTCACCTTTTAGTATGAACCATAAAGTTTTAACGTTTCAAAGAAATAAAAGTAGGGAAATGACCACAGACACACCTGGACTAGAACCCTCAACTTTTAGTATGAGGGTCTGTGACATTATCCATGATGCCACTGATGACTACTTACTGTAGTCATTGCATGGAGAGACCATTACAATACCTATCTCTCTCTCTCTTCATTAGGGGATGGAAGAGAGAGAGAGAGCCAGGATTGCAGGGGGACCCTGAAGGCCCCCCCGGTCCTAGCTGGCTCCCCACATCCTGTGGGAGCCGGCATTGCTCCTCCAAGCAGAGAGCTGCTTTTAATAGCAGCTCCCTGCTTGTGGGAGCAATGTTTTCATCTGTCTTCCCCGCACACCTATCTGCGTGCAGGGAAGCCATATGAAAACTCTTATTTCTGCAAGGGAGAGCTGTTTGACAGCTCTCTCTTGCAGAAAGTGGACTTTGTTTGCTTTGCAAAAGCAAACAGCTATGTCCCAGGGGTGGGCACCCCCGGAATATAGCAGGAGCCAGCCCGAGGGCCTTCTGTGGCTCCAACGACCTGGGGAGGTGGTGGTCCCCGGGGCTTAGGGGTCTGAAACGGACACCCTTCACTTTTTTCTTGCATCCCCGAGGGTGGCGGTCCTCAGGGCGGCGGGGGAGAGGGTGGGGAAGCATGCACCCTCAACATTCAATTGCATAATAGCCCCGGGGAGGTGGTGGTCCCCGGGTCTGCAGGGGGGGGGGGGACGCCGCGGGGCTCCCTCGCATCATTTTGGATTAAAGCCCCAGGGAGGTGGTGGTGTGGTTACCAGGGCAGCGGGGGCATAGCCCCCCCACATTAATAAAGCCCCAGATAGGTGGCAGTCCCCGGGGCTACGCCACCCACTTGCATTAAAATGGGAATGTCCCTGGGACTTAGCCCACCCAGGGGCTTCAGAATTAGCAAGCATGGGAGCCTGTGCTTGTTTTTTTTGTAAATCGTTGCCAGATCTATGGATCTGCCGTGAATTGCAGCAAAAAGTTTTTTTTAAAATGCTCTTTAGATTTGGGGTGGTCCCTCTGTGACACCCAGTACCAGAGCTAAGGGATCAGGGTGACTCTACCCTGGCCCCTTTTGTTTTTTTAAAAACTCTTTTCTGGGACTCGGCTGAAGCCGAGTCCCAACATGATTACCAAACTTCGTTGTAAAAGTGTTGACAGCCAATCAGATCTCAGCACGAGATCGGGAGGCTTTGCGAAGCCTTCACGTCCCCAAATATACAAATTAGGATTTTCTTTAATTTCTCCAAAACTACTGAACGTATTTACACCAAATAACAAAAAGGGTTCTTTCTGGAACAAGAACTACCTTTCTGCAAAATTCGGTGTAATTCAATCCAGCAGTTTGGGCACAATCGCTTTTCAAAATCCTGATGGAAAAATGAATGGGGAAATGTGCTTTGCCCCCCCCCCTTTTCTCGGCCCCCGCTTGACGGATAACCCCGAAACTTTCAAGAGAGCAGCTGCAGTGACCACCTTTTTTTGGGAACATTTCTTGAAGATTCACCAAACGGCGCCAAAGTTATTAGCAAAACGAATAACACTTTTTCTATAGAAAATAGGTCCTAACTATAAGTACCTTGTGGCGACCGGGTCATATATATATATATATATATATATATCAGGAAGGAGTCCATTTATCCTGAAGGTTACATTACATTATTCAATAAGATAAAATGTTATTTGTTTTCCCATTTCTTTAGGTTTCTTCAGCGTCAAAGCCATGGACTATGGGCTGCAGATTTAGGTGTCACCAGTATACACAACCTACAATCATGTGGATGCGTAGAACTTTGTAGGAGCGAGAGGAGTAGCCAGAAATCTATTCCTGTGCCTCCCAAGCCTCTACAGTCTCCCAGTCTGGCGTTCAGCAGCGTCGGCCTCGAGGACGGAGGAGCAGATGGAGGGGTGCGGCGGAGGCGGCAAGCAAGGTAAGTGTTTATTTATTTTAAATTTGATTTTTATTCCCCCCTCTCACCTCTGCGCACCGCCACAACCTTTCCGCACGCTTCGATCTGCAACTGGAAGAAACTGCAGCCAGAAGTACTCCCAAACTTGGAATGGCTCAACTAGATCAAGGACACAATGACAGGGAAGAATTCAGGATTCGATAGGTACTTTTGGAATTCTCTCTCTTTTTTTTAATATGCACATGTGATTCCAAATAAGCGCCCATTTTTTGCTGTAATCACAGGTAGCTGTGGGCTCCAGAGTACTCTTTTTATGCGTGCTCTCGGAGCCCGTAAAGAACCAGCATGACTTGTTGTGGGAGGGGCCAATGTGGAAGCCAAGTAACGCTAGACCGTATTATTCCCATCGGCCTGTCCAACTCAGGGGCCATGCTGGCTGCGTCACACTCCCAAATTTGGGATGCACTGCAGCATCCATTACAATAGAGGATCTGTGTGTGTGTAGGTACATGGTCCCTTTCAGAGTCTGTGTACTCCACAGCACAAACATATAATTTTGGCGTCTGGGGGACCCTTTATGGGTCCACTCACTTAGGCGTGGAAAGTCAGGGTACTCTCACCCAGTCCATTTATAGGGCCTTTAAGAATTTTCCAGGACACAGGGACTATGCCCTATGTCCTATGATGATGACTTCAAAAGACGTTTTCTCTTGCGGACAGCCAATTGAGTGATCAGGTCCGCACTCTCTAAAGACCATAATGGGCAACAGGAGAAGAAGCTGCCTCGTCCACTTGTATTCATGTATGCTTTTTACATTTTCCATCTGCAGATTGTCTTCGAACCCAGGTTTGAGACCATCCATAAACTAACAGACCAGCTACCAGTATTCTGATTGACAAGGTGCATGTGCATTTATGGGCAGCAACCTTTGAATGATTCTGTAAAACGTTATGACTGAAACATTCAGAGACATCCGCCTATTGGCGATAATTGTTTTTTATATTGTAACAAGATGGCTGACTGTGTAACTTGGCCCGACTATTCAGTATCATGAATAATAATTTTGCAGAATGAGTACAACTAGACCTATCGGTATGAGGGCGGGCAGAAGTTGTTAAGATGGTGGTAATGCCTGGTCTTAGCTATGCCTTTGATATGTTTCTGCAGCTGATACATAAATCTGTTCTAAGGGAGTATAATGTGAGACATTAATAAATTCATATGAGAGAGGATTTGCGTATGGTTGAAAATAGACAGGTAATACACCAATGCTCTATCCAGTGAACTGAGGTTGCCACTTACAGAGTCCTACTATCAAGCACACTTTTTGCAACAAGTGGAATGTAGAACCGTATGGGTGGACCTTGAGCAGCACATACTGGGCATCACACCACAAACACGTTCAATTTCTAAACTCCAGTACGCTGATACACAAATCTGTTCTAAGGGAGTATAATGTGAGACATTAATAAATTCATATGAGAGAAGATTTGCGTATGGTTGAAAATAGACAGGTAATACACCAATGCTCTAGCCAGTGAACTGAGGTTGCCACTTACAGAGTCCTATTATCAAGCACACTTTTTGCAACATGTGGAACGTAGAACCGTATGGGTGGACCTTGAGCAGCACACACTGGGCATCACACCACAAACACGTTCAATTTCTAAACTCCAGTACCTTTTTAATAGGCTTAACAGCCTATCCTCAAAGCAATGGAGGAGATATGGAAAAATGTGTATAAGAAAGTAGTACTGAACTGATGGCTACCCATGGTTACATCAATCAGCATCTGTGTGGCATAACTTTGGAATCATCATTAGAGGCTCCACAGTATAATGGAAGGAGTGGGCAAAGGTGTGTTGACACTTGATAGCTTGATGAAGAATGTATCTATAAAACCCTTAACTATGTTGAGAACTGAATTCTCCCCATCTTGCATATGTCAATACCAACATTTGGTACACTGCCTTTGGCACTGTCTACGTTCTACAGTCCTTCTAAAAGCTCAAATTCTGAAATATCTTGATGCTAGGTACAAATAGAGGGGCATGGTGTGGAATCTCTGTGGAGTACTCATATGGAAATATTTTGATGAAGACACTGAGAAACACACTAAGACACACTGGCAGACACAACTACAGAAAGAATTCAAAAGAGAAGAGTGGTGTATCCTCACAAGAGAGTGCCAGTTGGATTTTTCTAACTTTAAAATACTGCAATAGTAGTACTGCATACCTTTCCGGCTTTTCAGGGCTGGTATTTTGAACCACTCTACTTGTTAGAGGTGCAGCCTTTTTTAGGTGTTACTAATTACACATACTATGGTGTTGCCTTAAAATCTCACCTTATTGGGCAGTACACAGGAATATACTGACTGCTGTGAGTAAAACCGTTATCCCACAACCTGCTCACTTTACACTTATACAAAATTTCTCTGGGATAGTCTAGACAACAAGACATACCTATAGATGGCTATTTGGCTCACTGCCTATTAAGACACCGGAGGAAGCCCACAGTACACAAAAGGAAAGAATGGTTCTGCATCATTGGATCTTCGTTGACAGTCATAAACTTAGAATAATTCCATGTTGTCTGCGCGTTCCCTTGAACACCTTCTTCAACATAGCTTTAGGTTTTGTAAATAATGTCTTTATAGTGTTCATCACAGGAATTATTTTCTTCATAGTTGCAGTGTAGACTATCAGTGATGTATTTCCCTAGAAATGCTGTAGTAGTGTAGTACAAACAATAGTGGGAAAAGGCCCTTTTTAATATCTGCAACAAAGTTTCATAGACAGCATGATAGGAAAAAACAGCCTGATAGGCTAACACCAAAAGCTTGAAAATAAGGTCTGAACCTTTAAGGATCCCATAGAGGCCCCTTCCCACAATGCACTGCAGTGTCATTTTGCCTGAGTCAGTTCTTTTTTCCTGCCCCTTCAGGCAGGATCTCAGAACCTGTTCTGTCAAGTAAAAATATATTTTCTTGTTTTCCTATTTGCTGGAGTGAATTTTTTAAACAATGCCAGCTATCTTCACAAAGTTCCTTTCTTGTGACGGGAAGAAAGTGCCTTCAGATGCCCATAAAGTGTGTGTGAAATGTTTTATCCCCTCAACACATCACTAAAGGCTATAACATTTGTAAAAAACAAAATGTCAAAAAGAATGCTCAGAGGCCGGGAAGGGATCAGACTGCGGGGCTGGATGGAGGACATAACGGCAGAACAGGAGAGGAAGAAAAAGAAGAGAATGGAGAGATCTTCATCATATCAGTCTCCTCAGAAGAAGAAAAAGGCGGGTGCAGATTCCCACAAAAGGAGACCTGCTTCCAAAACGTCTTCTTCTCAACACCATCACCGCCACCATTCTCATTGACGTCATGCTTCGATGTCAAAATCTTCCCTGTCGCCGTCGAAAGGTTTGGCACCATCCTGTTCACCTTCCAGACAAGGATCAACATCGATGGGGCACCAGCGCTGTCACTGTTCGACGTCAAGATCGGTGGCAGGACTCACCTGAATGATGAGAACCTCCACGGCACCATCGGCACACTCTCAATCGACGTCACGATCCCATTGATCACCGTCAATGACCCTACAGTCAACATCGAAATCTCACCATTCGACATCAAAGTCACAACACTCGACGTCTATGCCTGGTACCCGCTCAACGGCGAAGAGACATAAGTCACCACTGAGGGCTAGATCTATGCATAAAAGACCTTGCATGACGTCAATGACACCTCTATCAACGTCAAGAGATTTTCATAAAGAAATTTCTTCCTCCTGATCTCACTGGTCAGGCTTGTCGCAACGTTCAGACCCTCCATCACCTGAACAAGACTTAAGCCTACTACCAATACGTCCCGTAATACCACCTGAGGACAGGTTCATTTACAACCACTTAGTCTATCTCTGGTAAGACAATCCACCAAATCAACCTCTATGTCCTTAATTAGAAAATGGAAGGCGCCATTACCAGTCAATACGCCACCTCTAAGATTGGTATGACCTAGGTTAAGGACTTCATCCTGAAGGTTCAGATCACCGGATTCTGCTACGACCTCTTATACCCCAACTTCTCCAGCACCGTCTCCAAGAAGGGTTTCATTGGTGGATGACATCTTTATGTTCCCAGATGCTCTAGTAAGGGAGCCTCTATCTTAAATATACAGAAGGACGCCCCTCAGCCATCAATGACAGTCATATTGGAGACTCTTCAACCCAGGACTTCTACTAGACTTCTTCTACCAATGCTACCAGGTCTCATGGAAAGAGCCCAAGAAAAGTGCTTAACTCCAGCCATAGTTAAAGCAGCAACTCTAACGCTACTTAAAAAATATAGACCTCGGCAACAGGATCCGGACTTCCTTAAATCCGATCCAAAACTGGATTCAGTTATGGTGACAGCAGTAAGAAGGAGGCATGCATTTGCTCCGGGAACGACAGCCCCACTGGACCATTAGAGCAAAAGGATGGATGTCACCGGGAGGAAAATGTTTGACACAGCTGCCACTCACCTATGCAACGCTGATTCTGCAGGCCCATTTGGAAGATACCATCAGGAAATTTGGGAGGGTATGAAATCAATCATGGATGATCTATCCTTCCACTATCCATAAGAGTATAATGAGATGGTTAAAGTGGAACTATCCGCCACGGCATTCTCTCATTGAATTTCACTTCAATGCACGTCTTGGCTATCATCATTTAAACCTGATGCACAATTAAAAATTGCCAACCTACCATTCTGTGGATCCCCTCTATTCAGCCAATACACAGAGGAGGAAATGCTCCACATGAAGAATGAGGCAGAAACACTCAAGACTGTCGGTTTAGAGGAACAAAAGAAGATTTTTAAACAATTTAAATCCAGAGACAAGCATACCTATTATCATAGGGTTCAAACCCCTAGATGGCCTTACCAGTACCAACAGCAAAGGAAAACGAAAAGACCACTCCAAATCAGGTACCAGAGGAAAAGATCCCCTGCACACAAGCCCTCGCGCACCAAGGGCAAGAATTCTCAGACAAAAAATGAGAAGTGTCCACCCCCTCCCCTGTTACCCACTCCTGTAGGGGGAGCGGTGCAATTTTACCTGGAAGAGTGGAGAACAGGCAAATGGGTACTAAGCATAATTCAGCATGGCTATGCTCTTTGCTTTTCAAGTGCTCCACCACCAGTCCCTTCACAGCAAGTTAATACAACCCATTTGGACGTACTCTAACAAGAGACATCTCTTTTATTGCAAAAGAAAGCAATAAAGTTCCTCAACATCTAAGTCCCAAGATATTTTCTACCCAATCAGTTTACTAGATCTCAGACTGCTCAACAAATTAAAAAAGAAGGAAAAATTCAGAATGTTATCTCGCCATCAAATATTCCCTCATATACGGAAAAATGATTGGCTTTGTGCAGTAGGCCTCCAAGACGTGTACTTTTACATTCCAATATTCCCATGTCCCGGACAATTCCTACAGTTTGTAGAAGGCTCTCATCATTATCAGTATGCAGTACTCCCTTTTGGCCTTAAGTCATCTCCTCAAACCTTTTCCAAATGCATGGCAGTAGTAGCTGCACAACTAAGAAGAAAAGGTATCTTCGTATATCCATACCTAGATGACTGGCTTATAAGGGCAGACTCAGTACACAAAGCAAAACAAACCTATGCTACAACAACATCTCTCCTGGCATCACTAGGTCTGCGGATCAATTCAGAGAAATCAGTATCAACACCAGCACAGAATCTAAATTTTCTGGGGGCAACATTGGACTCTCAGCAAGAAAAAGTGTTTCCTTCAGAAGAGTGTTATCTATACAAACAAAGAGTGCACATCTCCTAATTCAGACCAAAACAACGGTAAGACAAATAGCATCTCTGCTGGGGTCAATGGCATCATGCATTTCCACAGTCCCAAATGCACGCATGCATATGAGACCTCTCCAAATGTGTCTAAATAAGTGGTCCCAAAAAACAGATCTATGTGAAGATCAGATTCTTCTGACTACCAACGCTTGTCAGTCTCTCAAATGGTGGACCAACTCGTACAACCTCCTAGCGGAAGTCACTTCCAGAAACCAATACCAAGTCAAACAATTGTCACAGACGCCTCATTGACAGGCTAGGGCCCTCATATCAAACATCTGATGATTCAAGGCGTCTGGTCTCGAAAAGAATATCACATCAATTTGTACAAACTGAAAGCTGTTCACCTAGTTCTCAAAGCCTTGGTTCAAGCTCTCGAATCAAAAGATCTTCTGATCCAGACAGACAACACCACTATAATGTTAAATATAAGCAAACAAGGTGGATCAAGGTCAAGACAACTTTCCCTCAAGCTCAAACAATGTGGCACTGGGCTCTGGCAAGAGGGCATTCCATTACAGCCTTTCAGTTATCCAAAGCTCATTGAAAACGTCTACCTCTCAGACCAGACCTCCTCTCCAATTGCCAGGGCAAGATTCTACGCCCAACGATCCAATCATTGAACTTGGCAGCATGGCTCCTGAGATCACCCAGTACGGACATTTAAATCTCCCTACATATTACATAAACATTTTAAAAGAAGCCAAATGCTCATCCACAAGAGCATGCTATGCATTTAAATGGAAACGCTTCTGCTTATGGTGTTGGGGTAGAAACTATAATCCCATTACAGTGCAGGAGAATATCATCCTACCATATCTATTCTATCTAGCCAATCATGTCTTCGATTCTCCTCAATTAAAATTCCCCTACCAGCCATCACTGCCTATAGAAAAAGTCCAATGCAGCAATCTTTCTTCAAAATTCCATTATTTAAAGATTTCCTAGAAGGGCTCAAAAAGGTTTTTCCACCAATCAAAAGACCTTAACATCCTTGGGAACTGAATCTAGTATTGTCAAACCTAATGGGTCCTCCCTTTGAACCTATCCATAAAGCAATTTTACAACACTTGTCTTGGAAAACGGCTGTTCTGGTTGCAAACACCTCAGCTCATAGAATAAGTGAATTGCAAGCTCTTTCTTCCATAGAACCATTCACAGTTTTCACCACAACAGGATTGTACAATGCACACATCCTTGATATTTGTCCAAAGTAGTATCAGGGTTTCATATCAATGACTCTGTCATACTACCTACTTTTTTTCCAAATCCCACCTCTACGGTGGAGAGAGCACCACACAGCCTAGATCTTAAAAGAGTCCTATGATTTTATTTAGACAGAACAAAATCCATTAGGAACTATACTCATTTGTTCATGAAATATGGCTCTATTAAACAAGCTCTAGCTACTTCCAAACAATCCATAGCTAGATGGATCATTTCTTGCATCTCATTATGTTACCAAATGGCAAAGGAACCAATACCAGAAAAACCTAAAGCCCACTCAACTAGAGGCAAAGGCACCACGGCTTGGATGAGACATGTCCCTTTACAGGACATTTGTAAGGCAGCTACCTGGAGGTCGTGCACACATTCACAAAACATTACTGTCTAGACACTGGTACTCTAGCTGAGTCTCGAGGTAGACATGAAACATTGAGAAACCTTTTCAAATAGTTTATCTTGTCCTCTTAGATCTTAGGTATGGTCTTTAAATTATCTGGTTCCAAGTCATTTACTTGCGGACTCGTAGTATATGATTACTGACAGCCGCTTCAGGAGGTTCTCCATTAGCTTGCTATTCTATTCTAAGTTTCTGACTGTCAATGAAGATCCTACGATGCAGAAGGAAAAGTTACATACCTGAAGCCATATACGTTGAAGTCAAACACACTCCCTCCTTCCCGGCTGTCAGATAAATCAATATCCTGTGCATTCCGTAAAAAAGAACTGACTCTCTGAGGCAACCAGCACTGCACTGCCACTGCAGTGCATTGTGGGAAGGACTCTCTCTAGGGTCCTTTAAAGTGCAGACCTTATTTTCAAGCTTTCAGTGTAAGCCTATCAGGCTGTTTTTTCCTATCATGATGTATGTTAAGGACAGCCTTTTTCTATGGCAATGTGTTGCAGATATTAAAAAGGCCCTTTTCCCACTATTGTTTGTACTACACTACTACAGCATTTCAAGGAAAATACATCACTGATAGTCTACACTGGGACTATGAAAAAGGGATTCCAGTGATTAACGCTATAAGGAATTTTTTTACAAAACCTAAAGATATGTTGATGATGGTGTTCCAGGGTCTGTGCAGGCAGCACAGAATTATTCTAAGGTTATGATTTCAGTAAAGATTTCTACAATGCAGAACTATGGCTACAGGTATGTACTTTTTCCTTATCGGAATTGATGAGAGTTGCAACACATGGAAGAGTGATATAAACTGTGAATGATTTAGGTATTTTAGGCACATATGGGAGTCTTTATGGGAGAATACTGAAACTGTCTCAGAATCTAGTATCCCCAGAGAAGAACGCTTGTAAGATAAGTGATCTATACCCTCCTGGGGTCCTCTGTGGCTGACACCAATACAGCAGAATATTAGTCTGGGTGGGGATGTGAATTGAAAACCAGAGAGAACTTCACATACTTGTAACATCCCCTTGCTGGTCTGCTTATTTGGTTCAGTAAGAGGTTGATCACTATTGCCAGTCGATTCTATGTATCTTGGTGACATAATCACTTGATTTAGACGCTTAACATTTTTACCATGACCATTGCTTATTGTTTACTTCTAAGCTCTTGTACAAATACCAAATGAGTAAAGGCTTAAAAAAAGATGGATGTGCATTCACACACATGGGTGAGGCCCCTTTGCACTGGCTTCCTACCTATTCAATGATGGCCACAAGAGCAATCATTTTTTGTGGTATTGTAATAAATATGTAGAAATACATATAAAAAAGCTCTGGTAAACCCGGTGGCTGGCAGCCAGTGTCACACCTATCAGCTTTGCCAGTGCTTCTATATCACTTGTTTCCTATTCCTTGTGTACCTGAAAAACTTGTAAGTAATGACAAATCCTGAACAGCATGATGTTAGTATGCATTCGCTATTCGCCATTGCCACATAATCTACCCATGCCTAAAAAATAAAATCTGACCTTGTATGATTAGTATAATATAATGCTCATATAAAGTGCTCTAATGCCTTTGGGCCAAGTTATATATGAAAATGCAAAACAAACTCCCTACTATCTTTGAGGTTGCTCTGCTCTATATTGGTCTTCATGTGCTGCAACAAGTCTTTTCCTCTTCACATTACAGAGGCAAGGAAAACAACTGCAGGATATCCATTATTCCTCACCAAAGAGTGGATGCTGTGTCTCTCTTGCTAGTAGCTGATGCTTCAGAGTGAGAATCCTTTTTGTGGATGTCACTGCACGCCATAGGAAGATATGAATGCAGAGAACTCTTCCCTACAGTACATGTGAGGTATAAGGTCGAGCAGTTGAACCTATGGTATGGCAGCAGCGGGCTGCCAAATGTAGACTTGTCCACCATTTTTGCTGGCATATTTCCTCTGAAATGGCTCCTTAAATTTGGTGGCCCCTCCAATGTAATATCTGTGGGCAATGGCTCTGGGAAAAGGGGGTTCCTGGTGGTGGAGTCAGCTTCAGCTTATCCATTGGACTCTATTGTCCCATGCTGTAAAGGAGACGGAGGAACAAATATGAGGGTGCCCTCATCTAAATCAAGCCCTGTGTCGGGAAATCAGTGATTTGCTGTGGCACAGCTGAAGGAGGATGGTGTTCGTGTAAGCTCCTGAGGGGTGTCAGAGTGTCAGCGACTGCCCAATTGCCGAGAGAATGAGATCTCAACACATCCCTCTTTCCCGCTGCAGAACGAATACCATCCCTGTAAGGGAAGTTTATATTCTGAAGAGGAGGAGTGGCTAGAGGATAACTTCCAGGTGCTGACCCTGACGTCAGGAAGAAAAAGGGGGTCGGACTTGGAGACGGCGTCTTTGCAGTGGCAACCGGAGGCAAAGCCAGAAGAGAACAGCGCCGAGCGACCGGACACTCCGATGTCTTTGAGGGCCGACCGGAGCTGAAGAAGGTGGTGGGAACGGCCCCTTTGCTGTGACCTAGTGCAGGAGACGACAGAAGGGAAGTAACCCGAAGCAGACAAGGAGACGACTCAGGAGGCCATTTACCGTGGAGCTGCATCTTTCTGCCATGATTCAGGAGGAGCATGGCTCCGTCAGGTGTGTGGCTGAGTGCTGGGACTGCGAAAGATGCTTGAGGCTATCCGAAAGCCCCAGTAGCTCTAACAAAATCACAAGGTGGAAGGGGGAGGGGGCTCTGTCTTGCATGTCTGGGAAGGGCTGAGCATAAGCCTCGCTACCCTATTTGGCACCATATACATTTCCTTATATTTTTTCCTTTCTCTCCCAAACCTAAAAGGGAAACAAGCTTTTCTCTCTTCCCCCATCCACTCCTTTGAGCTTTCAGTGCACACTCACGGTGTTTCTATTGATGGTATTAAACTAAGAAGGGAAACCAAATACTCATTACTACTTACTGTACTTCTCTCGAGGTAACAGCAAATGGTCCTCCTCGGAACCTAGAAGAAAGAAGGAAAAAAAGACAAGCATTAATCTTCATATGATGTTTATGTTGAGATACCTTGAGAAAAATAAATATAAAAAGTACAATCCCTAACTACAGTGCGACTAATTCCTGAGAAGTGCTGCCAAAGCCTCACACATGGTTAGTGTCTCCTACTTAAGGGAGGGATATCACTACCTCCTTGTGTATGGAGGGTGCCCTCAGTGCCCATGGGTGGACCAAGTGTGAATGGCACTGCCTGCTGCAGGTTAGTGGTTATTTGGGTACCTGCTAGGGAGTTACTGAGGATGCCTGAAGAGACAATGTTCAAGTAGGAATAGTCTATCAGTATTTGGAGTGTGCTGCAGATGGACCTGGATTGTGGGGGCCTCATCTGGTCAATCCTCCACTCAGGGCAGAATTATTCCTGGATTAACCATAACCTGGGAAGGGATACATGAAAATTGAGGACTCAAGGGCTGGTCAGGCAGACAACATTAGGCTGTCTCACCGGTGAGCTGTTTCCACATGGATGGTATCAGAACAACCCTACAGCCAAGGGAAAGGCAAGAGATGGAAAGGAAAACTGTTGGAACCCAAATCCACCATACTCCTAGCTATGCAGCAAGTGGATGATGGATGGTAAGTCAACTATAAAGGCCATTATACTCTGTTGAGGAAAATATACATGGGTATACCCCCATTCAGGCCCAGGGGATTGGACAACCACAAACTTGCACTCAGCCAGGTATCTAGCCTGTACTTTCCAACATAGAGAGCAATCATTTGGCTGGTGATTCTGTGGACCAGAGAAAGACACAGTAGGGTGACCACCTTGAAAGATTTCACATGACCCATTTGTTACTAACTGATTTATTGTCTGCCCTTAACAGTAGATGAGAGGCTCGACTAGGACAATCATAGGATGCTGAATATGACCCCAGTCCTAAGTTAAAAGAAAATTTGGCAAAGAACCTCATATAGAGATGCAGAAAGCAGCTATGACCAGTTATAAATGTGCCTGCAGGATGAATGAACCTTGAGAAAATCCCTAAATTCACTAGTCTAGAAAGAGATTTTCAAGGGAACAAGTCTATAGTTTGGACCCATGCCCAATAAAAAGGATTCAGTAAACTTAATCATATACCACATTCAAAGAGCCTCTGAAGGAAGATGGGATCATTGATGGTATAAAAGGATGTTGACACCAATGTCATCTAACTCAATCCTTAGATTATTCATGACAGAGAGGACGACCAATATATTACTTACTCCTGAAAGCAGCTTGATATTCATCCAGAATCATGTTAGATTCCACAACGCCTTTTAGTTGAGTTGTGATTGCTGATTCCACTCATTTTTACATAAAGTAAGTTTGGCAGATGGGGCATTAGTTTCCAAGATTTGCAGAATATGGGGATGGGATTAGAAAGAGTTATACGACTACAGATTGAAAACACTCCTATTTAGATCTTTTGCTATCTTTCTTATTTAAATAATGGCTCATTTAGGGACAAGGTGATTTACTACTCTGAGAAGCTATGTGAATTGGTCAAATTCTTCCATCAGTCGTACTGCTCTATCTTTAGATTTTACTTGATTTAAATTACCTCAGTGAATATTGGACACAACCTCTTGAAATGTCTGTTGTCAGTTGTGCCTGTATTCTGATGGACCCTGAAATGGAACTGTTTAACAACTGTGCAGCTATACGGTCCAGGTATGTTAGCCTGCTTCTGTTTATGAGACACCCATGCCAGATGCACCCCATAGAAGGAGGTCCCCAGGTGTGGAGCAAAGTGACTACATCTGCATTATAAAACCATATACTTAGCAGCAATATGCCTAATACGAGAGGCAAACATATCTATATTCATACAGAATGACAGGAATATTGTAGAAACATAGGTATTGCTGACTTCATCTGGCTGTTTATTAAGTGCTGGTGTCTACACAGTACTCGCCTGTACATACACTCTTACAGAGGAAAGGTACCCATTAAAATCATGTTGCCACCAGAAGAACAATGATGCTGTGGTCATCTGATATTAAAATGTGCAATTTGTTTAGCTTCATTTTAAACAATGTGGGAAGAATTGCATACCTGTTTGCAAAGTGTCTTAAGTGGCATTGAGCATTTATTTTGTGAGAAGCACCATGTTGCCATATTCATAACAGTCTGAGGACAAACACTCTTGAGAGGGCCTTTATTCACCTGAAAATCTATTAGCCATAGAGGAGTTAGAGATGTGGTGAGGTGAGGGTAATTCTAACATTTTAAAAATAAAAATAAACATTGACAAAGCCAATAGACCTGGATTTCTGCTGATACAAAAACGCATTTGTGGGTTCCAATCTCAATTACTTTTGGCTTAAAAGTATGAATATGTAGTATAGATCTTTTAAAAAAACACACTTTGAAGAGTCTGTTTGTGTAACACAGAAGGTATACAGTTATATCTCTTTCTGTGCCATAGGTCGTCTAATAGTTTGTTTTAAATTAAATATACGTTTCTTAACATTTTAGCATGAACAGTGCAGTCATGAAATATAACATTTAAATTAGTATTATTCCTTAATATGATTAATGGGTTTTATGGATTTATTTTCTGAACATGGCCCAGAAATCAGGTTTCTAGCCCCTCTGGCACTAAGGGCTTACTCAATATGCCAATGTGAGACAGAAACCCGATGGACTCCAACCACCCCACAACCCACGGAGCAATACTTGAGTGAGGTGCATTTAAGGTAACAATCAGTCCTATGAGATTTCACAGGAATAATTAGTGAAAGCCAAACCCCCTTTCATCATGGTAAGGTACATTCAATGACACTAGGAAGCCAGGGATATATTTTCAAGAAAATCACAATTGTATCCTAGTGCACACAATATAAATAGTAACTATTGTAAAAACAAACAGAATAGGGGCAGTGATACTTAGCTGGACGGTGAATGGACGATGAATATCCCTAACCCCACCTCCTTCTCAGCTTACTAAGCTAAACATGGCACAAAAAGAAGCTTCCTTCAAGTTTCAGAGATGGTTCACACCCACATACCTCTTATCAACAATAGAACCAATGTTAAGCAAAGAAACAGCATCTGCTCTTCTCATCTCTATCTACAAGCCTGCAGATAAACCAGCAGAGTGAAGACTGGATGTGCCTTCCTTGTAGACTTCGACAAATGAAAGTGGATACAGCTCTGTATGACCACCAGGCTCAAACCCTTGGTAAAAGTTTCTTCTCCAGCATATTATATAGTTTATATAGTTGATATATTGTATCTGTACATTGCTGAACATTTTCATCAACAATTTGCAGTAAAGCCCTTACAGCTTTCACTTACATACATTGTGTAAAACCATGCACTTTGTGTACAAAGAATAAGGTGAAAGTGAAGATAACCATTTGTATGAAGCCTTGTTCATTATTTAAGAAGAATCACAGGAAAATTAAAATTCCATCTGTACAGAAATAAAACACAAATATACTCAAACAGACTTAATTATCAGGTCGTAATGATTACAATGAGTAACAATATTAATAAACTAGCATTAACAGTTAAAATAATATATCTAGCTAAACAGCATATGTAATTCAAGAAGGGAATACCTAGAAGAGAAAATATATAATAAATATAAGACAGTTAAAAAATGGAGGTGGTATATAATCTAAAAATAAGGAGTAGTTGGGGCTAAATCTTTAGTAAAATAAAGTGATGTAAACAGGAATCAACACCTTTTCATGTGGATTACAATGTTTCTGGCCCTATTTGAAAAAACAATACATACTAGCATTGTCTAGTGATGAAACTGTCTAGTGTTGGCGAGGGTCCTAAATAGCCTGTTTCTTTAAATAAAAAAAAAGGGTAGTATGAAAGATCCTAAGACTTACTGATTACTTTCCATGTTTTTACCTGTGCCAGAGGGCACAAAGCAGTGATTGAGGAATTAGAATCCCCGCAAAGTTGGCTTAGCCTTCCATCCTCCCATTAACATTTTAACTTAGTACCATAAATGAAATAACAGTAACATCTGTTATTTGTAGTGCTTAGAAAGTGCAGAAGTGCCATAGGAAGAGCTATAAAAAACAAGTAATTATATGAAAAGTTACTTCTATGAACCTCATTTAAAGTATAGTGGATGGTCCATCATGTCAGCAGAAGGATTTCCTCCGCTGACCATGCGGAAGACTGCCTGCTATACTCTAAAATCTCTGCCAGGCAGGCAGGAATCAGCACACCTTCAGTACAGCGTGAAGGCACTGAAGCTTTGCTAAGCCATGTTTAATGTGCCAGCTCAGAACTACTTTACTATATATAGTAGTTGGTTTCACTTGGTCCAACAACACTTCTATTAAAGGTGTTCCATTATCAAAGATTTCCTATCATCACGCAAAGAGAAAAAATACCTGTTCTTTACTGTAATGTCGACAATAGTAAATAAAAAGCTGGAGTTTATGTACAGAGCACTAGAGGGGGGGTGGAAGGTCGGAAAACACCCTTCCTTTGATTACCTTTGATATATTTTGCAAAATATGTTTTTTTTTTGTTTGTGAGAGTTTGCGTTCGACCACATGTAAGAGATGCGAATAGTTGTAATTCTATGTGCCAGTCATATTCCCTGTGGGGAAGGAGGGCTTCAGTGTAAGGATTAGAAGGGACTTAGGTGGGCACAAAGACTCCAAAGAGGTCTCCTGGTTAAAACGGACAGTGCTCGGAAATTAATATTGAGTACTGTGTGCCTGGCAATGCTTTATGTTGCATGGCTCTCCCGCTGTTGTTTCTAGTCCAATCATCGCTTTGCATCTGGTGCAATTTTGTTATTTTCTTCTCCACTCAACCCCTCGTGTTATGTATGTACTAGATAAGGGCTTTGTCTGCTTTTTCTTTTTGTACCACTCTGCAAGTCTTCCCTTTCCTGACTGCACTGGTGGATATTCATACTGAGTGTGGAAAGTGTTGCTGTGTCCGCTTTTCAAAACCTTCTGTGCTCAGTTTGTGATACTCTGCTTCTTTGGCATGAACTGCACTGGTGGATATTCATACTGACTGTGGAAAGTGTTGCTGTATTGGCTTTCCAACCACTACTGTACTCAGCAGCTCTACAACATCCACTGCTAGTTTAGCTGGATTGCCTTTCTTTAGCAGTAAGCCGCTATACTTTAGCATTTACCTTTATACCTTTTTGAATGATGGTGTATCCCGTTCTATTATGATGACAGACTATTGCCAGACACTGCTATTATTTTCTTTGGTTGTTTTTTGTTTATTATCCATTTCCCCCTCCCCTCAGGGGAACTTCATATGTACCCTGAGTAAACTCAATTGATTGAGGAATTCTACTGGCGTGTTGGGTGGAATAGCAACAAACTCAACTTATAGACAATTTCTTGCACTCTGCTACTTTGGCATGAAGGACATTTTTGAATGAGGCAAAGTCTCACACGCGACTCCGTCTGACATTATTGAAGCCTTAGGAAGTCTTTGCGTGCTGATGTCAGTTCCCTTTTTTCTGCGCCTTCGACGCTAATGGTTTTTCTACCTCTCTAGGTGGTTACACTGTTTTGAGGCAATTTTATTTTGTCAGTTTTTTGTTTCTACAACAGTGTCTTCACTGAAGAAGTAGGGCTTTAAGCCTTGTAGGGAGTTTGGGGGTCACATGTCAGTCACTGACCCTCATGTAAACTGCCTCTGGTGCTTAAGTTCTGACCATGACATCAGGGGGTGCTCATCTTGTCAGAGCATGAACCTGAAGGCACTAAAAGAAAGGGAGGCAAAGCTCTTCCTAGCAAAAGCTTAGAAGGAGAAGCGGGGCCATCAAAGAGCCAGGCCTCGGGAGGAGTCGTCGTCCCACAAATCTTCGAGATTGCACAAGAAGCGACATCATCACGGTTCAAGCCGTCTCTCATCCTGAGATACCAGCCCTCAGTCTTTGTCTCTGACTTCGAGATCTTAGCTCCGCTCGACTCGGGGAGTGAGTCCCACTCTATCTCCTCAACCGAAGTCACCTGAAGTGTCACCAGCGCTGTCTTTAGTGGAGATATTAGCATCGCCCTCATGTCCTGTGGCACACTTTTCTCCTGTGTCAGGTGACAGGTCAGGTCCAGCCTCCCCCAAGGGAGCAGGAATATCCGATCTTTCTGGCTCAAGGAACTGAACCATCCAACTTCTTGAATGCCATTAATGGCATTTTTAATAGGTTGAGGACAGCCTTTGGTGCGCCTGCAGGCCCCACCGGTCCTTTGGCCTTTAATCTCGGATTCCTGGCGCCAAATATGCAGGCTCCATTAATGCCTTTTCTACCCACGACTCCATACCAGTGGACTGGATCGGTGCTGAGGAAAACACATCACCTTTGGCGATGACATCGCCACTGGCGCCCATACCGACTTCGGATAGATTTCGTCCGGCATTCAGCCAATCTACTCCTGCTCAGAGTAATGTCCCAGTGCTGCAACAGGCTTCCTCGACGTCGGTGCATTCTCAATCAATGCCACAGCTGGAATCCAGGCTGAGATCTAGGAGGGAAGCTTTGAGATTGTTGGAGGAGCAATCAGTATTTGGAGGAGCAGCAGGAACACGAGGAAGGAGAGATTCCTTTGCTTTCCCATGACTTCAAAGGAATTGGGGTAGCGAGTGGGTTGGATACATCCCCTGAGTGGGAATTTTTATCCCTTGATGGTATACCTCCTCCAGGGGTTACATCGTACAATGGGGTGCTGAGGAAGGCAGCAGAACTTATAGGCTTGCCTCTGCCTACCACAGAACTGAAGTCTAATATTTTGACTGAGGTTCTCCATTCTTCCTCTGCGTCATCCGAACCCCTGCTACCATTTAATGAGGTGTTGTCGGAGCCAATTTTAAAGTTAGGGAAGATACCTGTTACTACTCTCGCAATTTCTAAGTCTATTACCAGGAGATACAGAGTTGCAACAGGTAACCCACAGTTTAGGAGTCAGCATCCAACACCTGGAAGCCTGGCAGTGCAAGCTTCATGTTCATCAAGGGCTGCACCTGGTTCCTTCCCTCTGACTCTTGCGGATAGGGAGTTGAAACGTACGGAGCAATCTTTCGTCAAGGGGTATGGCGCTGAAATCATTAAATCAGTAAATGCTACATGTCTGCTGGGCAAGTACATTCATGCGCTGAAGGACTCAGCAAAAGAGGTCATTGCTACACTGCCACAGGATGTGCAAGGTCATTTTGTGGACCTATTGCAGGATAGTCAGGCGGCAGTGAAACAGGTGATACAATCAGGCCTGGGTGCTGCGGATTCTGTCGTCAGAGCCATGAGGACTTCAGTTGCTACCTGAAGGCATGAACGGCTTAGAGGATCAGGGTTTCCCCTGATGTACAATCCTCTTTAATGGATCTTCCCTTCGATGGATCTAGACTTTTTGAAGCCAAGGCAGACTCAGCCTTAGAGAGGTTTAAAGAGAGTAAGGCTACTGCCAAGTCTTTAGGTCTTCAGTCACGACCTACAGACCTTGGTGAAGGTTTAGGGGGTTGGGCCGCAGCTCCTCCTTTCCAGGGAGGCAGCAGTTCCAAGGTCAGTAGTTTGCCAACCCCCTATATAAATCCTACAGAGGTCGTGGGAGACCTAGGCAGCGTGGTGCCATCCATCAGCCTTCCTCCTCCTCCACTTGATCCTCACTTGGAAACTTGTCAGGGAAGCAGCCCTAGTTCTCTCTCCTTTCAGCATCATGTGTTGCCCGTATGGGGAAGACTAATTCATTTTCTTCAAGAGTGGGAGTCAATAACATCAGGCTCATGGGTGTTGAGTATTGTAGGAAATGGGTATGCTAATCCTTTTCTGGAGTTTCACCCTTCCTTCCATCCCCAACATTCTTTTTGTTCAGTGGAACACCTGCTGTTGCTTCAGCTAGAGGTACAACATCTGCTGTTAAAGGGTGCAGTGGAATTGGTTCCGGAGCAGGAAATGGGTCACAGATGTCATTCAAGGTATTTCATGATCCCCAAGAAGAATGGTCATTTCAGGCCCATCCTGGACCGAAGGATTTTGATGTGGTACCTCAAACAGGAGAAGTTCAAAATGCTGACCCTAGTTCAGGTGCTTCTAGCGCTGGACAAGGAAGACTGGATGGTTTGCGTATTTTCACATCCCCTTTCTGAAGTCACACAGGTGGTATCTCTGGTTAATGATAGAGTAGCAGCACTACCAGTTTGTGGTCCTTCCTTTTGGTCTTACTTCTGCACATCGAGTCTTCACGAAGGTGATGGCAATGGTTGCAGCGCATTTCAGAAGGAATGGAATAGCGGTATTCCCTTACATGAACGATTGGCTGCTCAAAGCCAATTCCCCGGAGTTAGGACTGCACCATTTGCAGGTGTCAACCCAGTTGTTGTTCAACCTGGGTTTTTCATTGAACGTGCCCAAATCTCACCTCGAGCACTCTCAGCACCTCTTGTTCATAGGGGCAGTACTGGACACAACATTGAATCATGCCTCTCCCCCCTTCAGAGGATTCAAGACATTCAGGCTATGATTCCAATGTTTCAAAATGGAGTGGTCATTCCGGTCCTAAAGATCCTATGCCTGCTCAGTCTGTTTGCTTCCTGTATTCTGCTGGTCACTCACGCACATTGACACATGAGGGCTTGCCAGGGGTGCCTCTGCAAGCAGTGGTTTCAACACAACAGAGATGTCAAGGGCTCTATAAGAATCTCCAGAGACACTGCAGTGGATCTTTGATGGTGGAGTGTGGACAGCAACCTATTGCAACAGAGGCTGTTTTGTCTTCCTTTTCTGGTGACCACAGTCATAATGAGTGCTTCCACTCTAGGGTGGGCAGCACATATGGGGGACCTGGAGATCCAGGGGAACGGATGCTTCATATCAATCTGTTGGTGTTTACGGGCGATACGTCTGGCTCTCAAGGCCTTCCTCCCATCCATTCGAGGTCAGTTGGTTCACGTCTTGATGACATTACTGCGATGTGGTGCACCAACAAACAGAGAGGAGCTGGGTCATACCTTCTCTGCTAGTCCTGGGATCAGGACCATTGGCTTTGCATAGAAGCAAATTATTTTGCCCGAGTTCTCAACATTCGTGTAGACAGTCTCAGCTTGCACCATTCAGCCGACCACAAATGACATCTCCATCCAGAAGTGGTTCTTCACATCTTCCAGTTGTGGGGGACGCCTCAGATAGACCTGTTTGCCACTCTTGAGAACATGCAGTGCCCATTGTTCTGCAGCCTCCAATAACCATTGCAGGGAGCATTGGGGGTGGGGGGTGTTTCAGTTGAGCTGGAGCAACCAGAATTAGAACAGGACATCAAATCTCCTGTCAGTTTGGTATAGGCAGGGGTACATGCCAGGGTTGTTCGTTATCTCCAATGATCTTTGTCCTGGCCATGAAGCCCCTGGAAGCCCTGTTGCAGGCAAGATGCCCTAACTGGGGCATAGTGGTGAGACCGGCATGGCATATAATTTCCTTGTATGCTGATGATGTGCTAATCTATCTGCAGAAAAATGAGCATGCAATGCTGGAGTTACTTCACCTGTTTAACTCCTTTGGAGAAATGTCTGGCCTCCGAATCAACTGGGAAAAATCCTGCATCTTCCTTCGTGAACCGTGCAAAGTGGTGAAGATGTGAGGAGGGAGGGTGACTGCCTTCCCTGGTGATGTGAGACCTTCCACAACTTGGGTGGAGAGGTGTACCATATAGAACAAGATCTGCTGGATGGCAATCACTAACCTCAACGCGGCAGTCCTTGGGCTTCTGGATGTGATTGCCCCTATCTACCATGGGCCAAGCCTCTATTGCCAAGATGCTTGTGCTCCTGCGGTTCTTATATGTGTTTGCAGCGACTCTAACCAGGATATTCTTTGGAGATCTCCATAGGTTGATCTCTGATCTGGTTTGGGACGGGCTCGAAAAAGGGTAAACATACAGTTTCTACGCCCAGTGCTAGAAGGGGTCCTGGTTGTTCCTGACCTCGAGCTATATTTAGCAGCAGCACAGCTGCAGTGGCCCATGCGGTGTCTCGCAAGTGATCAGATGGGCAAGAGTTGGGTCATTTGGGAACAGCTAGGTGAGAAGGGGATTTTAGACTGGCAACTCTCACGGGTGACCCATCTGAGGGCCTCGGCACGCTGGCGCGGATCGCCGGGACATGCTGGAACAGATATATACAACCCAAGGTAGGGAGTTTGCCGTACACACCGCAACTGCCACTGTGGAGTGTGCCGGAGGCACGGGCTCTGAAGGGAAGACATAACATAACCCCGTGGCACAAACCAAACATTGGCAGCATAGGTGACTTGTTCGAGGACGGCATCCTGTGGTCTTTCCACAATCTACACAAGGCACACGGAATAGGGGTAGGAGCGTTCTTCACAAATAATGCACTCCTCCTGACTGTCAGGCGTACTGCGGTGTAGCACAGGAACAGCCACCTGTTCACCACAGTTTGCAGTGCATCTTAACACATGGCAGGGGTAGGAAAGCAGTGACAATGATACACATGGCAATGCAAAACAGACATGGGGTGAGTTCTGCCCAGGAGGCGCAAATGGAAAGAATGTCTGGGGGCAGCACGGACGCCTAATCAATGGGTAATGGTCATGAAGCAAGTGATATGCGTCTCCCGCAATGCACCCCTCAAATTCACCCAGTTACCTGCATCACACATACCTCACACCACGTAGGTTGCACAAGATGTTCAAGACAGTGGCTTTGTTGTGCCCACGTTGCGGTCCTCCTGACACAACATTCCTACATATGCCCTGAGAATGCGAGAAAGAGACGAAACATATCTCGGACATAATCGACGTGCGCCTCTCAACATAATAGTTATTTTGCCTGCTGGGGATCACTAAGCGGACAAAACGTACCAAAACGTATATAAAATGTGTAGACCTAGATGTTGCCTTCTATACACATCTGATTGCCATGGCTTGGAAAGACACTCAGCCTCCTTCGCTTAGCTGTTGGCTACCGGTGAGCCACCGGTGGGCAGTGGCAGAGGCTGATGCTCTGGTACGGGACTCTCAATATAGAGGGACCGCAGGGGCGTCTACACCCTGGAACACATATGCTCTCAAGGTACGGGACAAGCTGGAAACTCCATCATAATTTATGATTACCTTGGCGTGTTTAGCCCGGCCTACCCCTGCATCCGCTTCCTACCCCCTCCGCCCCCCCCCCCCCCCGGGCATTATGGGCCTCCACAATTACTCGGACCACATGGCTGCCTGGACCCATGTCTGGGAGTAGCTGACTCGGACCTTAGTGCCCCCCTACCCAATTTTATCTTCCTGCTCAATTATACGCACAAATACTTGCTCTTCACCAGGCCAGGGGGCTTGGTGAACGACCTCTAGGTATAAACTGCTCAATAGCCCTACTGTTTTGGTCGTAATGGTTAACATATCTTTTTTATTAGCCCCGTTGAAGCCGAAGAAATGCAAAGTTTACATAACAACCTCCTCACTTTGCCCATCACTTCGGTTACCCCTCTCTGAGCTAGACATTTGAATGGTCAAGTATTGTCCTAGAACAAGTATTCGTATTGTCATTATCCTTTGCATATCCATTTTTTTTGTTCCTTGTGGGTTCCTAACCTGCAAAGCTGTTCAACGAGACGAGCTGATTATCCGAACCAATTGTAACTTATTGTTAATATATCAACAAATGCTAATAACGAATGATTTAAAAATGTTATATGCTGCTACAGAAAAGTAGAATTTATTTAGAACTACCTTACAGTACCCCCTGTTGTACTGGCAGGCAACTTTGTTTCCCGCCTTTATATTTTTACAAGGGCATTTGCGAGAGGCATAACCTGCTTCTCCATAGAAAGAAAAGTAATTGCTCATTTTCCTTCTCTCTCTCTCTTGCGGGGTAATGGGACACTGAATGTTACTCAACCACCTGGGTTCAACCCCGGGGAACAAATCCCGTCCCTATTTTCCCTGGACTTCTCTTGGCTCAGGGCCTTTAAAGAAGGGGACATGCATTGTTCTAATTGCAACACTGAGCTTATTAAAGAGGATATATTCTCTGCAGGAGTAGCCACTTGACAAAGAGCATCTTTCAGTTCTTCTTTTAAGCCACAATAGAATACAATACCTGTAACAGAAACAATTCTGATGCACTCATTCATAAATCATTTATAAATCAATCACATTTATCCTCCCTAATATCATCTCATATGTAATAATAACATAAATCTAACAACATCACAAATTTAGTTCACAAATAGTATCCAGTCTTTTTAGAGTTTATTCATGAAAACTCCCAATTCACTGGGCAATACATATTTGCTCCGTGGTATGTAGAAGAACAACTGAATATATTTTCCAGTATTCCGTTGTTTCTGGTTAGTCGATATAAAATGATGATATGATCCAAATTAAATACAGCCAACACGTGTTTCGTCTTAGGGTATTAACCCAAACGACTTCTTCAGGGCTGAAATTTCATCAAACAGAGCACTTAAAACAAGTACAAGAATTTGCCAAATTGTAAAAATTATACCACCCTACCTTATTAAAAATGTGCCCATAAAGATGGAAAAAATTGTGTATCAGAAACTGTCCATAAAGTGAAACGAGACCCGCATGCCATAAAAGAAAAAGAAAAAATAGAAACCTGCTTCTCCATAGAAAGAAGAGTAATTGTTCATTTTCCTTCTCTCTCTCTCTCTCTCTCTCTTGCGGGGTAATGGGACACTGAATGTTACTCAACTACCTGGGTTCAACCCCGGGGGACAAATCCCGTCCTTATTTTCCCTGGACTTCTCTTGGCTCAGGGCCTTTAAAGAAGGGGAAATGTCCTCTTTCACCCTTCCGCTCACCTAAGTATTGTTCTAATTGCAACACTGAGCTTATTAAAGAGGATATATTCTCTGGAGGAGTGGCCACTTGACAAAGAATATCTTTCAGCTCTTCTTTTAAGCCACAATAGAATACAATACCTGTATGTCATTAGCCCATTTAAGCCCATATTTCTGGCAAGGTAGTGTCGCCTTAGCATCATTTATTTTGATGCTAAAGTGGCACTAACTTAACTCCATATTTATATTTTGATGCTAGACCCATCTAGCATCAAAATATTGGAGTTAGCGCTATTTCTAGGAATCGCCAACACACCTTGCGTCAATGAGATGTAAAGGTAGACGTTCCCTTCTTCAAAACGACGCTAGCCCCCCAGCGCCATAGTTACCACCTGATGCAGAAAAGACGCACAATTACGAGGCCTGCGATAGAAATGGAGTTAGCCCGATTAGCGTTATTATATAACGCCTGGTCAGACCAGGCATTAAAGTGCAGGTAGGCCCATTCGCATGGGAAAACACCATGAAATAGGCACATAGCAGTGCTTAATTTGTGCTTCTTGTTTCCGGTGCGGAGCACCAGCACTTAATTTTGAGGGCCGGTGCTTATTCTTCTGTCTCAAGCATTTGCTGCGAGCAAAAGACACATATGGGAAAGATGGAGGAAAAAAAAAACGAAAAAGCATCACAAAGACACAAGGCCGAACACTGCAAACGTGAGCTGAAAGGGCAGGGAGTGGCTTTAAATGGATTGAAGAGGCCCGAGATGGCTTCAGGGTTACGCTACCTCAGTATTCAGTGCTCGCACATTTCATTGCAGCAGTGGCATGTTTAAGAGGAGGGCTTTGGGCATCGGCACATTTTTATTTACAAATTAAGCACTGGCACATAGATTCCTGCCCCTACCTCCAGCATCACCACCGCCCACAGTACAGGGGCAATACAGGAGGAGGGAGCCCATCCCAGGTAAGTTGCAAGTAAGCGTACGTGTGTGGTGTGCCACTGGGGGCTACTTACATTGGGCCCCCTGTCTGGCACTGGGTATGTTGGGCTTGCCCGGGGAACACTGGTCCCCTGTGGCGGGCATTGGGGTAGTGATAATAACTCCTATCTATATGGAGACAGGAGTCATTTTTTGGCTGCTTATGCGTAAAAAATGACGGTAGGCTGACTAGCTGCAAATATTTTGACCCACTAGCGTCATTTCCCCTAACGCCATCCGTCACTGTCTAGCGTCATTTTTTGAGACGCTAGCCATTCTTTAACACCATCGTGCATCATTTTTTAGGGTCGAGCCTGCGTTGCATGCGCACGCGCATGCGTATCGCAGCGAGACGCTTTAGGGTTTAGAAAAGGGCTCGGAGCCCTGTCCACCTCACGTCAGTGTTTTTCTTTGGTTCGTGGGCTTGCCTAATTAAATCTGCTTGCTTTCATTAGTCGAAGGTATGCATAGGTCATGCCTTTTCCGGTGGCTAGCCCTCCTCGAGCGCAGCGACCAAGTACAGAAAACATGCGAGGCTCGCTGTTTTCTGTCCGGCTCGTGGACTACTTTTTTTCTAATTTACTAGCGCGATTTCGCTTGGCAGAAGTCGAGCGCTTTACATAGTTAATTGCACTTTTTCGGGTTACCGTACATAGGGGGTCATTCTGACCCCGGCGGGCGGCAGGAGCCGCCCGCCTGGAGGGAACCGCCAGAATACCGCTGCACGGTCAAAAGACCGCCGCGGGTATTCTGGGTTTCCCACTGGGCTGGCGGGCAACCGCCAAAAGGCCGCCCGCCAGCCCAGTGGGAAACACCCCTCCATGAGGATGCCGGCTCCGAATGGAGCCGGCGGAGTGGAGGATGTGCGACGGGTGCAGTGGCACCCGTCGCGTATTTCAGTGTCTGCAATGCAGACACTGAAATACAAAGTGGGGCCCTCTTACGGGGGCCCCACGACACCCCTCACCGCCATCCTGTTCCTGGCGGGCGGAACCGCCAGGAACAGGATGGCGGTGAGGGGGTCGGAATCCCCCATGGCGGCGCAGCAAGCTGCGCCGCCATGGGGGATTCCCAGGGCAGCGGAAAACCGGCGGGAGACCGCCGGTTTTCCGTTTCTGACCACGGCCAAACCGCCGTGGTCAGAATGCCCAAGGGAGCACCGCCAGCCTGTTGGCAGTGCTCCCGCGGTCCCCGGCCCTGGCGGTTTTTACCGCCAGGGTCGGAATGACCCCCATAATGCCGATAGGTGAAAAGTCGGGTTAGGAGTTTACAACGCTATCAGCTCTAACATGAGCAAACGCGAGACCCGTTGCATTGCAAATGCTTGTTTAAATATGGCGCATGAATGGCGTAAGGGAATGGCGTTAGCTTGTGTTAAATTAAATGAAGCACAAATGCGCTAGCGCAGTTGTGCACTATTTTTCATAAATATGGGGCTTAGTGTCAAGAACCAAACTCTTAAAATGAGTTATGTGGCTCCAGACATCATGTCCATAAGTTCATTACGTAGAGATTGTTGAACTTATGGGCGTTCAAATATAGACCTGGATTCTGTGAATAACCCATCATAGTCTTCTAACAAGGGGTCTTGGGACTCAACTAAATGTGTTACCCAAGATAATGCATTTCCACCTAAATTCATAATGTAAAATCTAATGCATTCACTGAAATAAGGGGGAATTTGAATTCAAACATATACTCTAATGGAATCAGATGAATAATTATGAATATTAAAAACCACGTATATATAACTACAAATCAAGAGTGTTATGTGTTATTTCACCCATGAACCAATAAGGAGTTCGGTGGACTATATCACAAAAAGTGGTGAGGAGAAATCCCATCTGGGATTATAAAGTGTGCATAAGGGGGCCCCATTCCCAATTAATCCATAGAAGGGCCATTGCGCTGCAATCACTTTAGCATTGTCTAAATAGAATGGCCGCTCCCCAGCACTTAATGGAATTGTTTTTGCACAGATCACGGTTTTTGTCATAGCAAAATGTTGCATGTGTTTTATTGCTGGCTGTAAAATATTGATTGCCATTTTCACATACTCTGGCCTTTTCTTAGCACTTTAATGGATTTGCTGTTTGCACAGGCTTGGGTAACCTCATTAAAAAGTGCTGCAGGTGTGTCTTTGTTAGTTGTATGATATTGATTGACATTTGCACTTGCACCTGTAATTATCAATTGAAGGAATCATGTTTTCTGATGGCGCATGTTAGTATTGTGCTATGCAGTGCTCGTGTAATTTCACGGTAGCAGCTTAAATGCACAGTGGTTTTATGTATGAGTAAATGTTTGTTTGATTTTATTAATTTTAAAGTATTTATCTTCTGTATTTTCTGGTGCTACAATGAGTTGCTCCTATTTACAGTATTGGCACTTAATAATTCTAATGTGATTGTAATGATTCATGTTCTTGAATTGTGTATGTTTTTTAAGGATTTTAGAATCCGAAATAAATCTTCTTAAATTGAAGTGAATTTTACTCTCCAAAACCAGAACCCGAGTCCCCTATTCATACTCAGTTTGGTTAAAATGACATTAACAGTTCAAGAAGTGATCAGCTATCATTTGAAATTAAATGGCAATCAATCTTCTAAGTTAAGCACATAAAGAGTTGCTCCATCCTGACATAAGTTCATGAGCCACAGGTGCATATAAAGTTCTACATCCGTATTTCCCGCATGGTATCTCAGTTCCTAAAGTGAGAATTAATGTGGACTCTTTTTAATTCCTTCTCTCTATCTCCTCTACGGGCATGTGCTTTTAGCTACCTGATTCTATAAAATAAAAATCCATCCAGAGAGCCTTGATGATACTGAATAAAGTGATTAGCCATAGAGTAGCCTTTGTCACCATTTGCAATCACTCTTATATGTTGTAAGATCTATATTTTAAATTTTTTAATTGTACTTCCAACATATAGTTCCACATTTGCACTCAAGTATATATACTACATATTCTGTGTTGCTGGTTATTCTATCCCATATGGTGACTATTTGCCCTTTTAGGGTTTTATAACACTCATGATCCTGTCCATTTTGGCAGACCTTGCAGCTGGTACATTTAGGAAAACCTCTTCCACCGTGATTAGCCAGCCACTTCTCTTCTTTGGATTAAAGAAGTTTTGTGTTAGAATATGACCCAGTGATTTTGTTTTTCAGAAGGTTATTTTTGGACTTGGACCGGCACACATTAGATGTTGATCATGTTCCAAAATGTGCCAATTCATTTTTGGAAACCTTTTTGATATCTGTATATTCTTGATTAAATTCCCAAAACAATCTCAATGTTTCATCTTTTTTGATGGATCCAGTTTTTGTTCTCAATGTTCTTTGATCATGCCCATATAGTAAATGCCCCCTTTCTCATTCACAAGTTCTCGTTATGGCATTGTAAAGAACATTTGAGGGATAGCCATGGTTTGTAAATCTTTTTATAATTTTTAATGCTTCTGATTCAAACTACACTTCTGTGGAACAGATCCTTTGTGCTTTCAATATCTTTCCATATGGTATGCTCCATTTTAAAACATTTAGATGGCCACTGTTGGCATGCAGTATAGAATTTACTGCGGTTGCTTTCCCATGGATGACTGTCTCTAATTTATTATTATTCACTTTGAATTCAATATCTAAGAACTCACTACATTGTTTTCTATGTGTTTCAGTGAATCTGGGTTTCAGATTGTTAGCATTTAGCTTTGTTTCTTCACCTTACCAAAGAATAAAGAGGTCATCAATAAATCGAGTCCAGAGTACTACATTCGTCAAATACTCTTTATCCTCCTCCACTGCAGATACCGCCTTCTCCCACCACCCCATTAAAAAAATTGTGAAAGTGGGGATGACGAAGGTGCCCATGGCTGTTCCTTGCAACTATAGCTAAATCCTGCTATTGAAAATGAAGATGTCATATGTGACACAATATTGTAACATTTTCAATATCATCTGTGTTTGTTCTCAATTGATCTATCCCTTAAAAACTAGCAACATACGGACAATCAATCCCTATGAATAATAGCAGTATATAGTGATACTACATCCAAATACCCAGCCTCTTATACTTCTTTTCATTGCTCCTTCTGGTGATTCCTCTGGCCATGTTCCAAGAGCTAGATTCTATCCTCATCAACCTCATTTGGTACAAGGGTCGGCATTGAGTGGCCTTGTCTAAACTGCAACACACAACATCAGATGGGGGAAGAATGCCATTAACTTTTACCTGTACTACCTGGCAGCCCAACTGCAGTGGTGCGTGGGCTGATTCTCAAGACGGGATGCTCCAAGATTGTTACGATTAACAAAACCCCCTAACCCACAGCAGCTATGGACCCTAGTGCTTAACCTGAGGCATGCAGTCCATAGAGGTCACCATGACTTAACAATTCTCCGAGCATGCCAGATTCATGCGATCACTACAGCGTGCATGCGATCACCTTATTCCCCACATTTGCCACTGCAGGTGTAACACAACTACAGGGTATTGAGGAAGGATGCTTATTTAAATTGGAGACAACAGGAGTGGACACCGTGGGTGCATTGTAAGATAATGTTGTGCTGCAGTCATTTAATGGCTTATGCACTGAATATGACATGCCAGCGGGGCAATTCCTACTAGTCGGCACCCTAACGGTGGCAATACATACAATTTGGGGCCAGCGTGGGATAGAGCCCAGACCCCTCCCTAACTGTTGCTTTCTTTGTGACACCTCCAACATCCTAGTTTCAGACCTCTATGTGGCCCTAAGAGACAATGTCTGCTCCCCCCTTACGGTACTGCAAGACCATTGGGAGAAAGACCTAGCAGCCCCCATTTCAGATGCAGTTTGGACAACTATGAGAAAGTAGTACCTAAAATGTACTGTAATGCTCACTTTAAGCTAATCCATTTGTATGTCCTCCACCAGGTGTACCCCACACATTTGAAACCTAGTGTTTGTTTTCCCCTGTCATCACCTGACTGCCCACACTGTGAATCACCGCAGGACATATACTTCATATGTTATGGGGTTGTCCTCACTAACCTCCTACTGGTCTGAAGTGGTGCGCCTCTTGATGAGGCCACTGGCTGACTCCACAGTTTTGTCTCTTAGACATCTACCCTCATCTTGCTAAATATAGGGTCACAAACCGCTTTATTAACCTAGCCTTAGTATTAGCTAATCGCTCTGCTCCGTGAGGCTCACCAGGGCTGGCACCCCTTAGAATAGGCGAGAGCTTGGGATGTGATCCTGGCAGACTTCCAGAGGGATGGGGTTGAGAGTGCAGATGAGACCTCTAGTTGATTATCCCAGTGGCTGTGTATATTCTATTCGATTCCCCATGACATTTGCATCCCCAATTACACTTGCAACTCTCCTCAGTTATTAATACGGTCCATAGCTGGGTTCTACCTCTGCTATGCTTTACGCCTCATTGCATAGCTCCTTTTTGACACCACCTGATTCCATATCTTCTAAGGAGGGGAGGGGGGACAAGAGAGGGAGAGACATGCCACAGGTGGAGGGAGATGGGGTTAGGTAAATGTTTGTTCACTTTTTATTCAGTTGTTTTCCTATGCCTAATCTATTTCTCCTGGAAAACGACAATCTATTGGTTACTCAGGTTTGTGACCTTATGCATACATTATGGCTTGCAATAGGTGTTTTCTTTACACTTTGCAAGGTGGGCTTCTGTAATTTTTTCCAGTGACTGTTCCATTTGATTGATTTTCATATGATATAAGTGCATTGATATTTATTTATATATATTGTGTACACTTGAAAATTGTCTTTACTACGGTTGGTCTTTTTTTTCTCAATACAAATCTGTTAGAAAGTATAGCAATACTAAATCCAATGTGACCTTGATGTAGTCATTCAGATCCCTGTTGACACTTTCCAGCTTTTTCAAGAAGGCTGTGGAATCTTACAAATGTGAGGGTAATTCTGTAACACATGGTTGAAGGAACAGATCCAAATCTCTAAAAACGCTGACCTCCACTGGCTTATTGATATATGCTACTGGCACCTTCCTCTAGGTAGGTATAGTTAGAACCTAGTTTCCACAGGAAAAGCGTTTTTTGGCTTGGCTATATCTTTGGCACCGTTTGTCGAATCTTCACAAAACTTTCCAAAAACGTGTCTTGTTGGGCCTTGTGCATGGAAACTTTTGGGGTGACCCATAAAGTGGGGGCCGAGAAAAAGTGGGGGGCCCAAAAAAAGTATGTTTCCCATGTTAATTCCAATGGAGATTTGAGACACTACTGCAGTCTGAACCACTGAATGGAATTACACCAGATCTGGATGGTAGCTCTTGGTCCAGAAAGTATGCTTTGTGTTATTGGGTGTAAATCTGTTTAGTAGTTTTCGAGATTTTAAAGAAAATCCAAATTTGTATATCTAGGTGCACAAATACTTAGCAAATTCTCTCCATCTCGTGCAGGGATCCAATTGGCTGCCAACACTTCAACTCGGAACTGTTGCCAGCCATTTTGGGACTCGGACTCAGCCAAGTCCCAAACAAAAACAAAACAATAAAGACAAGGGGGCACAGTATAAATACCCTGAGCCTCTAGCCTTGGTGCTGGGGTCCTGCCAAGGCGAAAAAGCATTAAAAAAAAAAGTTGCCATAAATTTGCAGCAAATTACTGAATTTGTGGCAAAAACATTTTTTAAAAACAAGCGCAGGCTCCCATTCTTGTTTTAGGAGAAATCCCCAGGGTGGGTCAGGTCCTGAGGGCGTACCCAGATATATAAAATAAAAGGGAGGGGGGGGTGTCCTAGGGCTCCTAAGAACTCCGGTACCACCACTTCTCTGGGGCTTAATAATCATTTTGGAGTGGGGCTGCACAGACCCCCCTGCATGGGCTCAAATAAGCCCCAGGAACCACCATCTCCCCAGGACTTTATTTAATTAATGGAGGGGGGAACACAGACCCCCCTTCTGGAGCTGTCTGAAGTCCTGGGGACCACCACCTTCCAGAAGACATTATTAAAATTTTTGGAAGGGGTGGGGAGAGCCCTCGCCATGCACTGCTAATTACCCCAGATATTACACCACTCATGACATCTTTTATAACATCATAATAATATCAGTGTGACATTAGCAGCAAAATTATTAATGCGATAACAGTGCATGGCAGGGGCATAAGTTTTAGTTAACTGTGATAAACATAACTATAACCGCTGAATTTCTATGGTTTTCTGCATGTAAATTCAGATCCTAACTTTAAAGTTCCTGCAACATTTGTTTTTTTAAGTGAATTTCTATGTTTATTTTTATTTCGAGTTTCTAAATATATTGTCCCTGAAACCTTTGTTTTTTTCAGAGTATATATCTATATATATATATATATATGTTTATATATATATATATATATATATACATATTTCACAAAAGAAAGTGCTGCACTCCGTGAACTGTAAAACTGCTTTAATTAAAAAACAAACAAGCGCACCACTCCGTTTCGATTACTTCAGTCTTAATCGTGGTAGGTGAGTCCATTTTCTATTTCGCTTTATATACACTCCTACCCATCCCACTAGGCATGAGGCTTTCTGGGTGCTGTAGTCATGGGAAAATTAATGACCTATCTCAACAAAACAAAAAATTAAAAAACTAAGGCCCGTATTTATACTTTTTTTAGTGCCGCATTTGCGCCGCTTTTTGACGCACAACGGCGCAAACCTACAAAATACAATGGCATTTTGCAAGTTTGCGCCGTTTTTGCGTCAGAAAACGACGCAAATGTGGCGCAAAAAAAGTATAAATACGGGCCTAAAAGTTACTCATTAGTGTGTGGGAGCCACCTAATCACTGACAATAAGGATGTGAATCTCATTATGCTAATGTAATGCATTTACAAATAATATACCAAAAATATTTAGTATAAGTCTATCTCTATATGATTCTAAGTGGACCTACGGCCTCAAGGCACTTAATTAATAATGATGATGTGCCCAACATATTTTAATTGATTATTGGAATCCACTTGCTCTACAGTACATGGCTGTTGGAAATGGCCTTTCTGCAGGGTCACCCCCAAACCTTTTGCCTTCCTCCTCCTCTTTTTCTGACCTTATTTCTGATGGCTTTAGGACTCTGCACACTTTACCACTGCTAACCAGTGCTAAAGTGCATATGCTCTCCCCCTAAAACATGGTGACATTGGCTCATACCCAATTGGCATATTTAATTTACTTGTAAGACCCTAGCAAAGTGCACTACATGTGCCCAGGGCTGGTAAATTAAATGTTACTAGTGGGCTGCAGCACTGGTTGTGCCACCCACATAAGTAGCCCCCTAACCATGTCTCAAGCCTGCCACTGCAGACCCTGTGTGTGCAGTTTCACTGCCACCTCGACTTGGCATTTAAAAGTAATTGCTAAGCCTTAAACTCCCCTTGTTCTACATATGTCACCCCTAAGGTAGGCCCTAGGAAACCCATAGGGCAGGGTGCTATGTAGGTAAAAGGCAGGACATATAACTGTGTAGTTTATATGTCCTGGTAGTGTAGAACTCGTAAATTCGTTTTACACTACTGTGTGGCCTGCTCCTTTCATAGGCTAACATTAGGGCTACCCTCATATACCATTTGAGTGGTAGATTCTGAGCTGAAAGGAGTAACAGGGTCATATTTATTATGGCAAGAATGGCAATATAAAATACAGCTGACTGGTGAAGTTGGATTTAATATTACTATTTTAGAAATGCCCCTTTTAGAAAGGGAGCATTCCTCTGCACTTAAATCCTTCTGTACCTTACAATCCACGTCTGGACAGGTTAGTTGACAGCTCCCTTGTGCATTTCACTCAGACAACCCCAAACACAGGATGCTCAGTCACACCTGCACACATCTGCATACTGAATGGCTCTTCCTGGGCTGGGAGGGTGGAGGGCCTAACACTTACATTTGAAAGGACAGTGGCCTGCCCTCACACAATGGACTGCCACATCCCTACTGGCACCCTGGCAGACAGGATGCAACTGAAAGGGGACCTTGTGCACTTCTAAGCCACTCTTTGAAGTCCCCCCGCTTCAAAGGCACATTTGGGTATTTAACAGGGCCTCAGACCCTACCAACTCAGACACTTCTGGACAAGATGCCACTGGTTAAGAAACTCTGAACCAGGACCTGCAACCTGCCAAGAGGAACTGCCTGGCTGCCCAAAGGACTCACCTGACTGCTTTTCTGCAAAGGACTGCTGCCCTGCTGTTGCCCTGCTGCCTTGCTGCCCTCTGCCTCTGCTGAGAAGTGCTCTCAAAGGGCTTGGATAGAGCTTGCCTCCTGTTCCTTGAGGTGTCAGGAGCAAAAAGACTTTCGCCTGCAAAGAACTCCTTTTGCGGCGAAAATTCGACACACAGCATGCCAGAAATGATGCACAGCCTGCATCACGATGAGAAAATCACTGCACGCCAAACCGGAACGACGCAGCCCGGCTCCCCGAGTGGAGATCGACGCAGTGCCAGTATTGCGACTGGAACTTTGACGCACGGCCCACTGGATCGGCGCAAAGCCGAGCAGAAACGACGCAGCCCAACTTCCTGCAAGACGAATCGATGCAGCGCCTGCCGTGCGACAGAAATTTCCACGCATCGCCCACCGGATCGACACAGCTCGTGTGACTTTGTCCTGTATGCCCAGGATTTCTCCGCATCGTCCCCAGGGCATTCGAATACCCCGCAACCCGAAGAGGATCCATGACTTTGCGCCAGAAAACGACGCAAAGCCTTCCCTGCGTGAAAACTTATTGACGCATCGTCGGTGTGCGCCGGAGAAATCGACGCACACCTCCCTGTTTTCCACGCACCTCCTCTTCTGCAGCCTCTTGCAGAGATTTTGAACACAAACCAGGTACTTTGGGCTTGCAAGAGACACGTGTTGCTTTTTAAGAACTAATGACTCTTTTTATAATTTTCCAAAGTGATATTTCAATGCTTTGAGCTGCATTTAATCAGATAAATATTCTATATTTTTCTAAACACTGTGTGGTGTATTTTTGTGGTGTTATTGCATGATTTATTTCACAAATACTTTACACATTTCCTTGTAAGGTAAGACTGACTGCTCAGTGCCAAGCTACCAGAGGGTGGGCACAGGATAATTTGGGTTGTGTATGACTTACCCTGACTAGAGTGAGGGTCCTTGCTTGGACAGGGACTAACTTGATTGCCAACCTAAACCCCATTTCTAAAAATGGCCATGTGACAGTCATTATTAAGATCAAATCATATAGGTCAAAATGGATCCTAGAAATCGAAAACTAATTCATAAAGCAGCATCTTTTAACTTGATATGGAAGTTTGCAGAGTTATCATTACTTGAATTCTGAAATAGTATCACCATAACAGTTAATCGATCTTGGGTACCCATCAGAACACACAATTGCAGAAGCATGTTTTCAGATTTCTAAAAGATGTACAAAAGATGCACAAAAAGTTCTTCATTATTGTTCAAGCCAAAAGGGCACTTGGTTTTAATAAAATTATATCCTTAGACTTCAACCGTTGAAGTTTCTTAGTACGGTCACCGCCACGTTCAACCATGAAGAACTGGAGGGACTGATTATGCTTCTATTTCTGTACTTTGAATTTCATATCAGCCAATCAAACAGTAAAACACCAAAAAACTATGGCCCTCATTATGAGATCGCCAAAAGACCGTCGCAGTGGCTACCAACTGCCCGCCAAATTATGACCATAGCCGGATTCCGCCACAAGAAGGGCAAAAATCCGGCTGTGGCCATCTTGGCGGATGGCGGTAAGGTGGTGCTGCTACAACCAGCAGTAGACTGCCACCAGCCGTATTATGACAAATAATACGGCCTGGCTGTGTTCTCCTGGCGGACACTCCTGGCGGTAGCAGCACCCCGTCCTGTCCCCTGCCGGAAGACCCCGTGGATCCAGATAAGTCGGGTTTCTGACAGGGGAGGGAGGTGGCTGGTGTTTTGTGTGTGTGGGGGTGTGTGAATGTATGTGTGTGCGTGAATGCGGATGTGTGATGAGTGTTGATTGCGTGTGTGCATGTATGGAAGTGTATGGAAGTGTGAGTGCGTGTATGTTTGAAATCGTAATGCGTGTCTGAGTGTATGTTTGGAAGTGTGTGCGGATGTGTGTGTGATTGGATGTATGCATGCGTGTATGTATGTGTGAATGAGTGTATGTCTACGTGTGTGTGTGTGTGTGTGTGAAGGGGGCGTGGATGTAGAGGCGGTGGGGGTGTTTTGGGAGGTTGGGGGGTCTTTGGAAAGGTAGGTGGGTGGGGGGCACCTATCATTGACAGGGAAGGAATTCCCAGGGCATACCGCCATGGTTTCCGTGGCTTTATGAACGCCACAAAAACCAAGGCAGTAGGCGGAGTCATAATCCTGCAGGCGGCACAATGGCGGCAGCCGGGCTGGAGATAGATATCTCCAGCCCTGCGACTGTTACTACCATTGCGGTCGGAGTGGTACATTGGCAGGTTGGCTGATGTGGCGGTAAGTACCACCAGCCTGTTGGTGGTACTACCGCCACATTATCGCCAACCGCTGGGGTCACAATGATCCCTTTGTATGAGTCACTGTCCTTTGCCCCGATCACCATGCCTCCTCTCCATGAAATAACCCTTCACACCATTGTAGTGCCTCTTTTTGTGCTCCTGTCGGTTCACTCCTTCCCACAAGCCCTTGAAGGAGTCCTGGCGTTGGAGCATTATTGATCACAGGTTTTACATGAGGAGCAGACAAATTTCAGACCTTCTTAAACATTAATGCCTAGTTGAATTACTACTAGGAATAACTCCCCCGTACTGAGTACTTCAGAATCCGCCTCCGTTAGGGTACCCCTTGGAACTAAGGGGTGATTTCTGTGATTCATTTACAATTACTTGAGCATGAGCACTTTAATGCATGATACAGATGTTTAAAAGGAGTTTTGAGAAAATGATTATTGATAGAGGAAACCCTGGCAGAGCCACTTGATAATTTGGTACAGTTATCTGAATACAAGGTCTTGGTTATTGACCTTAAACCCTTCACCAGGCAGCTGAGAATGTATGCTCAGAACCTAGCGTTGACCGACGCCACAGCAAATCCCGCTGTGCAACCCACTGGGTTAGAGCCAGGCAAAGTGGTGGAAATGACAAAACATATTCTTATAAGCAAACATCCTTAATAAAAGTTTTCCAGCGATCCCAAGAAGGGAGTCAACAGGTCCTGGAGAGCCCATCAGGATATGATGCTAGACCTTTCACTGCTGCTTTCCAAAATATTAGAAATGGCAGTATACACCAAAAAGTCTGGTCGGGTCTGGTCTGGTTTCAGCCTATCTCGAGGAGAATAAGATCCTGGAACCATCGCAATCAGGCTTTAGAGTCTCCCATAGTACAGAAACTGCCTTGGTTGTCCTCACGGACTCCATAAGACTATCTCTTGATGCTGGAATTCCATCTATGCTAGTGCTGCTGGACCTGTCAGCAGCTTTTGATACTGTGTCCCACTCCAAGCTGATTCAAAGGCTTCATGAGATAGGCATTTGTGGGACAGCTCTGCAGTGGTTCAGAAACTTTCTTCAAAACATAACGCAAACAATTTCTCTTGGCACAGTCAAGTCATACACTATGCTGATTGACAACAGGGTACCAGAGGGCTCTTTTTTTAAGCCCCTTATTGTTCAACATCTACATGGCCTCCCTTGCCAAGATTGTTAAAACCTATGGATTCTAAATGTGTCATATGCTGATGATGCTTAGCTTATTATCTCTTTTGATAAAGACCTAGATGATGTTAAAGTCCTTTTTCTAATGGCATGAAACCAATCGCAGACTGGATGACAACAAATTGTTTCTAGTTAAATGCTGACAAAACAGAGATTATGTTGTTTGGTAAGGCTCAACAACTTTGGTCTCCTGAATGGTCACCTCCGGAGTGAAGGCATGCACCCACTCCTGGGCAGGTAGTTAAAAATCTAGTTGTTAAAATGGATCACTCCTTATCCATGTAAGGACTTTGTATCCATTAGTGGTACTTGCTTCAACACAATGTGCCAGCTGGGGAAAGCATTTCCTTTTCTTACTCTCTCTGCCAGGTAATCTTCAGTCCAGGCATGGATTATTAATCAATTAGACTATGAAAATGCACTTCTTGCATCAGCGAATGGTACTTTGTTGTCCAAATCAGAAGTAGTTCAAAACACAGCAACTCGACTTGTGTAATCTTCCTTCTGGCTCTGCATCGTCACCTCTTTTGAAAGCCTTACAGCGGCTGCCAGCCAGTAAAAGAACTCCTTCAAACTCTGTTGCCTTATGCATTAATTCTTAATGGAAAAAGATCCCAGCTATCTACATCAAAAGCTTAGTTATTATTGAGCAATGGCCGCCGCATAACTCAAGGAGAGAAGTGGGGGTTTACGGAGAAGATGTAAAAAAATTAGAAAGCACTTGCCTTGCCTCTGGCCCTGCTGCCTCGCTCGTCTGCTCTTCTGGGACACCAGCACAGGCTCCTCAGCAATTCTAGCGCTGCTTTCATGCAACACCAAGCACCAAGCATAAAAGCAGTGCCAGGACTGGTCTGAGCGGCAGTGACTGCAGCTGAAACACAGGCCTGGGGTCTGTGCAGTTTCTCCAGCCCTGCTATTAAACGCAGCTGGGCTGGAGAAATCTAAGTGCCCATGTGTGTTTGGCTGGCCTAAGACGGCCAGCCAAACACTCATGGGCACTTGGGTGCACTCTCCCCTCCTCCCCCATCCCACCTCCCGTGACCCAGCCCGCACCTCCCTGTACTGCTGGCTGAGCCAGCTGATGAAAAATAAAACAATAGTGGAACTATTGTTTTATTTTTCATATCCTGGCTCTTGGTCGGGGGGGCGACACTACTTCGCCATAGAGAAGGAGCCATCCCTGTTATTATCATCCGGTCAGGAACTTGAGATCTAAGGATAAAGCCTTACTCACCACCCTCTGTATCCATCTGACAAGATGCGGAGGCAGATCCTTCTCTTACTTGGCCCCTTCCTATTGTAATAAGTTACTTTGTCATATCCGCACCTGTACATATTATGTCAAACTTAGGAAACTGCTTAAGACAGTTTTATTTTAACTTAGCGTACTGACTTGCCCACAGCGCTGATGTACTCCTTCAGGGGTGATTTGTGTGCTATAATAAATTAAATTAACATAACACCCATTGACATGGAAAAACCTTTCTTGGGAAGGCAGGACGATATAGAGGGCATTCGTCAGTCCGGTCCTTCTACCAAGGTCTTCGCAGAGGCTTCACAAACTGTAGACGAGGCAGTTTAACGCCACATGAGGAGCATTCTTCCTCTGCAGTTCTTGAGGCAGCCGGTGATAGCGGGGTATATCGATACGCCAGCCAGTTCAAAGCAGGATCCAATACTGCTCGTCAATGTTATTCAATTGTCATAGTTGGTTTTGGGGGGAATAATATGGTTCTACTTATATAACTGGCATCAGCTTAGAAATTATGCATGGGCTTTGAAAACTGTACAGGGTTTTAAAATAGAGTTTTACAGTTTGCCTCATCAGCACATGATTCACCCTAAGCTCACTTTTTTCACTCAAGAATGGAGATTTATTGAGGCGGAGATCAAACAGTTGTTACAGAAGAAAAGTATATATCTAATGCAACCTCACAAAAGGGGAATTTGCAGAGATAATTTTCTTGTGAACAAAAAGGGCAAAGGTGCTCTCTTAATTGTAAATCTAAAAGGGTTCAATGGTTGGGTTTTCTACCAGCATTTCAAGGTAGAAGGCACTCACTTTGAGACAACAATTGGATGGTCCATCTCAATCTCAAAGATGTTTATTTTATGATGTCAAACTTTTCACAACACAGATTTTTAGAGTTCTAGTGAACTGATCAGTCATACATGTTTACAGTACTCTCTTTCAGACTGTCATCTGCTCCTTGGTGTTTCACCAAGATTATGAAGCTGATAATAGAGAGTATTTGATCCAGAGTAGTGCGCTTGATTGTTTGTGCAAACAATACCCTTCTAAAGGCACAGGACAAAAAACAATTGATGATTCATTTGTCCTGAATAATTCATCTCCTGCAAGAGTTGGATTTCATAGTGAATGAGAACTCAATATTGAACCCATCCCAATGCATAGAGTTCTTAGGATTCCAAATAAACTCAGTGACCCAGCAACTGTTTTTACCAGCCCAGATGATAAAAACAGTGAAGAAACATTTGAGAGCAATTTTGAGTAAGGAGGCTGTTTCAATACAAGGATTGTGGGGCTGTTAGATTCATCCATCCAGGATATAGTCCAAGGCCCTGGGCAGAGTGTTGCAGAGGCTAAATATGCAGCATCTGCACAGGATCTTTCATACACAGAACAAGTCAGATTTCCCTGGAAGCCAAAGTGGAGCTGTCAATGAGGTTGGGGGTACATGACAGCTTGGAATAGTAGAGCCATGTTTGCCTCTTGGCTGGAAATGATCATAGAATCGAACATTAGCCGGTGGGATTGGGGACCCAAATGCAGATCCATTTCTACTGGAGGCCGATGGTCAGAGTCCAACACTCCACATACATTTTCTGGAACTTCTGGCAGGCTCCTTTGCCATAAATTCCTTATTCCCCTGGAGGACAAATGTTGTATTCTCCTTCAGTTGGGCAATGTATTGGTGGACTGATATATAAACAAAAAGGGGGGGGGGCACAACATCCAAAATGTTATCAGAAATAGAAAAAGACTTATGGCACTTTTGCCCTGCAGTACAGGATTTCAGTGGTTGCATAATGTCTGCCAGGTCAGTGCGCAGTGGTGGTGGACTGGAAATTCACATATCTCTGGGACACCAACGATTGGAGATTAGACCCACGGATATTTCAGAGTCTTCATGACAGAAGTGTTCCTACACCACGGGCCTCTTTGCCATCCACTTGAACATGCAAGCTAACATATTCTTCAGTTGGAGACCAGATCCGATGGCAAAGTCACAGATGCATTCTTTCAGGATTCAAATGGTAATGTTCATTATGCATTTCTCCCATTTGTGATGATTCCTTAAGTTGCAGCTCAAGTGAGGAATCAAGAAGTGGAACTAATATTGGTGACTCCAATATAGAGACTGCAATCATGGTTAACAGCTGTTCTAGAGATGTCATGCCATTCTCCGGTAGAGCTTCTGTATTTTCCAGAGATGTTGTTAGATCCAGGGGGCTTCAGCACTCTTTGGTGCTACAGCTGCAGTTGCATCTTATGGCCTGGAGGGTCTCAGGAGTTGTTGGATTCTGCCAGGTTTATTGCAACAGTCTAACTCTTTCATCAGACAATCCTGGTCAAACACCTCTGACAAGGGTAGTCTACCTCCTGGAAAAGATGGGTGGATTGGTGCAACGAACAGTGTGTGAATCCCATGGGGGTACAAATACAATTCATAATTGACTTTTTATCTTAGTTGGCTTCTAACAGGTTTGCGTACAGGTCAGTGGATAATTTTTGTTCTTCTATTTCAGCAGGGCATTCTCCAGTAGATGGTAAACCAATTGATAAACATCCTTTGGTAAGTAAAGTGATGCGAGGAATAAGACTGCCCAATTCATCAGTACCTTGTTATTTGAGGCAGTGGAATGTGGATATTATTAGATATCTTCAGGGTTCGCCAGTTAATATGGGTCTGTCTAGGAAACAAATTTTGGCTAAATTGACAATTGTATTGTGTCTGGCGTCATGCTTGAGGGTGTCCGGTGTGCAAGCACTTGATTTAGCAGGTAGGAAGTATTTGCCCTTTCCAGATGTACTCAAACATTTCCTTAATACATATCTTAACCCAGTTTTCCTGATATGTCCAAGTTGTTGCTTAAAGGTCCATGAAGACAGTACTTGAGATTTCAGATAGGATAATTGTTGGCGATTGTAAATTGCATTGCAGAAACCTTTCAAACCAGTGTTTTAAGTCACTTTGGCCTCATGGGTCAGGTGACTCATGTTTGAAGCATGCATTAATGTAAGTGTGTTTGGGGCACACTCTGTCAGAGGGGCTATTGCATCTAAAACATTTCACCTGGGTTCCAGATTGAAGGATTTTATGAGGGCCGCCAAATGGGCTTCGGATTTAACATTTGAAAGGTTTTATTGTAATCCTAAAACGGATATTGCATTGACTGTGTTGAAAAAGCTTTAAGCAAGCATAATCGGAGTCTCTGGTCCTGACATAGAATAAAAGGTTTTCTAGCTAATGCGTCAAAAATCTTCAATTCTATTAGGTACACAGAGAAGAGGGGTATTCCACTCAGTTTATAGTGAGTATGTTCATGCCTACTATTGTTGTGTTTTTCAACTATAGTGACCCACCCTGGATTTGATTGTTATACGTGATGCAATTAATATTATGACATTTTTCTTTTTTCAGGTTCGGAGTAGATACATGACTAGAGATCCATGGATGACAAGGTGTGTTGGAAGCCACAACATTGATGTGGCAGATTGAAATCCCGGCAGTAATCCCCAGTGATGTTTTACAGGAAAGACTCTGGGGGTGATTCTGACCCCGGCGGTACTAGACCGCCGGGGCCAGGGTCAGCGGGAGCACCGCCAACAGGCTGGCGGTGCCCCGCAGGGCATTCTGACCGCGGCGGTTTGGCCGCAGTCAGAAGAGGAAAACCGGCGGTCTCCCGCCGGTTTTCCGCTGCCCTTCTGAATCCTCCATGGCGGCGCAGCTCGCTGCGCCGCCATGGGGATTCAGACACCCCATACCGCCATCCTGTTCCTGGCGGTTCGCCCGCCAGGAACAGGATGGCGGTATGGGGTGTCGTGGGGCCCCTGGGGGCCCCTGCAGTGCCCATGCCCATGGCCAATGGCATGGGCACTGCAGGGGCCCCCGTAAGCGGGCCCACTTTGAATTTCACTGTCTGCATTGCAGACAGTGAAATTCGCGACGGGTGCAACTGCACCCGTCGCACCTTCCCACTCCGCCGGCTCCATTCGGAGCCGGCTTCCTCGTGGGAAGGGTGTTTCCCACTTGGCTGGCGGGCGGCCTTTTGGCGGTCGCCCGCCAGCCCAGTGGGAAACCCAGAATCACCGCAGCGGTCTTATGACCGCGGTGCGGTGTTCTGGAGGGGGGAACTCTGGCGGGCGGCCTCCGCCGCCCGTCAGAGTTAGAATGACCCCCTCTGTGTTGAATCTTGCAGTGACATGATGTGGTCCGCTGTGCAGATGGTAGGTCATAGCTTGGCGTTTGACACTGTTTATTGTTATGAAGTTGATGAACAGTTTCAGCTAGATGCCATTATTTAAGTATGTCAGATACAAAGAAAAAGGCACTAACATGGTGCCCAGGGTAATTTCATGGGGAGGAGGCACGGTGATTAGGCATTAAAAAGTGACTCATACAAAGCGGTCATGGGAATTTTTTTTTTTTTTGCTGTTGTACTGCTGCTGTGGAATTTACAGTACAAAAAGTATAATCTTTTAATCCAATTAATCTTTTATAATTAATAGTAATTAAAACTTTTGATGCCAAATCTGGAAAGTTTTTCATTCCACAGTCCTGGTGTGGCCTCCATTTTCCCTTCCCTCTGCCTCACAACTGTCACTAAGAAAGAAAGTACTATTCTCCCCACAATGGCCCCATCATAAAGCTGGGCCTCTCTGAGTAGCAGTCCTAGGTACAATGCCCTTCGGTTCTCTTAAGGAGAATTGTGCTATTGTGGTGGGTTTGAGATGTCTGCTGGGGCTGCTGCGGACGTGTTGAGCCCTAACAAGAATATTGAACCAAACCTCTGTTCCTGCCCTCTATCTGGTGCATAGTTAATGACAGAGGTCACCATAGTTGGTGCCTACTGTTGTACTCCCATGCCCCAGCCCCAAAGAAAAACACATGGAAGCCGGTAAAGGTGTGCATGCTCTATTTTTTATCACAATGCCGATACCCCAGCACTGGTGCAGGCATGTCCTTTCCTCTCTTGTGTCCTGTAGCAAGTGTACTGCCCTTTTCCCTGACCGGAGGTGGTGTCTGGCCGCCAGTCCTCTCCTCACCTAGTATGTGCGTGGTCCTAGAGCCCACTAGCCCACTAGCACACGTTGTTCCAACATCTACTTCCTTTGTTGACGAAATATGCAAATTCCCACACTTGCCTTTGTTGGTACCAATGGACATGTTCTATGCTCTCCTCAGGCTACCAATCTAGAGATGTAGTGAGAGAGGGAGAGAGATATAGAGAAAGAGAGAGATCTTGTAAGATGGAGACATCAGGGCTGACTCTCTCGGCAGCTGTTCTTCGAGGCAGTGCTCATTGTCTTTTGGGCCTCCTACTCGCTCTCATTGATCGGGAGCTCTCCTTCCCATGGCCCTGTTCTTTACTTGCATCCTTGGCCTGAAGGGGACCCTCCCTGGTAGGAAGAGATGCTTGCGTTGGCTCTCCAGTGCCTTCTCTTGGAGGCTGCTGTTCAGCACTTGGCCGTGTCTCTCCTTCTTCATCATCTGACACTGAACTCCCTGAAGTGAGAGCTGTTCCTTGTGATGAAGTAGGAACCTGGCGCTGCCATGATCATCAACCCTTTGATGTCTGTTATCTTTAGAGGCTGGCCCAAGAAGGGACTGTCTGATTTTTGCATTTGCCGTTGATGCACTAGTACTAGATCACCAAGTTTAATCCGGACGCTGTGGCATCATGCCGTGCGTCAGCCTTTTGTTTAATTTTCCTCTAGACCTCTTGGTCATGTGTGACAACATCACTGTGTTCTGATGCGAGCTTGGCTTCCCAATGAGGCAGACAGGTTTTGGTTACTCTCCCAAATACCATTTCTGCTGGGCAACTTCCCGTAGAATTGTGTGGGGTGATGCGGTAATCCTGAAGTATTTAGAACAGTGCTTGTCCCACAGAAATCTGCACCAGTTTAGCGCGCTGGACAGCCTTCTTTATGTTGGCCATGAATCTTTCCACCATGCCATTTGCCTTCAGTCACAGTGGTGTTATTTTCCTATGATGCACTCCCAGATATGCCATGAATTAGCTATATCCTTCAGAGAATAGGGGTCCATTGTCTGTCTTGACAGTCAGAGGGGCACCGCATGCTCCAAAGATGTTATCCAGAATCAGTAGAGCGGGTAGCTGATGTTGATGGCACCTGGCGCACTATGGGGGAAGAGAGAGTATTCATTGATGATGACCAGCAGGAAGCCACCGGTGTCCAAAGGTCCATAGAATTCTGCAGCCAGTGTTCCAGACAGTCAAGTCCCGGGAACCATACTTTCTCTCTAAGCATTTTCTTTTGTTGCCACCATGCCTCCATGATGCTCATCTTCAAGGCTGACTATCTGTTGTTGAAGTGTCTTTGGTACGTCTGCCCTGGTGCCTCAGAGCAGTATCACTTGCTCTGTGTCTGACAGTTCCTACTGCACCTGTTTGAACGTGAGTATTTCCTCTTTCGTGATCCCTTCACCTGCTGGGCTGCAGTTGGTCACGTATCCACCTCTGTTGGTGCAACAGTGTTTGGACCGCTTGTAGCATTTCATCAGCCATTGTCTTCTGCGCCAGTTCCTTTATCGTGAATGTCGCAGGTGCGTTTTGTCGCAGCAGAAAATTGAGGAATTCCTCAGCCATAGATGGTGTCTCGGTAGGCCAGGGCAGGGGATGTCGTGACATGTAGTCGGCAAGGGTATGCTCCTTCCCAGGTTTGTGTACTATTTTGAAGTCATAGTCCATCAGGCGTATCCCCCATCTTTTGATTCCTGGTGGAATTATTGCATTGGGAATGCCGTATACTGTGACCAGTACCTGGTGGTCTGTCACTATAGTGAATGACTTCCCATAGATGAACAAGTGGTAGTACTTGCATGCCCACACTACCGCTAGGCTTTCTTTCTCTGTATGAGAGTATGCTCTTTCTAAGCTCCTGATTACATACGCAACTATGTGCCTTGGTGAGTCTGTTCTGGGCCTATGTTGTGGAGAATGTCTCTTCACTCCACCGGGCTGGCTCCTACTGTAAGCTCTGTGCACAGGGATACATCAAAGTAGGTGAAGTGATCTACGGCTGTGACAGTGTGCCGGATGTCCTCGAATGCCTTGTCACATTCCGAGATCCAGAGGAATGGCTGTCCTTGTTTAGTAAGTTCACTAAGTGGGGTGCTCACAGTGACAAAGTCTTTGATGTAGCGAGCACAATAACTCACCAACCCCAGGAATTACCTCACTTCTGCTACATCCACTTGAGGTTGTGTTTTACAGAGTGTTTCTTCCTTACTGGGGTCTGGCCGTATCCCTTTTCGGGAGAAGATGTGTCCAAAGAAGACAAGTTCTCCTTTTCCCAGCTTGCATTTGTCCTCGTTCAGTGTCAGGCCAGCCATTTCTAACTGCTTGCATACCTCCCACAGTGCTGTGTCGTGCTCCTCATGTGTGCAACCAAATACTAGGATGTCATTGCTGTAGGTTAGACTTTTTTTCACAGGCCTGATCACTCGTCTCATCATCTCCTGAAATAGTTTTGCTGCTGATGACACCTCAAAGCTTAATCGCTTGTAGCGAAATAGCCCTAGGTGTTACGTACTGCGCTGGACTTCTCACCTCTGGATTTCGGATTGGCGAATACACCAAGTCTTCTACAGGTCCTGGATACTCCCAGATAAGGGTGACCCCTTCTAGTAGCCACGGTGCCGCTTGACAGGCTACGCCAAAGCAGACCGTACCCTCCAGAAAGAGTCCCAGAGGGAAAAAAAAAGAACACTGGGGAAAAAACCTCTAACAGGAACTCCTGAAGGAAAACAAGAAAAAACTGGACTTGACAACAGGAAACAAAAATAGGCAATATCCAGGGTAAAAGGCAGGAAAAAAGGAACAGGCAAAAATATCCCAAGGCAAAAGCAGGAACAAAGAACAGGCAAAAATCTCCCAAGGCAAAAGCAGGAACAAAGAACAGGCAAAAATCTCCCAAGGCAAAAAAGCAGGAACAAAGAACAGGTGCGAACAGCACAACCAGAAGGAAGTGTTTGCAACGCATGGAGGAACAAGACTGACTGACTTATATACTGAGAAAAGGGAAGTGACATCACAGGAAAAGGAAGTAACACCATCTTGGATTGGGAAAAGCCCATAGACCAGTATAGGAAAAAGAAAGTAGTATAAAAGAAAAACAGAGCATGCTGGGACAAAAACACGAAGAAGACAAGATGGACACAACATGGATAGAGACAGGCAAAAGGACCAACAAAAACCCACCAGCAACAACAAAAGAAGAAAAAAGGGCTACAAGTAAGTGTAGCGCGACCGGGAGCGAAATATATGCTTCCCAGAAAGCATAGTTAAAAAAACCCGGGTAACGGCGCTCTGAATGTCAGTAGCGCGTTTCACCCGTGAGGACAGAAAGAGATGCCGCGTCAGAGCGTGGCGTTACACTAGGTGGATGGAGAATGTGGTGATGTAATGGGACTGCAAGTCAAGTTCTAGCTGGTGGTACCCTTTGAACAGATCCAGCTTCAAGAACACACATGCCCTGGTGAGGCAGCTGATCATGCCAGTTATGTGAGGGCCTGGGTGCCATTCTCTTTCAATAGCTTTGTTTGGTAGACACATGTCGACATAGATTCATATTTTTGCGTGTTTTTCTTCGGCAAAGCCATAATGTGGGACACCCAAGGAGTTGGTCCGTCCGCGGGCTCGATGATGTCCTGAGCTAGGAAAGTCTTTAGTTCCCCCTCATCCTATGGTAGGAACTCTGCTGTGATTCTGAGCCACTTTGACTGTGTAGTTGATGTGAAGGGTGACTTGTGTGTCTTTCAATTTTCCCAGCCCTTTGAGGATCGCAGGATGTTAAGACACTCAGTTATGTGGTATGTCATGGCCAGGTGGCCCATTACTTGTGCAGTAACGTTGCTGAGCAAACACGGTCCTGGAATGTCTCCCCACAGGACATGCACCTCTTCTTTCACCAACATGGCATTGTAAGTGAGTGTATCCACAAATTTTCCAATGTTCACTACCGGTCAATTCGCATCCCACGTAAAAACGCCAAAAGAGGAAGGCAATAGCGGAGGCTTGTGTTTCATTTTTTCATATTCGGACACGCACATGATGTTGCATATGGCTCTGCTGTCAAGTACGAATCACGTTGTGTCATTTCCAACCTGAAGCTCTACCACCGCCGTCTGCTTGATTTGTCATTTGTCGACTATGCGTTCGCACATGCGTTCTTGTGCTGGTGTGACCGTAATGAGGTATAGATGTTAGTTGGCTTCCCATGCATTAGTGGCATCTGAGTCAGTGGATGAAGTACGAGTGCGTGCTTCCACGTGTGGTGCGTGTCAACTCAACATTGTTAGTGGTTGGGCAGGTCGCCCTTTTTCTGCTTTAATGTGTCCGCCCAGGCAGACGCTTGCAAAGTCATTGTCGCTGTTGCATTTCCGACATTTGTGTCCATGGTCGGGCAGGCACCGGCGTGCAGGTATTACAGGCCACAGCGATAGCATGTCTGCATTCTTCCATTTTCCATTTGGATGGTGTGTGATGTGGCTCTGGCTTCTGACTGCCACATGGTCAGTATTTTGTCCAGTGTGTATGTTTCCTTCAGTATTTTTGTTCGGAACCCAGTTGAGTGACATCTTTCGATGATATGCAGCCTTATTGTCGAATTTGTCAAATTCTCAGTAGGTGACTAGTTTGTGCAGCTGGGTTGCAAAGTCATTGAGGGATTCATCTGCTCGTTGGCATGCTGTGTTGAAAGTGTAATGTTCGAAATGCACATTTCGTTGGGGGTCAAAGCTGTCTGTGAGGCACTTTATCAGGCTTTTGCACCTGTGATTGAATCAGGTGTGAAAGTCACAAGTAGCTCTTCAATATCATCACCAACTAGGTTCATCTGTGTGATTTTTGCAGGTAGCACGCAAGTAGTGTTCAAAACGCCTGATCCATTTCTCCCAGTGAACACTCTTCAATGGAGAGTCAGAGAGGTCAAATGGCAGTTGGTGTCTGGAAATCGCTCTTGGAATTGTGCCCTCATTGCACTCTTCAGTCATGTTTGTGTCAGCTGGCTTCAAACATGCCTATGTTGCTGCAGTTGTAATTGTGGTTCCAGTAATTGCAGTTTATACTGTTAGATTGTAGGACTTCTTGCTGCTGTAGTCTTTCTCGTATGTTGCTGCAGTTGTAATAGTGGTTGCAGTAATTGCAGTTTGTGGTTGGATTGCTAGATTTCTTTTCTGCTGTAGTCTTTCTAGTATTGTGTCTTTTCTTTAGTAGTCTGTATTTTCTTTAATATTGTCTGGGATATTATGCATCCAGTTGCTGTCTTTATCTTATCAAGGGGGTGCCTCATGGTCTTCATACAGTGTGGGCGCATGTCTTTAAGATGGCCACCAGGACTTCCACACAGCCCATTGGCTCTTATGCCTGACTTAAAGATGGCAGCTGATAAAAGTCACACTCTTGTGAGCTCTCATGTGGGCTACAGATCAACGAGCGAGGTTCAAGAGTTAATGCAGGGCCAGTGGTGCTTAACCCTTGATTGTGAGGCCATTATTGGCTGCGGATGCGCGACCGGGGGGGGGGGGGGGGCTGGTTGTGCTGATGTAGTGGAATGCTCCTGGTGCACCGCGTCAGTACCAACTCCCCGAATCAGATGTAAGGGCTCACCACTGTCGTCCCAAAATGTTGTATCCCTGTGCCCTAGCCCCAAAGAAAAATACATGGAGGCAGGTAAGGGTGTGCACACTCTTCTTTATTTCAATTCTGATACCCCCGCACAAGTGCAGGCACGTCCTTCCTCTCTCGTGTCCTGTCCCTTTTCCCTGACCAGAAGTGGTGTCCAGTCACCAGTCCTTTCCTCACCTACTATGTGTGTGGTCCTAGTGCCCACTAGCACACGTCGTTCCGACACCTACCTTGCCCTAAACATCAACCTGATTACAGTGTTTTGGTTCGGGATCCCAACGTTAGGCCTGTCCTGAGGCTTGTCTTTCTGCTGTCCCTGCAGGTCTAGTTCTACCCAGTGGTTAATTTGAGGTGGTGGTTTCTGGTGCTGGGCACAGGCACTTAAGTCCCACCAGCAGCAATAATGACAGTCCACCACTTGGTGGTGCTGTCTATCAAATTTTGAGATAAGCAGAAGAAAAGTGTTTAATATTTCAATAAACATTAAAAATGAATAATACCTACCACCCACGGCATTCATATAGCTTTTGATAGCCTGGAATAGTCTGATTTGTCACACTAATTGAAGTGTGGTGGTTGATAGCTAAGTTGGTACTATAATTGGCAGGGCTGGCAGTAGCAATGGGTGGTGTAAGTTGCTGTTGCCTCCCGAAAAGGTTTTAAAAATTAAGCATTGGTTCTCTCTATTGCTGTTGCCAAATGTTTACCTGTTTGTGTGAAGGAAGCTTGTACTGCTGCTGCCTCTGGTGTCCCCGTTATGTGTTTGAGGTAAGGTTTACACTACTGATGCCCATGCCAAACCTGTTCCTTACATGTTAGAAACGTTTACACTGCTCCTGTGTCTATTTAGACCGTGCATGATAAGCTTGCATTGCTACCTGTGCTGCAATAGCCAATGTTAGGAGAGGAAACTGAACCCCTAGATATATTGTTTGTTCTGCTGTCTTTCTTTTTAGCCCCAAAGACACCTATTAACTCCTAATGTGGTGCACCAGCAGAATCCCACGTTCACATTAAACATTTTAGCAGGCTGCATCACTTGGGGCTGACTTTTGTTTACTCAGTGGGGCTCAGAATAAAAGGGTTTGAAGACCGCTGTCCTAGACTTCATTTGGCCTCCATTTCTATTTAAAAGGAGAAAGAAGGGAGAGGAAGAGGAAGAGAGGCAAAAATAGGAACAAAAATATCCCACCACAGAAAGTCACTGCCACGAAGAGAGGGCGAGAGACAGGAAGGGCAGAGTGCTGCAACACTCATTTCGAATCAGTTCGCAGTTGTATTCAACTTCTCATTTTTAACCCTTTCGAAACCCCGGTGCACTGCACAGCTGTACTGGCCGTTGACACCTGCTCAGCTGTCCCTCCCTGGCAAAATGTTGATCGAAGGGCCACCTGCAGTGTTTCTTGCACCTGCTGATGCGTTGCTTGCACTAGAGGGTCTTCCGCCCATAACTGGGCTACAAAGATTGTGTTGTCTTAGCTGATTAGCCTATCTGGTTTCTACCTGCTGGCCCATGGCTTTGCGGTAAGCAAGTGAGGCAGACCGACTTACTGGAAAACCAAAGGTTAAAAAGTCCATATGACTGGTGCGGAGTCAGTCACATGCTGCTGCCTCTAAAAAGGCATCTCAATCCAGATCCCAGTCAGTCACATGTCAAGCCTGTGATGACTTTAAAAGGGCTCAAATATCACGTCTAGGAACTCGCAGTCTCTAATTTAATATGCCAGTAGCTTTTCCAGTCCAGTTTCTTTGCATTCTGTTACATGTAGTCCTATGTATCCTATTATAACTTCCGGACTACAAGTAATAGAATTAAGAGAAAAGCTTGGGAAGGAGAAATTAATCACTAAAGAATTCAGGAGACGTCTACGTCTTTTTTTGTAAAACAGAATGCTTTGATTATAAGAGTTTCCCTATGTTTCATTGCCCCCACCTTGCTTTTTCCACAGGCTCGTGTCAGAAATCCATACCCATGACTCTGACTACTCTAATGCAGGACTACTCCTCGTACGGCTCTGATTACATCTACCCAGCTAATTCCACTGCCGTTTGCACCTGAAACGGAATGCAAGTCAGGCAGTATTTGGCAATGCACTGGTCGCACAAGTGATATATGTCCATTGACATATTATATACCGGAGGCTATCTAGCTAAAGGTTTTGGGCAGGTAAATCCTGATGAGAATATTGCCACAACGAAAATGCAGTTTGTGCACATTGGAGTGTGCACAAATTAGGTTTTTGTGCACAAACTGGATCATAATTCTATTTATCAATGATGTAGATTGTCCAGCTTCAGCACATTTCATGGTGTGCCTATAGGCAAGACTGCCATTGGGTGTAATGGAGGCGCAATTTCCCTGGGAACACAGGGAGCACACTTCTGCTGGGTGCTCAAAAACACTCTTTCTATGGGTGCCCAGAAAGAATAATCAGTACAGTGCCCATACTGCCCAGAAAGCACAATGGCCGGGATGGAATATTCAGAAAGCAGAGACATGTGTTTAGGTGAACACCATTCTCCAGATGAAAGACTGGCAATGTCCTAGGCTGGTTCAGCTCCTTCCTGTAGGGCAGATCGCAGTCACTGTAACCGGGCATTACAAACACTTCTTCCAAAAAACTGTCCTGTGACATCCTCGGAGCTTACCCATTAGCCCAACATTATTCAATGTGCACGTGAGACCATTGGCATCCCTGGTTCGCCAGTATGGTTTCACTTTATATGGTTATGCTAATGATACATAATTAATAGTCAGACTGAATGGGGAGATTCACCAGACTAGTGCTAATTTACTAATTTGTATGATTGCTGTGGCTGACTGGAAGAAGCAGAAAAAAGCTTCATCGCAAACCTGATAAAACTGAGATATTATTTGTGGGCAAATACACCCAACATATAGGCCGATAGCTAGTGGCCAGATATGCAAGCACCCACTCCATCGGAAACAATTACACTTTTGGGAATTGTTTTTAAGCTTACTCTAGCGCCCCAGATCACCAAATGTGTAAAAATTAGGGTATTAATACCACTGAGGAGTCCTTCCCTTCTTGCCTTCTAACTGCAATCAAACTGTAATTCAAGCTGCCATCATGTTGTGCCTATGTTATCCTCACTCCTTTACATAGGACCAACGACCAGCGGTTGAAGTGTATTAAAAAAGTATGAGGGTGGGGGTGGGGTCAAAGGTGTGGCTAAAAAAATATATATTCTCCTTTAGAGAGCTACATATAAAATAACTCACGGATTAAATTAAAAAATAAAGAGTTAAGTTACTCAGTGGGATGTGCACTATTGTGTATTATGAAAGCTCTATTAGTTAATGCACTGAAAGGTCTGCGTGTAACCAGAAATCCAAAGGATGACATCTGGTTGGTGTAATGGAGAATTGTGGCTTGTGTGTTGTTAGTACTACGAGGGGCCAGCCAGTGACCGGAAGCACTGAGAAAATGTACGTTAATTTGTTAAACTTGCATTACACTTAGTATAAGACAGTCTGCTACCAAATGTGCAAAAAAGTTTCAGATAAAACGATGCTTCCAAAATATAGGTTTCAGTAATAACCAGAATGTAGGTAATGATTTGTTTTTATTTAACTGCCCTGAAAAGCAAACACTGCACAACTCCCTTGCACTACCAGTCGAAAAGAATGTGATCAGATCAATTAAACAAGTACCTGCTCCCAAGTCACCTTTACATTTACAGATTTACAAGTTGTGAGCATTTGCTTTTGTTTAGGCGAAGAGGCACCTTGGCAAGAAGGCCTGTTTATTGTTAAGCTGCCTGCCCTCACTCAGCCTCACAGCACAGGAGACTCCCTAAATTAAACTTAAGCTGAATCATTTGCACCATTAGAGTTTACTGTCCCAGGAGGGTTGTCTTTCAATAAATAGGGGAACGGGTTTACATGAATTAAAAAAGTAGGGGCACTTCGTGACCCTCCTATCCCGCCCACTTCGACCACTGCATATGACTACCCAGATCTATTGCCCAGATTTCACACGATTCAAATTACAAGGCTGACGCTAATTCTTGGACTTGATAGGAAGCAGTCGTGTGGCGAACAACTTGCCAAAATGCACTGGCTACCTGTCTGGAAAGGGTGATTTAGAAATGACTCTTGCTAGCTCATCCAGCCTTCCCTGACCCTGGTCCCATTTACGGTCAGTGAAAGAGTGTAAAATATACATTCCTAGTCGCTGTTTAAGATCCAGAACTGTGATGCTTCTGGAAATCCCCAAAATTCGGAAGCTATGGTCCGGGCCATCAGAACAGCCAAACTTTGGAATCTGTTACCACTCGAGATAAAACAGTATGCGAATTACTTCACATTCAAGACATCTTTCAAAACTTGGCATTTTGATCATTCTCAGCCTCAGATAATATTGGGCCTGGAGTGTTTTAACAGCCACAAACCCTCAGACTTGGTAGAGCTTATTTTGATTTGTTAAATGGGTTTAGAAAACATTTGGCAGGGGCGTTTTAAATGTGTTCCTTCTAAATACCTATTACTTAAGGTATGTATTAACGTTTTGTGACCAACATCCACTCATAAAACATTCACATTTTACCACCAACACCTCCCTGTTCAAATGGTGAAAAACATTTTTTTAAAGCAAGTAGTAGTGTCATGGACCACTGCCTATCCTTAAAACAACTTTATAAACATTTTAATTTTCTTATCAAATGTATTCTGTTTTCCTTTTGAGAAAACAAGCAGCATTAAAAAAACGATTGTTTCATTTGAAAGCAATCTCAGACATGGTGGTCAGCTGACCCCAGCACGCCACCATCACTGTGATTGTAGTCAATCGTAGTGGATCATATTTTATCACCTAGGGCTATATGTACGAAAGATTTGATTTACGACTCGAAATTTGCAAGTTGCAATGACACTGTTTGTGATTCTCAAGGAGTCGCAAATGCCCTACCTCATGAATATTCATGAGGTAGGTTGCAATTTGCGACCCCCTTGGGAGTGGCTTTGCTCACAGAGATGGTGGCCTGCTGGAGACAGCAGACCACCATGTCTGTGACTGCTTTTAAAGAAAGCAGTTTTTTAGGGTCGAGCCTGCGTTGCATGCGCTTGCGCATGCGTATCGCAGTAAGACTCTTTTGTATTTAGAAAAGGGCTCGGAGTCCTGTCAACTTCACGTCAGTGGTTTTTATTGGTTCGTGGGCTTCCCTAATAAAATCTGCTTGCTTTCATTAGTCGAAGGCACGCATATGTCATGCCTTTTCCGGTGGATAGCCCTCCTCGAGCGCAGCGACCAAGTACAGAAAACATGCGAGGCTTGCTGTTTTCCATCGGGCCCGTGGACTTTTTTTTTCTCTGATTTACGAGCGCGATCTCTCTTGGCAGAAGTCGAGCGCTTTACACAGTTCATTTAACTTTTTTGGGTTTCGTACATAAATGCACTTTTGCCCGATAGGTGAAAAGTCGGGTTAAGAGTTTACAACGCGATCAGCTCTAACATGAGCAAACGCGAGACCCGTTGCATTGTAAATGCTTGTGTTTTATGTTGTGCTTTCTGTGCCTGAGTGCGTGTGTGGATTGCTTAATCACCTTTACTTCGCAGCTCGCGTTCCAAACTGATAAGTCTCCAGATAATTGGGTGGATTTAAGGCTTGCATTTTTTTTAAATCACGGAGGATCGTTTATGGAATCTTCTGACGCAAACCTCTTCTGCTCATCAAGTTCTCTGGGCCCACGGATTAAGCTTTTGTCATTGCCCATCAGTATTACTGAAATCCTCGCACATCTCACCAGTGCTGGAGCTTCTTTCACTGGCCACCTAGGCGCATCCAACTTCAGACTGCTCATGACTGTGGCCTGATTGCTCACTGTTCAGACCCTTCAGTTGCTGGCCTCTAGTGCATGTTTAGTTTGCCACACTGCACGTCAAAGAGACTCCCAACTTCGCACCCTTCCCACCTGTGAACATGTAGCATCTTGTGCTGCCGACCAGTTTTCTTCTAGGTATTACCTCTGCCCACTAGTGAGTATCTAACTTCTGCCTCTGCCCAACAGCACACACCAAACGTATCCCACAGGTTTTAATTCTCTGCGTTCAGTGTTCTGAGCACATGTAACAACTGTTGTTTTATGGGGACATGTTTTTATTGGTAATTTTTTTCTAATGTGTTTACCGTCCTTATCACCCCTCACCCTCTCCTCGCCACCCACCGCTCTCCTTGTTCTGGATTGTGGGCTCTAGTCTAAGCTGCAGTTGATTAGCTTCACATCTTTGGGTGACAAGAATGATTAATATGACATCTAAGTAGGAAAGTGAGTTCAAACTCCCCGGGTGGCTGGCTTCATGGAGTTTGTGAAATGTGCAAGCCTGTCTTCATTAGATGAGTTTCCCTCCATCGTTGTCAGCGTACGTGTCTATCGATTTAGTTAGCAGCAAGTACAGCTTTGCTAATGCAAACTCCGAAATTGTGACAGGCCCCGTGGCGCAACGTTTCATTTGTCCTGTACACAACATACTTTTTCACCACGTCTAAAGGCATCCAGTTATTCCCCCGCCGACGGGATCTAGTTATCCCTCCACACAGTGCTCGCTGGAGCACGATAAAAGCAGTAGTCTCCCAAAAGGGAAGACTTACGGCACAAGAGAAGCAGCTTACTCAGCAAAGAAATATGAGTAAATTCCGAACTTTTACTTGTTGTAGCTATTTTTAATTTGATCAGGGATTCAATTGCTATAAAAACTAATGCTAAAACCTGCTTGTAGTGACTTGGCACTTACAAAGGAAAAACTATTTTCAGGTCACTATAATGGGCAATTTGGCAGCCACTATTCTTTAGCTAAGTTGTACAGCACAGTCACATGTATCTGATAGTCTCTAAAGATGTGGGAAGTAGGGCACTGCTGACACACACACAATTCAGTTTGGTAGACGTATTTTACATATGTAGCATAAACGGCAATGCATAACACTTGTTTTTTTATTTTTTTATTTAGCCATACCTCCCAATTCTTTCTCTTATACAACACCATCATGCAGAGTTACTGATGCATGCAGCATGATTTTTGTGGCTGTAAACATACATAAAAAAATATTATAACTCATAAAAATACCAACATCATTTGATCGTAGAAGGCCCTTTTAGGTTGAGCATAGCAGCGCGCAAGCTCTGCTTTTCCGACGTGCTGTTATCTATTTGGGCTTTTAGCCATGGCCACCTCATGCCCATCACTATTGCTTGTTCATGGGCTTGCCCTTCAAAAAGCCTTTCTTATAATTGGTAAATGCTTTACATTTGTCCCTCCTTGGGGCGGTTTGGTTACTGCCTTGGACATGGACCCTGTTACACTTTTGCCCATACGTTTGAGCGCAAGCAAACTTATTTTTCCTTTTGTGTGTCTCCTTCATGCTTATGGCATGGTGCTCTGAATCTGTTCGCTTATGTGAAACTGTATTACTTTTCATTTTCAATTAATGTGGCAAGAAAAGTCCGCTTAAGAGTTTACAACGCTCATAGCTCTAACTCGAGCAAATGCGAGACCCATTGCATTGCAAATGCTTGTCTTTAAATGCAGCCCGTTTTCCTTAAAGGAAAACGAGATGCATTTCAAAAACAAAAAAAATGAAAAAATGTTTTTACTGCCATTCACAAAGGGGAAGGGGTCCCATGAGGACCCCTTCCCATTTGCGAATGGGTTAGCACCAGTGTGACACTGGTGTTAACTGCGATTGTTTTGCGACCGCATTCGCGGTCACAAAACAATCATACATGGGACTGCGACTCGCAATTAGGAAGGGAACACCCCTTCCCAATTGCAACTCGCAATCCCTTTTTGCGATTCAGTAAATAGTTTACCGAATCACAAAACTGGGTCTGAACATACCAAAGTGCATTTTGCATGTCGCAAACGGCCCGATTCGCTGTTTGCGATGTGCAAAATGCTACGTACATGTGGTCCCTAGTTCCTTAATTTTTACGGAGTATGTTGCATTTTGACCTATTATGATTCTGTATTTTGTGAATCAACCTATTACTACACAGCTCGGTTTACAAAATAGGAATGTGTCCGATAAAAGTCGGTGTGCAAATTGCGACCCTGATTTGTCTAATACATTCTTCATACCAGAGGCCCATTGTCCTCTGTTTCAGGTTCTTATGGTTCAATTCTTCTCTATTTTTGGTTTGTCTTTTTTTGTTCACCTGTTCTTTCGAGTTGTTCCTCAAGTGCTGAGATGATCTTCTGCGTTGCCACTGCGCTCTAAACATTAGCAATCATCTTCATCACAGGGTAATATAAGGCGCAACAAGCAGCAAGCAGCAAAGGTCACCAGATTGCAGCCAGAAGCTGCAAATAGCAGTCCTGCTACACAGTGCTGAGAAAGTATCGTACAATTCCCTTGGGTCAGCACAGTTTCTGCTGGTTATGCAAAGAGTAACCAGTGGGCATTATGGGAGATACTAAAAGCATGTGTTGGAGGAGGGGAGAGTCCAGCACTGTCATTCATGGAGTTTTAGAACACCAGGGACAGTCCCTGTCAGCTCCATCTCACCCAGGACTTTACAGTTCTGTCTATACTCAGCCACAGGCAGTCAAAGTCATTGATAGAAAACCCAGTGAGGAAGGATGTGGCTTTATGATAACAGCAGGAGGCAACTGGCAGCTCTCCCCTTGCAGAAACACAGAACAACAGTGTCTGCATATTGAAAGGACATATTTGGCAGAATTAAAGGACGGTCACTCCACAGAACAGTTTTGCAGGCTTTGCTGAATAAAGACAGTCTCTCCAGAACATAGGCAGCATTTCCGCAAAATAAGTGGTAGTCTCTCTATAGAATAATCTCTTTAATGTGTAGGAGGCCTATCCTGTAGAGCGAATGGATGGTGGAGTGATCACACAAGTGAATGGCATTGTTTTGTGTGAAGGTAATCTATCTGTGCACCTGTTGATCCTTTTAGATGGCAATGCTACTCACAGAGTAGTAGAATCTGGTTTTGCCTAGCAACAGTATGATGATGTGAGGGACTGCATGGGAACCCCTGGCCATTAGCGGGCACTGAGTGAGTGAGTGACTCAATGGATGGATGGATGGGCATGGCTAAGGTCTGCTGGAATCAGAATGCTCTTGATGACTGAGACAGTGGCAAGGTGAACTATCGAGACAAAGAGATATGAAGGAGGAATCCTTAGAGAAAAATAGTGCTCTGCACCCCCAGGACAGTTCTGCGTTCGGTAGGATGAAGAACCAGGTTAGCCTAAGCATAGGAAAGGTGAGTACCAGATTTACAGCAATAGCTTCTGTGATTCAACATAACCACTTTGGGGGCTCTTTATTTAGCAGGTTTATGCCTTTAGACCACTTTAAGGGAATTAGGGGGAGGGGTCTTCTCCTTAGACATGTTTCTGAACTTTAAATGTTGTAATTCTGTCCGAGCAGTGACCCCCAATTCCCAGCTTTCCATCTACTCACACAGCCTTAACTCAACTCATTATTTACAACGGCCACAAAGGTATCCTGATGGAAATGTACATGTTGACTATCACGGGTAGAACAGCACTAGCCATAGGAGCTAAGGCCGGATGGGAGGCTCATCTGAGCAGTACCCTTCCTGATGAGGACTAGCCCTGCTGCTGCACGCAAACAGAGGAGGTATTCTTTAATAGTAGGTATCCAATCATACACTTTAAATTCCTCCACCGGCGACACTATACACCAGCTGGGTTGAAGGTGATGGGTCTGGATGTGGACCCAGGGTGTTCTCTGTGTTAGGCAGAGAGAACATATTATTGGCTTGTCACCCGGCTTTGCCAATCAATTACACACTACTGGGTGCAGGTGGTTATAGCTAATTAGTCCATGATTCATACTATAACTGCTTTTTCTTCCCCTAAGGCTTTACATGGCCTTGGCCAGACGTTTCCTCAGGGGGTGCAGAAATACACAAGCTTGGCGTTCCTTTTACGGGAAAAGATGGGTGGCACTTTGATGGGGCAGAGGCCCATCACATACAGTTACTGGTTTGCAGACCTTATATAATACAATGAAAATGTCAGACACATATACTGCAACCCTTCTTGTTATTTCGAGACCTAAAAACATTTGAGGTCCTCTCCAAGAATACCTGGTATTGTAGCTCTATTTAGCCTGCCAGCAGCAAGAAAGCTACTGTGACATTAGACTCCATTTTGTTGAAACAGATTTCACGTTTCCCCTCCATAGGTGTTAGCATGTTGAATTTCCTAAATACAGTGGTAGTGTTTAGTCTGCCTGCTCTGGTTCAATGTAACTTCACGCTCATGCATCTTTGCTGTGGTCCTGCTGGTATGCTGTCACTCAATTGATTGATGTATTCTTGGTATATACTGTCCAATGATAGTAATCTTTCTGTCCCACTCTGGTGACTTAAATTGCATTGTTATTTGATTTCCAAAATGTTATACAACGGAAAACAATACTTTAAAAAAAAAACAAATTGGCATTCGGAACTTATCAGAAACCTAGGAATTTGTTTTCACATGGATTCTGAGACCCATCTTAATGCAAATGATGGCAGTTGTATGGTGCCCTTGCCAATCTGGAGGACAAATGGACAAAACTACCTGTTTCCCTAGCAGGAAAGGTAGGGATGATAAAGATGGGGGTATATTTATTTCTGAATATTCCAATTACACAAATTAAAACATTCTTTGCGCAACTCAACTCCCTCCAAATTAAACTCACCTGGGCGAACAAACAACCAAGAACCAGTTGGGCTAAGATGCAGCTCCCACACGACAAAGGGGGATTTGAGGTTTCATCTCTTTGCTGAGTGGTTTTCCTCCCACTGCACGGTTCCACTAATGTGGAGATCATGGAGGAGAGTTAACACCACTAATTTTAGAGGTAATGTCAGTCCTCCTGAGGTTACAGAGGGTGGTGGATTGGTGGTGACAGCATTATCTGAGTTTGTGGGTGCCTTGGCCGAGGCCATCGTTGTTTGGCCCTCTGAAGGGGACCAATTGATCTAGGTGATCAGTTTCGGCAAAGTGGTAATCAGTAGAAATGAAAGAGCGAAAAAAGAAGTGTAAACCTTTTGAGCACCGCTGGCAGTCCATCAAAACCTCTGTGGATGGGGCCAGTTTTAGGGATGCACTCAAACCCTACCATAAGCAACTTAAACAGGCTAAGAGACGGTAATTTGTCAGGTTTGAGGAAAACAGTGCAACTTCTAAAAATCTGTTTAAAATTATTCGTGGTGCTGAACCAAGCAGCTAGAGCCTCTGCTTCTTTTTGTAAGGACCTGGCCCCATTTTTCAATAACAAAATAGAGACAATTTTTTCGGGCTTTGTTTCTCAGTCTTGTTATCGCATGGAATTTCTTTAAAGACACTGGCCCTCACCTTTAGGCTTTATCCAACTAGGGCCCATTCGCTGAATTACCTAATGGTGGAGGACAGTTTGTCAAAGGTCAAATCAGGCTATCCATTACAACCCTGCCCTTGTTTTCTTTACTCTCTCCTCGTCTCTATTCTCAGTCCTCATTTAACAGTACTTCTGAATACATCATTGAAGGAAGCTGAGTATCCCGCAGCCTGGAAGCATGCTCTGGTCCTCCCACTGATGAATAAAGCTGGTGTGGACACTTCCAGTTCGTCCAATTACTAACCCATCTCTCTCCTGCCATATTTGATGAATGTTTTGGAAAAACTAGCCAACAGACAGCTTTCTTATCATTTGGAAAGTAACAACCTGTTGGACTCCTCTCAAATGGGCTTTATAGCTAAAAAATAGTACTTAATTCACCATGCTGGCTGTGGTGGACAGCATTAGGCTCCTGGTTGATGAGGGCAAATCTGGCACCTTCATCCTCTTGGACCTGCTTGTTGCGTTCAACATTGTTTCCTATCATCTATTGCTACAAACGTTGCATGAAATCAGCTTGCATACTACAACTTTGCAATGGTTTTGCTCTTCTTAAAGCAATAGGTCTCAGTCTGTACAGTCAACTGTGGGAAGGTGTGGTGTTTCTCAGGGTTCACCCCTGAGCCTTTGTTGTTCAATATTTTCATTGTCATCTCTGGTCAGTATTGTTAGAGCTTGGGAGTTTGAGATCACTATCTATGCTAATGATACCCAGCTCATCATTTCCACTGATGAAAGGAATACAGAGACAATAGGAAGTAGAGGGGCCTATTTACGAGGTGGTTTGAGCCGCTCTTGCACCACTCAAGGTCAGTAATTTAAACACACCATGACCTATGTGGCTATGAATCACCACACCAGTTTAGTAAAGTTTAAACATTTATTGCCCTTTAGATTAACAATGGTAAGATCACATAAATCATAAACAAGACCAAATGATAGACATACAGAAACATCACAGGCTGTTTAAAACGCCTGAAAAATCGCAATCTAACTAAATCATTTAACATTAGGTGCTCCAAAAGAATAATGCAGAATAACAACCGAATCCAGTGGAAAATAGAAACAGCATAAATTTAGTTTGTGCGGCTGAATGAATCACAATTAGTTCATATACATTCAAAATTACATATTAGGTCAGGCATCCCTAACCAACACTCTAATTTGAAAAGCATGTGTGGGCTACATGCAAAAATAAAAATAAGACAAAAATTAATTTGGAAAACATCTAACTATGGCACTAACGAAAATACGAGGTTGGGTTTTCTAAGGAAGAAAAACCTGCAAGAAAGACAAATGCAGATTGGTTATACCTCTCTTAAATGGATCAGAAAATCAGTAGAATCTTCATAAGCAGAGTGCAGGAACATCAGGTCTTCAGGAAACAGCATCAGGACATGAAGGGGAAACAGTTCAGTAAAGGTGGGCTAAATATAACTGAACTGTTAGAATCATATGCAAGAACTAAGCAACATCGGAACAGAACTGAAGCTAAACAGAATCACCTAAAGCTTTGCTATATCAAAGTCCCAAAAGCTACTAAATAAGCCTCTATTTGACAAGACTATGAGGTGGTTTAATTTGCAGCCAATAAAATATCATGTGCACTTCAGATGTATCTCTTTATGTTTTCTGCACCCAGGATTGGTTTACGCTGTCACTCTTCTCTCGTCTCCGGTCATCATCTTCCGTACAAAAATTACATTCAAAAACTAAAACTTGAGCAAGAACAAAATATGCAACATGAAAACACGACATTGAGCTCTGAGGCTCATTGTTTTAGAGCTAGCAATTTTGATCTCAAGGAAATGTACAACATGAACAGTAAAAGCAGGACAGAAATTTCCACTGTGCAAGTCACACAGGATGTTTGAAGAAACATTATTTTACAAAGTTAACACTCTTTAAACATCGTGCCTCTGGAACATTATTAAAACGTGAGGCCCTTTTAACTAATGCTAAAACATGAAGAATAAAACACTTAGTTTAAATGTAAATCATTAACCTTTTAGTACAAATTAATAATCACCCTGTCAGTATATTTAATTATGATTAAACAAAATACATTTTCATTAGACATTATTTAATTTCATGTCGAAATTCATTGTGGCTGACACCAGAGTAAGCACATTTCAAAGCACATGTTTTATTTTCTAGCACCCAGTTTTCAGTTAGGCCTTTTAATACATGTTATGTCACATTATATTTTAGTGACACTTTTTTATTAACAATGTTTGCTCTCTAACACTATGCCTGGTCAAAAGATCAGAATGATTTCTTTTTGAAGCCCCAAGAGTCTATTATCAAATACACAGATAAGCATTTGACTACACTACTTATAAGGACACAGAAGGGTGAAGAATACTTGACAAACACATACATAGCAAACAACACCTACAACACACACTTACAAAGCACCATCACAAACACACAGAGCCTACCTACCTCAAAGCAGAACAGATAGTTTTGAAGAGGTAACCTCACGTCAAATAAACACAGATCAAAGGCCCAAGCCAAGGTCAAAGTTACCTTAATGTGTACAGTTCTGCAATAGTAAATCATATTTACCCTACCACTAAGGGACACTTTGTACTTCTCAAAACAATAGCCCTTAACAATAACACATTGTGGTCCTCGGTGTGAGTTACCAGGAGCTGTATCCCCATAAATTTGCCTGTTCCTATGGGTTCATAATCATCGGGTCTTCAAACTCCACACCTGATAATTCTGTGCCCTGGAGACACCTGCCCTGGAGACAGCTGCTGGGGCTGCGGGCACCTACTGTGCCAAACCCAACCGGTCATAATATTTCACCAGAGGGGAGCAGAACAAGTTCATACACCGAAGGGAAATTATATATAAATGTCCTCCTGTCTGCCTCCTGCCCCCAGAACACCCCTGGCTGAGAAAAAAGCATCAGCAACATTTACCACCTGCTCCACCCAGGTGGAAAATAATTGTAGATTTGAGCCTGTTATTTCTGCCAGAAGGGTGGAAAACATGCAGAATTTGGCCCAGTATTACCGAGTAAGCATTTTATTCTCCATTCTGGGGGAAACCTTGCACTCAACATTATTTCTTTGGGATATATAGGCAGGTAATGTTAAATCCAGCCATGACAGTTCCTAACATCAATAACGGGGAACTCATAATGAAGGCCTAACAGTACTTATTTTCTGGAATAATAGCAAAATAACTAATTTGCCCCAAACAATAGTGGGTACTTCCTTCCTTTAGCAAAAGCATAACAGCTGGACATCTTGTCTCTAATAAAAGCACAGTGACAAGAACTTTCTTCCCCAGACAATGCCTTAACAAGATATCAGTTACTAACTATTTGCTGCCCTATTCCATGCATGCGTTCACTGGAACCCAAGCAGAAATAAGATATTTGGTACTTATTATACATTTACCTTCTCTTCCAGTCCCTACACATCCATCCTGGACAACTTGTATAAGGTCTTTTGCCACCTCAGGTCACACACAAAGGGAATTGTGCATAACAACCTAGTAATGCGCTCCATTGCAAGCCCTGCTCACCAAATACAGGCAATCTTGTGTTTATAAATAAGTAATAAAGTTTATTGAAACCTGCTTCAAATGAATTACCAACACAGTAATGAGGTCTATTGCAATGCTTCCTCACACTACAAGGACTCTTGCATTAATTCATTAGAACACAGAGTTGAGGTCTGCCGAAACCCTCTCACAAGGGAACTGTGCAGGGTCAACACAGTAATTAGAGCTATTGTAATCCCTGCTCAGCAAGAAAGGGATTCACTTATTAATAAAACGGTAATGAAATCTACTGAAACCTCATCATCATCATATATTTATTTTAACCACTTATGTCATAAAAAATTTACATGTGATTAAAACTCATTTCAGTAATATATAAAGTTCAAGAGTGTCAAAAAAAGTGCTGTATAATACATGGGATTCTGCAATCCGGGTGTAAATTAACATTTCTAAAGTCTTTACAACCAGCAACTTTTGACTTACTCAGCGTTTATTAAAAAATACATCAGAACTCAACTATTACCAGTTATTACAGTCTTGTTCTGACGACACAATGCCTGCTGCCAAAGCCAGTAGCAGAGATGAAAGGCTGGTCTGGTCACAGAATATAATTGAAAACAGAAGGTTGCGCTTCTTTCCTCTGCTCTAATTGAATTGCTTATAATGAAGAGCAGAGAGAACACGCCTATTTATTTATGTTTATTTTTGCACTCTTTATACAGAGAAAAGCTAGCAGCTGTCTGCATGTTTCTACACATTCTGAACTAGTGCAGCTTTTTTTTTTTTAAACTGTCTAGTATTGAACTGTTTCTAATATCTGTTTGCAACAAATACCTAATAGGCTTTTGAGGTGTTTAATTTTGCACTAAGGTTTTATTTTTATTCTTCATGTTTGCAAACCTGCTCACTCTTTTCTTTGAAAGACCAAAGTTTTAAGTGTTTGTGTTGGTGTGACCATGTATTATATGGGATATAGTACCCCCTGGCATACATAATAGAGGTATTGCAAGTTACTTCACAGTTCCATTAACTTATAAAAGAACTCTATATGTCATGGAACTCCTAGGCTACTTGCAATATCCTTATAATGTATGGCAGGGGGTACTTTATTCCTTAGATAATGAGCAGCAAAGAGACAGGCCACACACTATTGACCACAAAAAAAAAGTACTAACTAGTTGCGGAAGGCTAATGCCTCACAAGCAAAACAACAGACTCAGGCTATCCATTAGCGGTTCCGCAGCCACAGCTTAGAAACTGCACAACATACAAACAGGCTAGACAATACAAGTGAGTGCATTGGTTGAGGTTTTCATTACTTAATTCCCTCTTTCACACATCCGGTTGTATATACCTAAGCCAATTAATTCTTACAAAGGAACAATAAATGCATACAAAATTGCCTGGAAATGGAATCACACAGGCAAGGTTCTAGGAAACCAAGTCTTGCTGCCACCAGTCCCATCTTCAAACGAGAGAGTGAAACTCATCCATGTGCACTCATACCCAAATCCAGGTGCAGCTCCGTACCTCAGCAAGACTTGATGTCAGAAGGTCTGACAGATGGTTTAAGAAGCTCAGCATTTTCTCTATGTGTGGTTGCATCAGCCCAAAACCTTGGCACAATTAGTTTTGCATGCTTCGATACATGAAAGAGCCAGCTCTCCCAGGTGCTTCACTATCTATACAGATGTGCTTAAATTTAACTGAAGGGCTCCCAAAAGCCATGACTTTTAATTTCTTAAAGTTAATAACCATACCAAAAGAGACCATATAAAAGTCATAAGTCTGTTCACTAGTCTCTGTAATCCATTTGTGGTCTGTAACGTAACTGCATCCTCTCCATAACGAAGATAGGAACACATTCTTCCCCCTGGCCTTCAGTTGGTATCACAGCCAACAATTCAATTTCCAGATGACTAATATATAACTTGTACATGAAGGGGGCTAAAACACAGCCTTGCCTGATACCACTAACAGGGTTGAAAGATGCTGCACACTATCCCCTCCCTGATAGTAACTGGCTGAGGCATTACATTTATTATGCAAGGCTGCTAACAAGGCCACTAGATTTCCTACCACACCCTTGGAAGATGAGAGCACCCACAGATGGGCTCATCCAGTAGGCTAATTGTGGAACACGACTCCTTGAATGCAGGGTAGAATGGTGCTTTGTGACATAGATGGGATGTAGCATAACCTAAAATCCCAGCTTGAAACAAAAGGAGAGCCTTCACAGAGGAAAAAAGTTAGGAAAATATTGATTTCCTAACTTTTTTCCTCAGTGGAGGCTCTCCTTTTGTTTCAGGCGGGGTTTTTAGGTTATGTCACTTAATCACTTAGGAGGGTAAGCCTGGGATTTTCCCTTCCTACTCCTTCTTCTGTTTTAGAATAGATGGTATTTATACAAACCATAAAAGGTTTAAGGTACAGTGCCATCATACCATATTCCTTGCAGAAGCCGTATTATACGTCTGGGAGGGTACCCGAGCCATCTGCCTTGTGCAGCTTTGCAATATACTCGTTCTCAAGATCATGACAGTGAAATCAAGGAGAGAGTTAGTATGGTAGCATGTAGGATCTTCCCTATCACTCCTTTTAACAATGACAATGATAGGAACACCTCATGTCTTTGAGAAAATAAAAGTGCTATATAAGAAGTTCAGATCCTTATTAAGCGGCGGGAATCCATAGCTCTTCATTAGCTTTGTATGTCTCCATGGCTAACCCTTCTGAATCAGGCCTCTTGTTGCTAAAACTAGCCGTTGTGTGGGTAGTTGTGCACAAGCACGATGCCGCGCTCGGGCTCACTTGTATTGACAAAGTGTTAATTATCTCAATAGTGTTGTGTTCTGTGCGCGAGCAGGACACCAGTGGTGGCATGCTCGCACATTGATCTAATTACGCTTCTGGGGATGTATATTTATTTATAAAACTGGGAGCGTGAAGAGAATGTTGGGGTAGGATATAAGCTGGTAGTCGCACTCACAATGGCATTCGCACTGGGAAATCACTGTTAGAGATTCCATACCTGGAATCAATAAACGACTCTTGTTTTGCTTGCATGATCATTGTGACATCTGCTGTATCTTCTTACATCTTCACAGTGACAACGAGCGGGTTACCTCACTTCATAATGATACTTTTAGAAATTATGGAGTCCCTATTTCAGTCACAACTGCATGCGGATTGATTAAAGGAGATTGGCTGTGTTTGATACAAACAAACCATTCATTGATTACACGGTTTTGCTTCTACTCTGCCGTTTCCGTCTGTATATCAACACCCATTGGGTGAAGCGTACATTGTTTATATCGCACCGTTTATGCCATTGGTTGGAAATCAGTGCCTCATTGATACGTCCAGAAGGAAGTGGGCATTTTGTGTGAAGGAACTGTGAAGGGAACACTGGCAATGAAGAACTGGATGATTTTGTAAGCAAAGTCAAAACTAAACTTTGCAATGTCTTTAGTTACAAATTGGATGAATATTGTGGATTCAAACATTGTATTAAACTTTGTGCCAAGATCGTAAGGATAGAAATTATCCTTTATCATACCGGGTGGGGGGATTAACCGGTTCTGTGCCGCAGACATAATGGTTACGTCCCGCAGCAGAGTGCTCCTGTGCCGAGGACGTAACCATTACGTCCCGGCACCGGAGCTCGGAGGGAGCGCTAGTGCTCCCTCCATGGGCTTCCACCCCCAGGGCACGGATGGAAGGGGAATCGCTTCCCTTTCCACCCCCGACCCCTCCCAACCCAGTGACGTCTGATGACATCAGTGCGCGATCACACGCTGACCTAATCAGAGGTCGCCTCCCATCGCAGAGGAGTTGAAAGGCAGAGACATCAAAAAAAAGGAAAGACTTTTCCTTTCTTTTGATGTAATTCTGAGCATTTCTGCAGCCCATCGTAAAGCGATCGGGTTGCATAAATGCCCACTAGACACCAGGGATTTTTTTATTTTTTTTGTTATTGGCATGAAAGGGGAGCGACCCCTTCGGCAAGGGTCGCTCCCCTGGGGGGCATTTTTTCTAAGGCCATTGATCGGCTTATACTGATTAGGTCGATCTGCCCCCAGGGAGGGCAGAAGCCATTAGACACCAGGGATTTTTTTATTTTATTGTTATTGGCATGAAAGGGGAGCGACCCCTTCGGCAAGGGTCGCTCCCCTGGGGGACATTTTTTCTAAGGCCATTGATCGGCCTATACTGATTAGGTCGATCTGCCCCCAGGAAGGGCAGAAGCCACTAGACACCAGGGATTTTTTTTTTCGTGTTTGTTTTGTTTTATAAGGGGAGCGACCCCTTAGGTAAGGGTTGCTCGCAAAGGGGCAATAATTTTATTAGGCCTTTTCTGCCCTCTGAAATGTGAGACAAAAGTGTTTTTTTTGGCCAAAATGTGAGGTTTGCAGAAAGATTCTGGGTAACAGCACCTGGTGAGAGCCCCACAATTCACCCCATCTTGGATTTTCCCTAGGTGTCTAGGGGAATGCAGAGGTTTGGTAGGTTTCTCTAGGTGCCGCCTGAGCTAGAGGCCAAAATCCACAGCTAGGCACTTTGCAAAAAGCAGCTCTGTTTTCTTTGGAAAATGTGATGTGTCCACGTTGTGTTTTGTGGCATTTCCTGTCACGTGCACTAGGCATACCCACACAAGTGAGGTACCATTGTTATCGGGAGACTTGGGGCAATGCTGGGTGAAAGGAAAATTGTGTCTCCTCCCAGATTCCAGAACTTTCAGTCACCAAAATGTGAGGAAAATGTGTTTTTTTGTGGCCAAATGTTGAGGTTTGCAAAGCATTCTGGGTAACAGAACCTGGTGACAGCCCCACAAGTCACCCCATCCTGGATTCCCCTAGGTGTCTAGTTTTCAGAAATGCACAGGTTTGGTAGGTTTCCCTAGATGCCGGCTGAGCTACAGGCCTAAATCCATAGCTAGGCACTTTGCAAAAAACACATCAGATTTCAATGTAAAAATGGTGATGTGTCCATGTTGCATTTCCTGTCGTGGGCATTAGGCCTACCCGTGCAAGCGAGGTACCATTTTTATCAGGAGACTTGGGGGAACACAGAATAGAAGAACAAGTGTTATTGTCCATTTTCTTTCTCTACATGTTTGCCTTCCAAATGTAAGACAGTGTGTAAAAAAGACGTCTATTTGAGAAATGCACTGTAATTCACATACTAGTATGGGGACCCCGGAATTTAAAGATGTGCAAATAACCACTGCTTCTCAACATCTTATCTTGTGCCCATTTCAGAAATACAAAGGTTTCCTTGATACCTTTTGTTCACTCTTTATATTTCCGCAAATGAATTGCTGTATTCCCAGTATAGAATGAAAACCCATTGCAAGGTGCAGCTCATTTATTGGCTCTGGGTACCTAGGGTTCTGGATGAACCCATATGCTCTATATATCCCTGCAACCAGAAGAGTCAAGCAGACGTAATGGTATATTGCGTTCAAAAATCTGACATCACAGGAAAAAGTTATAGAGTAAGACGTGGAGAGAAATGGCTGTTTTTTTCCACCTCAATTTCAATATTTTGTTCTTTTAGCTGTTATTTTCTGTAGAAAAACCTTGTAGGATCTACCCAAATGACCCCTTACTGAATTCACAATTTTGTCTGCTTTTCAGAAATGGTTAGCTTTCCAGGATCCAGCATTGGTTTCATACCCATTTCTGTCACTAACTGGAAGGAGGCTAAAAGCACAAAAAATAGTAAAAATGGGGAATGTCCCTGTAAAATGCCGAAATTGTGTTGAAAAATGTGGTTTTCTGATTCAAGTCTGCTCGTTACAGAAAGCTGGGGAGATAGTGAATTTAGCACTGCAAACTCTTTGTTGATGCCATTTTCAGGGAAACACCACAAGCCTTTTTCTGCAGCCCTTTTTTCCCATTTATTTTAAAAAACGAACATTTTGCTGTATTTTGGCTAATTTCTTGGTCTCCTTCGGGGAAACCCACAAACTCTGGAAACCTCTAGAATCCCTAGGATGTTGGAAAGAAAGTACGCAAGTTTGGAATAAGTAGCTTATGTGGACAAAAAGTTAAGATGGCCTAAGCGTGAACTGCCCCAAATAGCCAAAAAAAAAAGGTTTGGCACAAGAGGCGAAAAGGCCTGGCAGCGAAGGGGTTAAAAGAAATGCTGTGCGATTTTTGCAATGATGGTATTATAGAACCTGTTGAGTGGATATCTCCAGTTGTGATTTCAGTCAAACCTTCTGGGGAATTGCAGTTATGCATGGGCTTGCACAGTCTTAACAGCACAATTTGGGTAGATGCCCACCTCTACCCAACTTGCATGAGATGGTTACAACATTGGCAGGTACACAAGTTTTTTCACCATTGGACATAGCAAGCGCCTACTATCAGATCAAACTGGATGAGCAGTCAAAAAACCTTTCAGCATTTATTACTCCAGAAGCGCTATTTAGGTATTGCCGGATGCTTTATGGATTAGTAAGTGCTGCATTCGTATGTCAGAGACTAATGAAGGAAACGCTAGAAGTTATAATGGAAGCGATTGCCTTTCAGGATGATATTTTCCTTTTTGGACAAAATACAGAAGAGCATGATGCAAATTTAAAAAATGTTTTATTAACCTTGTAAGCTAAAGGTCTTACATTGAGACTCAAAAAGTGTAAATTCAGAAAACTTGCAGTGGAATGTCTTGGGCATCTTGTCAGTGGCACAAGAATCAAACCAAAGTGTGGAGAGTATTCTGAAAGCTCCTGTTCCCACACGCAAAGTACAATTAGTTACTTTCTTTGGGTTAGCTGAAACTTATGCAAAATGTATACCAAATTATGCTGCTGAAGTGGACCGTTCAGGTGTCTACTCAAAAGGAATGCAAAATTTGAATAGAGTAATAACATGACAATAGCATTCACCAAATTGAAACAGGTGATTGCTGATGTGCCTTTCCTTAAACCTTTTGTGGGGAAAGAATGTGTTGTTGCAGACGATGCAAGTGGATGTAGGTTTGGAGGTGTACTTATGCAAAGAGAACATGGCAATGAATGGATTGTGTCATACGCCTCAAGAGCACTACAGGAAGCAGAGAAACATTACTGTGTCATAGAACTAGAGATGTTGGCATGCATCTGGGGAGCTAACCATTTTAGACTGTGTTAGTCTTGACATCTTTTGTTGTGTTTACCCTAACTTTTTGCCTTCTGAAGTCCTGTCTTTATGGTATGCTAGACTCTGTTTTTGCTGGTTTATTGTCTCTGCGCACTTTACCACTGGTGATCAGTGCTAAAGTGCAAGTGCTCCCTATGTAAATTGTATTAGTGATTTGTTTATCCAGGATTGGCATATTTGATTTACTGGTAAAACCCTAGTAAAGTACACCAGAGGTGCCCAGGGCCTGTACATCAAATGCTACTAGTGGGCCTGCAGCACTGGTTGCACCGCCCACATGAGTAGCCCTGTGAACATGCTCAGACCTGCCACTGCAGTGTCTGTGTGTGCAGTTTTAAACTGTCAATTCGACCTGGCAAGGGTGCCCACTTTCCAGGCCCAAACATTCCCTTTCTGTACAGGTAAGGCATCTCTAAGGTAGGCCCTATGTACCCCCAAGGGCAGGGTGCAGTGTATGTTAAAGGTGAGACATGTACTGATATGTTTTACATGTCCTAACAGTGAAATACTGCCAAATTCGGTTTTCACTGTTGCAAGGCCCATCTCTCTCATAGGTTAATATGGGGGGCTGCCTTTTAAATATCCTTAAAGTGAAGTTTCCATTTGAGAGCAGAAATTTGGAGTTTGGGGTCTCTTAACTCAAAAATTAAAAATACACCTTTTAATACATTTGGTTTTTAAATTGTCTGTTTGAAAATGCCACTTTTATAAAGAGGGCATTATCTTGCTTAAACCATTCTGTGCCTCTGCCTGCTTGTCTATTCCACATATGGTCAGACTGACAGTTGGGCTGTTGTGAATTCCTTCCAGTCAGTGACACAAAGGGAGCAAGGGTGTAGCCTGCATATCCTGATGGGCCATCTCAGCTAGAGTGGAAGGGGGAATGGTAACTTACACCTGAAAGGGCTGTGCCTGCCCTCACACAATGCAGTATCTGACCCCCTGGTATGTGTCTTGGGTCAGGCCTGGGCACCAACAGAGACTTTTCTTTGAGGTTTGCCTACTTCAAAGGCAGAAAGAGTATAAGTAGTGAACCCAAAACCCCAGACTTTTAGAACACTTCTTGGTCAAGACGAACCTCTGCCAAGGAGAAGAGCTGAAGAGCTGGAGGAGGAGTACTGCCCCTTTGCTATGTGTGCTTTGCTGGGTTGGCCTGCAGTTGCTGTTTCTGTCTTAAAGAGGGCAAAGACTGGACTTTGCTGTGTATCCTGCTTGTGAGGTTTCTCCAACGGCTTGGAGTAGAGCTTGCCTCCTGCTAGAAGTCTCAGAGATATCAAAGACTTCAGCTTCATCTGCCTACAGCACTGGGAACTGTGTGTTTGTGCTGCAACAGAAGAAAAATCATCACGATGCCGTCAACAACCCCGCTGCCTGCACCGTGACCTGACGATGCCACACAGAGCAGTACCGCACGTCGCACTGCAACCCTGGTCTTACCGACGCTGCCACCTGACGCCGTCACCAAGCCGCTGCTTGCACGTGACCTCTGGGCCCCGCACTCCGCATCCTCTTGCTCATACTGGAGCCTTGGCATCCCCAACGACAACACTCCACGCTGACACCGACGTCACTGCCTGCACCGTCGCCTGTGGACACAGCTCATGAGGTACATGAAGCACCTTCCCGTTTCGCACCGCAGCCTCGGTCCACCGTCGCCAGCACCATTGACTCCAGTGTTAACAGATGCCCCTGTCTGCACCGCGACCCATGGGCGCTGCAGGAAGTCCGCCCCGTGCCACCGTCTTGGGCCTACCGAAGACAGCGACTCAGCAACGACGATGACGCTGCCTGCACCGTGGCCTGGAGACACCGCCCGTCACACCGCCCGCTTAACAATGCAGCCCTGGTCTCACTACGCCACAGGATGCCATCACTGAGCCACTGCCTGCACTGTGACCTGTGGGCACCACATGTCGCATCGTCCTGCTTCACACCGCAGCCCCGATGCCATCCACGCCAGCACTCCTGATTTCGTCATTCACCAGGAGTTCGATCTGCAACACGTGTTACTTCAAGGGCCCGACGACCACGCCACTGACCTCCAGAACCGCCGCCTGCGATGCCAGCAACACCGCACTCCGGATCTCATTGCGAGGATCACGACACCCTACATTTCCAAGGTACTGTTTGCGGCTCTTCCCCACACTGTAGCTGGCCAGTGACGCAACGGGCCAGCCTGAACTGTTGGATTTGTTGTTCACAACGCCGTGGTAGCCCCAGGCAGAGCTATAAACTTCAAAGAACTGTATTTTTAAGTAATTCTTGCTAAATTCATATCTTTATTATTGTATGCTGGATTTTTCTCATTTTGGTCTTGTTTTACATAGATAAATATTTTGCTATTTTTTCAAAAACTGGTGTGGTGTCCTTTTGTAGTGTTTTCACTGTGTTACTGTGTGTTGTGTGCAAATGCTTTTCACATAGCTTCTGAGATAAGCCTGACTGCTCATGCCAAGATACGAAGGGGGTGAACAGGGGTTATCTGAGCTAGGTATCTCCCTTTTCCTGATTAGAGTGAGGGTCCCTACTTGGGCAGGATGCAAACCGACTGCCAACTGGAGACCCCATTTCTAACAGACCTTTTTTGTGGGGAAACTAGATTCATGATCAAAACGGACCACAAATCATTAGTACATATATCTCTGCGAGGAAGTCGTACTATGACAGCAAGCCTGTCTAGGTTGGCATCTAGGTTACAAGCTTTTCCGTAGTATATTCCAGATAAAAATAGCGTACAATCAGCAGGCTACCAGGCTACTGCTATGTAGAGAGAATTTGGTTAATGGGGATAAAAATGAATCTGAGGTGGCTTTACTTTACTCAACATTCATTTGATTGGATTGGAGCATCCTGTTATTAAGGAACATGCAAAGGGTGTGGAAATGCAAGCGGATGTACAATTAAATTGGGTAATGGAATTTATTAATAAAGGATGGCCTGAGGAACGGATGGTTCCCAGAGAATTAATAGGGTTTTTCAAAGTACAAGAATAATTGGCAATCGATAAGGAAATCCTGATTAGGAGTGACAAGTTTATTCCTCCTTTTAAGATCGGAAACGTTACTGTTGACACTGCCCATGAAGGACATTTAGGCATCTTTTACACTAGACAGCGAGTTAGGGAAAATGTTTTGTTGCTAGGTGTAGACAACATGGTGGAGCATCAAGTAACGATGTCACGCGTGCGCATCTAGTGATAAGTCTGCTGGAGCACTTACTCTTGATTCCAATCTCGTAGAATTTCCTGATGGTCCTTGGAAGAAACTTGGGGTGAATATAATTAGTCCTTTTCCTATATTTCCAAGACAAGAAGCTTTTGGAATAGCTATTGTAAACTATTTTTCCAAGTTGCCAGAAATCAAAATGGTGAAGAAAGTCACTTCCAAAGGTGTAGTGGAGTTTTTGGATGAGGTGTTTTGCAGAGAGGGTATCCCTCAGGAAATTGTTACAGATAACTGGCCTCACTTTATAAGTATTCATACCCAACAATATATAGAAAAATGTGGTATTGTGCAAAACAAAATATCTATGTTCCATCCTGAGACAAACAATCAAGTTGAAAGGTTCAACAGAGAAATAAAACAATCTATTCAGCTGTCTGTAAAAGGTGGATTGGAAGAAGGCATTGCAATCCATGCCACTAGCTTACCAGACGACCCCCAATACTGTGACTTCCATAAGTCCTTTTGAGTTATTGAGGGAACGTAAGCCAAGTATATGTTTAGTTTCATGGTGGCTGAGAGGAAAGAGAAATGGATATGAAGTAGCAAACATGGATTTTAAGGAGATTAGGAAGACAGTGGCGGTATATAAACAAAAGATAAAAAAACTAGAGGTAGTCCCAGTAAACAAAGCGTCAAGATTTGAGATGTTGTTCACTTAAAGAAAGGGAGGAATGTGAGCAAGAGTCTATCATGTTGGACTGACCCCCACTCAGGTAATGGAGGTGTTCAGGAATGCTGTGCATGTGGAAGGAGGAAGTGTATGGACCTCAATTGAGTTTCACTGTATAAGGGATAAATGCGGGGGCCTGGCAAGATGGCTGCACGGTAACGTTTGCTTGGCACTGCACACCTGCTGTTGCATTATCCAGCACTATCTGTGCATTCTGACCCCCTGGAGGCTGTGTACCCGGAGTCCCTTGTGCCCCTGATGTCCCCTCCCCGTCATTGTGGCATTAAGATGCCCCTGGAGGTGACAGGCACTCTGGCACACCCTATGGCCTGGCCTGTGATCGTGGCGGCGGGCTGCAGAGTGGAGGTGGGGGGATGCCTGGCTGGACGGGTGGTGGCACACTAAGGTGATAGGGCAGAGGGAGGCTGTTGTGCCCTCTGCTGCGGCTCTGGCCACCACTGAAGGACAGCAGCCCAAGGGAGAGAGCCCAAACCACAGAGACATGCTGGTGGTCGTGCGCCGGGGACCCGGTGTTGCAGACTCCTGGGTGGCCGTAGTGCCTGCCAGGGCCTTGTGAGGCTTGTCCTGGCTCCTGGAGTGCAAGCAGGGTGGAGGTGCCCCTCAGAGATGCAGCACTATACCAAGGTGGTGATTCCTGGTGAGTGGGGGTGCCGATTGGGGGTGTGGGCCCACTCCTGTGTGGTGGACGGGCTGCTGATCTGGGGGGGCCTGAAGACAGGCTCCTATTTGCCTGGAGGCGAGCTGGACAGTCCTTTAGGCCGAGGGAGCTCATAGGCTACCAATCTGGGGAGCTGTTGGGGCCGGCCTGAGGGATTGGGCTCCCTGAACCGAACATAGCTGTAAAACACTGCGACGAGACAACCTTGTGGTGAGCGACCGGGTTGGTACCTGCCTTCCTGCTTTGGGGGGCCCTGATTACCTAGAGTGCCGGGAGTGGTGGGGCAGCCCTGATTGCAGAGAAATTATGGATCCTACCTTGGGGCACCTTGGTGGACGGTAGGCCTGTGGGGACAATTGCACAGAGTGGTGCTGGGGCATGGGGGTTCCCAAGATGGCCAAAGATAAATCAACAAAAGGGGTCCAAGCCAGTAAGATTGACAACTACACCCTACCTGTACCACAGGGGGGGCACAGAGGGGGACCCACAAAAACAAGTGCCTCCCAATCTCTCAATAGCACAATCACCCCTACCCTGGCCAACATAATGACGGAGATCAAGGGGTCCAGGGACCAGACGCTGGCCAAGATAGACTCCTTGGCGCTTCAGGTGGGCCTACTGCAGGCTTACCAAAGGAAGGTATCAGAGAGAGTCACTGGACCCGGGCACTGGAGGACCGGGTCCCTGAACTCCAACAAGAGGTCTGCATTCTAAAATAAAAACAGTCACGGACCTCCAGTCGCTTGTGGCTACATTGGAGAACCGGGTAGAAGATGGGGAAGGCCGTTCCAGGTGGCACAATCTGCGATTTGTTGGATTTCCGAGAAAGGGCTGAGGGACAATCTATGGAATTATTTTGGAAGACTGGAGAACAACAGTACTTCAGCCCAAAAGGTTTTCCAAATTCTTCACCAATGAATGTGCACACTGTGCCCTGGTGCCGCAGCCCAAGCCAGGGGCACCACCATAAGCCATTATAGCCCAGTTATTTAACTTTAGAGACAGAAATACTATACTACAACATGTCAGGGCTCAGGGGACCTCCCCGATTAGAGAACAACACCATTATGATCATTCTAGATTTTACTTGTAAGGTCCAAACCATAGGGACCATGGGCCACATGTACAAATATCAGGTTTTGCGACTCACAATTTGCGAGTCGCAAAACCTGATGTACAACAGGGTCAATGACACTGTTTGCATTTTCCAATGGGGACGCAAATGACCTACCTCATAAATATTCATGAGGTAGGTCGCAATTTGCGACCCCATTGAGAATAGTCACCCTCACAGGAATGGTGGCCTGCTGGGGACAGCAGACCACCATGTCTGTAACTGCTTTTAAATAAAGCAGTGGTTTTTTTTTAATACATCCCGCATTGGAACACTGCCTGCTCTGAAAAATTATTTTCGCTACCATTCACAAAAGGGAAGGCCTATTTGCGAATGGGTTAGCACCAATTTAAAATTGGTGCTAACTGCGATTGTTTTTTGACCGCATTCACTGTCACAAAACAATCATACATCGCACTGTGACTCACAATTAGGAGGGGAACACCCCTTCCTAATTGTGACTCGCAAACCCTATTTGCAATTCGATAAATAGATTACCGAATCGCAAAACTGGGTTTCTGCACTGCCAAATGCTTTTTTCTAGTCACAAATGGGCCGATTCTGCGAATTGGGCCGTTTGCAACAAGAAAGAAACTTTGTACATTACTGTCAAAAAAAGACTACGAGAAAGGGACCTTTATTAAAGCCTCATGTTTCCGGCCAAGCTGCGGGTGCAGTATGAGGGCAGGGCTGTGTTCTTGCTATGGATGGCTGGTGTCAACATCAGGACAGTGCGCGCGCTACGGGCGACGTAATGCAAAAAGCCAATCCTTATGCAATGTAATAATTCATGCATTGTGTGTTGATGCAGTATGTTAACCTTTTGCAATGCTGTTTGCAATGTATTGTTCATTTTCAAGGCTTTGCTGCAGGAATACAGGGAGTGGTTAGGGTGTGGTCCCTATTCTGAGCCCGTCTAGAATCCTTTCCTGCAGTCTGGCTGGGTGTGGCACGTGGGCAGGGTCTGGGTCTATTTAAGGGACCCAGCCCAGCTCCACGTGCTCACCATTCAGAGGTCCCAGTGCAGAGCAGCAGCAATTTCCTGAGATTCTGTTCCGGAGGCCTACCTAGGCTTTTTCAGGCCCTGCCCTCATTATCTTGGTGATCCTCAAGCAGGGCGGTAAGGCGAAGGTCGGGGTAGGCCCGACTCCGTTTTCAGAGATATTCGAGTTTTGGGCCTTTTGGTTAATCACATGTGTGATTGTTTTCATGACATTTGAATCTTGATGTACGAATCGGCAACAGTGTGCGCGATTCATTCTTGGCATTTAATTCTTGCAGTATAGATCGGCAGGGTGCGCAATCATTTCATGGCATTTAAATCTTGATGTACGAATCGGCAACAGTGTGCGCGATTCATTCTTGGCATTTAACTCTTGCAGTACAGATCGGCAGAGTGCGCGATCATTTCATGACATTTGAATCTTGATGTACGAATCGGCAAAAGTGTTTGCGATTCATTCTCGGCATTTAATTCTTGCAGTATAGATCGGCAGAGTGCACCATCATTTCATGACATTTGAATCTTGATGTACGAATCGGCAACAGTGTGCGCAATTTATTCCTGGCATTTAACTCTTGCAGTACAGATCGGCAGAGAGCGCGATCATTTCATGGCCTTTGAATCTTGATGTACGAGTCGGCAACAGTGTGCGCAATTCATTCTTGGCAAATAACTCTTGCAGATCAGATCAGCATAGTGCGCGATGGTATCTTGACATTTAAACCTTGATGGTGGAACCGGCAGCAGTGTGCACAATTCATTCTTGGCATTTATCTCTTGTGTTTCAGATTGGCAGAGTGCGCCATCATTTCTAGGCATTGAAATCCTGATGCATAGTTTGGTATTAAAGTGCATAATAATTTCTAGCCTATTGAATTCTGAAATTCAGAACAGAGTGTAATCTTGCAGTATCATTTATGAGTCAATCGCAGTCCATTCATGAAAACTAATGTGTTAATTGATTCTTGTTATAACATAGTTGCTATTCCAAGAACTAACTTGAGAAAGTGCAATGTTCAGAGCATAAGATGTTATTCTAAAAACGCTCATATGAAAGTTTGCATAATCCTTCTTTATTTTCCAGGTACCCAGAGCTAATAAGGTCATGTCATAGAAAAGCCATTGATTATTCATGTTATCAGTATATAAATATTTGGAACAAAGTTTATGAAAATCAATGTGAATAATCTTACTATTGTGTTCTTAACTCTTGCTCCCACAGGTCTCCTTCCCCGCTGTTCCCAACCTAAAACTCCATCCCCCGCTTGGCCATTCTTTAACTCTGTGCTATGATAGCTAGTAGAGTTTGGAGCTGCCAAGAGGTGGACATATTGGGAACAGGCGCAAACCCAGAGGATCCAGTCTCCCTGACAGCTGGGTACTCTGAGCCATGCACCTTCTCGGCCGCAGCCTACGCCTATGTCAGGGGCACCAGGAACTCCCAGAGAAAACACAAAGCTTAGGAGGAACTCACTGGACTCTGGTCGTAGGACAGGCAGTCGTCGAACTTGGAGGGTGCTGGTGTGCCCGGATGGAACACTAGAGGACTCTAACTGTGTTCCAGACAATGTTGAATCCTTCTGGGCGGGTAGGGTCAGTACGGACTAATGAGTAGTGCCAAATTTGTAAAAGAAGCTGATCTATTGTATCTCTCTAACTGGTGACGAAGCAGTAGGAACATCGGGGGGAGGTATCCAGAATCTGTTTGAGAATGTTCTATTTTAAGTGGGAGCATAGATCTGTCTGTTCTTGTACTCCATATGAACATCATGCAAAAGGTAGGGGGACGGTTTGTTGCATTAATGATGAAAATGCTGTTGAAAATACTCTTTGGGAGGTTTACCTGCCAATTGCTGGTTGGGGACTCCTTGTGGGCTGCGCCCTGAGAAACTGAGAAAGATGTGATTAAATATACAATGCTATGGAGTGTTGGTTGCATTTTTTCAGGAAACGCATACCTGGGGAACTGTGTGACCTCCCTAAGACACAGATGGAGGGGTCAGCTCTTTGCTGCATCATATTCCACTTACGCTAGGGGCGTCTTAATCTGGGTGGCCCCAGGGGTCCTCTTTGTCATCAGGAAAAGTATAATTGATCCTCAGGGGAGGTACGCAATTATCGTGGGTACCTTGGATGCCAGGGAAGTATGCCTAGTGAATGTCTATGCAGCAAATACAGATGATGGGGACTTTTTTAGTAAAGTGATGTGCTCAGTGGCTGAATATATGGATTGCAAGATCTTATTCAAAAGGGACTTCAACTCTGTGCTGGATGTGGACCTAGACCGCCTTCCCTTCGAGCGGACACTAAGCCCCTAAGCACTATGAAGGGTGCCCTTTGGGAAGTAATGACTGTGGCGGGTCTTCAGGATGTTTGGACAGTGTGAAACCTTCATACTAAGGTGTATTCTGGCTATGTGCCCGCAGCTGGGACGTATAGCTCCTCTATAGACCGTTAGCTCTCTGTTGCAATGAGTAGACGATGTGTCCTATTACGCACGTTATATTTCCGACCATTCCCCAGTGTTGGTGATGTTTAGACTATCTAAGGAGCCCCCGGGAATACCCTTGTGGCGAATACAGACCAAGGCCCTTATGGATCCGATGTTCACTGAGGTGGTGAGAGAAACAGTTGATCATTATTTTGCAGAAAACTGAGGTAGTGTTTCAAAAAGGGTATTGAGTGGGACGCTTTGAATGTGGTGCTGCGAGGGGAGTGCTTAAAAGTAACATAAGGGGTGAAGAAATAACTGACCACATCCTAAGAATCTCTGGAACAGCAACTGGGCACCCTAGAGCATGTGTTAATGGAGCAGCCACGGTGTTGAGGGAGGGGGAACTTTTCAGAGACATGGGACTGTCTAGAAAAAATTGTTTGCCCCAGCTATTGGCAGCAACTCCATATGGAGGAAGATAAAACCAGTAGAATGCTGGCCAATCTTCTCCATGCTGAGGCCCGGGTTCCCTCACTGGTAGTGATTCATGACAAGTCAAGGGGCAGGGTCTGCACACACCTAGGTATAACTGCGGCTTTTGCCACACACCTGGAAACGCTCTATGGCAGTCCGCAACCTGGAGAAGCCCAGTTGAGATCTCAGTATCTGGACGAATTGGAACTTCCCTGAGGGCTGAGGAGGGTGGCCTTGGGGCCCCCCTGTCCAAGGCAGAGATAATGTCGGCCATACAGTCGTTGAAGACAGCTAATAATGCCCTGGGTAATGATGGCTTACCAGTAGAATTTTATAAGCGTAGGGCAGGCGTGATGGCTGAAAAACTCATGGAGGTCTATACAGAGGTCTTTGAAAAGGGCATACTTTCAGCTTCCATTTGAGAGATTGATGTGGTCATGCTTCCCAAGCTGGACAGGGACCCACGGAAGCTTGCATTGTATAGCCCTTCTCTACACATGATGTGGCAATGCCCAGAAGCGACGGCCTATTGGGATGGGATCCTGATCGCCCTTAATGGGGCTACTATATGGAACACTCAAAGAGAAATAGGGCAATGTCTATTGGGACGGGTCCCGTTCAGAAAGAAAAAAAAAAGGAGTAGAAGGTTCTTGATGTTGGGGCTCACTTTAGCCAAACAAAGGATAGCAATATGGTGTCTGTCCACTAGGACTCCAATGGTAACCAAGTGGAAGAAGGATATGGCTGAATGGGTGACCGCTGAGGAGAGCCTTATGTGGCGGACCCGCAGAGACACTAAACTTGCAGATGATTTACGAGCCTGATTGGCCATGCTTGCTGATTTGGCCCACCAATCACTGGTACACTGCTAGTTGAGGTGACTGCCAGGGAGGTTCCTACTGGGGGGGGGCGGGGTGCACAGATGCCTCAAAGAGTGAGGTAGACTTTATTGACAGGGGTGGTCATAGCGAGGCAACATGATTAACCCTTCGGGGTGTGGAGGGATTGTCTGGTTGTAAGATGCAAGTGAGGAGTGGAGGGTCCACACTAGATGATAGTTATATGTATCATGTATATTGCTGCTTCTCATGGTTAAATGTGCTATCATATTGTCATACATTAAAAAAGAGGGGAAATGCACAGCAGTGTTACCAAGGATAGCATGATGAATGAATTTTTTGATGTAGGTGATGTGTGTGGAGGTGCAAGCAATGTTACTAGGGAAAGTTGCTCAAGCAATGTTGCTAAGAAAATGTGGTTTTCAATTCCTGTTGTTGCACCTAATGACAGGACCGTAACGTCAAAGAAGGGGCGGAGCAGTAGGATTCGTACTTTGCCAATCAAGTACCAGGATTCCATCTTGATGTAAGAAATGTATCATTATGCGGTCGTTTGCAATCATGTATTCAAATAATATTTGTTTATTGAAGGGGAGATGTGTTGTGTAGGTAGTTGTGCACGAGCGCGATGCGCACTCGTGCCCACTTGTAATGTACAAGTGTTGATTATTAAATAGTGTTATATTTTTTGCGCGAGCAGGACACCGGTGGTGGCATGCTTGCATATTGATACAAAAACGCTTATGGGGATGTATATTTATTTATAAAACAGAGAGCGTGAGGAGAATGTGGGGGAAGGATATAAGTTGGTGGTCGGGCTAACAACGTCATTCGTACTGGGAGATCATTGTGAAAGGTTACATCGCTGGAGTCAATAAGCTACTCCTGTTCTACTTCACTGCTTGCGTGATCATTGCAAGGCCTGCTGTTTCTTCTTACCTCTTCACACTAGCCTTAATGACTTTCATTGCCTCTGTTCGGGTAATGAAGAAATTAGAATGGACATTTTTACAGATGTTCAAAGATTTCTGCTTATCTCCATCTCTGTCCACACTATGCAACTTCCTAAAGTGAGAGAACCAGATCAGTTAGTATCATGGCATAGGCGCCTGATCAATGAAGGTGCTATCACTGGGACCTGCACCTAATTTACAGAATGGCCTGTGTCTTTTTCAGTTATCAGGTTCTGGTAAATGGTGTGGCTGCAGAAAACAATTCATGTTTAGCTTCCTGCATGCTTTCGTAATTCATACTGATTGCAATAGAGAAGATATGGATAGTGTTGAAACTGCAAACGACGTGAGAAAATAAGATTCAAATCACCAAAGCGGTGTAATCCATACTTAGCATCTGCCTCTTAATCTAAACAAATTGCAGTACTCTGTTGAGCATCCATGACTGCCATCCTGGTCAGATCTACCCTACACCACTGTGATCTTTTACTTTCTGTGGGAACAGTCTCCTGTCAGGAAATAATTTTACTGAAGCTAGCCAGTGTTGATATTAAAACATGGTATAAAATCAATAGGGATTATGATCACTCTCATGCCAGATGACAGTTTAAAAGGAATAAACAACAATTTCAAAAGTTGGGGGAAAATAAAATATTATCAGTAATTGAGGGGCATGGAAAGGTCTTATATATAATAATTGATCCAAAGAACACAACAGCCACCTTGAAAGCCCAGCACAACAAATAGTTGTAAGTTTCTATGGCGAGATGGCTAATAGTCCAGGACAGTGTTAATGAAATCAGTATAGTAAGTTCCTCCAGCGGTGAGAACGTATCGCATGGATGAGGTAAGATTGACAACCATCCATGTGAAAAACCTTCCTGCACTGTTTTCTGAAATGCAATAATATGGTAACTACTAATAAATGTTAGCCAACCTGGATCCTGCAATTTCTATGTCAACCACGCAATATTCCAAGATAACAGGTTCAACTTAAATAACTTTGACCTTAATTCTCCTAACATAACTCCTGAAGCCCTGCGTCTCCAATACAGGAAATCTTGCATGAATAACACCGCATGGGCTCTCTTGTAAACCCCCATTAATCACTACACGGAATCTTAAATTAATAACAAATACAGTAATTAAGTTTATTGCAACTCTGGCTCATCAATAAAGGAAACCATGCATAACAATCCAATAATGTGGTATCTGCAACTCCAACTCACCAACAAAATGGATCTTGCATTATCAACTCAGTAATGAGGTATTTTTCAACAGAAGTTCTGTACAGAAAATCTTGCATAAAAGTAATAATAGATTCTCCCATTCCCTGAACAGGGTACTAACTTCCCTCAAATAATAATTTTGCGACAGCTTCCCTGTAAGACAGCTTCCTGACGTCTGCTAAATGTGTCCAGCCATATCCATGCATATCTACACACAGGAGTTGGAATAATGCAACACCTAACTTCTCATCTCACCAACTCCCAACAGAATGTCTTTCGAAACATTCTACCAATGTATATAGACTTGCATACATCTGAACATACTACAGGCAATACAATAGCACAAAATATATATAATTCTAAAATGTAAGATTGATGTATGTTTCTCTAAGTGACTAGTTCAGTGGTTGGGAACCTGATAGTTCCCTCTATGTCTTATACACTGCATGGTAGTTTGTGGCTGTCATGAGTGTGTGTCCAGTGTTCTCTCTAATGCAGGCTTCTCCAACGAGTAGCTCGTGAGCTACTGGTAGCACCCCAGTTACCTGTAAGTAGCTCTCCTGTATTAAGCCCACCTATTAAACTAGTACTTTTTGCTTGGTTTAATTAATACGTGTCCCAAAATTGAAAAGTGTGTATTCAAGACAAATGTTTGTGTAACACATAAACGTATCTTATGGTTGAAGGCAAATGGCTGGATTTCCAAACTATATTTAAAGCTGATACTTGAGTGGTAAAGCATGAGGGTTGGGCAGACGTATTGCTAAAATTATTACCTTGGTGCCAGTGACACTGCAGCTATAGCTTTCATGTGTTAACTTTGTAGATACATTCAAAGTGATAAAGCCATTTTCACATTACTGTGGACAATCTTGCCTGATGCACTGAATTTTGCATGGGGTGGCCCCATTGTAATATTGTCTCGTATGATCACTATTACTGCAATAATAATATTAGTAGCTCAATATGATTTCCATTGAACATATGTAACTTTTATAACAGAAACGGTTGGAGGCTCCTGGTCTAATGTGTTCTTCTGCATGTTTTGTTTGGTGTCTCTTGGTGTCAAGTTCTAGTGAAGGCTAAATGATAACCACCTATGTGGCATATCTGTGTTGTGTACAGTTGTATGGGTGTGCTCTGTCTCTTGTGTCTGCTGAATGCTTGTGTGCAGTGTGTGTTTCAAAGTAACAAATACTGCTGGAAGCCTGTGACCGCCAATTATGAGGCATATCTGAGCTGCGTTAAATGTACGCAAGGTGTTCCGTCTAATGTTCGGTTGGATGTTTGTACCTCAGGTATGTGATGGCTGGTACTGTGTTACCAAGCTATATTTCATATCTCTTTGATATGTTCTTACAAGAGGCGCTGTGTCTAATGTGTTTTGTTCCATATTTATGTGAGGCGAATCTTGATGGTTTGGATTTTTGTGAGTTCACTGATAGATGACTATGATTAATTGAGATGCTGCCGGTAGCCTCAGTAACTGGCCCCATCGGAATTATGAAATCCGCGAATAGACTCTGGATCTGTTACTTTCACCTGAAGATCTCACCTGCTAAAGGCAGTCGAAATATGAAGACGAAGGCCTGGGCAAAAATGAGGAATTACGAGGGGACCTGGACCAGGAATGACTGATTCCCTTAGAATTCCTCATTTCTTGGCGATCTCTCAGGGTCCGACTCATAATGGGCCAGAGATCGATCCTTTTCCCCCAGAGTCATCAGTCCCCGGGATCCGTAACTCCAGAGGTGGGAAAACACCAGCACACTTCCTGGGGCCACTGGTAATGGGAGCCAATATGGCACGTCTCAGCTGTGTTGAATGTTCATGAGGCGGTTTCTGATATTCAATATGATATTTATGCGGGAAGTATCCCCGTGGTTAGTAACCAACACATAATCCTCCATGTGGCATAACTCTGTTGTACTGTAAGTATGTATACTGAGCAGTTTTGTATCTTGGTGGTAAAAGCTGTAGCAAGCGCCGTAATAGTCAACCACATATTTCACCCGAGCTATGTTGGATGCATGCAAGCCTTCATTTCACATGTACCTCCACCCCGTGTTCTCACTAACCAATATTACTTAAAGTAATACTTTAAATACCAGGATAGTTTACTGCATAACAGCGTAGAGAACATGGTCAGTTTCCACTCTGCAGTAAAAGGTTCCTTGTTGGCAGTGGTATCTCAGCTCAGCTCCCCCAGGGATAAAGCCCAAATCACTCCTTGAGGCTTTCAGACCCCTGCACGCATTCACACATAGATCAGGGAACCGAGTTCTCTGACTTCCTTTCTGGCCTCTAATTGAGGAAATAAGTCAGTGACTCCCTCAAACACCTATGTGGTGTGTGGCTCACTGAGCCTCAAATAGGTTTAGAATGTATTGCTTTCCTTTCAGGATGCGACCCCCTGATTTCAGTGCTAGCCACCCTGATGGAGCACAGACAGCCCACACATAAAACCGGAACGTCTGGGTTACTTTAAGTGGTTTCCTTCCCAGGCTCCATAGCTGGGTGAAATGAAGTGTAGGTTGATGTGAGTCTTAAACAAAGGTATACTAATAATTATAGCACTGCAGGAGTCTCTATCTGGCTTTCATCTCCCTAGACAGTGGTAGGGTGCTGGCCTAGAGGTACCCTAATCTAGGCACAATGTGCCCCTAATGTGGGACCCATGCACAATGCCCTTTTACTGCCCTTCCTCTGGAACACCCCGCTCTGGTAGTCATCGGTCAGGACATTGCCCTTCGGAAGATGAGGAAATGCAAGAAGAGTGATTTCCATACTGTGTGTAGGGTGGAAGCCAGATTGAACAGGATCTAATAACAGAATAGATGACGAATGGAGAATTGACAGTTTCCTGTGGAATATTGGAAAGAAAAAGTTAGAGAGAGAATGGATGATATTTTGTCTTACTGGATTCGCAGAGAGTTTTTCAAAAGTGGGACGATGAAGGACTTTTTCTAGAGATCAGGAAAAGGTTTTGTCGAGAGATGGCACTCACAGATTGGCTACAGCTCGATAGTTACTGTTAACTGCTAATGAAAATATGTGGGCTGGAGAGAGATCCCATTGGGAGCCACTATGAAATAGATGATACTAATGAGGAAAGACCTTAAAGGCAGTTTGTCTGTGACCAGGAGAATAAGCCACAATGGCAGAGTTGTTACACAACCACTGGCCAATTCACAAAACATGTTCAATCAGTGGGCCTAACCCTCACCCCCACCCTCTTCCCCTTGAAAAGTAAACAGAATTAATTCTGAATTCAGCAAGGGATCTTATGCGTGGATTCCTCAAGGTGGCCCCAAAGAAACTAGCTGTTGAAATATAGAAATACTGAAAATGAGTAGGAAACAAAGGTCATTTGGGACAGTGTTTTCATCAGTAACATTTTGTCACAATGGTCAATTTTCAAAAGCAATGTACCATTTTGTTCGCTAGGCCCTTCTGGTTGTGGAGATACATAGGTTGTGTAGGTTTTCCAAGAACACAAGGTACCCTCAGCCAACAACTGAGCTGTGCCATACAATGGTTTTTCATTGTGTTCCGAGTATAGATCAAATCATATGGTGAAATATGTGGAATGAAAAATGGGTCTCAAGAAAATCAATGTATGAAATGGGCACAAGATATGGAGTTTAGGAACAGCGATTATTTGTACATCTGTGAATTTGTGGGTAACCTTAATAGCATATCATTTAGAGAGTATTTTTCGAAATGTTTTCTTTCTCATACACTGAATTACATTTGGAAGGCACAAATGCAACAGAATCCAATTAGTAATAACAAATATCCTATTCTATGATCCCACATGTCTTCTGATAAAAATGGTACCTCACTTTTGTGGGTGCGCATAGTGCCTGTGACAGGAAATGGCCCAAAACGCAACATGGATACCTCACATTTCACCATTCAAAATTGACCCATTTTTAGGGTTGAGCCTGCAAGAGCATGCACTAGTGCATGCATCTCGCTTGCGAGACGCTGTTGTTAAGTAAATATGACTTGGAGCCCACCTAATGTTTACCATTTGTTGGCTTATGTGGCACTCTTAATTAAAGCCTTGTAATGCGTCACTGAAGGCCAGGCATCATTTCTGTTTCTGTCTCTGGAGCAGGGATCAATCACTGATTGATTCAACCTAATCAGTGCCCATCTGCTGCTTCCGACATGATTGAGGTACTTCTTTTTTACTTCTGGGGCTGTGCAAACAGAAGGCATGTAATTGGCAAAAACGTGCCTAACAGGACAAACAAAATTGCAAAGTTTTATTGTCTATAATTAACTCTTTTCTTTCATTTTGCAAATCTTCTTTCATTACTTTGCACTCATGTTTTGTTATGTTTTTGCTTGTGAGTGCTCTTCTCAAATGATAACGATTATCTTGTTCTAAATATTGCAATATTTATAGCATTATAGCATTTTTTATATGTAATTTAATCGTGCAGGACACCACAATCCACCCCATTCCAATCCAATCTACCCCACTCCGACATACGCAAATCCACCCCTACCTAATCTACCCCACCACACCCCATATCAGTCCACATCACTCATTTCAGTCCACCCCACCCAATACAATTGACCCCAGACAAATCCAATCTACCCACTCCAAACCAAACCACTCAACTCAGTCCAATCCAATCCACCACACTCCAATCCTCCTAACCCACCTCACTCCAATCTGCCCCACTCCAATAAAAAACAATCTGTCCCACTCTAATCCAAAACAACCTGCCCCACTCCAATCCAAAACAGGCTGCCCCACTCCAATCCCAATCCAAATGCCTCATGCCAATCCAAAAATGTCTGTCCTACTCCAATCTAAAAGAATCTGCCTCATTCCAATCCAAAACAATCTGACCCACTCCAATCTGCCCCAGGCCAATCCAACATAATCTGCCCCACTCCAATATAAAACAATCTTCCAAACTCCAATCTGCCTCACTACAACCCAAAACAATCTGCCCCACTCCAATCAAAGCAAGCAACCCCACTTCGATCTGCCCCACTCTAATCCAAATTAATCTGCCCCACTCTAATACAAAACAATCTGCCCCACCCGAACCGCCCCACTTCAATCCAAAACCATCTTCCCCACTCCAATCTGCCCCACCCTAAGCCAAAGCATTATGCCCACACCAATCTAAAACAATCTGCCCCACTCCAATGCAAAACAATCTGCCTCACTCCAATCCAAAACAATCTGACCCACTCCACTCTGCCCCAGGCCAATCAAAAAGAATCTGCCCCACTCCAATATAAAACAATCTGCCAAACTCCAATCTGCCTCACGACAACCCAAAACAATCTGCCCCCACTCAAATCTGTCCCACTCCAAACCAAAAAATCTGCCCCACTCTGATCCAAAACAATGTGCCCCACCACAATCTGCCCCACTCCAGTAAAAAACAATCTTCCCCACTCAATACATAAAAATCTGCTCCACTCAAATCCACCTCACTCCAAAACAATCTGACCCACTCCAATTTGCCCCACTACGATCCAAATAATGTGCCCCACTACAACCTGCCCCACATCAATGCAAACAATTTACCCTACTCCAATCTGCCCCACGCCAACCCAAAACAATCTGCCCTACTGCAATACAAAACAATCTGCCTCACTCCAGTCTGCCCCACTCCAACACAAAATAATCTGCCCCCCTCAATCCAAAACAATCTGCCCCACTCCAATTCAAAAACAATTTACCCCACTCCAATTTGCCCCACAGCAGTCCCAAACAATATGCCTTACTCAATACTGCCCAACCAATCCAAAACAATCTGCCCGATTCCAGTCTAAAAATATCTGCCCCACTCCAATCCAAAACAATCTGCCCCACTGCAAATCGCCCCACTCAAATCCACCGCAATCCAGTCTATCCCAAACCAATTCAGTCCACCTCATCCCAATCCAGTCCACCTCACTTAACCCCAATCTACCCCACTGCAATCTAATCCACACAATCCACCCCACTCCAATCCAAAACAATCTGCCACACTCCAATCTGCACCATTCCAAACCAAAGGAATCTGCCCCACTCTAATCCAAAACCATCTGCCCCTCTCCAAACCACACAATCTGCTCCACTACAATTCAAAACAATCCACCCAATTCAAATCTGCCCCACTGCAACTCAAAACAATCCACACCACTCCAATCTGCCACACTTCAATCCAGAACAGTCTGCCCCACTTCAGCCTGCCCCACGCCAATCTGGCCCATTCAAATCCAAAACAATGTGCCCCACTCCAGTCCCAAACAATCCGCCCCACTCTAATCTGGCTCACTCCAATTTTAAACAATCTGCCCCACTCCAGTCCAAAACAATCTGCCGAACTGTAATCCGCCCCAATTCAATCCACCCCAATCCAATCCATCTAAACCAATCCACAACACTCCAATCAAATCCACCACAAATCACCCCTTTCTAATCCAAAACAATCTGCCACACTCCAATTCAAAACAATCTGCTCTACTCCAATCCAAAACAATCTGCCCCACTCCAATCTAACACAAATCTGCTCCACTCCAATCCACAACAATCCTCAACACTATAACCTGCCCCACTCCAATCCACAACAATACGCATAACTCCTATCTTCCCCCACTCCAATCCAAAACAAGATGCCCCACTCCAATTCAAAATAATCTGCCCCACTCCAGTCTAAAACAATCTGCCCCACTCCAATCCCAAACAATCTGCCTCACTCCAATCTAATCTGCACCAGTCTAAAACATGCCCCACTCCAATCTAAAACAATCTGCCCCACTCCAATCTGCCTGTGCCCCATTCCAATCAGAAATACGCTGCCCCACTCTAATCTAAAACAATCTGCCCCACTCCAATCTGCTCCATTCCAATCCAAAAACAACATGCTTCTCCTCAATCCAAAACAATGTGCCCTACTCCAATCTGCTCCACTCCAATCCCAAACAATCTGCCCTACTGCAATCTGCCCCACGCTAATCCAAAACAATCTGCCCAATTCCTATCTAGAACAATCTGCCCTACTCTAATGTGCCCCACTTCAATGCACCTCACTATACTCTGCCCCACTCCAATCCATACAATCTTTTCCCTTCAACGTGCCCCACTCCTATCAAAACAAATCTGCCCAATCTACCCAACTCGAATCCAAAACAATCTGCCCGCACCACAAAGGCTCCCGCTGTTATGGAAGCAGCACTCCTGCTCCACAAAGGCTTTGACGTGGGCCGCCGGAAAAGTAAATGTGACTTTGGAAGCAGGCGGCTGTTTACAAAGCCTCTTGCTCCCCTGCTGGAGTGAAGTGCATTGGCATGCAGGTGCACTTAATAGCTTTATAAGCCTTTTAAACTCCTGGAAGTAATCCATGTCAGTGATTCACTCCGTTTTTGGCAACATTTATGTATTTATTTATTGAAATGCAGCTATTCTAGTACAGATAGGAAAACTAAATAGTAATGATATACCGAAGTTACACCAGTCTTCATACTAGGGATATAGCCATGACATCTAACAAGGTAATCGCTCACATAACCTCATGAATTGTCGTGTCTTTTATTCAACGTTCAGTTTTTAATAAACAATATCATGTCCAGGATGAAGATGAAGAGTAGGAAGCATATGGGGGCGGGGAGTGGGTTTTCAGTCCGTTTTATATCTCATGTTTTACTTCCCCCTTGTTTAATAGTATTTGGTTTTTTAATTAGTTGCAATTCAATTTTTTTCATGCGACACTTGAGTCTTGTATGGTCGAAGGCTTTGCAGGTGGACACAAGGTCAGACTGTGCCTATGCCTTCTGGTTACGTGATGAAGTGTTAAGGATGCTGTGCGGCTGCAGCGAGACCACATTGAAATAGGACAGAGACAAAGTCCCACAGTGCTTCTGTCTCACGGCTGTGTAATATGTGTTCTCTCACTGTGCTCCCACAACTGGAACATAAAATGTGTAACAGAGAGGAGGATAAGGCCACACAGTGCGCCTGTCACATTGTTACATAATGTGAGCAGTCTTCAGTGTGCGCTCACAGCTAAACCACACATGTGGCAAAGGGACACAAGGTGACATAGGCCCTCATTACGACCCTGGCGGTATAGAACCGCCAGGGCGGTGCCCCGCGGGGCATTCTGACCGCGGCGGCTTAGCCGCGGTCAGAGAAGGGAAACCGGCGGTCTCCCGCCGGTTTCCCGATGCCCCCAAGGAATCCTCCAAGCCGGCGCAGCTTGCTGCGCCGGCTTGGGGATTCCGACTCCCCCTCCCGCCATCCAGTTCCTGGCGGTTCTCCCGCCGGGAACCGGATGGCGTGAGGGGGAGTCGCGGGGCCCCTGGGGGCCCCTGCAGTGCCCATGCCAACGGCATGGGCACTGCAGGGGCCCCCGTAAGAGGGCCCCAAAATGTATTTCACTGTCTGCCTTGCAGACAGTGAAATACGCGACGGGTGCAACAGCACCCGTCGCACCTTCCCACTCCGCCGGCTCGATTACGAGCCGGCATCCTCGTGGGAAGGGAGTTTTTCCCTGGGCTGGCGGGCGGTCTTTTGGAGACCGCCCGCCAGCCCAGGGAAAAACTCATAATACCCTCCGCGGTCTTTTGACCGCGGAGCGGTATTATGGAGGGCTGAATTCTGGCGGGCGGCCTCCGCCGCCCGCCAGAATCAGAATGAGGGCCATAGTGTCAAGAAAATGGATGGCCGTTCCAGCACCTGGGATATCAACCACATCTCTGATACGTTTAGTGTCACCTACAGGATATGGTAGGTTTTGATGGAGCGCCATATCTCACAAGTCATGATTGTTGCTGCTGGCCTTGCCTCATTACACCGAATACCTTTCTATTTCACCCCGTGGTCCCAACCTGCAGGCCGGGCTCTGCGGTTGCCACCAGGACACAACTGCCAGTCCTCTGTGAAAACGTCAGTGACTTCCAATCTGAAACTTGTTTTTTTGCTAATGAATCAATTATTTTCCCCCATCTCTGATAGGCTTTATAACGTAGGCATGTGTGACTTAAATGTTATCAAAGATGAAGAGACTCAGTATAACCTGGGGCTAGTGTTTCCAAAATTAAATTGTACAATCACGAGTTATCTTCTGATTTTAATACAGTGTTAGACTGTTCCCTTCTTTAGAACATAAAAACACACCATATTTGTGTTGGGAGAGTAGTGTACAACTTGCTCCATGTGTGTGCATTACTGATATGCAGAATGCTTCAATTTTGGCTGACAAGACAACAGTTATGGTTTTCTTGTGCTAATTGCTTTGTAAAACCAGTCATCTACTACCTTGTTAATAATTTAAAAACAAGCAGATGCTGTTTGAAATTCTTAGCTGTTTACTGGCTGACCTGTAGAAAAAGCATGCCATGTTGAAAAAATGTGTGGCTGGTGCCATTCCTAAAATGTTTTAATGTGTAAAGCTATTGGAGGTTATTTCTCCACGTGCAGCATGTGTAGTGCAGCCCTTGCGGTGCTCTCCTCATCTACAAGTCAGGATACAATGCCCATGAGCTCAAGCTCCTCATGCCAGTTAAGTAAAGCTCACCACGTGCTGGTTGTGTAGGCTGCATTCACTACACCATAAGCAAATAACAAACACCTAAATATTACAAAAACATCATGCATTTCATATGGGACAAGGGTGCTGAAGGGATTGGAATGCAATTGTTTTATAGGGTTTCCGTTGCAGCTGCTATGCTGACAATAATACAGACTATGCAGTGCGTACTATAAATGGGATGTGTTTGGTGCTTACAAGCAATGTTACCATCACCAAACTCAGGAAGATCGTTTTAATGCCTTGGCAAGGACAAAATGCTGAGTCAACCTGACACTTTAAGATCTTAGAGTTAGTGCTTAGAAACATATCTTTGAATTACCTTGTGGGACTGTCTTCAGGGTTAACAGCAGTAAACATATTTGACCCAGAAAGTCTAAGGATTGTACCCCCCTTTTCTTTTTAGGGCATGTTCTAAGTTTCCTTCATATTCCAGGATTCCATGGAGGTTGTATTTTAAAAGCAGTTAAACTCCTATACCCTATGAAATGGTGACGTCTGAAGCAGAGTTTACAAAAGTGAAAAATACGCACTGCTAGAACCCAACAATATTAGTGCTGCTGTTCAACTAGTGTAATTGTTATCCCCGAATAAGCAGTCAGGTGAGTCAGGGGTCTGACTTCGGACCAGGAGCAACATGAGGTAGTTCTATACAGGAGGGTTGGTAAGACAGAAAGTCTTTGTCTCGCCACTTACAGTTCACTGGTAGCACACTTACTTGCACAGGACTGTGTAAATGATTTCACTCCTAGAAGCAGAAATGAAATCCTGCACACCAAACCGCTGCCTTGTCCTCTGCATGCATCAATCCCTTCCTTGCAAGAGCCCTGTGCTAGGCTGAGATTTCTACTGTCTTTCTCAGGGTGCCCTCATGAAACATCCTTCTTCACAGCAGGAAGCACTGGGGCTGGATCCAAGCTGGAAATCCCCCCCCCCACCCCCATACCCCCCCCCCCCCCCCCAACATGGACACTAAATATGAGATCTCAGCACCTGGCTGTTATCCTTCCTGAATCGGCAAATAGGAGGTGACAAAGGATGGATCTAACAACTTTCTGACCTGGAGCGCCACACTGCAGCCACACCTTTTACCCCACCATCCACCCAATGGCAGTGCTCAGGGGGACTAATCTACATCTCCTTGTTAAAAAAAAGATGCCTTGCCATTTCTAAAGGTAGCTTGGCTGGTCTCCCTCTGCTTACATTCAAGTATTGGTCTCCTACCCCCATCTACAGGACTTCAGATAATGTACTTCCCTTGTCTGGAAAGCCTTATTTATCCCCTGGCCAGGGTAACCCAGGGACATCCAAATGCTTTGCTTTGGTACTTCGGCAAAACATTTGTACGGCAACTGATAAGGGTAAACATCTGAAGACATGGCTCCGGCGTGTGCAGAATTTTCTTTCGATGTTTGGATTATTTACCCTGTATATTCTCTCATATTGCTTTGATCAAGAGGTTACTGTGCCATTCTAGCACATCCTAAAGCTCTGAATACATTTTTATAAATGTGCTCAGCCAGTATTTTACATTTCCAATCCCGGAATTGATCAGCTGGCCATCCTGTCACAGTAGTTTACCAATAATCTAGCAATAGACAGACTGTTTGCTTTACGTTACGGCCAATCAATAGCCATTGATTTAAAACTTCAGATTGCCGCCTCTCCTTTGTTTTCTTTGAATGATACTCTCCTACTTTCCATCCTCTGCATGTCTCCTCTCTGAGTAAAGCCTACTCTAAATTGTGTGTATGTTTGCCTTAATCTCTAATATTGTATGTGTACAAATTGCTCACACCGCATCTCAAAAGAGCACAACCTGCCCTTCTTTGAAATTCACCCCCTGCAAACTAGTTATACCTAATCTGCTCTCACTCATCTTCTAATTCCCCTGACCATTTACATGAACTCACATACCCTCACCTGATGATCATTCTTAAATGCTAGTAATGTTAATCCACCTAAGAGGTACTGGAGTGAATGCATGGAATCGTCTCCTTGAAAGAATAAGACTAAAGCCAATATGAACAGTAACCAGTAACCACTGGATTAACCACAGTGTGCTGCCCGGTTTAAAGCACTGAACACCTCATTAGGGGTAGTAAGTGGTATATAAATGTACTTGCTATATAATACAATACATGCCAAGCGATCTGATTAACTTTATGTAGTGTCCACTTCTAGTCCTTGCATCACTCTATCACAGTGGTCTTCAAACTGGGGGCGGGCCCCCCGAGGGGGGCCTGAAGTGATCCCAGGGGGGGCGCCAGGCTCTGCCCAAAAGAAGCATTACACAGATAACAGTATTTTGTTTTAAGCAGAAACATGTTATTGCACTTTAAAAAAGGTAACAGTACTTAACTGCAATGTTTAAATACATCAAGACATATTTAAACATTGCCATCTTTATAAAATAATTGAGAAAAATTCTGAGGGGGGCCCAATGATTTTTATTTTTCAGCTGGGGGTGGCGCGGCATGAAAAGGTTTGGAGACCACTGCTCTATAAGCTTATCAGTAGATGGCTGCTGAAAGGGTTAGGGCCAGTCAAAGGGTCAATCCTGTGGTGTCATTTTGGTTGAGTAATGTCACCTCTCGCAAATATCACTGACTCTGGTATCTCAATTACTAGTTTAGTGAGTTGTCACATGTCTTTGCCTTGGCTGCAGGGCACAGACACCGTTCACTGCTGCACACAGGGAAACAAAATTAGAGGGAGCATTGCCCCTAAATGTTCTGATAAAATTGGTACTTTGCTTGTGTGGGTAGGCTTAGTGCCCGCGACAGGAAGTGGCCCAAAATGCAACAGGGATACATTTTATTATTCAACTCAAAACTAACCCAATTTTTGCAAAGTGGGTAGCTGTGGAGTTTAGGCCCTAGCTCAGCCGATACCTAGGGAAACCTAGAAAACCGCCACATTTTTAAAAACTAGACACCCAGGGCAATCCAGGATGGTGTGATTTGCTGGCTTTCACCATGTTGTTTAACACGGAATCCCTTGCAAACCTCAAACTTTGACTACAAAAACACATTTGCCTCACATTATGGCCTAGTGCCCGCAACAGGAAACAGCCCAAAATGCAACATGGATACATCACATCTTTTCACTCAAAACTGACTGTTTCTTGCAAAGAAGGTCGCTGTGGATTTTGGGCCCTAGCTCAGCCGGCACCTAGGTAACCTAGAAAACCTGCACATTTTTTAAAACTAGACAACTAGAAGAGTCCAAGGTGGTGTGCCTTGTGTGGATCCCATGAGTTTGTTTACCCACGATGCCATGCAAGCCTTAAACTTTGCCTGAAATCACACATTTACCTCAAATTTCTGTGATGGAAATTTCCGGAATCCTCAAAATTTCTACGACCCAGCACTACACTAGCCCAAGCGTGGGGACTTTTATTGACCTCGGTTTGATTAGTTCCTGTTGCGGGCACTAGGCCAAATCACACAAGTGGTGCCGCGTTTTTATCGGCAGAGATTGGGCAATGCTGATTGTTAGGAATGTTGTGGATTCCTGCAGATTCCAGAGGTTTCCATCACAGAATGTGAGGAAAATGCAAATTTTCAGATAAAGTTTGAGGTTTGTAGTACACTGCTGTAAGAAAATCTTGTTGAATTCGCACATGGCACACCACCTTGGAATTCTTTGTTTGTCCAATTTTCAAAAATGTCTGTGGTTGGTAGACTTCCATGGGTGGCGGCCAAAGCACAGCCCCCAACTCCCAAAGCTAACCCTTTTGCTGATCTCTTTGTGGAGCACTTTAGAGTCTTTTGTGTCAAGGTCTCTTGGCATACATACACACATGAGGTGCCATTTGTATTGGGGCACTTGGGGGAATGATGTTTGGCAGGAAATGTGTAGCTCCCTGCAGATTTCAGAAGTTTTCCTCACAGAAATGTGTGGAAAATGTTGGTTTCTAATCAGCATTTGAGGTTTGCAGAGCACTGTGGGTACAGAAATAGTGTGGGATGCATGCAAAGCAACCCAGCATGGACTCCCCAGATGTTTAGTTTTTAGAACTGTCTGAGTCTGGTAGTTTGTTCCAGATGGCAGCCTACCCTAGGCCAAAAAGTGCAGCAGTTCAACATTCCAAGTGGGGTGATATTGGGTGTTAGCCACACTCTCCCGGCCATATGTAAAAACAACACCCAAAGGAATCAAATGTCCTCTCATTTGCCATTGGGATGGGATGCTTTAGTCCCAATCTCCACAGGGGAGCAGAAAGAGGTTTTAGGGATGAATCCCAGATGTTAGATGGGAAAAACCCTCCCCATTATTTTATTAAAAATATATATTGCTGCCATTCGGTGGGCTTTCAGCCACCCCCTGGGGAAGCAGATCAGGGATAATTACCTCCAATCTTCCCCCCCAAGTGGAGCAGAAAGACTGTTGCCCCATTCAATTGGGGGGGGGCATGGCCATGCCCATGGTGAGCATATCCAACCTCTATATTTAAAAAAAAAAAATCCCTTCAAGGGGGGCAGATCGGGGATAATTACCCCATCTGCTTCCCAGGAGGGGACAGAAAGACTGCTTCCCCATTTACTTGGGGGTGGGGCATAGCCACGTCCATGCTGGGCAACCTGCACCCCTATATATTTAAAAACAAAATCCTTGGCTTCTAGTGGGCTTTCTGTCCCTGGGGGGGGGGGCAGATTGGGGGTGATTACCCCTCATCTACCCTCCGGGGAGTAGAAGGACTATCTTTCTTGTTTAGGTGGGCTATGCCCATGTTGGTCAGCCCCCACCTCTATATTTATCAAAACAAATACAACATTCCCTGGTGTGCATTGGGCTTTCTGCCACCCTGGGGACAGATTGAGGGTACTCACCACATATGACTGCTGGAGGGGCAGAAAGACTGTCGGTATCATTTTTGCGGTATGGACAGACAACACCCATTATAATATTTTTTTTTTAATTACCCTGTTGTGTAGTGGCTTTCTGTCCTTCCGCAGACGGAGGAAGATTAGGGCAGATTCTCCCCTTTCCAACGATATCTCCCCCACTACAATCAATGCTTGGAGGGCTGAGATATGCCCCGCAAGCGCTGATGCAGTAAAAGTAAAACAAGGCCACTGGCTTGTTTTACTTTCATTTTAGCAGGAGCAGCTCGCGGCACTCAGAAGAGGCAGGGCGGCGCCAGCGGGGGTGGGGGGAATGAATTCATTTTTTTTTTAAACAAAAAAAGAGAAAACTCTTACCTTTCTCGCCTCCGCCACCACCATGGCGAACCTCTGCTGCAGCTGCAGCTGCAGCTGCAGTTGCAGGCACAGGCTGCCAGCCTGCCCTTTTAGTATTATGACATCAGTGCGCCCTGCGCGCTGATCGTCATTACAATAAAAGAAACAAAGATCCTGACTGCATAGGAAGCTGTTCCCGAGCGGCCAGAGTTTAAAAAATATTAAAGGACTCCCTCTAGTGCTCCATAGCAGAGCGGCCTTTAGGTGCCCTCCACCCCCAGTGTCAGTCAATGGGCGACATATGCACTGGGGAGGTAGTGCAGCCGTCGGCCATTAGCGGACAGCTGCACCCATAGGGTTCACATGGCACAACACACCTACTTGCACACCGGCACAGCAACACAACACCCCAAAGTCACAATAACAACACATCAGCGCAACTAAAACACTACAAAAACTCAATTCCTCACAAGACATCAACAAGACATCACAAGACAAAAAAGCACAGCACACCAAAACAACAACACAACACATCAGCAAGACAACACAAAAGAACCACACAAAAACTGACAGAAAAACACAATCTGCAGCACACCAGCACATCAGCACATCAGTATACCAAACAACACAACAATACAAATGCAATACTATAAAACCAATTAAACATATAACCCAGTAGATCAATGAAATACAACAAAACAAGCACAATAGAAGACAACATCAAAATAGCACATCAATCATAATACACCAACACAAAAACAAAATGCAACACATTAACTCAATACAACATACCAACACAATGCAACAAAACCTCAGCATAATATATCAACTGGGCAACACAAGAAAACACGACACACCAGAACAACTGATCAACACAACATCAGCACAAGAACAGAACACAGGAACAACATGGCATTAAACACACCAACAGTATCCCAGCAACATACAACACCTTAGCACAACAGCGTCATATTGTATTAGTGTGTTTTTGTGTTGTGTAATGTCAGTGTGTTGTGTTTCGTTTTACTGTGTCATTTTTGTTACTGTGTTTTCATTGTGTTGTTGTGATGCATCGTTATTTTCTTTCTAGATTTTGAGCACAGCGTTATGTAGGCAATGGTGCCGCTGCTCTTCAAGATGTTCAGAAGCTGGGCTCGCAAGAAGGTGGGCTAAAAAGAGAAAGAAAAAGAAAAAGACGAAAGGAATCAGAGAAAATGGATTGAGAAATAAGGCTGGTTTCTGACTCACTTCTTCCAGCAGGCGAGACACGTCAGCCTATGCTTTACTGGCAGAGCTGTGGCTCAACTCATTCTGAGTCCTCGCTGATCATAGGAAGGAAGTGCTAACATATGTCTAAGTGACGTGTACTTTGAAATAGCAGATAGGCCTTGTGCATTGGCACTTTTATGTTTTTTTCCCCAGAGGACAGAGCTGGAACTTCTCAACAGGAACGCCAAATGTTTAACGAGATTGTAATAGCATTTTCAGACGGGATACAATGCCTTTCATTAGGACAGGGACATGTCTCTCTGGACTTCTATACTATTACTGGGCAGTGAGAAAACCTATCAGCATAACTCCTGCGCCTTGAAAGGGCTGTGGTAGCACTACTCTGTAGAATTGTTGTGCTTTTTAATGAAACAGTAATAGAACTTCTCAGTGGGACTGGTTCACTTTTAACAGGACTGTAGCAGCTCTTTTCCGCAAGACTGCCATACTTCAGTGAGACATTAGTAGTTACAACTTTTCAGTTGGAGTACCAGAATGCAGATGGGACTGTAACAGCAAATTCAAGCAGAACTGCTATACCTTTAACTGCCCAATGCTAGCATTTCTCAGCTCGACTAATGTTTTGTTAGCAGAAAAGAACTACCACTTCTCAGGAGGGCTGTTATGTCTTTAGAAGCACAGTTACTGCACACCCAAGCATGGGTACTATACTTCAAACAACCCAATGTGTACACATTCCCACTATAGGCTTACTAAGACAGAGCTTGACTTCTCATTACAGCTGTGGAGCACAACTGTCTCTTCTCATCAGGGTGGGTATACTTTTAATAGAGAGGAGTGGACTTCTGTTAAAGGCTGTTATACTTGTAATGATTCAAGACCATAATTTTGTCACTGGGATGTTCAACTTTTATTATATTGTTATAAAAAACGAGGGTTACTTTTCAGCAGAAGTGAACTTAGGTAAGGATAATGACAACAGGAAACAATAATCCACATGGACAGTTCAATACACTGGATGTCAAATCTATAGAATCTTTGACTGGGTTTAATTGAAATCCTCATCACATCAGAAAACACTATTCTAAAGTCATACGTAGACAGGTAGTGTGGTTAATTAAATTGTGTATATTGGTCAAATGAATTTCTGACAAAAACACAGAATCAACAAATCAGCAAGTAGCTGTGTGTGCACAAAAATGGTCCCACACATTAATGAGTGTGGTAGGACACATACACGTAGGTACCATATTTACAGTGGGTCAGAAACATTTTTAAAGAAAACCAGTGAATGGTTTAGGAGCTCATAAGTCCGTTTGTTTAGTGCCAACAATGTTAAGACCCTCTAGCAGAATCCAGGGGTTGTCATGAAAGCTATGAATACATGCTAGCGTTGGCAATGCATTTCACTGAACATGGCAAGATGGCAAATGTAGCTGTAATTACACAGTAACTGGAACAGGAGTTGGATCTTTTTGTAAGCAATGTCCGTCTATTATCTGCAATATTATAATCACAACTGTAATCCATAAAAGGAATACAAATCTTGATATTACAATCCAAACATATGCCCTGGATGAATGTGGATACGATTTAAATTGTTTTATGAGGATTGCAAGCCTCTTGTGTTGTGGAGATGGGGTTACCCTCTTGGATTAAAGTAAACAGTATGCCACTGTGTTGAAGTTAGTGAAACTTGATCAGGCACTTGTAGACTGAAGGCTACCAAAGCCTCAATGATAAATTCCTTGTTTGTTTCTGCAGCACACAGAGAAGTTGTGAAGTGAGTGCAACTCCATCCACCATACACTACAGTCAATAGAACTTCTGACTTTGGGCATTGTCAGTTTACTGAGAGCATAGTTCTGCTGTGAAGTACATTTGAGACACTTTGGCAGCTATGTCTGCTGAAAATGATAGGACTTACCACTGTTGATCAAAAAGAAGCATTTGTTGTTGGACCTAGGCATCAATAGCAAAATCAAATTTCATGCTAGAGCTAACATGGGAAAATGCTGGCTGTATGTGGGACCAAATTACTAATAGAACTTTGTATGTACTATCTTGTTTGGATTTGACTTTCATCCACTCCTTGCAACAACTCTGAAGGCTACTTGCAGAGTATTGTTGGGCTTGTAACACATCAATAATTATTTTGTGGTCCCCTGTGATTCAGGCCCGTGTCCAGGAGGTCTATATCGATCCCAGGTCCTTATTGGACCATGCACTCTCTCCCTAGTGCCACGGGTAGATACGGGTCAGCAACGGCCATCTCAATGTAGGCTCAGGGATAGTCTCCTTCAACCCCAATCCACAATGGAAACGTTTTGGAATGTAATCACCGACTACCTTCGGAATAATGATACTGGGGCGACACCACAAGCCTCCTTATGGGAGGCACTGAAGCTGGTGGTCAGGGAGAAACAAATCGCTATCTCAGTGGCTGGTAATCACTGCTGGAAAGAAAAAAGGTTGAGTCTAGAAGAGAAGGTGCTAGAGACCATACATAAATGCACAGGCGCTCCAAGAGTGTGGAGGAAAAAACACACCAGCTCCTCATGCGCTTAAACCTAGATAGAGCAGAATATGCAATGGCACAACTGAAACACAAATGTTATTTGGGGAGGAATCACTGCGGCCATATGCTTGCACACTGACTTTGGGCCAAAACCCAGAAAGACACTATAAATATGATACGCACCAACAGAGGCTTGGAAGTCTACGGAGATGCTCCTATTGCAGCAGCATTACAAGATGTTTACAGTACACTTCACAAAGGCTCTAACACTACACCCATCAACCTTCCCCGATATTTTGGGGAGTCTCCGGTCTACCCCCTGCCGCTCACGGCCCTGAGTGTCTGAAGAAACCCATCCGAATTGTGGAGGTAATATGGCCCATTGCCCATCTGAAGCTGATGAAGTCCCCCGGGCATGATGTCTTTACACCGCAATACTATAAAGTTGTCTGTCAGGATCTGGCTCTATTGCTTACCCACTTTTAAAATTATTTTGCCAACATTGGGTCCATTATTGACTCAATGCTGGAAGCATCTACTTCAGTCATGCCAAAGCCCGGCAAAGACCCCGTCTTATGTGGGTCTTACAAGCCTATATCACTCCTGAATATTGATGCCAAGCTCTTCACTAGCATCCTGGCACACTGCCTCAACCCCTTTATGCCAGGCTTGGTTGATCCTGACCAAGCAGGCTTCATACCCAACCGCCACTGCGGGGACAATACCAAGCATATTTTCCATTTGATGGACAAGATCCGACACTCTTAAAAGGATGCCCTTCTTCTCTCCATCAACACCAAGAAGACGTTTGATAGGGTTCATTGGCCCTATCTCTTTGAGACCTTGAAACAATTCGGCCTCAGGGATAGATTCCGTAGTGTTTACAGTACCCCTAGGGCATCAGTGAGAGTCAAGTGCATGCTGTCCAAATGCTGTCCAAACCCTTTTCCATCCAGAGAGGTACACAGCTGGAGTGTCCTCTCTCCCCTCTTCTACTTGCCCTGTATATGGAGCCTTTAGCCCAAAGGATTAGAGACAACCCGGCTATCACAGGCAACCCCCTTGGCAGCAATCCTCACCTCATTAGCCTATATGCAAATGACGTGATTCTCGCCCTCACTGATCTGAAGTCATCCCTGCCTGCCTGCCCCTGTTCGGCTTGCGACGCGGCGTGCGGCAGTAGGATGCGCTGCGCCCCTACCCTTTCCTATCTTTGTCGAGGCCCCAAATTGGGCATGGGGCCTCGCTTCTGCATTGGCACGGCGCGCCTGCGTTAGTTCCTATCTCTCCCCACTTTCCCTTTTCTTCCCCACTTACCTTATATTTATTTTTCCTTCTTTTCTGTCGTCCTCGTTTTCTTCCTAACTTATGCCTTTCTTTCCTACCCATGATTCCCTTCTCCTTCCCAGCACGCCCTCCTTTTCCCTGCATGCCTTGGAACCTTATTTATTATGGGGCTTTTTCTATAGAATTCTATGATATGATCCCAATCCAATATGGCGACATTTACTTACCGTCGGTCACTTCCTGTTCTTTGGGTATATAAGGTGTGTGATTCCTCTTCTCTTTGCACTGCAACACTTCCTTTGGGTGGTGATCTTCGCTCCTGTTCTTCTGCATCAGATATTGATTTTCTGATTCTGTTCTAGCTTTTTCCTGGTCATTTTTGCCTTTTTGTTCTGATTTATTTTTACCTTTGTTTTTTTGTTTCAGGAGTTCCTTTTTGAGGTTTTTCCCCTTTTGTTTTTTTTTTCCCCTCGGGGACTCCTTCTGGAGGGCACGGACTGCCTTTGGCGTTCCCTCCGTCAGCAGCACCGTGGCTACCAGAAAGGGTTGCCCCTATTTGGGCCAAGGCAGAACCTACAAGAACAAGAACCTCGCCACACTTCCAGTGGGCCACAGATACAGACTACGAGTAGGTCGTGAGAGCCCTTGTGAGAGAGCTCCACTCTTTTGGGGAGGTATCAGGGTTCAAGGTAAATATGCAGAAGTCCCAAGTCCTGAACCTATCGCTGGCAAAACCTCAGGAGAACTACCTTTGCTCTTTGTTCCATTTTGATTGGGCTGAGGAGTATATACCCTACCTCGGTATTAAGCTGGCTCACTCAGTGGCAGGAGCAGCAACACTAAATTATGCGTCTCTCACTTCTCAGGTCCTGCCCAATCTAGCTAACTGGCATGGTTTCAACTGGCATTGCTTACAGCTGTCCTGGTTGGGTAGGATAGCGGCAATTAAAAAGACAGTTCTCCTCCTGGATCGTCTACATCTTTCAGGGCCTTTCACTGACTCTACCAAAACATAATAAACCAAAAAAAGGGGGGTAAAGGCAACTCAAAAGGTTCACTCAGCTTCCCATTGTAAATACCAATAATCATAAAAAGTGAACCACAATGTCTACATGTCAAGGGACCAAAGAATATTTTCTTGGAGACCATCATTCATGTATTCAACCCCTGCAGTTTATGTTATCTCTATCTGGTGTGATGTCATGGGTGTTATCATCATAGGGTCTTATTCACTTGAGTATCCCATTCTCCAAGTGAGCTCATCTGCCTACCAGAAGGAAAACCATCTAGGTGAAGACAGTAGTGGCATGTGGTTTAAAATGACTTCCTATCCTGAAAAAAGTATTTATTAACAAATGGATCACAAGGATTAGAGATAAGGTTAAAATCAAAGTGATGTTGTGAGGACAAATTATTGATCCTACACATCTGGTGATTTGGTCAAATCATAACATTCGATCTCTGCAGCTCAGGATCAACAAATGTATCTGGGATGGAAATAAACCACATTTCCACAGGCACCTACTCTACAGCTCAATACGTGAGGAAGGGCTCGCAGTACTCATGGTGACACGTTACTACCAAACCTCTCAATTACGTTTTATGGTGAAGTAGAGCCAACTGGCTTCCAAGAAGCACTGGTGCTTTATGAGCCCAGTGGTGGTGGGCTCCCACATTTGGAAAGAGCCTTGGCTCCCAGGTAAGCATCGGGCACTGGGACTCTACTCTTCACCAGAGACTGACTCTGTATTCAGGGTTTGGAATGCAGTAGCGACAAGGACCGGATTGATCTCTTTTTCTTCCCCTATGACCATAATTTTGGCTAGCCCTGACTTTACACCAGGAGTCACCCAGAAAGTTTTGGACCCTGGTAGGAAGGAGGCTGCAAGTGTATAGGCTGCCCCTTCGACACCCAGGGGATAATCCTGTTCGGCCAACCAAAGGTCGACTATGACCTAGAGGAAGCAGACTGCATACACTACTTGCAAGTGAGACACTGTCTGCTTCACCTACCATTAGACCACATGCAGAGCGTCCCCTCACGCCTTTTGAAAAATGGGTCTTCCTTAAAAACACGGACAGACCAGCTTAGCGCCACCAGCTAAGACAGAGGGACACAAGAGGTGGGAGCCAGAACTAGGCAGAGCCCTCTCTATTAAAGATTGGGAAGACATCCACTACCAGACCCGTAACACTGCTCATAATATGGCTAGTACAGAGACAGAACATAAAATAGTCTCCTAATGGTACCTCACACAGGCTTGTATCCACATGTGCAACCTGGAGCATACAGGGGACTCTTGGAGGGGATGTAGAGGACCAGGTACTTTGATACACCTGCTAAGCAACTGCCCGAAATTGATCCGCTACTGGTGGTGTATTCTGGATGACATAGACAAGGCCTTTAACACCACGATACTAAGGTTCTCAGCTACACTATCCTAGGGCTCCCCAACCCACTAGCTTAACCTCTGTATTGTTGGAGGGGGAGACAAATGGTGTTGTCACTGGCCCTGGGAGCTGCTCACCAAGTCATCCTTTCTGCATGGGCCTCAAAGAGGGTCCCTGGCTACATAGTGTGGCTCCATAAATGATGGTATATCTTGGGGATGGAGAAACTCTCCCTTGCAGTTACCCCCGAAATAAACTCACAACCCGACTTGTGGGCACCATTCATTGCTCTTCTGTCCTCAGAATTTAATAAGTTGACATGCACAACTTATCTCAAGGTGTTGCATTTGTTCCGCCTCAACCGGGACACCTGAAGGCCCACCCTTACTCTAAACATGCATTGTCGATGGCACCAAAACTACTACACCGCAGTCATAAGTCAGCACAACTTTCTCTTTAGAAGGAGACAGGGGGTGGGATGGCATTTCAGGGGCTGTTTGTATTGTTGTAATTTGAAATGTGCCTTAATGACACTCCAGGGTGGTAGGCAGACAGTGTTGAATTCAACTGATCAATGTTGACGCTGCTGGCCGCTGGGTTGTAGGCAATTAGCCATGTATTTGAACATTTTGCAACAAAATAAACAGAATTGACCCATAAAAAGTACACTGATGTCAGGAAATTGGTGGCTCCCTCAGTTCGGGGTGCAAAATATTCTTAGCCCTTTCAAGGAAAGGGGCGAGACAGGGGAGCCCCTTCTACAGATAAAAACTGGTCCTTCGCAGAAACCACTGAAACAAGCTATAACCCGCCAAAAGCATGTTAACAATTCACTCTTATAGGCGGTCACCTACAACTATTCATTCAAGTTTGGCACAGGTAAATAACAGAGGCTTGGGTTTTGAAGATAGTGGATAAAGGCTAGAAAGTGGAATTCACTACGGAGCCAGAGATTTGTTTTCTGTATATTTCCAATCTCAAAACAATCCCCAGAGAAAATGCACAATTTTGCAAGTAGTACAGGATTTGGGGCCAGATGTATCAAGGTTTTTTGCATCTGCAAACGGTGCGAATGGCCGTTTGCGAATGCAAATAGCCAGTTCAGAATGTATGAAAGACATTCTGAACGCAATTTTAAGGAATCGCAAAAATAGCGATTCTTTAAAATTGCGACCCTGTTTATTAGAGAGTCGCAAATTGCGACTCTCTAAATAAGAAATTGCAAATAAGGATTCCTTATTTGCAATTTCTTAGCACATGTATGAAGTCATTCCTAAATGCGATTTGGGCATTTAGGAATCGCTATTTACCACCAGGTGGAACCTGGTGGTAACCATGTGCAAAATTTAAAAATGCATTTAAAATGCATTTTTAAAATGTACATGTAAAGCACACATGCCCTTTTGGCATGTGTGCACCTTACATGTCCCCCCAAAATTTTTTGGGGTGCAGCAGAGGGGGCCTTAGGCCCCCAGCACCCTGGGGTTTTGCATTTCCAAAATTGCGATTTCTGGTTAAGAAATCACAATTTTGGAAATGCAAAAAATTAACAGATATGGGCCAACAGGCCCATAGGTGCGAATGGGGTCAGATTCTCTATTTGCGACTCTATTTGCGATTCGGTAATAGCATTTGCAATTTTTAAGAAATCGCTATTACCGAATCGCAAAAATCATACATACCTTTTTGCATTTCTGAAATAGCGATTTCTTAAAAATCACTATTTGAGAATCGCAAATCAGTTGTATGATACATCCGTCCCTTGGTGTCAAACGCGGGGAAATGCCTATGTCCGAAACTCAAATAGGAAAAGGATGTTATTCTTTAATGTTCCTAGTAAAGAAGATTTTTTACCTCTTTTTAGACTTAAAGAAGGTGAATCAGTTCTTGCCACTCAAACCCTTCATAACGGTAATACTTCAATCCATTTTTTGATGTCAATAGACTTACTAGATGTGCATCTAAATGTAATCAAATATTTCTGCAATTTTATGTGGGGAACAAGCATTATCAGTTCAGGATGCTACCTTTCTAATATTATTGTCCTCATATGTTTACTAAAGGGCTAGCGCCAGTGGTGGTAATTATGCATGATTTAGATATTCAGATTGTCCCATATCTGGATGAGTTGCTCATTTGTGTTTTTTCCTAAGGCTCAGGAGGATACTAAAAAAGTGTGCAGTCATCTCCAGAAGTACGGGTTCCTAATAAAGCACACCAAGTCACAGCTAGAACCAACATAGAACTTGCAGTACAAAGGGACTGTGTTTCCAATGGATCAAGGAAAAGCATATTCTTCCTCAAAATAGGAGGGATCAGTTTATTGACAGTCTATCAAATTTATTACGTCAGCAGCAGTCAGGGAAAGCCTCAAAGTACAGGGGTATACTGAGGCTTGTCTGTCAGTAGTCGTTTGGGTTTGCCTATACCTGCATCTCGTAACACAGCAACAAGTGAACTTCTGAAAACCTTGTTCTTAGAGTTACAAAACATAGATTGCAATATCACATAACATAAGGGAATATCTGAACTGGTGGTTGATATTGGTGACTGTGGAACAAGGAATTGCTTTGACTCCAGTAAATCTTGACAACACGCACCAGCAACATAGTTCGGGGGCAGCCCAGGAGGAGTTGTCAACACAGCGGGAATGGAGAAAGCTTGAAACAAACCATCAAATGCAGCTGGAATTCTCACTGTTTGTAAACAGTCAAGCTGTGAGAATTCAAATGGACAATCAGATGACTCGTGCATATGTGAGTTGCTGAGGGAGGGGATTGCAGATTCACAGTCTAGCATTGCTGGCCGAGGATATGGGCACATGGGCAGAAAACAGTTTTCCCTCTTTGAGACAATTCATCTCCTGAGAATGAACAATGGGCATGTGGATTGTCTGAGCAGGATTTGTTTCCACAAAGATCATTAATCTTGTGCCCAGATCTTTTCAAGAGGATGGTGAAGATCTATGGCCTCCCCTGCTGGATCTATTTGCTGCAGAAAAGAATGCATTACTTTCCCAGTTTTGTTCACTGAATCCATTTCTCAAGGCTTTGGGAAGGCTATGATGTCTTTCAAGTGGCCCAGGGGATTTGACTCCAAATAGTGGGATCTGGAGTAGTGAAGATTACGCATTTGCATGCAGCTTCTGCTTCCTTGGACTGTGTTGTCTCTACCATGTTAGAGACTTTGTCAACTCTTTCAACTATTCGTTCCTGTTACAGCCTCCAGTTTTATCTCTGTGCAGACAGATAGGTTTAATGTGCACCTTTCATAGGCCTGTGGACAGTTGTTATCATCTACTCTTCTCCAAGATTTACCACAGTTTTGAAAGTTCCAGCTTGCAGCAGTGGTCTACTGCTTCTGTAGGCAGATATTCCTAATTTAGTTGTGGACAGCTTTGGCCATGGTTTCAATTGTGTGATGTGGCCCATTTGACTTATTTATTTTTCTTCAGTGCCTGTGAGGATGTTAGGCATACATAAACAATCCTCCATAACTGAGACCCTTTTGAAGTGGAACTCTGTATACCACAGTCACCACATGCTGCAGCGGTGTGTGCATGGAAAATGTCCTATCTGTCCAGAAGTGAAGCACACATTCCCCAGTCTTCAGTAGACGTTTTGTCATCTTTCTACCAATTATCTTGATTATGTAGTTTTTGTGTTGGTTCGTAATTGTTTGATTGTCCTGTGGGCGAGGTAGATTCAATTTTTAGGTCTCGGATGGACAGCGCTTACGCTGTCTCTTCGAGACATGTTGCATATACTTTGTGGGCTTCAGCCCGCCCATAGGATTATCATTTTCTGGCTCCATCGTCGCTCGCATATTCTTTCTTTCCATTTGTCCGTGACATGCATTTGTCATGGCTCTTACTGTGTTAAGCCATCCCTGAGGGCAGTTACCAAGTACTATATTAATTCACTGGTCACCATTTTAGCATCTATTTTAGGAAATACTTTTTTCTTTGTTGAAAAGCATTTCACACAATCAGTTCTGTTTTCACTCCTTTTGAGCTCCGCTCTGTTTCTGTAATCAGGCCTATAGATCTTATTCTTATCTCGTAACATTTGCTGTGCAGTCAAAGACTGAGATCAAATGTCAGGCGTTGTTTTCCGAGGGAGCCTGTTTAGTTAATGTCCCAGTGTTGCTTGTTTTGTTTGAGATAATCTGGTTCTAGGCAGCTGTTCCTAAAGAACCCTAAACAATCATTTAACCAACATGCAATGCTTAACATAAACATTAAACATCTATTGGTCTATTTTTCATGCCTTTTTTAGAAAGAAATATTTTAATTCTATGTTCTAAAAGTATAATCTCGTGTTTTACAGGCATTTCAAAGTGGCTGTTTATCAATCTTGCTCACAGGGTTTGCTGCTGTCACTTTCTGCCTAATAACATTGCATTCTGAGACAAGTATAACACATTCCTGTCCCCAGACATCCTTGTTTCTTTTTCTCAGCAGCTTCCCAGACCCTAGTCTCTGGCCCTCACTGTCGCTTGTTTCTGAATGCGTTCACAATATATGGCTAGTGGCTCTGGGCTAATCACGGCCATTTATATTCCTACCATAACCCCAGCAGCAATCTGCACGCTTGCTAGCAGAGAAGCTTCAATGCGTCAACTTGGGGAAAACTGAAACTGTATATAGTTTTTACGTAGGGCCCATTTTACATAAAAGACTGATTTGACCCTTCCCGCTTAAGCACTGTTAAAACTACCAACAGCACACAGTTCAGCTGTGAGTATTTTTAGAAGTGCTGAATTTGAAGTAATTTTTGCAAAATACACACCAGGAGAGGGGTAGGTTGGTGCTTTTCGGAGACAACTTGAAATATGGACAGGAGGCCTTAGAATGTAAACCGTTGAATCTAGCTGTTGTTTTGAGGTTGGTAATGATTATTGATGGTTTGCATTTATGACATGCATTCAGTAATGCTTACAATGTAGGTATTCTTAATAACAACAACAAACAAATGTGATATTGGCCTAGAAAAGGCTAGTAATCAGCAGCCTGTCTCTGGCAGGTGGTGACATACTGTGAGCTTATTTATTTCTTTAATTGAAATTGGACTCATCCTTATTGCATTTTAAAAAACACACCTAGGACACAAATCAATAGTTGTAACTTGTAATAAATAACTTTTTTTGTCTAGCCATAATAAAGAACACAAGAGGTTGGTTACCCTTCTTGAAATAGATAAATCATAAATGTTTCAGCAGCTAATTATCAATCTTCAGACCCTGGACTGGCTCTGTATGTCAGGTTTGTCCAACTTAGGTTCAGGAGAGCCTTAAACCAAGTCCACGAGCACAACATATAGGTAAATTGCTTTCAAAAGAAATGGACACACCAACACTTCTAATGTGTCTGTTTCTTTGTCTTTTTAATACTGGCGACTTCTTTTCCCAGCCCTGTTTTTGCTCATACACAGTCACAAATATATGGGGGCAAAGCATTATAGACACAGCAAAGAGATGATAGCATCAACATTCATCAGTACGGTCCTGATACCCAGCTGTATATAGGGATACCTTTTCCCTCAAATATTGATGTCCTAAAAACAAATTAACTAGATAAGCTATTTTTCCCTAAAAAGTAATGCAATAAAAACTCGTCTTCTATAGGCTACTTGCTCTCCTCATCCAGTACAAGAATAGCTCCAACTGTATGCCTTCACCTTAGTGTCTCCTGCTGTTTGATCCCTGTTGCAAAGATGTTTGGATATGGCACTGATCAAAACATTGATTCTGGCAATCTCTAAACTTACAAGAAGCAATGGCAAAGCCAGTAGGTTGCACCTTTAAGAGCCACTGACTTTGGCAATGTTTTCAAGCTAAGCTGTACAGCAGCGTGGATGCTCTGCAGTGTGGCTAAAGCTAATTTTTGAAAAGTGCTGTGACACAGCCACGGCTAATGTGCTTTTATTTTTTTTTAGGTACATTAGCACTGGATAAACCATAGTCCGTTTTTACTTATACTTTAGCCATGCTGCTATACAGCATGGCTATAAATCACTGCACATTTAACATGAACAAAAGGCAATGGCAGAGCCAATAATCTCAAAGGCGAGACCTATTGGCTTTGCTAATGCTTGTTGTTATCCTGGCATGAACGAGTTCTTATGTTAGACCCAATATTAGTATGGCTTCTAAGCTCATGCCTGGTTTGTACTCCTCTATTTGCACTCTTATATTACGTATGCTTCCGTTTTGTTGTTGTTTTCCTCATCCTTAGACATTCTGGCCAGTTCGTTTAGCCATGAGTGAAAGTTATCTAGTGATCCCACTCTACTTCTGTTTGACTTGTCTCAATTTGAAACTTTTGTAGTCTTGAGTTGATCAGGAGATTAAAGAAAGCCTCTAGTACTGCAATTGCCTGATTTGTGGTCATCTTCATAAACCAAGAAAAACATTTATTATCAGGGAAAAGGAGAAAGAAAAAGGTTTATTGGGGGGTAGAGGATATTGTCTCCCTATTCAATGTCTAGATCATGCAGGTATCCCATAATCCTCTTCTGGTGCACCGTAGACCCACGGAAGGAAACCCTACTTACGTTTTTTGTAGAGCCTATGGGAGAGAACTCTACTAAGGTTTTTTTGTAGTCACTCACCTACTCTATTGTGGTGTGCTTCATCATTGGGTCTCAGTGTGGTCCCTATAAACTAGGATAGGCTTAAATATGTTCCAGGGAGTACTCATGATAGTTATTCAACAGGGGTCAATAAAATAAAAATACCTAATGTACACCCCAGATTTCTTTAATATTGCGATCCTTTGGTATGGTTAGAACTATTACATGGGAGTGTTCAGGGTTTTTTTCATCCCTACACTCTGCTAGTGGCCTTCATGTTTCAGCCTCCTAGGAATGGCCACTAAGCATCTGATGCTTTCGTCAGGACTCAGTTGCTGCCCTGTGTCTTTGGTAAATTGTTACCAAACATTTGAGCTGTTCTGTCTCTGTTTGTTTGGGCAAACAAAATAACATAGAACAAAAAGCTAGGCTTACTTGCCCGTTATTGAGCACATCTACTTAGTGCCTAAAATAGATAAAGCACATTGACTCATGAGTCCACTTCTTGTGCCGACACACAACATATATCTCATAAATATATCACAGCAAACCCAGACTTTCATGGCACTGCACACTAGCATGGATATAATGCATGGATATGACCCCACTGGGTCAACGTGCATTTTTACAAAGACTGACGTGTAGATGCTTAAAAACATAAAGGCCCTCATTACAACATTGGCGGTAAATCCCGCTTACCGCCGTGCAGAAGACCGCCAACACAACGCCGCGGCCGCGGAATTCCACTACAGCTATTACAACCCACAGCTCGGAATCTGCCAAAATCTAGACACCCACAAGGTCAGTGATAAACTGGCGATAACAAAACCTCCACCGTCACGCCAACAGGAATATGCCCACATTATCACGACCCACGAATCCACGCGGCGGTCTTTCAACCGCGGTATTCCATTGGCGGTACACACCGCTGCGCTCAAAATACACACACATTTTCAAAACACAACCACATTGGACAATTCGAAATACACACACCTGATACACATTCACACAAACGACCTACGGGTGAAGGTGCGTTCTGTGGTCTCAAGACACCACATTGCGGTTCAGAGGACTTGCGGCGGACCCTCACCTCCTCCCCCACAACTAACAACATGGGAGGAGCAGGTCTTGGCTAAACTGCATCCTGAGGGCCTCGCAGGAGTAGCTGGAGGAATGGACTCTGGTAAGTCAAATCGTTAACTACCATATACCCCACCCTACCTGCATGCTATCACATACCCCACCCTCACCCTCACCCCCATCACTCCAACTACTCACATATGACCCACTATCACAAACCACACATCCCAACACCAAGCCTGCATGCAGCAACAGAGCATGGACACCCATCACCAATGCATGTCCACTACAGATACCCACACAGACCCCAAAGCAATTATCACACAAGGTCGTACACAAGAATGTAAGAACTGGGGTACAGAGTCACCCACCCATTGCACACCATGGCACACACAGATGCAATAATCATGCCTTTACACCCCTGCAGGACCCCTACTCAATGTCACCGGACAGGAAGTTCCAGACATGTCCACTCCCCCACAGTGATAACAGATGCTCTATCCAACTGGATCTAGATGACCAGCCCGGCCCATCTGGGACCTCGGGACAGTCGGTTCCCCTGACACAGTCACAGGCCACCACAGAGCCTCCCCCCTCAGGAAACACCACCACAGCACCCACCCAGCGGGCCCATACCTCTGTCCCCAGGACAAGTAAAGCAACAGTGTGTCCATCACTACAGTGACCCCAGGCAAACCCACCACCCCAAGAACAGCAGGGACCTGGGGGCAGTGGCAGTGGGCACACAGTTCAGGGGACAGAGGCCCAGGAAAACCTGGAAACTGGGAGGTCTGCTGTGCGACAGGGGGAGGACAGGCCCAGGGAACCCACTCTCCACTAGGCCCTCTCCAACATCATGGGAGCGTACCATCATTCCCAGGAGACGATGGAAATGGTACTGGTCAAGTTTCAGGAGACCCAGCGGCTGCAGGAGGAACAGTATTTGGGGTTCAGGGAAGAACTCAAGTCCATCAACACCACCCTGGGCGCCATTGTAGGGGTGCTGAAGGACCCTGTGAACACCAGGAGGGACACTGTGGCACAACAAGGAGCCCCTGACACTAGCCTGGACGATGAACTGCCCACCACCTCCGCCGGCGCTAGTGGACAGGAAGCACCACCACAGGGCCACAACACCAGCACCCCACCCCCTGTAGATGGAGAACCACCCCGCAAGCGGTCCCTGAGATCCAGGACAAAGACAGAGAACAATGCCAAGACCCCCGCCAAGAAATGAGACCACCCTGAATGTCATCCTTCTGTCCCACTTTGTCACCCTGTCCATCCTTAAACTGCCCTAGCTCCACTTCCTATGCCCCTTTGGACAATTAACTTGTGAGACAAATTGACTGGACTCTGCCATGGACATCCCTCCACCATAACCCCTGCCCATTTTACACCCCTCTCCACTATTTTGCACTTAAATAAACACCCTTGAATCACAAGACAATCTGGAGTCAGTCTGTGCTTTCACAATTGTGTATTTGCAATAACTGAGGAAAAACCCAATGTCCATTCTATTGTCTACATACCTATGTCACACAGCTCTAGTCCATGAGGTAACATAGCAGAGGTCACACAGTGGGACCCACATCTGTGAAACTGAAAGGCAAAGTGACAAATCAGGGTCCATACACTGGGTGAAAGTGACAGACAGATGATAGGTCTAACAATTTTATCAGATGTAGGAGGCAGTGATGTCTTCTTACCTGTGTCTCACTGGAAGTATTGCTGGATCACTGTGTTTCTGTTGTCTATGTCCTCTTCTTCTGCCTCCTCTTCTTCACTGTCCACAGGCTCCACAGCTGCCACAAGACCTCCTTCTGGACCATCCTCCTGCAGAAAAGGCACCTGTCGTCACAAAGCCAAGTTGTGCAGCATACAGCAGGCCACGATGATCTGACACACCTTCTTTGGTGAGTAGTATAGGGAATCACCTGTCATATGGAGGCACCTGAACCTGGCCTTCAGGAGGCCGAAGGTTCTTTCAATAATCCTCCTAGTTCACCCATGTGTCTCATTGTAGCATTCCTCTGCCCTTGTCCTGGGATTTCTCACTGGGTCATTAGCCGTGACAGGTTGGGGTACCCAGAGTCACCTGCAAATGTCGAGGGACAACTGTTAGACACACACTAACCCTTAGGGACAACCCCAGACCTAGACAACTATTCACATGGTATAGGGTCCTTGTCCTCACCTAATAGCCACACACGGTGCCTCTGGAGTTGCTCCATCACATAAGGGATGCTGCTATTCCGCAGAATGTAAGCATCATGCACTGAGCCAGGAAACTTGGCGTTCACATGGGAGATGTACTGGTCATCCAAACACACCATCTGCACACTCATAGAATGGTAGCTCTTCCGGTTTCTGTACACCTGTTCACTCCTGCGGGGGGTACCAAGGCTACATGTGTACCATCAATGGCACCTATGATGTTGGGGATATGTCCCAGGGCATAGAAGTCACCTTTCACTATAGGCAAATCCTCCACCTGAGGGAACACGATAAAGCTGCGCAAGTGTTTCAGCAGGGCAGACAACACTCTGGACAACACATTGGAGAACATAGGCTGGGACATCCCTCATGCAATGGCCACTGTTGTCTGAAAAGACCCACTTGCCAGGAAATGGAGTACTGACAGGACCTGCACTAGAGGGGGGATTCCTGTTGGATGGCAGATAGCTGACATCAGGTCTGGCTCCAACTGGGCACACAGTTCCTGGATTGTGGCACGATCTAGTCTGTAGGTGACTATTACATATCGCTCTTCCATTGTCGACAGGTCCACCAGCGGTCTGTACACTGGAGTATGCCGCCATCTCCTCACCTGCCCCAGCAGACGTGCCCTATGGATGAGAACAGCGAGCACAGAGTCAGCCAACACTGAGGTAGGAAAAAAACAATTGTACTGCACACAATTGTCAATACGCTATGTGCCTGTCTCTGTATATATGCAAGGCCTATATACATCATGTGGCCACCTGAAATGGAGGCTGCCTGACCTGTAATGTGGGACAAGGGGATATGAGGTAACTGCGCTGGCGTTCTACACCTTCGCGGTAGGCGATCGAAGACCGCTGCGCAATCCTGCATTGGTTAACATTGGGCCTATGGGTCCCAAGAGCCAATGACGATGTACGCAGGTGGTGATGGTACGCACCGCCGTGGACGTGACCGCCATTTTCTCTCTGTTCACTCACTTGATACCTGATCTTCGACAGGAGAGGACCTACACTGCAAGTGCTGCTGTGACCTCACTCTGGAAGCAACGATGGCTCATGTGTCTGGGGAAAGGGCCCCTGCCTTCACATCGGAGGAGTTGGATAAACTAGTGGATGGGGTCCTCCCCCAGTACACGCTATTCTACGGTCCAGCAGACAAACAGGTGAGTACACTGTGAGCATTCTGTATGGGCAATGCCTGTTTGGAGTGGTGTGGATGGAAGATACGGGGGGAGATGAGGCCTGCATGATCGGACGGTGAGTGTATGTGCGTCAGGGCAAGGGTGGGAACGTGGGACAATGACTGTGACGGTCCGGACGGTAAAAGTGTTACATTTTCCCCTGTACTATTCCTCTAGGTCAGCGCCCACCAGAAGAAGGATATTTGGCATGCCATCGCCAAGGACGTCCGGACCCTGGGGGTCCACCACAGAAGGAGCACCCACTGCCATAAAAGATGGGAGGACCTTCGCGCTGGAGCAAGAAGACGGCAGAGGCCCAGCTGGGGATGGCGTCCCAACGAGGGAGTGGTGCCCGTCGCACCATGACCCCCCTGATGTTCTGGATCCTGGCGGTGGCGTATCCGGAGTTGGATTGGCACTTGAGGGCATCACAGCAGCACAAGGGGGTGAGTACACTCACATTCAGCTGACTCTGCGCACATTGGAGGTGTCTGGATGGGGAGGTGGGCAGTGGGTTCCCCTAGGCTAGGACGAGCTTTGTACGCAAGGACCCTTTGTGAGGCAGGCTAAGTGGCACCCCATCCCCACCAGTGGTAAGAGCCATCTACACCTAGTCAGGCTCCTGTGACTTCCATGTGTGCAGCAATCGGGCATAGGCCATGTACCCCATGTCCTTGTGATTAATTAGGGAACTCCAAATGCATGGCGTAGTGTCTGTAGTGTCCACCGACGGTAGCTGTATTGTATGCACTGAACATGTCTTTCTTCTATCTTCCCCCCCTTTTTGTGGTCTCCCTGTTCTTGTGTGCATTAGCATCCTCAGGCGGAGGTCCTGTGCCAGCGGAGCAGGAGGGAGCTGCATCCCACATGGCCCTGGAGGGCCAGACAACGGAGTCTGAATTCACCAGTGGGACGGTGGGCGAGGGGAGCTCCACGGCAGGGACAGGAGCTGAGACAAGCGAAACCGACTCTTCCTCTGATGAAGCTCCCTTGCGGTGGCGGGACCCTCTGTGCCCCCCGCATCTACAGGTACAGCCGCCACCCCCCCACCAGCACTGCCCTCCCAGCAGCCCCTCAGCGTGTGTGCCAACCTCTCTACAAATACATTACCGTCACTAATGGATATCGGGACATCAACATCTACAATTCACGTTAGATGGCTATCTTTGGTATCGCCATCGTCTTCAAAGACTCCATCAGCGTCACCACCTCCACCGAAGACACCCCTCTCGCCGCTGAACATCTGCATTTTCAGATTCGCACCGACCCCAGGACCACCCTCAGAGGATCCCTCGTCTACCGTCCCCGCGGACCGCGCGCCCCTTTCAGCGATTCCATCGCCGACTTCATCTCCCCGCACGCCCTCGCCTCGCCGGACTACATCCTCCTAGGCGACCTCAACTTCCATCTGGAACAAAACAACGACCCCAACACCACCGCCCTGCTCGACAACCTCGCCAACCTCGGCCTCAAGCAACTGGTGCACACCGCCACCCACATCGCCGGACACACGCTTGACCCTATCTTCTACGCCAGCAAACACGTCTTCTTCAGCCACACCTCCGCTCTACACTGGACCGACTACAGCTGTGTCCATTTCACATTCCGACGCGAGACCCGCCACCTCCGCACTCAACCCATCCCTCGTCGTCAGTGGAACAAAATCCCCGAAGAGCAACTCTTCTCCGCACTCGCCGTCAACCAACCTACCCTCACCACCGCCCCCAACGACGCAGCCCTCAGCCTCTCGAACTGGATCTCCAACTGCGCAGACAACCTTGCTCCCCTCAGACGCACGCATCAACAGGCCATCACCAAAAAACCTCTCTGGTTCTCTGACACCCTCAAAGAATCGAAAAAAACATGTCACGCCCTCGAGAAGGCCTGGCGCAAGGACCACACCGCCGACAACATGACCGCCCTAAAAAACGCAACCCCCGAACACCACCACCTGATCCGCGCTGCCAAAAAGAACTTTTTCACCGACAGACTGGACAAAAACAGCCACAACAGCAGAGAACTTTTCAGCATCTTCAAAGAGTTCTCCAACCCCAACACCAACGCCGTCACGCCCTCACAAGACTTGTGCAACTCCCTCGCCACCTTCTTCCATCACAAGATCAGCGACCTCCACGACAGCTTCGGACACCAGACCCAACCAAGCATCACCGAACCCACACCCCGACCATCACCCTCAACGACTGGACCCACATCAACACTGAAGAAACCAAAACCACCATGAACTCTATCCACTCCGGCGCCCCATCGGACCCCTGCCCTCACTTCATCTTCAATAAAGCCGACGACATCATCGCCCCGCACCTCCAGGCCGTCATCAACTCTTCATTTTCTTCTGCTACCTTCCCCGAAAGCTGGAAAAACGCCAAAGTCAACGCCCTACTAAAGAAACCTACGGCTGACCCGAGCGACCTGAAAAACTTCCGCCCCATCTCGCTCCTTCCCTTCCCTGCCAAGGTAATAGAGAAGACCGTCAACAAACAGCTTACCACCTTCCTGGAAGACAACAACCTGCTCGACCCTTCACAAACCGGATTCCGAACCAACCACACCACTGAAACCGCCCTCATCTCAGTCACAGATGACAGAACCCTGATGGACAATAGTGAAACAGTCGCCCTCATCCTCCTCGACTTCTCGGCTGCCTTCGACACCGTCTGTCACCGCATCCTAATAACCCGCCTCCGCTCCACCGGGATCCAAGGCCAGGCCCTGGACTGGATTGCCTCCTTCCTCTCAAACCGATCTCAAAGAGTTTACCTCCCACCGTTTCGCTCAGACCCCACCGAGATCAACTGCGGCATACCTCAAGGCTCATCGCTCAGCCCAACACTCTTCAATGTCTACATGAGCCCCTTCGCCGACATCGTACGCAAGCACGACATCATCATCACCTCCTACGCCGACGACACCCAACTTATACTCTCCCTCACCAAGGACCCCGCCAGCGCCAAGACCAACCTACAAGAGGGCATGAAGGACGTCGCACATTGGATGAGGCTCAGCCGCCTAAAGCTGAACTCTGACAAAACGGAAGTCCTCATCCTCGGCAACACCCCGTCCGCTTGGGATGACTCCTGGTGGCCCTCGGCACTGCACCGACCTCCTCAGACCACGCCCGCAACCTCGGCTTCATCTTGGACCCTCTTCTCACCATGACCAAGCAAGTCAACACCGTGTCCTCCGCCTGCTTCCTCACCCTCCGCATGCTCCGCAAGATCTTCCGCTGGATCCCCGCCCACACTAGAAAAACCGTGACCCACGCCCTCGTCACGAGCCGCCTGGACTACGGCAACACCCTCTATGCTGGGACCACCGCTAAACTCCAAAAACGCCTGCAACGTATTCAAAATGCCTCGCCCGCCTCATCCTCTACGTACCCCGCAACAGCCACATCTCCGCACACCTGAGACACCTGCATTGGCTCCCAGTCAGCAAAAGGATCACCTTCCGACTTCTCACCCACGCACACAAAGCCCTCCACAACAAGGGACCGGAATACCTCAACCGTCGCCTCAGCTTCTACGCCCCCACCCGTCTCCTCCGTTCCTCTGGCCTCGCGCTCGCTGCCGTCCCTCGCATCCGCCGCTCCATGGCGGGTGGGAGGTCCTTCTCCTTCCTGGCAGCCAAGACCTGGAACACCCTCCCCACCAGCCTCAGGACCACCCAGGACCACTCCGCATTCCGGAGACTCCTCAAAACCTGGTTTTTCGAGCAGCAGTAACCCCCCCTCCCCCTAGCGCCTTGAGACCCGCACGGGTGAGTAGCGCGCTTTATAAATGTTAATGATTTGATTTGATATCTTTACACATAAGATTCTTATGAAGGAAATCTCTGTTTCACAATGGCCGCTTTATTTGAAAGGCTATGTTCTAACACACTCCAAGATGGGCATTCGGAGTATGAATTGTGTCACATGGTTTGGCTTCTAAGAATACAGTACTAATATTAATTGACATTATTCTAAGGAGATTTTTAATAAAAATAGGACACTCTTACTGACACAATCCATTTCGGCACACTTATAAGTACTGTTGACCGTTTCAAGATGGCGCTCATAATAAATAGGCCGTCCTTCACATGCTCTCCGATGCATAATTCATTGCGCTTTCAATTTTTAACACAAGAATCTTACTTTACCACAAATAGAAGCCATGTAGATTGCCTACTACACTATGTAAAGGATCTTCTTTATTGTTGAAAGGTATTTCGGCACATTTATTCTATGCCGATTCACTGTTCAAAGATGGCGTTTGTATTAGGTACGCTGTATCGAACCTTTGTCGACTACATAAAACATTGTGTCCTTCCTCTATCTTAATTTCTTATATAAGGATGCGCTTTATGAACACTCGGTTGCTTGATGCCGCATCCAAAGATTATGGTTTCGTCGGGTTCCCTCCTGGCAAGATACTGAGGTAACTGGATATTAAGGGATGTAATTGTAGTTCCAGGGTATGTGTTAATATTTTTCGAACTTAGGGCCAGATGTATGAAACATTTTTGCACTCGCAAACGGTGCGAATCACAAAATTCGGCCGTTTGCGAGTGCAAAAACATGGTCTGCGATGCATGGAAGGCATTCGCAGACCAAAAATAAGAAATCGCAAAATTTGCGATTTTTTGCGGTGCGACCTGGTTTTGCGAGTCACATTTTGCAATTCATTATTTCCAGTAGGAAATTGCGAGGTGCAAAATGCGAATCGCAAAATCCAAATCGCAAATAGATGCATCAAATAATCGCAATTAGCGATTTTTCGCAGAATGGCATTTTGCACATGCAAAATACCACTAAGTGAAAGCAGGTGGTAATCAGGTGCAACCTATATAAATAGGCCCAGAATGCCTTAGACTCTTTTCCACAATGGCTGCACTCTACGTCATGGCGAGGAGGATGAGGATCCTGGCAGGTTTGAGGAGAGGGAGGAGGAGACAGGAGCGCATTTTCAGAGTGAGCATTACACTTTTTGACCTGACAGAGGAGGAAATATTTGAGAGGTATAGGTTAAGCTCAGCTATGATACTTGATTTGATAGCTGAGCTACAACCCCTACTGCAGCGCAGAACACTAAGGACACATAGGTGGTCATTACAACATTGGCGGTAAAAGGCGCTTACCGCCGTGCAGAAGACCGCCAATACACCGCCACGGCCGCGGTAGACAGCCACAGCTATTATGACACACATCTCGGAATCCACACAACACCGCCACACCAAAGGTCAGTGATAAACTGGCGGAAACAAATCCTCCACCTCCACGCCAACAGAAACACGCCCATGCTATTACGACCCACGAATCGACGCGGCGGTCATTCAACCGCGGTATTCCATTGGCGGTACACACCGCCGCGCTCAAAATACACACACACATACAAAACCCCGCCACATTGGACAATTACAAATACACACACCTGATACACATATACACACCTCTCCCACACACCCAACACAATATAAAACACACTCACATCACCCACAAACCCCTACGACCAGAAATTCTGAAAGAAGGCTAGAGAGACAGCACAGCAATGGACAACCCCATCACACAGAGACACACAACACCATCACCCAAACAACATCCATGCACTAAACACCACACACCACTACACTCACCACACTCATCACCACATACACCACCCCACACCTCACCCACACCACCCCATGGCATGCCAAAGACACCCCCGCTTCTCCGAGGAGGAGCTCCGGGTCATGGTGGAGGAAATCGTCCGGGTAGAGCCACAGCTATTTGGCTCACAGGTACAGCACACATCAATAGCCAGGAAGATGGAGTTATGGCACAGAATAGTGGACAGGGTGAACGCCGTGGGACAGCACCCAAGAAATAGGGAGGACATCAGGAAGAGGTGGAACGACCTACGGGGGAAGGTGCGTTCAATGGTCTCCAGGCACAACTTCGCGGTTCAGCGAACTGGCGGCGGACCCCCACCTCCTCCCCCACAACTAACAACATGGGAGGAGCAGGTCTGGACCATCTTGCATCCTGAGGGCCTCGGAGGAGTCGGTGGAGGATGGGACACTGGTAAGTCAAATCTTAACTATCATATCCCCCCCCACCTGCATGCTATCACACACCTCCACCCTCACCCCTCCCCTATCACTCCAAATCCTCACTAATGTACCCATAACACAAACCACCCATCCCAACACCAAGCCCTGCATGACACAACTAAGCATGGTCACCCCTCACCAAAGTATGCTCACTGCACATCCCCATAACAACCCCCCAACCATCATCACACAAGCCCCCACACAGGAATGCTTGCACTGGGGTACACAAACTCCCACCCATTGCACACCATGACAAACACACATGCTATAATCATGCTCTTAGGCCCCTGCAGGAACCCGAAGGACCGTCACCACACCAGAGGGTCCAGACAACACCACTCCACCCCCAGAAGAGGCCCACAGTGACGAGAGCAGCTCTGCCCTACTGGATCTTGATGACCAGCCCGGACCATCGTGGGCCTCAGGACAGTCAGTTCCCCTTGCAAAGGCACAGCCCAACACCGACCTTCCACCCTCTGGTAACATCAGCACAGCACCCACCCAGCGGGCCCAAACCTCCCTACCCAGGACAGGTCAATCAGCGGTGTGTCCACCACTACAGGGCCCCCAGGGTAGCCCACCACCCCAACAACAACAGGGACCTGGGGGCAGTGGTAGTGGCCACACGGTCCAGGGGACGGAGGCCCAGGAACATAGGGGAACTGGGAGGGCTGCTGTGCGACAGAGGGAGGACAGGCCAAGGGAACCAACTCTCCACGAGGCCCTCTCCTCCATCATGGGAGCATACCACCACTCCCAGGAGACGATGGTGACGGTCCTGGACAAGTTGCAGGAGACCCTGCGCCTGCAGGAGGAGCAGTATTTGGGGTTCAGGGAGGAGCTCAGGACCATCGGCTCCGCCCTGGGCGCCATCGTAGGGGTGCTGAAGGACATACAGCAGACCTTGAGGGACACCGTGGCACTCCAAGGGGCCCCTGACACTAGCCACGACGATGAACTGTCCACCACCTCCGCCGGCACTAGTGGACAGGACGCCCCGCCACAGGACCACCACACCAGCACCCCACCCCCTGCAGACGGACAACCACCACGCAAGCGGTCCCTGAGATCCAGGAACAGGACAGAGCAAGATGGCAAGACCCCGCCAGGAAATGAGACCACCCTGTCCTCCCACTGTCCCACTTTGTTACCCTGTCCATATTCGAACTGCCCCAGCTCCACTTCCTATGCCCAGATGGGCAGTGCACCTGTGAGACTAATAGACTGGACTCTGCCATGGACATTCCTCAACCATCCCCCATCACCATTTTACAACCCCCCTTCATTTTTTGAGCACTTAAATAAACACCCTTGAAACACAAAACAATCTGGAGTCAGTCTATGATTTGGTCATTTGTATTATCAATGACAGTGTCATAATGGCTGTACCATTGTAAGGCTAACATACCTATGTCACACATCACAAGCCCTTGAAGGATGCAAGCAGTTGACACGTAGGTTACTACACCTGTGAAACCGTAATAGAAGGGTACAACTCAGTTAACAAATAGTGATTGAAATCGAGGAACAGGATAGAGGTAGACGTGTGAAAGTTAATGTAATGTTAAACCAGAAAATGTTCTCACCTGTGTGTCACTGGAAATATTGCTGTATGACTGACTCCCTGTTGTCGTTTTCTTCTTCCTCAGCTTCATCCTCATCACTGTCCACAGGCTCCACAGACTCCACAGCTGCTACAACACCATCATCTGGATCATCCTCCTGCGGAAAAGGCACCTGTCGTCGCAATGCCAAATTATGGAGCATGGAGCAGGCGATGATGATGTCGCACACCTTCTTCGGTGAGTAGAATAGGGATCCATCTGTCATATGGAGGCACCTGAACCTGGCCTTCAGGAGGCCGAAGGTGCGTTCGATCACCCTCCTAGTCCGCCCATGGGCCTCATTGTACCGTTCCTCTGCCCTGGTCCTGGGATTCCTCACTGGGGTCAATAGCCAGGAAAGGTTGGGGTAACCAGAGTCCCCCAATAGCCATACACGGTGCCTCTGGAGTTGACCCATCATGTCAGGGATGCTGCTATTCCGCAGGATGTAGGCGTCATGCACAGAGCCAGGGAACTTAGCATTTACCTGCGAGATGTACTGGTCTGCCAAACAAACCATCTGGACATTCATGGAATGATAACTCTTCCTGTTCCTGTACACCTGTTCACTCCTGTGGGGGGGGGACCAGAGCTACATGGGTCCCATCAATATCACCTATGACGTTGGGGATATGTCCAAGGGCATAGAAGTCACCTTTCACTGTAGGCAAATCCTCCACCTGAGGGAAAATGATGTATCTCCTTACGTGTTTCAGCAGGGCAGACAACACTCTGGACAAGACGTTGGAAAACATAGGCTGGGACATCCCTGATGCCATGGCCACAGTAGTCTGAAATGACCCACTTGCAAGGAAATGGAGCACTGACAGCACCTGCACGTCAGGGGGGATTCCAGTCGGATGGAGGATTGGTGACATCAGGTCTGGCTCCAACTGGGTACATAGTTCCTGGATAGTGGCACGGTCAAACCGGTAGGTGACGATGACATGTCTTTCTTCCATTGTCAACAGGTCCACCAGCGGTCGGTACACCGGAGGATTCCGCCATCTTCTCATATGTCCCAGCTGACGGTGCCTACGAAGGACAACAGCAAAGAACCAGTCACTATTCCTCCAGGTATGTACCCACAGTTACACACAAGACTACACCAGACACAAAACCCTTCCTGTATGTGTGTTGAGTGTAGGCCTAGCTATGTGTGACGTAGTAGTAAATGAAGCCATGTGGGAATACTGAAATGGCTGCTGCCTTACCTCTAAACTGAGACAATGGGATTGTAGGGTAACTGCGCTGGTGTTGTACACCGTCGCTGTAGGCAGTCGTAGACCGCGGTGCAATGCTGCACTGGTTAACATTGGACCCTATGGATCCCAAGAGCCAATGAACAGGTGCGCCGGCGGTGATGATGCGCACCGCCGCGGACGTCACCGCCGCGGACGTCACCACCATTTTATATCTTTTCAATCACTAGATACCTGACCTTCGACAGGAGAGGACCTACACTGTGCTGCTGTGATCTCGGTCTGGAAGCGACAATGGCTGCTGCGTCTGGGGAAAGGGCCCCTGCCTTCACTGCACAGGAGTTGGAAAAACTTGTGGATGGGGTCCTAACCCAGTACATGCTACTCTACGGTCCTCCAGGCCAACAGGTTAGTACACAGGGAGCACGTTGTATGGGCTAGGCCTGGGTGGAGAGGGCTGGGTGGAAGAGGGAAGGGGGAAGAGTTCATAGATCATTAATGCATGGGAATGAATGGGCCGCATGGCCAGAGTAGGGAGGGGGCCACTCACATTGACGGTGCAGTTGGTAATGACTGTTCCTCTTCCCTTGTGTATGTCATGTAGGTCAGCGCCCACCAGAAGAGGGACATCTGGCGTGCCATCTCCAAGGAGGTCCGGACCCTGGGGGCCCACCAGAGACGGGGCACCCACTGCCGGAAGAGATGGGAGGACATTCGCCGCTGCAGCAAGAAGACGGCGGAGGCTCAGCTGGGGATGGCCTCCCAACGTGGGAGGGGTGCCCGTCGCACCATGACCCCCCTGATGTTCCGGATCCTGGCGGTGGCCTACCCGGAGTTGGATGGGCACTTGAGGACATCACAGCAGACACAAGGGGGTGAGTACAACCTCATTCTGCGGACTTTGCGTGCAGTGGAGGTGTCTGGGTGGGGAGGTGGGCTGTGGGTGTCCCTAGGCCAGGGCGAGTTAGGTAGGCAAGGCCCCTCCGTAATGTAGGCCATGTGGCACTCAACCCCACCTCAGCAGAGTGCCAAGTCGAGGTATAGTTGCCCCTGTGGCATCCATGTGCGCAGATGTCCACCATTGCCATGTAGGCCATAACCCAGAAATTGCGTGTGCAGAGTGCAGGAGCACGGCGTAATGCAGGGGGCAGCTGCGTCTGTCTTGTCCGCCAACGGTACCGGAATGCCATGCACTAAAACTCTCTTTCTTCTGTCTCCCCCCCTTTTCCTGCTCTCCCTGTCCTTTTGTACATCAGCATCAACAGGCGGAGGTACAGTGGCATCGGAGCACGAGGGAGCTGCATCCCACATGGCCATGGAGGGCCACACCACGGACTCTGAATGCACCAGTGGGATGGAGGGCGAGGGGAGCTTCACGTCGGCCACCGGATCACCAACCAGCGACACGGACTCGTCCGCCGATGGGAGCTCCCCTGTGGTGGCGGCACCATCTGTGCCCCCCACTTCAACAAGTACAGCCACCACCTCCCCTACCAGCACCGCCCTCCCAGCAGCCCCTCAGCGTTCGCCCAATGCCCGCTCACCCAGGAGGGTGGGCATCACCTTCGCCCCAGGCACCTCAGGCCCTGCCCCAGTCACCCCTGCTGCCCTCAGTGAGGAGGCCATTGACCTCCTCAGGTCACTCACTGTTGGGCAGTCTACCATTGTGAATGCCATCCAGGGTGTAGAACGAGAGTTGCAACACGGTAATGCATTCCTGGAGGGCATTCATTCTGGTCAGGCTGTCCTTCAGCGAACCCTGCAATCTCTGGCCTCAGCACTGATGGCATCCATTGTCCCTGTGTCTAGCCTCCCCCCTCCAACTTCCTCCACCCAGACCCAATCCCCTGTACCCCCGCCCACCCCAAGCACACCTACAGACCAGCATGCACACAAGTCAACACACAAAAGTAGCTCAAGCAAACATAGGCACCACACATCCCACAGGCACTCACGCATGCATCACACCCATACAGACACAGCAACAACCACTGTCTCCACTGTGTCCCCCTCCTCCTCTTCTCCCTCCTCCCTCCCTGTCTCGTCTACAATCGCACCAGGACACCCAGCACCACAAGCCGCTCACCTGCACTCACCACCTCCACTGCCATTTACACGTCCCCTGTGTCCTCTCCCAGTGTGTCTGTGTCGCCCCCTCCCAAAGTACACAAACGCCGGCAATCACTCACCCAACATCCATCCACCTCACGGCAGCCTCCAGTACCTGCACCCAAAACAGCTAAAGTGACACCTCCGACAACCACCTCCTCTTCCTCCACTCCCAGACCCCCTCCAGCTACCCATCCCAGTGTTCGTCAGAAACTGTCCCTCTGTAAAATTGACCTTTTTGCCCCCACCACCCCCTCCAATTCATCAGTCCCGTTGTAGCGCCTCAGCCAAAAAGCCTCCAATACCAGTGCTGCGTGTTCAAGGCTTGTGGAGTGCACCAGCCATTAGGGCAGGCAGTAGGACCCGGAGCCAAGGCACTGGCAGCCCACCCCCTGTAAAGGCTCTAAAATTGGAGAGTGGACGACGGGACCGTGTTAAGACTCCTGGTGGTACAACAACTGACATGGGTTCGAAGGGGATTGGTGAGTCAGCTGTGACTCCACCAAAGGTGGGGAAGGTCCAGAGGAAGTCTGCCCATCCTGTTGTGAGTGTCACGGCGGAGAAGTGCGCCATTATTTCCGGCGGTCAAGACACAACCGCCAGCACCGTCGTCACTGGTCAGGAGACCACCTCTGGAGTCACAGCCCAGGAGGGCCCAAGTATTGTCACTGGTCAGGAGACCACCGCCGGTGTCACAGCCCAGGAGGGCTCAAGTATCGTCACTGGTCCAGAGACCACCGCCGGAGTCACAGCCCAGGAGGGCCCAAGTATCGTCACTGGTCCAGAGACCACCGCCAGAGTCACAGCCCAGGAGGGCTCAAGTATCGTCCTTGGTCAGGAGACCACCGCCGGAGTCACAGCCCAGGAGGGCCCAAGTATCGTCACTGGTCAGGAGACCACCGCCGGAGTCACAGCCCAGGAGGGCTCAAGTATTGTCACTGGTCCAGAGACCACCGCCGGAGTCACAGCCCAGGAGGGCTCAAGTATCATCACTGGTCAGGAGACCACCGCCTGAGTCACAGCCCAGGAGGGCTCAAGTATCATCACTGGTCCGGAGACCACCGCCGGAGTCACAGCCCAGGAGGGCTCAAGTATCGTCACTGGTCAGGAGACCACCGCCGGAGTCAAAGCCCAGGAGGGCCCCGGCTGCCACAGCCCCACTGGGCATTGATGGAACGTTATGCCACACACCAATGCCCAGTGTAGAGAACGTCATGCCACACACCAATGCCCAGTGTAGAGAACATCATGCCACACACCAATGCCCAGTGTAGAGATCGTCATGCCACACACCAATGTCCGTATCAGAACCGCCATGTCAAAGCACCGCTGAACAGTCCAGAACCGCCATGGCAAAGCACAGCTGAACAGGGCAAAAACCGCCATGGCAAAGCACCGCTGAACAGTCCAGAGACCGCCATGGCAAAGCACCGCTCAACAGTCCAGAACCGCCATGGCAAAGCACCGCTCAACAGTCCAAAGACTGCCATGGCAAAGCACCGCTGAACAGGGCAAAGACCGCCATGGCAAAGCACCACTGAACAGTCCAGAACCGCCATGGCAAAGCACTGCTGAACAGTCCAGAACCGCCATGGCAAAGCACCGCTGAACAGTCCAGAACCGCCATGGCAAAGCACCGCTGAACAGTCCAGAACCGCCATGGCAAGGCACCGCTGAACAGGGCAAAGACCGCCATGGCAAAGCACCACTGAACAGGGCAAAGACCGCCATGGCAAAGCACCACTGAACAGGGCAAAGACCGCCAGGGCAAAGCACCGCTGAACAGGGCCAAGACCGCCATGGTGAAAACTGCTGAACAGGGCAAGCACCGTGTAGGAATGAAAAGGCCGCCACATCAGGCATCCTTATCCCATGTGCAACTGGGACAGTGACAGGACATGAACTTTCACGGGGAGACTCATCTAGTCTGGGCACCAGTCTCACCCAGTACCAGTAGAGAACTGCATCTACTTGAGAGACTGTGGCTTTGCACTCCCCAGGATGGCACAGTGGGCAAACCACCCACTGTAGAGACTTGTGAGACTGTGGTTTTGCACTCCCCAGGATGGCACAGTGGGCAAACCACCGACTGTAGAGACTTGTGAGACTGTGGCTTTGCACAACCCAGGATGGCACAGTGGGCAAACCACCCACTGTAGAGACTTGTGAGACTGTGGCTTTGCGCTCCCCAGGATGGCACAGTGGGCAAACCACCCACTGTAGAGACTTGAGAGACTGTGGCTTTGCACTCCCCAGGATGGCACAGTGGGCAAACCACCCACTGTAGAGACTTGAGAGACTGTGGCTTTGCACTTCCCAGGATACATCAATGGGCATGGAGCCCCGTCGTGGATCTGGCTTCGCATTCATCTGGCTGAGGTGCCCCCCTTTCCCTTCCCCCTGAGGTGCCTGTAGTATTTCTATCTGATGCCCCGGCAGTGGTTCTCTCCGATTGTGGTCAGGTATCGTTTGTGGGCCTCGCCCATGCATTTTTGGACTGTTGGTGTACGGACATTGTTGTGTACATATCTGCACTACTTCTCGTATTGTATATATAATTATGACTGATTTTCAAATATATATCTGTATATTTTTGTATGACATGTATATTGGCACATTATAATGTTTGACCGAATTTCGCATTGTCTTTTCATTCTTCCGGGGGGATTGTGGGTTGTTACTGTGATTTTTGTGAATGCATTGATGTGTATGTTGTAATATGCGAGGGTGGGGGTGGGGGTGTTTGGTGGGTGTCCCCCTAACTTTTGCCTCCCCTTTCCCCCGTGTCGTAGGTGCACTACTCACCGGTGTCTTCGGCGCCTACGTAGCTGTTGGTCGTAGAGGAGCAGAAAGACAAGGGCAGGGAGTATTTGTAATTCCGGCTCCATGGTGGCCTCCTTCCTCGTGGGATGTGTTCAGGTGAGCGTTTTCCCATAGTAAAAGCTGTTTCCGCCGTGTTTTTATCCACGGTGAATCCGCCCCGGAAAAGGGGGCGGATTGGCGGGTTGTAATAGTGTGGGCAGTACATAGTCTCTGCCTGTCTGTTGGCGGTAACCACCACGCTGCTTGTCTGTACCACCGTGGCGGGCGGTGTGTTAAAGTGGCTGTCTTAGTTGGCGGTTTCTGCCAGGGTCATAATTCCCTTTTTTTGTCCGCCGGCCTGTTTGCGGTATTTCCGCAGCTTTAACACCGTCCGCCAGGGTTGTAATGACCCCCATAGTATCCCCACCCATGTGCAGGTATTATGCTCCTTACACGTACTCGCCTCAGGGAGCTATCAAGGGGTCATAGCAGCGGCTGGGGGGGTGTCACAGAGCACCCTCTCCAGATTTGTCAATGCATTTATCAACGCCATGCTAAGCAAACTCCAACAGTACATCCGATTTCCCTACACCCCACAGGAAATACAGCAGACAAAAATTGAGTTTTATCAGATAGCACAGTTCCCCCACGTCCTAGGTGCCATAGATGGCACACATGTGGCAATATGTCCACCATCAGTCACAGAGTATGTGTACCGAAACCGTAAACACCAACATTCCATGAATATACAGGTGATATGCAATGCCTCCTATATCATAACTGATCTCGTGGCCAGGTACCCAGGGAGCACACATGATTCATATATCTTTCGTCACAGCAGCATTCACACAAGACTGCTAGCTGGGGAGTTTGGTGAAGGATATCTACTAGGTAATGTCACTCTGTACACTGGCGCATAGATGACAAACCCATGTCAGATGGCAGAGTTACTCATCACACCTTCTGTCCCTTCCAGGAGACAGTGCCTACGCAGTGCGCACCTACATGATGACGCCCTACCTCAATCCCACAACACCAGCAGAACGGAGATACAATGCAGCACACAGCGCAACCCGCAACGTGGTGGAGCGCACATTTGGCCTTCTGAAGAGTCGCTTCCGTTGCCTCCACAAGAGTGGAGGGGCACTACAGTACAGTCCAGAAACCACATGTAGAATAGTGGCTACTTGTGCAATCCTGCACAATATAGCTACAACCAGGGGCATACCTATAGAAATCAGTGACACTGAATCAGATGAGGATGACGATCCCATACCACCTCTACAGCCAGCAGACAGGACCATTGCAGCAGAGGGAAGGCAAAGGCGTGCCAACATCACACACAACCATTTCAGATGTGAGTATGAATGACAAAACTCCACTGACAACTGTACCTGTATGGATAGAAATTTATTACCTTACGTCAGGTAATGAATGGTGATAAACGCAGTAAACAGGTGACTGCAAAAACTAAAATTAACAAAAGAACTGAGTCACGCACTATTACGTCATAGTGGCAACACCAGTGTTAATGCGGCAAGAGTCACTTTCTCCTCCTACGCACACCACTCGGGTGCCCAGTTAACTCACTGGCACCCTGAATGTCACCCTCAGTGGCAGTGCTGCGCCTGGCACTGCGCGGTCTGGTGTCTGCTGCAGGTACTGCCACACTACTGAGGCTAGAACTGTCCTCAGTGTCCCCCAAGGCTACCTCACTGGGAGTGGCAGATCTCTGTCCCATGACAAGTTCAATCACATTAGTGATTTGCACAAGGCCCTGGACCACGTCCCTGCTGGTGTGTGCAGCCTCCACTTGTGCCGCCACAGCGCGATGGGCGTCGAGTGCTGTGGAGTTCGCCATCCTGTTGGAGGACCTGCAGTAGCTTGCAAACATTGTCCTGAAGCAGTGTTCATGTCTGCGCCGGCTAACCCTTTCGTGGCGCAGCTCCTGGCAGAGGTCACGCACTGCACTAGTGAGGTCCCTAGTGTCCTCAGAAGCCTGCACCTGTCCCTAACGCAGCTGTGTGATGTTGCTGTTCAGTGTGTCAAGTTGCCGATGCAGGCCCATCATATGTCTATTGTGGACTCTCAGGTTCCGGTCCAAACTCAGTATTCGCTTGTTTTGCAGGCGCTGTTGTTGCAGCGCACAGTGGAGATGTGGAGGGACCCACTGGTGTTGGTGTCAGAGGGCTGCTGGGTGTCCGTCTCCCCTACACAAGGACTGTGTGTGGCTGCTGGGCCAGGCCCACCTGCAACAACAATATGCAGCATGTCAGTTCTGTATGTTACATTATCTGTCTGAAAATGGCAATAAAGGTACAGGTACTGCTCTACATGGTGTTGTGTGTGTTGTGTTACCTTGGGTGTCACTATGCTTCATTACATTGTCATGCTACTGTCTGTACTAGTTTGTGGACCACAACTCCCATAATGCATTGTTGTGCTGCTTCTAAGATGTGGACTGGACTATTTCACACACTCCTTCACATTACATGCTAATTCCTAAGGGGCTTTTGTGCATGCACATATTGGGTTCACACAACAACATTGCACTTACCTTGGCTGGTACTCGGTTGACCGGAGGTGTCTATATCTGTGACCCCTGTCACAGCTTCAGGGAGGAGTGTGGATTCCATCGGGTCCTCCAGTGGTGTGGAAGGTGGTTCGGTTGGTGGTCCGCCACCTGTGCCCCTGGCCTCTGCAAGTCTCCTTGCCCCCCTCTCCTTTGCCCGGGAGCGCAGGTCGTACCACCTTTTCTTAATCTCCTCTATGGAGCGCTGTGCCACTCCAATGGCGCAGATTTTTCCCTGGATGTCCAGCCATAGCCTTCTTTTCTCGCTCTCAGGAACCTGAAGTGATGATTTCCCAAACAGGCGGTCATGGCTCCTCACTACCTCTTCAGTCAGTACCTCCAGCTCCTGTTCACTGAACTTGAGTTTGCGCTTCCTCTCCTGCTTCTCCTGTGATGTTCCTTGGGTCTCCATTCTGGCTCAGGTGTTGCTGCTCCTGCTGAGTGCTGCTCTATGTGGCTGGGCTGCTCTCTCTCAGGATGCTGGTTTGGGTGTGGCACCTGAAACTGCCTGGGATGACTAATTTCCTGCTGGTGATGTCATCAGGCTCCTCCAGATGTGCATTCTCGAACTTTCTCGCATTTTGCGATTTTTTTTACCGAATCGCAAAAAAATTGCTAATTGCGAGAATGCTAATTGCGATTCCGTAAATGGGCCTCGCAAACCAAAAATAGCGATTTTTAAGAAATCGCTAATTCCGAATCACAGTTTTGTTATATAGCCAATTGCGACTCGGAAATAGCGATTTCTTAAAAATCGCTATTTGCGATTCGCAGACCCCAGTTTTCATACATATGGCCCTTAGTGCTCTTGGACACGTAATAGCATCTTGGGGGAGTCTATGAGGTTAGTTACTTGGATCACATCATACACTGATGTGTTTCTTACCTGGTTTGTTACAGATGCCTTGTACATCGGACAGATAAACAATGCCTGGCACAATATGAACACTTCTATGTTTTTAGACGATAATGCAGGATTCGTTATCCCAAATTGAGTTTAACTCTTACAGGTTGGTGGCACTTTAGGATTTAGTAACATGTAGGGTTTCCAACTTCACTTTGATATGACACAGGGTAATTACGGCTTTTTCTCTATACTCTTTTAGTGGCTTTCAAATAAAGTGTGGCTCATTACTTGGAACAAGAGGTACATATTATACTATATTCTATGTCAATGTGTAAACTTGAATATCTGGGCACACACTCTAACCTATGGACTATTTCTGATTTTTGTTGCAATATCTTCATCTCTTCTTTGGTCTTGGTCACTGCTAATTTAAATATGGACACTTGGTTGGAAGGTTTTGTTTGTTTTAAGTCTATACACAACTTGGTGATTGTTATGGAATGTGGCTTGTTCTATCACAAACATTTTAATAATTACTAAGCTGACACTTATATTGTCACATATGGTGTCAATATACTGTGTGTTTTTTAATATATGGTTTTTATCATGTTGGATATTTATTATGTGAATAAATGATTGTATTGTTTATTGTTATTTGTCAGCCTTGATAAAGTCCTTCATAGGACGAAAACGTGTCGGCTGATTTTTGCAAGCAAGTCTGCTGTTGGATGGAATTCTTCCGTATCAAGTTGTCAGATTGCCTGAATTCTGTGAACAAAATTGATTGATTTCTGTATTTGTAGATAAGATGGTTTCAGGATGAATCTTTTGGATTCAATTGCTCTATTTGTTAAACATTTACAATACCGAATTTGTCATTGAATTATTTGTAAAATCACTTTCGCTTTTTTGAACTTTGTGTATATGGAACGATAAGTCAATACAGACTGTATTTTGTGTTATGTATATTAAAATTGATAACTAAACAAGATTTATTTACATCTGCCACATAACAGTTCTACATTGTATGTTAAAATATAATAAGCACTTTTGCTTATTTTATATCATAGCTTAAGGATTTGTGAATATAGTACAATTGATGGCCCATGTAATACATATGTGTGTGCTCCACTTTTGTCTTTTGTTGAATTGTATTAAATTGGTACGGGTTTGTTCTCGTTCCAATACACGTATATGACAACAGGTATGTTTAGAGTGTATGAGCACCAATACAATACCTCATACTATAGGAAAGTGCGGCCATCTCAAGTTTTCTGTTGTCAAATAGCATTTCAGGCTCTGGCCTGATAGCAGCCATTGTCCCTGTGCCCAGCCTCCCCCCTCCAACTTCCTCCACCCAGACCCAATCCCCAGTAACTCAGCCTATCCCAAGCACACCATCAGACCAGCACGCACACACCTCAACACACAAAGGTGGCTCTGGCAAACATAAGCACCACACATCCCACAAGCACTCACACAAGCATCATACCCATGCACACATACCAACATCCACTGCCTCCACTGTGTCCCCCTCCTCCACGTCTCCCTCCTCCCTCCCTGTCACGTCTCCACTCACACCTGCAAGCACTACATCTTCAGCCACTACCTCCATCACCAGCACGCCCATCACCACACACCGCTCACGTGCACTCACCACCCCCACTACCATTCACACAACCCCAGTGCCCTCTCCCAGTGTGTCTGTGAGCCCTCATCCCAAACTACACAAACGAGGTCACACACCCACCCAACAGCCATTCATCTCAAGACAGCCTCCAGCTCATGCGCCTTCACCCAAAGTCAGCAAACAAACACCTCCTACAACCACTACCTCTTCCTCTGCTCCCAAACTCCCTCCATCTACCCGTCCCAGTGTGTCAAAAAAACTTTTCCTCTTAAATGTTGACCTCTTCCCTACACCTCCCCCCCACCGTCTGTCCCCTAGGGCCCGCCTTTCCAGGTTCCAACCCAGCACCTCAGCCACCACATCACCGGGCACAGTGGTGCCAGCAATACCCGTTTTTTGGAGTGCGCCAAGCAACAGGGCTGCCAGTGTCCCAAGGAGCGAGGCCAAGGACATTCCCCCACCTCCAAAACAGAAAAATTGCCCACATCCCGGAGGGAGAAGGACAAAACACCTGCCACCAAGGGCTCAGTGTGGGGAGTGGCAAGACAGCTGTGCCAGCATTCAAGGTGGGGAAGGGCCTGAAGCGGAAAGTCAAGTCACCATCGCCGCCAACCTGCGCAGCGGACAAGACCACCACCAGCACCACCACATGCACCGCCGCCAAGGACACCGCCGCAGGCAGCCCAGATACGGAGCCCTTCAGCAGCACCGCAATCAGTGAGCCCGCCACCAGCACTGCCGCTACTGACACCGCCGCCAGCACCGCGGTCAGTGAGCCCGCCACCAGAACCGCCATTACTGACACCTCCGCCAGCAGCGCGGTCAGTGAGCCAGCCACCAGCACGGCAGTCAGTGAGGCCTCCACCAGCACCGCCGCCACAATGACCGCCGCAAGCACCGCCGCCACAATGACTGCCGCTAATGACACCGCTGCCAGCCTCGCCAGCGGCCCCGCAACAACCTGAGCCAGTGGCACCACTGCAGACATGGCTGCCATCCCCAGTGGTCATCCGGACGTGGCTGGTGGTCAGTTCCAGGGGCCTGGGCAGCTTCCATGTTGCCCCACCGTCAGTGGAGTATCACATCCACTACCTCAGTCCTTGGCAGGATGAAGCACTCTGGGCAGAAAGCCCCCTCCAGAACCAGTGGAGAAAGGCATCCACTACCTCAGTCCTTGGCAGGATGAAGCACTCTGGGCACAAAGCCCCCTCCAGAACCAGTGGAGAAAGGCATCCACTATCTCAGTCCTTGCAGGATGAAGCACTCTGAGCAGAAAGCCCCCTCCAGAACCAGTGGAGAAAGCCATCCACTACCTCAGTCCTTGGCAGGATGAAGCACTCTGGGCACAAAGCCCCCTCCAGAACCAGTGGAGACTTGAGAGACTGTGGCTTTGCACTCCCCAGGATAAAGCAGTGGGCAACCCACCCACTGGAGAGACTTGAGAGACTGTGGCTTTGCACTCCCCAGGATACATCAATGGGCATGGAGCCCCCTCGTGGAGCTGGCGTCGTGCACTCATCCGGCTGAGGTGCCCGCCTTTCCCTTCCCCCTGAGGTGTCAGTTTTATTTCGATCTGATGCCCCTGCAGTGTTCTCTCCATTTCGATCGGGTATCTTGTGTGGGCCTCGCCCATGCATTTTGTGCCCAGTGGTCCACGGACTATACAGGTGCAGTACCTGGACTTGAATTCTTGGTGTACATATTTGTTTATAGTGTATATACATTTTTGACTAATGAATGTTTATTGATTACAATAGTTACAATCATTTCCTTTTGTCCTTGCGTTCTTCTAGGGGGGGCAGAAGGGGGTGTAAATGTAATGTTTCACCATGTATTGGTGTGTGTGTTGTTGTAGGTGAGGGTGGGGGTGTTGCGTGTGTGTGTCACTCTATTTTCCCTCCCCCCTCCCCTGTGTCGTAGGTGCTGTACTCACTGTGGTTGTCGCCGCCGTCGGTCGTGCTCCTGGTAGTGGAGCAGGAAGACAATCACAGGGAGTATTTGGAGTTCACGCTCCGTGGCGTCCTGGTTCCTCGTGGGGTGTGTAGAGGTGAGTGTTTTCCCTTCCAAGTCCTGTTTCCGCCGTGTTTGTTCGCGTTGAATCTGCCCCGGAAAAGGTGGCGGATTGGCCTGTCATAATCATGTGGGTGGTACATTCAATCAATCAATCAATCAATCATAGTATTTATAGCGCTATGTACCCGTCAGGATTTCGAGGCGCTGAGGGGGGGGGGGGGGGAGCGCTGCTGGTTTAGCGGTCGAAGAGCCAGGTCTTGAGGAGCCTTCTGAATGCGAGGAGGTCCTGGGTCTGGCGAAGGGATGTGGGGAGAGAGTTCCAGGTCTTGGCGGCGAGGAAGGAGAAGGATCTGCCGCCGGATGTCTTGCGCTGGATTCGGGGTACGATGGCGAGGGCGAGGTTGGCGGATCGGAGTTGACGTGTTGGGGTGTAGAAGTGGAGTCTGGTGTTGAGGTAGGAGGGTCCGGTGTTGTGAAGTGCCTTGTGAGCGTGGGTCAGGAGTTTGAAGGTGATCCTCTTGTCTACCGGGAGCCAGTGGAGTTCCTTTAGGTGAGGGGAGATGTGACTTCGGCGGGGTATGTTGAGGATCAGTCGGGCGGAGGCATTTTGGATACGTTGGAGGCGTTTGATGTCTTTGGTTGGGATGCCAGTGTAGAGTGCGTTGCCGTAGTCAAGTCTGCTGCTGACGAGGGCCTGGATCACCGTCTTTCTGGTTTCTGTTGGAATCCACTTGAAGATTCTGCGGAGCATTCGGAGGGTGTTGAAACAGGAGGAGGAGACGGCGCTGACCTGTTTGGACATGGTGAGGGCGGAGTCCAGGATGAAGCCGAGGTTTCTTGCGTGGCTGGCAGGGGTGGGTGGGGGTCCGAGGACGGAGGGCCACCATGAGTCGTTCCAGGCCGAGGGAGTGCGTCCGAGGATGAGGACTTCCGTCTTGTCGGAGTTGAGTTTCAGGCGACTGTTGTTCATCCAATCGGCGATGGATTTTAGTCCCTCGTGGAGGTTTGTTTTGGCGGTGAGCGGGTCTTTGGTCAGGGAGAGGACGAGCTGGGTATCGTCGGCGTAGGAGATGATGCTGAGGTGATGTTGGCGGGCCAGTTGAGCGAGGGGGGCCATGTAGACGTTGAACAACGTGGGGCTGAGGGAGGATCCTTGGGGGACGCCGCAGATGAGGTTGGTGGCTTTGGAGCGGAAAGGGGAGAGACGGACTCTCTGCGTTCTGTCGGAGAGGAAGGATGAGATCCAGTGGAGGGCTTTATCTTGGATGCCGGCTTCCTGGAGGCGGGTCAGTAGGGTGCGGTGGCAGACGGTGTCAAAAGCGGCTGATAGGTCGAGGAGGATGAGGGCTGAGGTTTCGCCGTTGTCCATTTGATGTCTGATGTCATCTGTGGCGGCGAGGAGGGCGGTCTCAGTGCTGTGGTTTCGTCTGAATCCGGATTGTGAGGGGTCCAGGATGGAATTGTCTTCGAGGAAGTGGGTGAGCTGAGTGTTGACGATCTTCTCGATGACTTTCGCTGGAAAAGGGAGGAGAGAGATTGGACGGAAGTTTTTGAGGTCGTTGGGGTCAGCCTTGGGTTTTTTGAGAAGGGGTTGGATTTCTGCGTGTTTCCAGCTGTCCGGGAAGGTGGCAGAAGTGAAGGAGAGGTTGATGATCTTGCGGAGTTCGGGGGCGATGGTGGCGTTGGCTGAGTTGAAAACATGATGGGGGCAGGGGTCCGTGGGGGAGCCTGAGTGGATGGTGTTCATGGTTGCTATGGTTTCTGCCTCGTCCACGTGGGTCCAGGCGGTGAGGCGGCAGTCGCGGGAGGAGACGTCGGGGGTGGGGTCTGGCGGTGGACCGGTGATGAAGCTGTCGTGGATGGTGGTGATTTTCTGGTGGAAGAAGGTGGAGAGGTCGTCGCAGAGTTTCTGGGAGGGCGGGATGTCGTTGGAGTTGGCTTTCGGATTGGAGAGTTCCTTCACGATGCCGAAGAGTTCTTTGCAGTCGTGGGCGTTGTTGTTGATGCGTTCGGTGAAGTGGGCGCGCTTGGCGGTGCGGATCCGTTGGTGGTGTTCGCGGTTGGCGTTTTTGAGGGCGGCGAGGTTGTCGGGTGTGCGTTCTTGGATCCATTTCTTTTTGAGTTTCTGGCAGTTGCTTTTGGAGGTGGTGAGATCGTCTGTGAACCAGGCTGGTTTTCTCTTTCCTTGGGTGGTGGTGGGTTTCTTGAGAGGGGCAAGGGTGTTGGCGCAGTCGAGGATCCATTGATGGAGGTTGATGGCGGCTGTGCTCGGGTCGATTGCGTCGGGTGGAAGGTTGTTGACGAGGGTGCTGGTCAGTTGTTCTTGGGTGATTTTGCCCCAGCGGCGGTGGGGAGGTAGCTGGATGCGGTGTTGCTCTGTGGTTTTCTTATAGGTGAAATGGACACAGTGATGGTCAGTCCAGTGGAGTTCGGAGGTGTGGCTGAAGGAAATGTGGTTGCTAGAGGTGAAGAGGGGGTCAAGGGTGTGTCCGGCGATGTGGGTAGGTGTGTTGACTAGCTGGCGGAGACCGAGGTTGAGGAGGTTGGAGGTCAGTGACGCGGTGTTGACGTCGTTGGCATTTTCCAGATGGTAGTTCAGATCTCCCAGGAGGATGTAATCCGGGGAAGCGAGGGCGTGGGTGCTTGCAAGGTCGGCGATGGTGTCGTTGAAGGGGGGTCTTGGTCCTGGAGGGCGGTAAAAGAGGGTTCCTCTGAGGGTCGTGTTGGGGTCCGTGTGGATCTGGAAGTGGAGGTGTTCGGCTGTCCTGAGGGTGTCGTCCGAGTGGGTGTGGATTTTGAGGGTAGCTTTGTGAGCGATGGCTATTCCGCCGCCGATTCCGTTGGTTCGATCTTTTCTGGTGATTTTATAGCCGTCCGGTATGGCGATGGCGATGTCCGGAGACGAGGAGTCGTTCCACCAGGTTTCGGTCAGGAAAGCCACGTCAGGAGCAGTGGTGTCGAGCAAATCCCAGAGCTCGATGGCGTGTTTTCGTGCGGAGCGGGTGTTGATGAGGATGCAGTTCAGGTGGTTGGGGTTGGATGTTTTCGTAGTTGGATTGGTCGTTCTGATGCAGGAGAAGTTGCAGGTACGGCAGGAAAAAGGTCCTTTAGTGTGCTTCGGGGATGCCCGGTAGCATTCAGTGGAGGTGCCGGGGTTGAAGGCGCGGAGTTCGTTGATCGAGTAGCGGATGCGGGGGGCGCAAGGGCCAGGGGGTGTGGCGCTGGGCGCGGTCCAGGCGCGGACGGGCGCAGACGGGCTTGCCTCTGGCGCGCCTCCGGCGCGCCAGAGGCGCGCCCGCTGCGCGGACGCGCAGCACCAGCCATTAAGAAGGGAGGGGGGAGGGGGGAGGGGGGAGGGAGGAGCAGCTGGGAGGCGGGAGGCGGGAGGCGGGAGGCGGGAGGGAGCGGCAAATGGGGGCGCGAGGGGGGCGGGGCCGCAGGGAGGCAGCGGCAGGGAACGGGGAGCGCACAAGGGGCAAAACACTGAAAACGAGCAAAATACAAGCAGTTACAATAAGAAAAAGCACACAATCAGAAAAACAAAATGGCACAATATACGATCGGGGAGACAGCAATCAGGGGGGCACAAAGGGGGCAGAAGCGCCGGCGGCGAGGCGCTGAAAAAAGCGAAAAAAAAGAAAAACACTTACGGGACGGCGGAAAGCGGCACACGGGTCAAGTGAAGCTAGTCAGAGCCCACTAGACCCCAGGGATGAGGCGCAGGAGGATGCATGCGGGTGGAGGAGGGCCTCGAACACGCAAACAGCAGCGTGGTCAGGGGACAGAGGCAGGAGGCAGCAGGTTGGTGCTGCGGTCGTGGGGGGCGAGCTCAGGACCTGAAACAGGTCAGAGGTCGCTCACTCGCGACGCGCAGTGCCAGCCATTAAGAAGGGAGGGGGGAGGGAGGAGCAGCTGGGAGGCGGGAGGCGGGAGGCGGGAGGGAGCGGCAAATGGGGGCGCGAGGGGGGCGGGGCCGCAGGGAGGCAGCGGCAGGGAACGGGGAGCGCACAAGGGGCAAAACACTGAAAACGAGCAAAATACAAGCAGTTACAATAAGAAAAAGCACACAATCAGAAAAACAAAATGGCACAATATACGATCGGGGAGACAGCAATCAGGGGGGCACAAAGGGGGCAGAAGCGCCGGCGGCGAGGCGCTGAAAAAAGCGAAAAAAACGAAAAACACTTACGGGACGGCGGAAAGCGGCACACGGGTCAAGTGAAGCTAGTCAGAGCCCACTAGACCCCAGGGATGAGGCGCAGGAGGATGCCTGCGGGTGGAGGAGGGCCTCGAACACGCAAACAGCAGCGTGGTCAGGGGACAGAGGCAGGAGGCAGCAGGTTGGTGCTGCGGTCGTGGGGGGCGAGCTCAGGACCTGAAACAGGTCAGAGGTCGCTCACTCGCGACGCGCAGCGCCAGCCATTAAGAAGGGAGGGGGGAGGGAGGAGCAGCTGGGAGGCGGGAGGCGGGAGGGAGCGGCAAATGGGGGCGCGAGGGGGGCGGGGCCGCAGGGAGGCAGCGGCAGGGAACGGGGAGCGCACAAGGGGCAAAACACTGAAAACAAGCAAAATACAAGCAGTTACAATAAGAAAAAGCACACAATCAGAAAAACAAAATGGCACAATATACGATCGGGAAGACAGCAATCAGGGGGGCACAAAGGGGGCAGAAGCGCCGGCGGCGAGGCGCTGAAAAAAGCGAAAAAAACGAAAAACACTTACGGGACGGCGGAAAGCGGCACACGGGTCAAGTGAAGCTAGTCAGAGCCCACTAGACCCCAGGGATGAGGCGCAGGAGGATGCCTGCGAGTGGAGGAGGGCCTCGAACACGCAAACAGCAGCGTGGTCAGGGGACAGAGGCAGGAGGCAGCAGGTTGGTGCTGCGGTCGTGGGGGGCGAGCTCAGGACCTGAAACAGGTACATTGTGTTCCGCCTCTCTGTTGGCAGTGACTGTCATGCTGTTTGTTTGTACCTCTCTGGCAGTTGGAGTGTTAAAGTGGCTGTCTATGTTGGCGGTTTCCACCATGGTCATAACTCCATTTTTTTTACCGCCGGCCTGTTGGCGGTTTTATACCGCCGCTTTACCACCGACCGCCAGGGTTGTAATGAGGGCCATAGTGTACACTGCACTACAAATGTGAATGGTGAAGGACACAATTGTTTAAGGATATGTCCCCAAGTTACTTTTACCCAGGTAAGTATCTATAAATACTTTGTAGGTAGGGTTGGCATGCCCTTGTAGTCACTCTCTATTATATGTGTGTCCAAGAGAGCAGGATACAATTATCCCGACAGGGAAGAAAGCAGAAAAAATCCAGTATTAGGTTAAATTTAGACAGAGCTTAATATAATAATCTATTTGTGCAGCTTGATACATAATGAATGTGTGTCATCCAGCAATCTTAATGCACCATGCTGATACACTGGGCCAACTCCTTTCCCTCTTACACTCTCAGTTCAGTCTGCCAGACCTTTGTGGTATTGGAGCATGTCTCCCTGTTCCAGTAGGTGGACTGTTGCATTGGCATGAAGCATGATGTGTTGAAATAGCAGAGAGTCATGGGTACTGTTGTTCAGTGTGAGGCGGGAAAGATCTGTCTACTAGCACCCTGTGGGAGTAATAGGAAATGTAGTTTTTAGGACAGTGGGCGGTGAGATGCTTACGTATATTTTGGTTTTCTGTAACTGCAACATTGTCCAGGGCTCAAGTCTTAATAGGATATATCTCCTTTGGTGGATAGGTGCTCAACAGAGTACCCAAAAAGTACTGCAAATGGCCGCAGACGTTCTGACTGTATTCAGTACGTTCAGCAATGCTCCCCATTCAGGTGTATCTTAAGGGTTGTTCTAGGGTTCTATAGGCGAGACCTGTAGACGAATATTCTTCTCCCTGGATCCAAAAGGGAATTAATCTGATTCCAGAGGATATCGTCATTGAGGCATGTCAAATATTGTATGGGGTCTGCGAACCCAGTGTTGTTCACGTTCTAACAGTGTTCTGCCCATGTTCTTTTTTTTGTGTTGTAGTTTTTTATTGCATTTAACAGCAAAAAGCATGCCAAGCCAATATAATATGACATATTACAACCTTACAAGGTAAAAAGAAAAGTTAGTCGACATGAAGTAAATTATAGAACATCGATTCAGAAATAACATGTTCTTAGGGGACCATAAAGGTGTTGTCCTAAAAACATCTATAGGTACGTGGCACGCGTCTCAATGGTTGTGGATCCTAACATTTATTGGAGGGGGGGAGAAGGAGGAGAGAAGAAAGGGAAAGAAAAGAGGGGGAAGGATGGGGGAGAAGTAGCAATAGAGACCAACAAGAAGGAGCAGGGGTAAGAACAATTCTGATAATGATAGAGCTGATACTTCTAATAACAAAAATAACATCAAAGGCAATCGCTAATAATTAACAAATCAGGGAATATCAACACGTGCTGGGATGGGGGGAAGCGAAATGGGAAATAGGGGATGGGGAATAATGGGAGGGGGGTAGGGATGGGCAGGGAAATGTAGATCTTCCAGATGTCTGCTGATAGAAGGGGAGGGAGAAGGCCAGGGGGATAGAGAGAGTCAACTGACGGTTTCAGGCAATTTTCCGGAGTTTGTTTGTCCGCCTCTTTCGAGCCTAGCATCTCCATTTATCATCTTCTCCCTGACTTGATCGGATTAGGAAGATAGGTTAGTCATAGTTGTAATTTTTCTGGTAGTAGCGGGGGCTATCTGAGACTGCATAAGTGGGGATAATAGAAGTTGTTCCCTATTAATCGGGTATTGCAATAGTAAGGGGTGTGGCAGTAAGGGTGGTATAAGAGTAGCGTGACCATGTCTTAGACCGTCAAGCAAGGGGTAGGGAGAGAAGGGGAGGAAGGGAGAGAGCATGAGAGATGATACAATGAAGAGGAAGCGGGGAGAGAGGAGAGAGGAGGGAAGGGAGAGGAAAAGAATAAAGAGAAAGATGAAAAAAGGGATTGGATGAGTGGGAGGGGGGGAGTACCTGGTGTCGGAGAGGGGAGGGGGGAGGGGAGACGACTAGGAAAAAATAGATGGGCAGGAGAGAGGGAGTAGGGAGGGGGTATGGGAAGTGATGCAAAGTCCAGTCAAGTGTAGTGATCCCAGGGCTAGAGGAACCAAGGATGGGGAATAATATGAGATGGTAGAGAATAGGAGAATAGGAAGGAGGGGGGTGTGGGAGGAAAGAAGAGGGAAGGAGGGGAAGGTGATAGGGGAAAGAGGAGGGGAGGGGAAAGCATATGTATGGGGCCAGCTGGTGAGCAGCAGCACTGATTATGCTGTCGATAAAACATCAGGGAGGAAGGGGGCCCATACCTGAGCAAAGATGGCAACCTGATTTTGAAGATTATAGATGACTCTCTCATGCGCAGCAATGTTAAACATAGCCACAGTCCATTCCTCGGGCGTGGGTGGCGTCATGGACCTCGGGTGTCGCAGGATATTTTGGCAGTTGCCAAGGCTGTGTGTAAGAGTCTTTTTTGCGGTTGTGATAGGGCCGGGAGGGAGGTCATATCATGCAGTATGAGCAACGCAGGGGGCAAGGGGGTTGGAAGTTGCATAGAGTCTGCTAGGGCATGCTCCACCTCCTTCCATAGGGGTTGCACAGATGGGCAGCTGCCAAGCACGTGGAGTAGGTCGCAACGCGGTTCTATACAACGCCAGCACAATGCATGTGGGAGGAGGCCGGCTTTATGTAACTTCATCGGGCTCCAGTACCAATCATGTAGAATCTTGAAAAGGCAGAACTTAAGGCGAGCCTCGCGGGTCCCTCTGTCCAACACTTCCACGGTGTCTGCCCAGTCCTCCTCCTCAAAAGTCAGATGGAGATGGGTTTGCCATTGCAGACGCAGCTTGTCCAAAACAGGTCGAGAGAATAGGTGGCTGATAAGGACTTCAAATAGGCCAGCCATGACGCATTTATGTTTCCCCCATGTCTTCAGGTAGGCAATTATGGGTGAGGGTTGCAATCCCCAATGGATAGTGTCAGGATTTTGACGCATATAATTCTGGAGTTGGAAATACTTCCACTTCTGCGTGGGGTGGAGGTGAAATTCCTCTACCAGGCAAGTGAAGGGTTTGAGCCTGTTGGTCTCCAATATCTGGCCTCGGCTAGTTATGCCGGCGTCTCTCCAATGCGACCAGTTCAGGGCTGCCCCCCACGTGTATACTGTCATTATGCCATAGGGGAGCCTGGGCGTGGAGGGAGGGGTGAACCCCTAAAAGGCGATGGGCCCTCCTCCATGCTACACTCGTCGCCTTCAGGATCGGGTTCGGGTCATCGTGGGGGACATTGGTCCTGGGGTACTGTCCATTAAGGCTTCCCCTGTGGGAGAGCAATTTCCTCTCCACTGATACCCATTGGGGCGATTCTGCAGGACTATTCAGAGTGGCAGCCATTGGTGAAAGATGTAGGGCCACAGCATAGTGTTCCACTAAACGAAGTCCCATTCCGCCGTGTGACCTGCGTGCTATAAGCTTGGCCGATGCTAAGCGGGGGCGTGTAGCTCCCCATACAAAGACCCTGATGGCAGTGCCCACCGACCTCAACGTGGATAGAGGTATCTGAAGAGGGAGAAGACCCAGTACATATGTGAAACCCGGGACTGTAACCATGCGCACCGCCTGCAACCTGCTCCACATGGAGAGGCCAAGCTGTGTCCATTTGTCAAAATCGAGTCTCATTCGGGCCATGAGAGGGTCTAAGTTGTCCGCCGTCATGCGTTCCAGGCCGTGGTTGACCAGGATCCCCAGGTATTTAAGATGCTTCGGGGTCCAGTGGAAGGGGAAGCCCAAAATCGTGATTTTTTTCGTCTCTCGCAAAAGCGGGAGGGCTTCACTCTTTTCCAAGTTTACCCGATATCCCGAAAGGGAAGCAAAGCTCTCTATGATTGCCATTAGGTCAGACAGTGAGCGATCCAGGTCAGTTAAGGTAAGCAGGATATTGTTGGCGTACAGGTAGATCTTAGAGGTGATGTCACCCGGCAGTGGGATGTCCGCTATCCTAGGAGATACACGAATCATAGCCGCCAGCGGCTCAAGTGCCACTATAAACAGAAGGGGGAAGAGCGGGAAGCCTTGCCTTGTTCCTCTGCCGACAGGGAAAGGGTCTGAGAGGAAGCCACCATAATTGACCCGTGCATTGGTCATACAATAGACGTACTTTGGATAAATCGATCGCACAGACCAAATTTTGTTAACGTAAAAGGTATGGCCATTCTATATGGTCAAGCGCTTTTTCGGCGTCGAGAGACAGTGTTAAGGCAGCCTCAGGCATATTCCGGACCCCCCCAGAGGGCATGACACAATGTACGAAGGTGATTCCGTGAGCTGCGGCCCGGCACAAAGCCGACCTGCGACTGGTGTATAAGGGCCGGAATGACCCTGCGTAAACGGGCCGCTAGGACGCTGGCCAATATTTTAATATCACCGTTCAGGAGGGATATTGGCCAGTAGCTGCCGCAGAGCACAGCGATAACAGCAGAGTTGGATATCACTCCCAACGAATTAGTCTGACAGGCTTCGTCCAGCGCTCCGTGCAGAACATCAAGCGTCTCCTCCCCTCCCCATTTATAGAATTCTGCAGGAAATCCATCTTCACCTGGTGATTTGTGATACGGGAGACCAGAGACAACCTGTGAAATTTCTTGACGGGTGATGTCTCCCCCTAGCAGTTCTCGGCCTTCATCGTAAAGGGAGGGCAAGGTGACGGTACTGAGGAAAACCTCTATTTGGGTGGGGGAGGACTGTAATTCAGAGATATAGAGGCGGCGGTAGAAGGTTGCAAATTAGTCCACTATGTTCTGCGGGTGTGTGAGGATCTCTCCCGACTGAGCCCCGATAGCCGGTATGGCAAGGGCCGACGCTCTTTCACGAAGTTATGCGGCCAGGAGGCGGCCGGCCTTCTCCCCCTGCTCGTAATGACGTCCCTGCAGGCGCTGCAGTGCATATTCCGCTTGAGAAGTAAAGAGTTCATTCAGAGCCATACGGGCCCTCTCCAGATCTCTGCAGGTGGGAAAGGAGGGGTGGGTTGTATAGGGTTGCGTCAGGCATGTAATATCAGTCTCTAAGATCGTTTGTCGCTCCGCCCTTTCTTTATTTGCCATTGCGGCGTCGCAAATCATCTGACCCCGTATCGTTGCTTTGGCCGAGGCCCAGAGTATCCTTTTAGATGTCACTGGCCCAAGATTGTCCCAGGTATATGTGGATGCGTGTGCTTGCAGCTGTGCCTTCCCCTGAGGGGTTCAGTAGCATTAGGTAGCAAAGCGCCACGGTTTTGCGGCCTGGGGACACTATGCCCAACTGAAGGGTTAATAAGATCGGGGAACGGTCTGACAGGCCCCCACTCAGTATGCGGGAATATTGGGTTTGTATATTGGGTTTGTGCTACGAGGTTGTGCGAAACAAGAAAGTAGTCCTGTCGGGACTGGGTGCCGTGAACCAGGGATAAAAAGGTATACTCTCTATCACTCTGGTGCATCAGCCTCCATGGTTCCACCGTAATCGTGCATTACGTCGGACTGCAAGGCTCTATCTCCGTTATTGATAGTGTCCAAAGGCCCTGTCCTGTCTAGTACGGCTCCAGTCCCTGCCAATAATGTACCGGGCTGCTCCGTTCTCTTTTAGGAGACGGTTGATGCGAAGGAAAAATTGTCTCTTGGGGCCTATTGGTGCGTAGACTGATCCCACGCATAGCGAAGCGCCTCCCAGCTTTAGTTTGGCAAATACGTATCGTCCCTCCGGATCGGCCCATGATTTGGTAATTGTGAAGGGCAGGCTCCTTCGCAGTAAATATCATAGTCCCGCATTTCCTTGGCACTGTGCTCTGATCCTCCAGCAGGGGAGTGCTAAAGCTGGATAACGCGGTCCCTACCCAGTCCCTTCGTAGTTTATCAGATTCAAGTTTAGTCAGGGGAGTTTCCTGGAGGAGGGCTATGTTGACTCGTTTGGTGTTAAGGTACGAGAGTATTTTCTTCCGATTAATGAAGTGGATAAGACCATTGACGTTCCAAGAGGCAATCCGTAATGGGATAGGCAGGGTATGCGCGATTCCAGCCATGGGAGGAAGCTATGAGGAGCGGAAGAGCGAGAGGTAGATAGAGAGAGAACAGGAGTATAAGTGGCAAAGTATAGACGACGCTGGATGTTGTGTAATTTAGGGTGAAGTGACGTGTGATTGGATCGATAGAGTATGGAGGGGGTAGTGGAAATAAAAAGGGACGAAATAGGGGGTAGACACCAGGGGGTGGAGGGGGTGGAGCGAGCATGAGGCAGAAAATAAGGATGTAGAAGAGATGTGCGAGAATAGGAAATTAAAAATAAGAAAAGACAGAAGAGAAGACAAAGACAAGAAAACGAAGGAAAGGAGGAAAGAAGGGAGGTGGGAAGAGGGAGGTTAAGGAGAGTGGAGCTAACCAGAGCCCCAGAAAGCCTAAACTTTAATCTGCGGGTCTATACGCAGATCGCACTAACCCTAGCGCGAGGCAAGGCCGGCCGGACCGCGGCCAGGAGTGGAGGCGCAGCGCAGGACCGCTTTGTCCATTGGTACCAGTTTCCCATAGTCCAGGCGTTGGGCTCCCACCGGGGGTGGGGGACGCGACGCAGGAATGTATCGTTTGACTTGATGTACCCTAACGAGGGGGGGGGGCAGGAAGGAGGGGGTAAGACACCGCAGCGCTGCACCGCCGGGAGATAGGCACACCTGGGGGGTTGGAGGGGAGGGGGGGAAGGGGCAAGGGGAGTTGCAGGGTGAGGCACAAGTGACTATGTATAAATTTAAAGAAAGAGAATAAGTGAATAGAATAAGTGAAAAACAGCACCGGGGCTGTGAGAAAACGAAGGCATGACCATAGGAAATAATCAATCTCCACTGCATTCCTCACTGAATTAACAACCATATTGTTAAAACCATTGCAGGGTCATAAGGCTTAAAGAGTGTGAGTTGCCCCACATGACATCACAGCCAGCATGGTATAAGCAGTCTTTACCAGATTACACAAGTCAATTCTGCTTGGCCTTCATTTGGTGAATACAGGACGCTTTGCTTGGCAAGAATGACAAGGGTATCAGACGGAGAAAAAACAATTAACAATATATAAAAATGAAAAGAGCTGTACTCAGCCAGTCGACGGGTCAGCAGAGGGTCCGCTGTTCCAGGCCATGGAGAAGTCATAATCTCAATGTTCTCAGTTCCAACTGTCACAGAGGATAGGGCAGGTTCAGGTGGTCTCCGCTAGAGGTTTTAAAGGGAGCGGGATTAGTCTCTATCCGCCACTTGTGTATGGAGTGCCACCGCATGCAGCACCTGTCCCCTATCGTCGTCGCTGTGAAGGAGTCTCTCCAGGTCTCGCCCCCTGGGGAAGGGGATAACAGATTGATGGTCGGACCCTGACCCTCCTGGGGCAAGGTCTTGTGAGGGAGTGTTCTGATCTGTAGCCATCATATCTCTGTAAGGAGTCAAGGTGGAAGAATCCGTAAGGGGCAAGCCATCCAAGAAGGCATGCAAGTCTTCCGGCTCGTAGAAGTCTTTGGATATGCAGTTTTTAGTTTTCCACATTCTCGCCGGGTCGAACAGGCCATACTTCACTTCCAGCTGGTGCAGTCGTGGGCAGAGGGCCAGGAATGCCCTACGTCGGTCGCTGGTTTCCTTGGAGAAGTCCGCCGATATTCGAATTGTGTGTCAGTCTAGTTGACAAGGGCCTTGGGTACGTGCTTTCTGTATGAGTTGGCGGGCCTGTGCGTGGCGAAGAAGACAGGCTATGATCGGTCGGGGCGAGCGTCCGTACCAGTTCTCTGGGGGCCCAATCTATGGGCTCTTTGAAACTCCAGGGGTGGTTCGAAGACAGTGTCGGTCAGCCTGAGTAGAGTGTCTCGCAGGAATCTGTGGAGGTCCTCCCCCTCGATGTTTTCAGGAAATCCTATAAAACGAACGTTGTCTCTTCGGCTCCTGTCTTCCAAGTCTGTTAATTTGCAACCAAGGAAGAGGAGTTCCTGATCTCTGTCCTGGAAAGAAGAAGAGTAGGCCTCTACTTTCGACACTCGCTGTTCTAATCCCAGGACGCGTGTCTGAAAGCTTGCGATTTCCGTACAGATGGACTTCGTTTCCGCCGCCATTGAAACCATTACGTTATCCATCCCCTCCAGTCTATGGCCAACTGCTGAGATTTCCTGAAGGATACGGTCCATTGAGGGCTTCTGGACCGGGTTCGCCATCTCTTGATATGTGGTAGAGGGCTGCGTCGCTGTCTGCGGGGGAGTCTCCTTCGTCTGGAGTAAGACCTCAGAGGAAAGTAACTGTCTCGCCAGCTTGCCCGTGGTCTTGTGGGACGACCGTCCGCCTGGCATCTCTGGTCGTGGGACTTGATGATGATCGCGTAGGGAAATGGGAAAGGGGGGGACCGGAAGTATCAGAGGCCCCCTCCCGAAGCTGCGGTTGATCCCACTTCGTGCGGGCGGGGATGATTAGACGATATGGGGGGGTAAGTTGAAAGGATCCCCAACCTCGTCATGGTTTGGCCAACAAGTGGTTCAGTCCCTTCGGGCGCCGTTGCATCACCCGCGCTTCAGCAGTGGGAGAAAACTGCAGACCGGAGGGCTCTGCGGCAAGCGTAACACTGGTGTCCACCTCACTTCGATGCATAGTGATTCCCCCGGGTTTTGAGCCACAATAACGGGCTACAGGATAGTGGGACGGGGATTAAGAGTAACTGGCGGCCTAGTGAGAGGGTCGGTCAGCTCATGACGATAGGCGCCGGCCCTCGTATACTGTTAGTTTCTCCAGGGCTCTCGTTCTTCTCAGGGCGCATTGAGTGGGGGATGGGGCAGGCAACCAATGTACAGTAGGCTGATCGGTCTCTTCGGTCTCTGTCGTGGCCCCCGGTATGTCACTGTCCTCCCCCCAATCAGCTGGGTGCGCGGGGAGGGGGGAGGATGAGGAGAGGGCAGGTGTGTACAGGAGGGGAGTAGGGAGGCTCCCAGTGGGAGAAAAAGGCAAAGTCTCTTCTCCTCTTTCTCTCTTGTTTTTCCTTATGTTTTTTATTTTTTTCCTTTTTTTAAAGTTTCCTTATCTTCCCTAGTTTCCCCCATTGTTCCTCACTTTTCCCTATTTCTCTTATCTTTCCTTGTTCCCCCTGCTTTCTTACTTGCCCCAAGACCCTCACGGGGCTCCTACCGGTGCTCGTGGCCCCCTCCTCTTGTGGGGGTATGATTATGTCCCCTCCTTTGTCCTGGGGCAGGCCCCAGCTCTCAGGGCGTGGCTGTTCCGGAGCCCCGGACTCACGGAGCTCTCTCCCTTCCCCCGCCTCGCGCAGCTCCCCAGCAGGCAGGTAAAGGGAGGGCTATCGGCGCGTTGCCAGAGGGGGTGCTACTCCAGGGTCCAGGGAAGAAAGAACTCCGGGACGTCACCGCCGCTCCCGGGCCGCACCGAAACCCTGTAATGGCGTCGGGTCTCGGCGCTACCAGAGGCTCCAGGTCCTCTCCCGGGCCGGCGCGCCTCTGCGTCGATTTACTTGGAGCCCCCGCTCCACGACACTCCTTGAAGGTGGCACCGCCGCCCGACACCGTCAAGACAGCCTCACGCCCGGGGAGGGAGGTGTTCGTACCCCCACTGCGCTCCCACCCACGGCCCGGCCCAGCCGCCTCGCAGAGTGAAGGGATCAGGCGGCCATCCAACTACGTGGCCAGACCACGCCCCCTCTGCCCATGTTCGAACTGGTTGTATTTTTTTTTAATGGTCCATGATACGTGATACTCTTAAGGCACAAGACAAAATTTGAGCCAGCATTTTGGTGGTATTCCAACGACACGTAATATTGCAACAGTGCTCCCCAATTTTTGTCTTGATTTTCTGGGATGTCATCCCTCTATATTTCTACAGGAACATTTGATCAGGGCCTGTTTATAATCTTCACTTTGTTAGGTGCTACTGAAAGTGCTCACACATATTAACTGTTTTGGCCAGCTCTCAGTTTATCAACGACCATATTGTCTCTGTGACTATATCTAGCTTGTTTATTTGCTTTTGTTACTGTTTGTTTGGGATGGTTTCTTATCAATAGTTTGTCTTCTTCATTTTTTATTATCTTCTAAATCAGAACAATTCCTCTTCATTCTGAGGAATTGGCCTACACAGACATTTTCTGTCAGAGCGCAGAGATGTGAGCTCCCAAACAGTAGCACATTGTTCTTATCTGTGGGTTTTATGCTTTCCTCTCGAGATATGCTGGTGTATAGTGCTTCTACGTCAAGGCAAAGCATCAGTTCCATGGTAGTGTAGAAAGGAGAGTCTTTTGACATGCTGAGTAGGTGGTTGATGTATTTCATGTAAGATGGCACCTGTGTTACAAACGGTTGTAAAACCAGTCTACAAATGTTGATAAAGGTTCCAGGATTGACCCTAGCCTTGCAACAATGGGTTGTTGTAGTAGAGGGTCTCTGAGTTTGTGGACTTTAGGCAGGATGTAAAAGTAGGGATTTCTGGGCCCTCTGATACTAGGAACTCTGCTTTATACTTGTTATTCCAATCTTGGTTTTGGCCCTCTCTACTATGTCTTTAATTTCTGTTAGTCGTTTGTCAGATACTCTGGTAAGATTCAGTAGTTTCTTTGGTCAGAAAGGAGAACATACAGTTTTTTGTAGTTTGGAGGACAATTGCCCCACCTTTGTCTGTAGTTTTTATTACAATGTTGTCATTATTTTGGAGGGATCTTAGTACTTCCTTTTCCTTCACCATTAGATTATGGTGGGATACTTTGTTGTTGTCTAATGCTTCAACATCTTTAATCAGGCCTTTATTGAGGAAGTTGCCCATCTCTGGGGTCAGAACAACTGGGGGTCGATTAACAACCATAATTATGTACTGCTGGTCCTTGGTTGTAGCTCTTTGGATTTGCTCCTGGTTCTCCTGTTCTGGTTCTTCCCGGACATCAGATTCCACAAGGGGATAAAAGGGACTGACAGGCTGAACTGAGTGTGCAAGTGGGAAAGGCGAAGACAGGTACTGATTTTGGCATGGCACATTTGAATTGGTGAGTGACTCACATGCATTATGTATCAAACTAAGCAAATAGACTATATCATTAGGCCATGTCTAAAATTAACCAAATACAGGATTTTTTCTGTTTTTTTTCCCTGTCTGGACAGTCTTATCCTGCTCTCTTTGACATACATATTATTGAGTGTGACTGGAGCAACATGCCCGATTCCTAGCTAAAAAATATTAGTAGATAGGTAGCTGGTTAAGAGGAACTTGGAGACAAATCCTTAAGCTATTGTGTCCTCCATTCTTCCTATTTATAGTGCGGTGTGCAGTGGAGCACAACAATTTCCATGCACACTGTTTTAAGTATTTACATCAACCAATGCTTCTAAAAAATGCATGCTGGCCCGTTGAGTTATATCCATGAGTTATATGAATGCTACTGTGCAGTGAGGTGTATCTGAATTTACTCTGGTACGACAGTTATATGTTGTGTGTCAACACAAGAAATGGACGCAATTCTTTGTGCTTTACCTATTTCAGGAGCTAAATACATGCTCTAATTAACAGGCAAGTAAGCCTGGCTAAGTGCTCTATGTTATTGTGTTTGTCCAGACAATTAAGGACAGACTATAACAATTTACCAAAGCCAAGGGTCAGCATCTTAGTCCTGAAGAAGACCACCAACCCTTAGTGGCCATTTCTAGGAGGGTGAAACATGGTGATCACTACCAAGACGTTGGGACAAAAAAACCTGAACATCTGCATGCAATAGTTTTAATCATACCAAGAGACCCCAATATTATATGAATACTAGGGTGTCCGTTAGGTATTTTTAGGTTGAAGCTTAGCAGAAAGCGCAGCAGTCTGGTTGCAAAAAGTCTTCTTGTGGGCATTCTTTAAGCCTCCCTGGCAATGCATTCCGCTCATTGCTCACCATTGGCTTTGTGGTTTGTAACTCACATTCTCTGGATTTTGTATTTTCTGGCTTTATTTGTTTTAGACTGTCCAGCATGTCTTTGTCCCTCCCGAGGAGCAAAGTTTGTTCACCATTGCTCCTTGTATTCTTCCACAAGTCCTCCCTTTCTGTAAACAGTCCTTTAAATTGTGTTCTTATCTTTTCACATTGTAGGAGGCTGGCCTGGTTTGTAGTGGGTACCAAGGGGTACTTACACTCTGCACCAGGTCCAGTTATCCCTTATTAGTGTAGAAGAGGTGTTTCTAGCAGCTTAGGCTGATAGAAGGTAGCTATAGCTTAGCAGCTTAGGCTGAACTAGGAGACATGCAAAGCTCCTACTATACCAATGGTGTCATATGCACAATATCATAAGAAAACACAATACACAGATATACTAAATATAAAGGTACTTTATTTTTATGACAATATGCCAAAAGTATCTCAGTGAGTACCCTCAGTATGAGGATAGCAAATATACACAAGATATATGTACACAATACCAAAAATATGCAGTAATAGCAAAAGGAAGTAATGCAAGCAATGTATAGTCACAATAGATTGCAATAAGAGCACATAGGTATAGGGGCAACACAAACCATATACTCCAAAAGTGGAATGCGAATAACGTATGTGAGCTTGTAGAGGGTCGCTGGGACTGTAAGAAAACAGTGAGGGTTATTGAAATAGCCCACCCCAAGACCCTGAAAAGTAGGTGTAAACTGCACCTATGTTCCCCAGAGAGCACAGAAGTCGTGATAGGGGAATTCTGCAAGGAAGAACAACACCAGCAATGCAACCAAAGTGGATTTCCAGACAAGAGTACCTGTGGAACAAGGGGACCAAGTCCAAGAGTTGCAACAAAGTCGGGATTGGGCAGATGCCCAGGGAATGCCAGCTGAGGGTGCAAAGAAGCTGCCACCGGATGGTAGAAGCTGTGGATTCTGCAAGAACGAAGAGGACTAGGAACTTCCCCTTTGGAGGATGGATGCCCCACGTCGTGAAGAAGCTTGCAGAGGTGTTCCCACCCAGAAAGACCACAAACAAGCCTTGCTAGCTGCAAGGGTCGCGCTTAGGGTTTTTGGATGCTGCTGTGGCCCAGGAGGGACCAGGATGTTGCCAATTGTGTGAGGAGACAGAGGGGGCGCCCAGCAAGGTAGGGAGCCCTCACAGAAGCAGGCTGCACCCGCAGAAGTGCAGGAACAGGCACTACGAATAGGAGTGAACCGGAGCTCACCCGAAGTCACAAAAGAAGATCCCACGACGGCGGAGGACAACTCAGGAGGTTGTGCACTGCAGGTTAGAGTGTCGGGGACCCAGGCTTGGCTGTGCATAAAGGAAATCCTGGAAGAGTGCACAGGAGCCGGAGCAACTGCAAATCACGCGGTACCCAGCAATGCAGTCTAGCGTGGGGAGGCAAGGACTTACCTCCACCAAACTTGGATTGAAGAGTCACTGGACTGTGGGAGTCACTTGGACAGAGTTGCTGAGTTCCAGGGAACACGCTCGTAGTGCTGAGAGGGGACCCAGAGGACCGGTTGTAGGAGGCTGGACTGGCTTGTAGTGAGTACCAAGGGGTACTTACACCTTGCACCAGGCCCAGGTATCCCTTATTAGTGTAGAGGGGTGTCTAGCAGCTTAGGCTGATAGAAAAGGTAGCTTAGCAGAGCAGCTTAGGCTGAACTAGGAGACGAGTGAAGCTCCCACAGTACCACTAGTGTCATATGCACAATATCATAAGAAAACACAATACACAGATATACTAAAAATAAAGGTACTTTATTTTTATGACAATATGCCAGAAGTATCTCAGTGAGTACCCTCAGTATGAGGATAGCAAATATACACAAGATATATGTACACAATACCAAAATATGCAGTAATAGCAATAGAAAACAGTGCAAACAATGTATAGTTACAATAGAATGCAATGGTGGCACATAGGGATAGGGGCAACACAAACCATATACTCTAGAAGTGGAATGCGAACCACGAATGGACCCCAAACCTATGTGACCTTGTAGAAGGTCGCTGGGACTGTAAGAAAACAGTGAGGGTTAGGAAAATAGCCCACCCCAAGACCCTGAAAAGTGGGTGCAAAGTGCACCTAAGTTCCCCAAAGAGCACAGAAGTCGTGATAGGGGAATTCTGCCAGAAACAACAACACCAGCAATGCAACAAAGATTGATTTTCTGACGAGAGTACCTGTGGAACAAGGGGACCAAGTCCAAGAGTCACGATCAAGTCGGGAGTGGGCAGATGCCCAGGAAATGCCAGCTGTGGGTGCAAAGAAGCTGCCACCGTATGGTAGAAGCTGAGGATTCTGCAGGAACGACAAGGGCTAGAAACTTCCCCTTTGGAGGATGGATGTCCCACGTCGTGAAGAGTCGTGCAGAAGGGTTTTCGTGCAGAAAGACCGCAAACAAGCCTTGCTAGCTGCAAGGGTCGCGGTTAGGGTTTTTGGATGTCGCCAATTGCGTGAGGAGACAGAGGGGGCGCCCAGCAAGAGAAGGAGCCCACTCAGAAGCAAGCAGCACCCGCAGAAGTGCTGGAACAGGCACTACGAAGTGGAGTGAACCGGAGCTCACCCGAAGTTGCACAAGAGGGTCCCACGAAGCCGGAGGACAACTCAGGAGGTCGTGCAATGCAGGTTAGAGTGCCGGGGACCCAGGCTTGGCTGTGCACAAAGGAAATCCTCGGTGAGTGCACAGGAACCGGAGTAGCTGCAAAACACGCAGTTCCCAGCAATGCAGTCTAGCGTGGGGAGGCAAGGACTTACATCCACCAAACTTGGACTGAAGAGTCACTGGACTGTGGGAGTCACTTGGACAGAGTTGCTGAGTTCAAGGGACCTCGCTCGTCATGCTGAGAGGAGACCCAGAGGACCGGTGATGAAGGAGGCTGGACTGGCTTGTAGTGAGTACCAAGGGGTACTTACACCTTGCACCAGGCCCAGGTATCCCTTATTAGTGTAGAGGGGTGTCTAGCAGCTTAGGCTGATAGAAAAGGTAGCTTAGCAGAGCAGCTTAGGCTGAACTAGGAGACGAGTGAAGCTCCCACAGTACCACTAGTGTCATATGCACAATATCATAAGAAAACACAATACACAGATATACTAAAAATAAAGGTACTTTATTTTTATGACAATATGCCAGAAGTATCTCAGTGAGTACCCTCAGTATGAGGATAGCAAATATACACAAGATATATGTACACAATACCAAAATATGCAGTAATAGCAATAGAAAACAGTGCAAACAATGTATAGTTACAATAGAATGCAATGGTGGCACATAGGGATAGGGGCAACATAAACCATATACTCTAGAAGTGGAATGCGAACCACGAATGGACCCCAAACCTATGTGACCTTGTAGAAGGTCGCTGGGACTGTAAGAAAACAGTGAGGGTTAGGAAAATAGCCCACCCCAAGACCCTGAAAAGTGGGTGCAAAGTGCACCTAAGTTCCCCAAAGAGCACAGAAGTCGTGATAGGGGAATTCTGCCAGAAACAACAACACCAGCAATGCAACAAAGATTGATTTTCTGACGAGAGTACCTGTGGAACAAGGGGACCAAGTCCAAGAGTCACGATCAAGTCGGGAGTGGGCAGATGCCCAGGAAATGCCAGCTGTGGGTGCAAAGAAGCTGCCACCGTATGGTAGAAGCTGAGGATTCTGCAGGAACGACAAGGGCTAGAAACTTCCCCTTTGGAGGATGGATGTCCCACGTCGTGAAGAGTCGTGCAGAAGGGTTTTCGTGCAGAAAGACCGCAAACAAGCCTTGCTAGCTGCAAGGGTCGCGGTTAGGGTTTTTGGATGTCGCCAATTGCGTGAGGAGACAGAGGGGGCGCCCAGCAAGAGAAGGAGCCCACTCAGAAGCAAGCAGCACCCGCAGAAGTGCTGGAACAGGCACTACGAAGTGGAGTGAACCGGAGCTCACCCGAAGTTGCACAAGAGGGTCCCACGAAGCCGGAGGACAACTCAGGAGGTCGTGCAATGCAGGTTAGAGTGCCGGGGACCCAGGCTTGGCTGTGCACAAAGGAAATCCTCGGTGAGTGCACAGGAACCGGAGTAGCTGCAAAACACGCAGTTCCCAGCAATGCAGTCTAGCGTGGGGAGGCAAGGACTTACATCCACCAAACTTGGACTGAAGAGTCACTGGACTGTGGGAGTCACTTGGACAGAGTTGCTGAGTTCAAGGGACCTCGCTCGTCATGCTGAGAGGAGACCCAGAGGACCGGTGATGAAGTTCTTTGGTGCCTGCGGTTGCAGGGGGAAGATTCCGTCGACCCACTGGAGATTTCTTCGGAGCTTCTAGTGCAGAGAGGAGGCAGACTACCCCCACAGCATGCACCACCAGGAAAACAGTTGAGAAGGCGGCAGGATCAGCGTTACAAGGTCGCAGTAGTCGTCTTTGCTACTTTGTTGCAGTTTTGCAGGCTTCCAGCGCGGTCAGCAGTCGATTCCTTGGCAGGAGGTGAAGAGAGAGATGCAGAGGAACTCTGATGAGCTCTTGCATTCTTTATCTAAGGAATTCCCCAAAGCAGAGACCCTAAATAGCCAGAAAAGGAGGTTTGGCTACCTAGGAGAGAGGATAGGCTAGCAACACATGAAGGAGCCTATCAGAAGGAGTCTCTGACGTCACCTGCTGGCCCTGGCCACTCAGAGCAGTCCAGTGTGCCAGCAGCACCTCTGTTTCCAAGATGGCAGAGGTCTGGAGCACACTGGAGGAGCTCTGGGCACCTCCCAGGGGAGGTGCAGGTCAGGGGAGTGGTCACTCCCCTTTCCTTTGTCCAGTTTCGCGCCAGATCAGGGCTGAGGGATCCCTGAACCGGTGTAGACTGGCTTATGCAGAGATGGGCACCATCTGTGCCCATCAAAGCATTTCCAGAGGCTGGGGGAGGCTACTCCTCCCCAGCCCTGACACCTTATTCCAAAGGGAGAGGGTGTAACACCCTCTCTCTGAGGAAGTCCTTTGTTCTGCCTTCCTGGGCCAAGCCTGGCTGGACCCCAGGAGGGCATAAACCTGTCTGAGGGTTTGGCAGCAGCTGCAGTGAAACCCCGGGAAAGGCAGTTTGGCAGTACCCGGGTCTGTACTAGAGACCCGGGTAATCATGGGATTGTGTCCCCAATACCAGGATGGCATTGATGGGGCAATTCCATGATCTTAGACATGTTACATGGCCATATTCGGAGTTACCATTGTGAAGCTATACATAGGTAGTGACCTATGTATAGTGCACGTGTGTAATGGTGTCCCCGCCCTCACAAAGTCCGGGGAATTGGTCCTGAACAATGTGGGGGCACCTTGGCTAGTGCCAGGGTGCCCAAACACTTAGTAACTTAGCACCCAACCTTTACCAGGTAAATGTTAGACATATAGGTGACTTATAAGTTACTTAAGTGCAGTGTAAAATGGCTGTGAAATAACGTGGACGTTATTTCACTCAGGCTGCAGTGGCAGGCCTGTGTAAGAATTGTCAGAGCTCCCTATGGGTGGCAAAAGAAATGCTGCAGCCCATAGGGATCTCCTGGAACCCCAATACCCTGGGTACCTCAGTTCCATATACTAGGGAATTATAAGGGTGTTCCAGTATGCCAATGTAAATTGGTAAAATTGGTCACTAGCCTGTTAGTGACAATTTGGAAAGAAATGAGAGAGCATAACTACTGAGGTTCTGATTAGCAGAGCCTCAGTGAGACAGTTAGTCATATCACAGGTAACACATACAGGGCACACTTATGAGCACTGGGGCCCTGGCTGGCAGGGTCCCAGTGACACATACAACTAAAACAACATATATACAGTGAAATATGGGGGTAACATGCCAGGCAAGATGGTACTTTCCTACACAACCCCCCCTCAAACGAAGGACAATAAGACTAGCCATGACCTGATGAGTCTTCATTGTCTAAGTGGAAATATCTGGAGAGTCCATCTGCATTGGAGTGGGTACTCCCAGGTCTATGTTCCACTGTATAATCCATTCCCTGTAGGGATATGGACCACCTCAACAATTTAGGGTTTTCACCTTTCATTTGTTTTAGCCAAAGTAGAGGTTTGTGGTCTGTCTGAACAATGAAGTGAGTGCCAAACAGGTATGGCCTCAACTTCTTCAGTGCCCAGACCACAGCAAAGGCCTCCCTCTCTATGGCAGACCAACGCTTTTCTCTAGGGGTCAACCTCCTGCTGATAAAAGCAACAGGTTGATCCTGGCCCTCAGAATTAAGTTGTGATAAGACTGCCCCTACCCCTAATTCAGATGCATCAGTTTGGACAATGAATTTTTTGGAGTAACAGGGGCTTTTCAGGACAGGTGCAGAGCACATGGCCTGCTTCAGCTCCTCAAAAGCTTTCTGACAGCTAGCTGTCCACAATACCTTTTTAGGCATTTTCTTAGATGTGAGGTCATTAAGATGGGCTGCAATGGAGCCATAGTTTTCTTTATGAACCTCCTGTAATACCCAGTGAGGCCTAAGAAGGCTCTCACCTGGGTCTGAGTTGTAGGGGGAACCCAATCTATAATAGTTTGGATTTTCCCCTGAAGTGGTGCAATCTGTTCTCCACCTACCAGGTGTCCCAGATAAACCACTTTCCCCTGCCCTATCTGGCACTTTGAAGCCTTGATAGTGAGGCCTGCCTTTTGCAGGGCCTCCAAAACTTTCCATAGGTGGACCAGGTGATCATCCCAGCTGGAGCTAACGACAGCTATATCATCTAGATATGCTTCACTAAAAGCTTCCAGCCCTTGCAGGACTGTGTTCACCAACCTTTGAAAAGTGGCAGGTGCATTTTTCAATCCAAAAGGCATTACTGTGAATTGGTAATGGCCTCCAATGGTTGAAAATGCAGTTTTTGCTTTTGCATCCTCTGATAACTTGATCTGCCAATACCCTGCAGTCAAATCAAAGGTGCTTAGATACTTGGCAGATGCCAGTGTATATATTAGCTCATCTGCCCTGGGTATAGGGTGAGCATCAGTTTTGGTTACCTGGTTGAGACCTCTATAGTCTACAGAAAACCGCATTTCCTTCTTTCCATCCTTGGAATGAGGTTTTGGTACAAGTACCACAGGAGAGGCCCATGGACTTTCAGAGTGCTCAACCACTCCCAATTCAAGCATTTTCTGCACTTCTTGCTTTATGCAGTCTCTGACATGGTCAGGCTGCCTATAGATCTTACTTTTAACAGGCAAGCTGTCTCCAGTATCTATAGTGTGCTCATACCAAGAAGTGGTGCCTGGCACAGTAGAGAAGAGTTCAGAAAACTGTCCGAGGAGATTTATACAGTGGTCTTTTTGCTCAGCAGTAAGACAATCTGCCAAAACTACACCTTCCACTGGAGCATCTTGTTCTGTGGAAGAGAAGAGATCAGGGAGAGGGTCACTCTCTTCTTCCTGTCCCTCATCTGTTGCCATGAGCAGGGTGAGATCAGCCCTGTCATAGTAGGGTTTCAGGCGATTGACATGGAGCACCCTAAGGGGACTCCTGGCAGTGCCTAAGTCAACTAAGTAGGTGACTTCTCCCTTTTTTTCAACAATTATGTGGGGTCCACTCCATTTGTCTTGGAGTGCTCTTGGGGCCACAGGCTCCAAGACCCACACTTTCTGCCCTGGTTGGTACTGAACCAAAACAGCCTTCTGGTCATGCCATTGCTTTTGGAGCTCTTGGCTGGCCTGAAGGTTTTTACTGGCCTTTTTCATGTACTCAGCCATCCTAGATCTTAGGCCAAGTACATAGTCCACTATGTCTTGCTTTGGAGCTTTTAAAGGTTGTTCCCAACCCTCCTTAACAAGTGTTAGAGGACCTCTTACAGGGTGTCCAAATAGGAGTTCAAAGGGGCTAAAGCCCACTCCTTTTTGGGGTACCTCCCTGTAAGCAAAAAGGAGGCAAGGTAATAGGATATCCCATCTCCTGCTGAGTTTTTCAGGGAGTCCCATTATCATACCTTTGAGAGTTTTGTTAAATCTCTCCACAAGTCCATTTGTTTGTGGATGATAGGGTGTGGTGAACTTGTATGTCACACCACATTCCTTCCACATGGCCTTTAAGTAAGCAGACATGAAATTGCTTCCCCTGTCTGATACCACCTCTTTTGGGAAGCCCACCCTGGAAAAGATTCCCAGGAGGGCATTTGCCACTGCAGGAGCTGTAGTGGTCCTTTGAGGAATTGCTTCAGGATATCTGGTGGCATGGTCCACTACCACCAAGATAAACCTATTGCCTGAAGCAGTAGGAGGGTCAAGGGGGCCAACTATGTCAACCCCTACCCTTTCAAAGGGAACCCCAACCACAGGCAGTGGGATAAGGGGTGCCTTTGGAGTGCCACCTGTTTTGCCACTGGCTTGACAGGTTTCACAGGACTTACACAATTCCTTTGTGTCCTCTGACATTCTAGGCCAATGAAACAAGGGGACAAGCCTGTCCCAAGTTTTCATTTGCCCCAAATGTCCAGCTAAGGGAATATTGTGGGCTAGAGTTAGGAGGAACTTTCTGTACTCCTGAGGAATCACCAATCTCCTGGCAGCTCCAGGTTTTGGATCCCTTGCTTCAGTGTACAAAAGGTTATCTTCCCAGTAAACTCTGCGAGAGTCACTGACATCCCCATTTGCTTGTTTGACAGCTTGCTGCCTTAGACCCTCTAGTGTGGGACAGGTATGCTATGTCACACTCAGCTCCTCCCTGGCAGGCCCCCCTTCACCCAAAAGCTCAGCAGTGTCTGCTTCCAGCTCCACTGGTGTAGGTTCTGCACAGGGTGGAAGTTCTTCTTCCTCAGAAGTTGAATTCACTGTAGAGGGAGGGATAGTAGGTCTTGATTTACCTTTACTAACCCTAGCTTTAGCGAGCACTTGGTCCATTCTTCCAGGATCCAAGTCACCCTGTCCTTTTTGCTTTTTGGCCTGAGCCTTGGTTAAAGCAAAAATATGCCCTGGAATGCCCAGCATTGCTGCATGAGTCTCCAACTCCACATCTGCCCAAGCTGATGTCTCTAAATCATTCCCTAGTAGACAGTCTACAGGTAAATCTGAGGCAACCACAACTTTCTTTGGACCAGTAACCCCCCCCCCAGTTGAGATTTACAACAGCCATGGGGTGGCTAAGTGTGTTGTTATGAGCATCGGTTACTTGGTACTGGTGACCAAGTAGGTGTTGTTCAGGGTAGACCAGTTTCTCTATTACCATGGTAACACTGGCACCTGTGTCCCTGTAGGCCTGAACCTCAACACCATTTATTAGGGGTAGTTGCTTGTACTTATCCATATTAAGGGGACAAGCAACCAAGGTGGCTAAATCAATAGCCCCCTCAGAGACTAACACAGCCTCTGTGGTCTCCCTAACAAGACCAACCCCAACTAAATTACCAAAAGTGAGCCCAGCTACTCCCTTGGATTGGCTATTAGTAGGTTTGCTCCCACCACCACTGCTATTACTAGGGGCACTAGGTGTAGCAGCAGGGGTTGTAGTGATAGGAGGCTTGGTGCTTTTCTTTAGACAACTGGGATCTGTTGTCCAATGGCCTTTTATTTGACATAAATAGCACCATGGTTTCTTTTCTTTGTTTTGATTTGAAGAGGATTTGGGCCCACCACCCCCACCAGAGTGTTTTTGTGGGCCTGATGAAGACTCATTTTTAGATTTGTCCCCACCCTTGTCAGAAGACTTACCATCCTTGTCACCCCCTGTATGAACTTTTCTGTTCACCCTTGTTCTGACCCATTTGTCTGCCTTCTTTCCCAATTCTTGGGGAGAGGTCAGATCAGAGTCTACCAGGTACTGGTGTAACAAATCAGACACACAATTATTAAGTATATGCTCTCTCAGGATTAAGTTATACAGGCTTTCATAGTCAGAAACTTTACTGCCATGTAACCACCCCTCCAAGGCCTTCACTGAATGGTCAACAAAGCCTACCCAGTCTTGTGAAGACTCCTTTTTGGTTTCTCTGAACTTCATCCTGTACTGTTCAGTGGTTAAGCCATAACCATCTAGGAGTGCATTCTTAAGAACTGTAAAATTATTGGCATCACTTTCCTTTACAGTAAGGAGATTATCCCTACCCTTTCCACTGAAAGATAGCCATAGGATAGCAGCCCACTGCCTTTGAGGGACCTCCTGTACAACACAGGCCCTCTCAAGTGCAGCAAACCACTTGTTAATGTCATCCCCCTCCTTGTAAGGGGGAACTATCTTGTGCGGATTCATAGAATCATGCTCTTTTGCAGGATGACTATTTGGAATACTGCTGCTGCCACCATGGGGTCCTAACCCCAACCTCTGCCTTTCTTTTTCTAAATCAAAGGACTGCCTATCTAAATCCAGCTGTTGCTTCTTGAGCTTCAGCCTGGATTGTTCCACTCTCAATCTATTGAGCTCCCTTTCTAACACTCCTTCATCAGGGTGGGTGGGTTGGGCATGCCTTGAAACAGAAGAATGGTGTGAATGAACAGAGGGAGACCTGGCCCTAACAGATGGCACACTAACATTCTGACCTACAGAAGTGACACTTCTACTGTGATGAGAAGCAACACTATTACTGTGATGTGAAGCAACACTCTTACTGTGATGTGAATTCACATCATTACCAGCTATGCTAGGTGGCCTGCTAAGGGGCAGGTTGGAAAGATTCCCTCCCAAATCTTTTGCTAGGGGTGCCCCAAGATCAGATTGGGAACCATCAGCCAACTTCTCACCAGAAGTGCCAACTAAGGTCTTATCTTGTTCAATGAGCATATTAACCAACAGCTGTCTTGAGGGATTCTTCACTACCCCTAAACCTCTATCTATGCAGAGACTCCTTGCTTCCTTCCAGCTAAGGTTGTCATAAGCTATGCTGGACAGATCAAGAGTTTGGCTTGTACCAGACATGATAGACAAGAGTTTAAGGGACAGAAAAAGAAAGAAAAAAGTTTCAGAACTTTTTAAAGAACAGAAAAAAACTTTTACAACTTTTTAAGAACTTTTTGAAAGTTTAGATGTACTTTTCAGCACTTAGTAAAAGAAGTGAGAGAAGAAAAGCAAAACTTTTTGGTTAGGTGTACATACACTGAACTTGTTTTGTATATTTTTCTCTTATGAAAAGTACAATGACAAAAGTGGTAAGTAGTTGCAAAGTACTTATCCCACCGCTGCACAACCAATGTAGGAGGCTGGACTGGCTTGTAGTGAGTACCAAGGGGTACTTACACCTTGCACCAGGCCCAGGTATCCCTTATTAGTGCAGAGGGGTGTCTAGCAGCTTAGGCTGATAGAAAAGGTAGCTTAGCAGAGCAGCTTAGGCTGAATTAGGAGACGAGTGAAGCTCCCACAGTACCACTAGTGTCATATGCACAATATCATAAGAAAACACAATACACAGATATACTAAAAATAAAGGTACTTTATTTTTATGACAATATGTCAAAAGTATCTCAGTGAGTACCCTCAGTATGAGGATAGCAAATATACACAAGATATATGTACACAATACCAAAATATGCAGTAATAGCAATAGAAAACAGTGCAAACAATGTATAGTCACAATAGAATGCAATGGGGGCACATAGCGATAGGGGCAACACAAACCATATTCTCTAGAAGTGGAATGCGAACCACGAATGGACCCCAAACCTATGTGACCTTGTAGAGGGTCGCTGGGACTGTAAGAAAACAGTGAGGGTTAGAAAAATAGCCCACCCCAAGACCCTGAAAAGTGGGTGCAAAGTGCACCTAAGTTCCCCAAAGAGCACAGAAGTCGTGATAGGGGAATTCTGCCAGAAACAACAACACCAGCAATGCAACAACGATGGATTTCCTGACGAGAGTACCTGTGGAACAAGGGGACCAAGTCCAAGAGTCACGATCAAGTCCGGAGTGGGCAGATGCCCAGGAAATGCCAGCTGTGGGTGCAAAGAAGCTGCCACCGGATGGTAGAAGCTGAGGATTCTGCAGGAACGACGAGGGCTAGAAACTTCCCCTTTGGAGGATGGATGTCCCACGTCGTGAAGAGTCGTGCAGAAGTGTTTTCGTGCAGAAAGACCGCAAACAAGCCTTGCTAGCTGCAAGGGTCGTGGTTAGGGTTTTTGGATGCTGCTGTGGCCCAGGAGGGACCAGGATGTCGCCAATTGTGTGAGGAGACAGAGGGGGCACCCAGCAAGGTAGGGAGCCCTCACAGAAGCAAGCAGCACCCGCAGAAGTGCCGGAACAGGCACTACGAAGTGGAGTAAACTGGAGCTCACCCGAAGTTGCACAAGAGGGTCCCACGAAGCCGGAGGACAACTCAGGAGGTCGTGCAATGCAGGTTAGAGTGCCGGGGACCCAGGCTTGGCTGTGCACAAAGGAAATCCTCAGTGAGTGCACAGGAGCCGGAGTAGCTGCAAAACATGCGGTTCCCAGCAATGCAGTCTAGCGTGGGGAAGCAAGGACTTACCTCCACCAAACTTGGACTGAAGAGTCACTGGACTGTGGGAGTCACTTGGACAGAGTTGCTGAGTTCAAGGGACCTCGCTCGTCATGTTGAGAGGAGACCCAGAGGACCGGTGATGCAGTCTTTTGTTGCCTGCAGTTGCAGGGGGAAGATTCCGTCGACCCACGGGAGATTTCTTCGGAGCTTCTAGTGCAGAGAGGAGGCAGACTACCCCCACAGCATGCACCACCAGGAAAACAGTCGAGAAGGCGGCAGGATCAGCGATACAAGGTTGCAGTAGTCGTCTTTGCTACTTTGTTGCGGTTTTGCAGGCGTCCAGAGCAGTCAGCGGTCGATTCCTTGGCAGAAGGTGAAGAGAGAGATGCAGAGGAACTCTGATGAGCTCTTGCATTCGTTATCTCCAGAATTCCCCAAAGCAGAGACCCTAAATAGCCAGAAAAGGAGGTTTGGCTACCTAGGAAGGAGGATAGGCTAGCAACACAGGTAAGAGCCTATCAGGAGTCTCTGATGTCACCTGCTGGCCCTGGCCACTCAGAGCAGTCCAGTGTGCCAGCAGCACCTCTGTTTCCAAGATGGCAGAGGTCTGGAGCACACTGGAGGAGCTCTGGGCACCTCCCCTGGGAGGTCCAGGTCAGGGGAGTGGTCACTCCCCTTTCCTTTGTCCAGTTTCGCAGGGCTGGGGGATCCCTGAACCGGTGTAGACTGGCTTATGCAGAGATGGGCACCATCTGTGCCCATCAAAGCATTTCCAGAGGCTGGGGGAGGCTACTCCTCCCCAGCCCTGACACCTTTTTCCAAAGGGAGAGGGTGTAACACCCTCTCTCTGAGGAAGTCCTTTGTTCTGCCTTCCTGGGCCAAGCCTGGCTGTACCCCAGGAGGGAAGAAACCTGTCTGAGGGGTTGGAAGCAGCAGCAGCTGCAGTGAAACCCCGGGAAAGGTAGTTTGGCAGTGCCCTGGTCTGTGCTAGAGACTCTGGGGATCATGGAATTGTCTCCCCAATGCCAGAATGGCATTGGGGTGACAATTCCATGATCTTAGACATGTTCCATGGCCATGTTCGGAGTTACCATTGTGACGCTATACATAGGTAGTGACCTATGTATAGTGCACGCGTGTAATGGTGTCCCCGCACTCACAAAGTCCGGGGAATTTGCCCTGAACAATGTGGAGGCACCTTGGCTAGTGCCAGGGTGCCCACACACTAAGTAACTTAGCACCCAACCTTTACCAGGTAAAGGTTAGACATATAGGTGACTTATAAGTTACTTAAGTGCAGTGGTAAATGGCTGTGAAATAACGTGGACGTTATTTCACTCAGGCTGCAGTGGCAGGCCTGTGTAAGAATTGTCAGAGCTCCTTATGGGTGGCAAAAGAAATGCTGCAATACAGAGAGTTCCTCCTAACTCTAGCCCATTACATTCCCTTGGCTGGACATCTAGGGCAAATTAAAACATGGTAAAGGCTTGTCCCCCTGTTTCATTGGCCTAGGATGTCAGAGGACACAAAAGATTTTTGTAAGTCCTGTGTCACCTGTCAACCCAGTGGCAAGACTGGTGGCACCCCAAAGGCTCCCCTTATTCCACTGCCTGTGGTTGGGGTTCCCTTTGAAAGGGTAGGGGTTGACATAGTTGGCCCCCTTGACCCTCCTACTGCTTCAGGCAATAGGTTTATCTTGGTGGTAGTGGACCATGCCACAAGATATCCTGAAGCAATTCCTCTAAGGACCACTACAGCTCCTGCAGTGGCAAAAGCCCTCCTGGGAATCTTTTCCAGGGTGGGTTTCCCAAAAGAGGTGGTATCAGACAGGGATAGCAACTTTATGTCCGCATACTTGAAGGCCATGTGGAAAGAATGTGGTGTAACATACAAATTTACCACACCTCATCATCCACAAACAAATGGACTGGTTGTGAGGTTTAACAAAACTCTCAAAGGAATGATAATGGGAGTCCCTAAAAAACTAAGGAGGAGATGGGATATCCTGTTACCTTGCCTCCTTTTTGCTTACAGGGAGGTACCCCAGAATTTGGGCACCCTGTAGGAGGTCCTCTAACACTTGTAAAGGAGGGTTGGGAACAACCTTTAAAAGCTCCTAAGCAAGACAAAGTGGACTATGTACTTGGCCTAAGATCCAGAATGGCTGAGTATATGAAAAAGGCCAGTAAAAACATTCAGGCCAGCCAAGAGCTCCAAAAGCAATGGCATGACCAGAAGGCTGTACTGATTCAGTACCAACCAGGACAGAAAGTGTGGGTCTTGGAGCCTGTGGCCCCAAGAGCACTCAAAGACAAATGGAGTGGACCCCACATTATTGTTGAAAAGAAGGGAGAAGTCACCTACTTAGTTGACTTGGGCACTGCCAGGAGTCCCCTTAGGGTGCTCCATGTCAATCGCCTAAAACCCTACTATGACAGGGCTGATCTCACCCTGCTCATGGCAACAGATGAAGGACAGGAAGAAGAGAGTGACCCTCTCCCTGATCTCTTCTCTTCCACAGAACAAGATGCTCTAGTGGAAGGTGTAGTTTTGGCAGATTGTCTTACTGCTGAGCAGAAAGACCACTGCATAAATCTCCTGGGTCAGTTTTCTGAACTCTTTTCTACTGTGCCAGGCACCACTTCTTGGTGTGAGCACACTATAGATACTGGCGACAGCATGCCTGTCAAAAGTAAGATCTATAGGCAGCCTGACCATGTCAGGGACTGCATAAAACAAGAGGTCCAGAAAATGCTTGAACTGGGAGTGGTTGAGCACTCTGAAAGTCCATGGGCCTCTCCTGTGGTACTTGTACCAAAGCCCCATTCCAAAGATGGGAAAAGGGAAATTAGATTTTGTGTAGACTACAGAGGTCTCAACCAGGTAACTAAAACTGATGCTCCCCCTATACCCAGGGCAGATGAGCTCATAGATACACTGGCATCTGCCAAGTATCTAAGCACCTTTGATTTGACTGCAGGGTACTGGCAGATCAAGTTATCAGAGGATGCTAAAGCAAAAACTGCATTTTCAACTATTGGAGGGCACTACCAATTCACAGTAATGCCCTTTGGTTTGAAAAATGCACCTGCCACTTTTCAGAGGTTGGTGAATACAGTCCTGCAAGGGTTGGAGGCTTTTAGTGCAGCATATCTAGATGATATGGCTGTCTTTAGCTCCACCTGGGATGATCACCTGGTCCACCTATGGAAAGTTTTGGAGGCCCTGCAAAAGGCAGGCCTCACTATCAAGGCTTCAAAGTGCCAGATAGGGCAGGGGAAAGTGGTTTATCTGGGACACCTTGTAGGTGGAGAACAGATTGCACCACTTCAGGGGAAACTCCAAACTATCATAGATTGGGTTCCCCCTACAACTCAGACCCAGGTGAGAGCCTTCTTAGGCCTCACTGGGTACTACAGGAGGTTCATAAAGAACTATGGCTCCATAGCAGTCCCTCTTAATGACCTCACTTCTAAGAAAATGCCTTAAAATGTATTATGGACAGCTAGCTGTCAGAAAGCTTTTGAGGAGCTGAAACAGGCCATGTGCACTGCACCTGTCCTAAAAAGCCCATGTTACTCCAATAAATTCATTGTTCAAACTGATGCATCTAAATTAGGGGTAGGGGCAATCTTATCACAACTCAATTCTGAGGGCCAGGATCAACCTGTTGCTTTTATCAGCAGGAGGTTGACCCCTAGAGAAAAGCGTTGGCCTGCCATAGAGAGGGAGGCCTTTGCTGTGGTCTGGACACTGAAGAAGTTGAGGCCATACCTGTTTGGCACTCACTTCATTGTTCAGACAGACCACAAACCTCTACTTTGGCTAAAACAAATGAAAGGTGAAAACCCTAAATTGTTGAGGTGATCCATATCTCTACAGGGAATGGACTATACAGTGGAACATAGACCTGGGAGTACCCACTCCAATGCAGATGGACTCTCCAGATATTTCCACTTAGACAATGAAGACTCATCAGGTCATGGCTAGTCTTATTGTCCTTTGTTTGGGGGGGGGGGTTGTGTAGGAAAGTACCATCTTGCCTGGCATGTTACCCCCATATTTCACTGTATATATGTTGTTTTAGTGTATGTGTCACTGGGACCCTACCAGCCAGGGCCCCAGTGCTCATAAGTGTGCCCTGTATGTGTTCCCTGTGTGATGACTAACTGTCTCACTGAGGCTCTGCTAACCGGAACCTCAGTGGTTATGCTCTCTCTTTGCTTTCCAAATTGTCAGACTAGTGACCAATTTCACCAATTCACATTGGCATACTGGAACACCCTTATAATTCCCTAGTATATGGTACTGAGGTACCCAGGGTATTGGGGTTCCAGGAGATCCCTATGGGCTGCAGCATTTCTTTTGCCACCCATAGGGAGCTCTGACAATTCTTACACAGGCCTGCCACTGCAGCCTGAGTGAAATAACGTCCACGTTATTTCACAGCCATTTACCACTGCACTTAAGTAACTTATAAGTCACCTATATGTCTAACCTTTACCTGGTAAAGGTTGGGTGCTAAGTTACTTAGTGTGTGGGCACCCTGGCACTAGCCAAGGTGCCCCCACATTGTTCAGGGCAAATTCCCCGGACTTTGTGAGTGCGGGGACACCATTAAACGCGTGCACTATACATAGGTCACTACCTATATATAGCGTCACAATGGTAACTCCGAACATGGCCATGTAACATGTCTAAGATCATGGAATTGTCATCCCAATGCCATTCTGGCATTGGGGAGACAATTCCATGATCCCCAGAGTCTCTAGCACAGACCAGGGTACTGCCAAACTACCTTTCCCGGGGTTTCACTGCAGCTGCTGCTGCTGCCAACCCCTTAGAACCCCAATACCCTGGGTACCTCAGTACCATATACTAGGGAATTATAAGGGTGTTCCAGTATGCCAATGTGAATTGGTGAAATTGGTCACTAGCCTGTTAGTGACAATTTGGAAAGCAAAGAGAGAGCATAACCACTGAGGTTCTGGTTAGCAGAGCCTCAGTGAGACAGTTAGTCATCACACAGGCAACACATACAGGGCACACTTATGAGCACTGGGGCCCTGGCTGGCAGGGTCCCAGTGACACATACACTAAAACAACATATATACAGTGAAATATGGGGGTAACATGCCAGGCAAGATGGTAATTTCCTACACACATTTGCTGTGCATTCAAAGACAGAAGTCAAATGTCAGGCTCTGTCTTCCAAGGCAGCTTGGTGTTGGTGTTTACTTTCCTTCCTCTGACTTCAAAGTGAGAGGATTTATGTAACAATCTTGTGGGTACTGGAAAAGAAAAAGGTTTTCCTAGCATAAGCCAAAATTTAAATGTCTGTAAATGTACAGTGCAAATATTACAAAATATATCAGAATTAGGGAAGCACAAACTAAGTCGTTTTTTTGTAATTCTGAAGTGTGGTGAAAACAAATATTTTAATACGTTCAAAACAAATCAGCACACTAGGTTAGGCCATTTCCATACATTATTGTTTGTGCTGTACAGAGTTTTATCAGTAAAACTATATGTGCAAATGTAATGGTAATTTAATTTGAAAATGTGCTGTCTGTAACGGCAGTGCGCTACCACACCATGCATACTCCACAATACACCACTCCACTCCTCATCATTCAACTCTACAACACTCTGCTCCCCTCTATAACTCTCCACTTTATGTCACTCTAACCCACCTCACTCTATGCCACTTTACAACACTTTACTCCACCACATTCAACTCCACTCTATGCCTGTCACACAGTGCAAGATTTACCTGAAGTGGTGCTATGGCAATCCCCTTGTAATGCTAAATCAAAAGTAGGGCTTTTTGCTTCTCCACAGGCCGCAACAGGATCCTGTTCCTTTAATCCCTCTGCTGTGGAGTTCAAGTGGGTGTTGCTGGAGCAACAGTCATTAAAAACTGACTGCTGCAAAGAAGAGAAGATGAGGACAATGGAAGAAGGTGCACATGGACAGGGCGCATCCGAGCGACACGCTCACTGAGGGAATCCCAAGGAAACCTGTGCCGCATCCACAAGGAGCTGAAGATGCTGATCGACCTGAGAGAGAGGAGGAGGTACACAGAAAGGCAGATGAAGAGGCTGTCCTGAGCTGCAGATCTAAGGAAGGAGCGACCCACTCTCACATGTGCGTGCTAGGTGGGGGGGGTGGGGTGGAGGGAGGAAACCACATAAGGAAACATCGTAATGGGCTGATCCTTGGCAGGCACACTATTAAATTATTGCTTCATCAACGACATCGCTGCCTGCACTGTGACCTGGAGACATGCACGTCGCACAGCCCCACTTCACACCACAGCCCTGGTCTCACTGACACCGCATGATGCCATCACCGAGCCGCTGCCTGCACCATGACCTGTGGGCACCACACATTGCATCGTCCTGCTTCGCACCGCAGCCCCGACACCATCCACACAAGCTCTCCGGACTTCGTCATCAGCCTGGAGTTCGTTCTACAGCGCATGAGACTTCAAAGGCCAGACGACCCTCGCACCAACATCTGGAACTGACACCGCACTCCGGATCTCATTGTGAGGATCATGATGCCTGACATTTCCAAGGTACTGTTTGCGGGTCTTCCCGACACCGTAGCTGGCTCGTGACACCGCAGCCAGCCTAAGCTGTTGGATTTGTTGTTCCCAACACCGTGATAGCCCTAGACGGAACTATTGATTTTTAAGTTAATTCCTGCAAAATTCATATCTTTATTACTGTATGTTGGATTTTTCTCGTTTTGATCTTCTTTTACACTGATAAATATTGGCTACTTTTCTAAAACTGGTGTGGTGTCCTTTTGTAGTGTTTTCACTGTATTACTGTGTTATGTGCAAATGCTTTACACATTGCTTCTGAGATAAGCCTGACTGCTTGTGCCAATCTACCAAGGGGGTGAGCAGGGGTTATCTGAGCTGGGTATCTCCCTTATTATGACTAGAGTGAGTGTCCCTACTTGGACAGGGTGCAAACCGACTGCGAATTAGAGACCCCATTTCTAACAGTATGCCTCAAGGATGCCTCCAAAATAAGGAAACAGATAAAGTATTGAATTCCCAAACTGGCCGAGTTTGAATCACCCAGCGTAATTAAATCCTATCATATGCATCATTTGCAAAAGAAGACATCTTAAGACAAAGGAATCTAATCACATCAAAACCAGGAGCACCAATTCCCTTCTACACAAGTAAGGTCAGAAACAGTCGGACTCACCAACGGAAGGAATGCACAGTAGGCTTCGTACTCAGAAAGGAACTGCTTGCCCTTTCTGATCCTGCAGCAGTCTTCAGTACGTAAAAGGAAAGTGTCTTGCACTGGAATGAGACTATCCCATCATTCACCCAACAAAGCGGAAGGAAACACAGGTGGTGTATTCGCACCCTTACCCCACCGAATGAGCCCCCACGGGGCTCCTGACTTCTGCAAGTTGTCACCAACGTGAATAATTAGCAGTGTGCGGTGGAGCGGAAGCACCTTTATAGTCTGCCCTTCCCCTTCGAGTCCTATAGGCACGCAGGTGATCGTGCCTGCTTATGGAAGTTATAGTTCTAATCCATCCCCGTAACTTACGTGCTATTCTTTCCGTCTTTTCACAATCCATGCCCCCAGAATGTTAACCACTCCACCAGATATTGGGATAAGGTTTGTCGCTTTGCAGAATTTGGTTATGTCTCCTGTCTTACATGCCACCTGTGTACTGACTTGTCTTTGCCCCTGCCCTTAACATGTACTAGTTGCTTGTCCCTGACAGTGTTCATAGTTCCTACATGTGTGACCCTATTGGCAGTTGTGAGAATGACACTCCACGTCACTCCACATAATGACATTCTATGCCACTTCACTCTCCACTCCACTCTTCCACACTTTACTCCACTCTATGCTCATCTCTACTTCTCTACACTCTATGACACTCTACTTTACTCCATTCCATGCCACTCCACTATGACACTCTACGGCATTCTTCTGCACTCCGCAACACTTGATTCAATCACACTCCACGCCACTCTATGTCATTCAACTCCATTCTAAGACAATCTACTCTATGGCATTTCACTACACTCTATGTCATTCTGTGACACTCCATGCCACTTCACCATACGGCACTTCACTTTACGCCACTCCATCCTACTCTACACTCTTTGACAACTTACGCCACTCTGCGCCTCTAAACTCTACATCCCTTCAATCTATGACGCTCTACTTCACTCCACTCTACACCACTCCACTCTACACCACTCCACTCCACAACACTCTACTCCACTTCACTCTTGACCACTTTACACCACTCCACTCTACGACTCTATGCCAGTGGTTCCCAACCTTTTGAGTCCTGAGGACCCCCACTAAATCACTACTGGAAGCCGGGGACTCCCCCAAGCAATTTGGACAATTTATATTTAAAACATTAAAACAGTCATTCGCAAAAAAATGACACAAATAAGTACACACCAAATAAATATTGGAATGACTAGAGATTTTATTATTTTATAATGAAAAAATATGCAAAAATCGAAAACTTAATGGGAAGGTTGGTGCTCCATCTCGGCGACTAACTTTTCAATGTTTAGTTATACTTCAGAAAGATGAATCCTGAGTTCAGATTCTACATTTCCCAAGCGATTTATGTATGTATTTTTTAGGTACATAAGATCTGAGAAAGCTTTTAAACATAAATATGGGGTGATGAAAACAAGTAAAACCTTAAGTGCCTATCATCTCTCCATAGCCCCTCTGTCACATCTATTTAATTTGTTTTATAGCACCTTTCATACCAGTGTAAAGTGTTGGAGCACTTTACATCACACACATACAGAGACAATGAATCATACGTGTATAAATCAGTGTATCGAAAATGTTACAAAAGGCAAAGAGGACTCCAAAGTGAAGGATTCACATGTCATCTATATAGGTAGGCATTTTCTAAGAGTGCTCGGTCTGGAGAACCACAAACTCAGGATTCAGAACATAACACAGTGGTTAGTGTTGACTTTAATAAGAATGTATTTCTAAGCAACCTTTTAGCAGCATCAGGATTATGAAAGACTGGGAAAAGAACATAACTTTCTAACTTGTACTATGAGGTTTACATGCAGCTCTTTGATGGCAGTTCATAGCTCACTGTGCCACATTATGATTGCAACTTATGAACGGCACAGTAACAAAAGAATCTCTGTGACAAAAGCAGTAACCCACTGTGCTATGCACACAAAATACTGTTCTTTGATATGCGTGATACATGTTCTTTGCAGCAGGCATACTAACCATCTGTGCTACATTAGATGACCCAAAACTGTCATGAGACAAACTCCCATCTCTCTACAGCAGATACATTAATCACCAGCGTAACCATGACACTTTTATTTATGCCGGAAAACTGCTGGATTTACAAGAAACATTGCAGTGCTTTTAAAATTGCTACACAAATGATTAGCAAATATAAAAAACCTCTATGTCTCTGTTGAGAGGCCCGCACTGAAGAAGTGCCTTCCTGCCGGCCCAGGCCGTGAGATGCCTGAAGACCCCATGGGAATGTGTCACTGAGCCCTGGGGGTCCACGGGCCACAAGTTGGGAACGGCTGCTCTGTGGTACTCTATGGCACTCTACTCAGCGACACTCCACTCTACATCACTTAATGGCACTCTAAGCCCTCATAGGATACTCCTCTATGTCACTGACTTTTAGCCAGGGTGAACAACCGCCATGTTTTGGTATGCTATGGCTAGAACACACTGGCAAAGCAATAGCTGTTGCATAGGTGAGACCGATTGGCTTTGGCAATGCTTGTTATTACATAAGACCCTGTCGGATAACTATACTAACTGCTCCCTGGACATGGTTGAGCCCATCCTATTTTATAGGGACCAAAATGAGACGAGATGATGAAGCATGCCACTAATAGAATGGGTGAGAGTCTACCTGACATAAATAAGGTTCTCTCCCCTGAGTCTACTATAAACTGCTACCCTTTTAGGATTCAGAGCAATGGAAATAGGTTATCAGATACCTGCATCTGCTAGACATCAATTATTGTAGTTGTCATCACCAGTTTCTTGCAAATTTCAAAACAACTTTTATATTTCATGCATTGTAGAGAGACCTTTTTACCTCATTGCCTCCCATTAGGTTATAAAGATGTTGTTGAAGCTCCAGGTCTACACTTTACATCTGTGTGGGACAGCTGTCAACGCTGCCAAGTTGCTGAGCCTTGTTCATGTGATCGTTTAGATTTGAGAATACCATATAAGCAAACGCATCTGGTTCAGACAGGAGACTCCCGTTTTTCAAAGCCACAAATTGCTCTATTCTAGCCATTTGAACCTGCGTTTGCTTCAATATAAAGCAACATGGAAAATACATTCCCCCGTTTTTTTCAAAAGCTCCCACTTTTCAGTTTTAAAATGTTGATATGTTTGGAATACTGTCACCCTTGCTCTGTCTAAAGGTGCTGACCAACTCCTCCCCATCAGCCTGGTAAGGTGTAAACCTTCCGCATGCAGTTGCACGCCTGGTTATGACCATGCTCGTCCTAGGATACTAGTGCAAAGGCCAGCCAACGCACCCTTTCACTCTATACACGCTGGCAAGTCCCGGAAGGAGTGTGCGCATGCCAGCATGAGCCGCATCTCGTCTGCCGCTCGTGTGAAAGTTAACATCACAAGTTCCTGCACTTCTTTTTCGATTTTTACCACTATGTCGTAATATTATAAAGTATCAATGACGCATTGCAGAGCGCTCACAGCGCATAAAGCTAAACACATTTCCTGACTGAACATTCGTTAACAAACATGGTGGCTGCACAACGACACATGGGTAACGCGGACGCTCTTCCGCCACTCTCCTTGGTGTTGAACTCGATGATTGGTCGATAAGTTCCGGCTTAGCTTCTGGTTGTGCTGCGTGCTGACGTTCAGTGAGCGGGCTCTATATAAACGATGCCTACAGCTGCATCTGTCAGTGTTCCGGGCGGGCTGCTATGGAGCTGTGGTGTTCGGAGGGAGCCGCCCGGCCTCCCCGCGCCGTCCCTGACCCCCGGCTGCTACGGGACGGGCGGGTCCTGCGGAACCTCCTACAGCTGGAAGAGCGTTACAGCCCGGCCACGACTTACTTCCAGTGCGTACAGCGCGAGCTCCGGCCGCGCATGCGCAGAATGCTGGCTTTCTGGATGTTGGAGGTGAGGGGGGGTATTAAAACCACAGGGGTAACGTACCCCTGAAGCCAACTCTGACACCATAAAAGGAAAGACCACACCACGCTCCAAAATTCAGAGGGCGATGCCACCCAAAACCGGAACTCTCCACACTGCCGCAAATCCTTCGAAACTCTGGCTCACACCCACTCCGAACACCCACACCCAAAGTCCAGTGACTGACTCAGAAGGCCATCGATCCGTTGAACCTGTCAGGCTCCGAAGTCGCAGAATGTGACATTGCAAACATAGGGAGTACAACCCCGAAACTGTGTTCTATCACTGTAAAAAGGGAGACGGCGTGACGCCTCCAAAATCGAGGACTAATCGTACGGTAAAGCGCCACAAACCAGACAGTATTCTAAAGCAATATGCTGGAAGCTTTTGTCAGTGACCACTGACCTCCATAAAACTAGTTGCTAGAACCCCCAAAACCAATAATTGGCTACGCACAAGTAGAGACATCTGTCACTGCAAATACACGTGCAGAAGGTAATAACATTTAAAAACCAGATACTGTTTTAATCTCAAAAATACAAACTAATACAGGCAAGTAACTTGAAACCAGACTTGCACCCCAAACCTAAGTTATGTACCTCGACAAACAGAATGCTGCGTGCTCCACTGAGCTGGATAAAACTAAGCGGGAAACGCTGCAAGGACAGTTGGAATGCATCCAGAATCTTTTGCCGGGAAATACACTGTAATAACTCAACCAGATGAATATCCCCTTTTACTGGGTAGAGGGTAGAGGTACCACTTTTCTCAGTAGGGTGCTCAGAAATATGGCAATTTCCATTGGGGAGCGGATGTTGCTGTTTCTTTTGGATTCTGCCACAGTTTCTCATCTGAAGTGGGGTGTTTTGTCGCTGTACCTCAGTTTTACGCATGAGGATATTGTGTGTGTGTGTGGTTTTTATTTTCCGAACTTTGAGTCAGTGGAACGCTGTGGTTGGGGTCAAAACTGAAACGACGGGGCTAGTCAAACACCTGCTTAACGCCAGGTTAGACTCGCAGGATAGTGCGCTTTACGAATAAACATAACTTGGATAAAAAGCCTTATAAAGTAATTACATTTATGCTGTAAACCCCCAACTCTGGTTAGTTTACTCTTCTCATTTGCCTTCGAGCTCTATAAAGGCCCTGGTTTAAGGTGTATCACGTGTCCTTCCTCTGATGGTGCATATCCACCCCTAACTGTTCTGTGAACAATCTGCTCTTAATGGGGCCCCAAGCGCCCTATCTTCATTACTGGTGCCTTAAATGCATTCCACCCCTTTACTTGGTTCGTGATAGAAGTTCCCCAAACAATAGGGTGACTAGACGTCCCGGATTTCCCCGGACAGTCCCAGTTTTAGGGAACTGCCTCGGTGTCCCGACGCTTCTATTAATTTTAAATCAATGTCCTGGTTTTTGGGACAAATGTCAGATCATCTAGGGAAGCATAAATTAAAGACGCCTACAAAGTATGAAATAATGAAAGTAACTTATCTGTTACTGTCAGACAGCACAGTCCTCTGTCTGCTTCCAGCAGAGAAACTGAGTGAGGAGCAGAGGTGGGTTGGGGGAGCAGGGTGGGAGGTCAATCCACAGCTAATTTTATATATGTAGTCTTCTATGTGTGTGTGTAGATAGATAGATATACGCACATGTATAGGCACACATTCACAAAGCTATGCAAAAAAAAAAGGGACAGGCCTGATCTAAAAGTGCGAGTAAAGTCTTTAGTTCTTCTTTTACATCTGACCTGTCCCGGTTTTTTGCTCCTCAAAGTCTGGTCACCCTACCCAAACACCAGTAATTTAAGTGATGGGAAAAAATAAGTGTAGGTCCCACCCCGCCCCATCCCAAAAAAAAAAAAATAAGGAGCGGTCGACTGGGAAACTCTTTGGGATGGAGATAAAGGCAGTACAAGGGGCAAGGTTGTTGACTTCTCCAAACTTTGATGCAAGATATCTGCGTACATTGTAAGAATGTCAGATGAATTGATCTGAGTTATTAAATAAATAACCATTATATTGTACTTACTAATATTTTTACAACTGAAAATGAACCCTTTTTAGTGATGTTAGACTAACAAAACGTAAGAGTTAAACTTTTTTTTTTTTTTTTTTTTTTTTTTTTTTTTTTTTACCCCAAGTTAAGACTTTGCTTTGTGTGAATCAACCCACTTTTCTGCTGCCAACCCTTCGTCCTTGCCCTTTACAGGTTAATAAAACTGGTGGTAGCCTTGTGAGTGCCTTTTTTTTTTCTCTAAAAGCTTGTCTCCACTAAGCTAAACCTGCTGCATCATGTGTTGACCATGTTAATCTTCTCTTAAATAAATTGACATCACAAAATGTAAACAATTTCCTAACAGTCAATTAAGTGTCCTTTGCCAGGAAATGAAAAGCACTTGCATACACCCAGCTCTGAAGTTTCTGTAGTGCTGCTGCAACTTCACTAAGTGAACATTTTTGCTGACCATCACACTACGTCACGCTTACTCCTCGTCACGCTTACTCCTGTTACAGTGTATGATGGCCTCTCTTGGTTTCGGTTTGCCTTTTCTCCCAGCCACAATCCTTTCTAGACATTCACGCAGGGAGCCAATTTCTCCCACGCTCATGGCGGCCGTGGCGCTTTGAATTGACTTGCTTATGCCAACTGTTTTACTTTTCATTTTCAATGTATGTGGCACGAAAAGTTCAGTTAGGAATTCACAACGCTAATAGCTCTGAGTCAAGCAAACGCGAGACCCATTACATTGAAATGCTTATTAACTTATGCTGCCAAGAAACGAGGTGTAATTACTTCTGCTGAATACATAAGAAACAGGAACTTGGTTGGTCTGGAAATGAAGGAGGCAGACTATTAGCATACATGTACTCTACAGACTAAAAAAAAAAAAGTCAAAATACATTTTCTCCCTTAGACACACACTCAAACTCAGTCACAACCTCCCTTCCTTAAACATCTATTTCTTACTCTCTGAAACGTTTCACTCCTAAACCACTTTACTTTCTCAGTTATAACCCAAAAAATAATTAAATAACCTATTTCAGAATTTGTGAATGTTTCATTTGTTCTTGGTTCAGTATTTTTGTGTACCGGTTGAGGTTTAAATCATACAAGTTGCATAGGCTTGCGTCCCCGGATTCTGGTAGTGATTCAGTAGAGCTCCACAGAAGACAAAACGTTTAGAAACTGGTTAATAATTGAGTGAGATGAGTTTGAAAGAGGAGGGTGTAAATGGATGTTATGTAAGACAGCGGGCTTGTATGAGAATGTGAAAAAAGAAAAGTGATAGGGAAGGCTTCAAGAGAGAATCATGGCAAATGGAGTTATAATTCAGTGGGGGTCCCCAGGACGCAGTAATTGTAACGTGGGGTCCACTGAAGTCAAGAGGTTGGTAACCACTGCACTGGTACATTTTTTTAAAGTTAGTTTTGGACCTTTTTTTCTTTTAGCTTAATCCAGAAATAAATTGGTGTAAATGGTCGGGATTTACTTCCAAACAAATAAATTTACTGATGGGCTGCCATTTCCAACGGTTTAAAGAGTGAAAGCTAGAAAGCTGTATTACCCAGAACGATGCGTCCCACACATGGAACAACTGCAACAGCCACCACCTCTCTACCCCCACTACTAAGGTCCAAAGATTAAAGAAACACCTTGCAGCCACACCCTCCCCAGATAACTTCCACTGCACCACAAGCAGATCACTGTGCTCTGGTGAAAAGGGCTACTGTAATGTGCTCTTGTACCAACTTTGCCCAGGCTTCCATGTGATTGAAAGGCACACTTGAACCCGCACACAATGTGTTGAAGGTGCTGCTTGCGGTAGGAGTTGAGCGCAGCAGCACCTGCCTCAAAGCCGGGACATCGAATACCTGTGCGATCCTTATCAGAGGAAGTTCTGGTACCCAAGGTGAGAAAATAAAATGCCAGTACTCGGTATCAGTGAATAATGCCCCATTTGAAGCTCTGTTCCTCACCTAACTAGCACTTGAAGCACATTTCTTCCCCTGGCACCTGCAGTGTCCACTCCTTACGGGTTCTTGCAGTTCTCTTCCTCTGTTACAGGCTTTCTTGTGTACAGTTTCTCTACTGATGGACTGGTGCCAGAAATGCCCCCCCCCCTTTTTTTTTTTTCCCTTTTTCTTTCTTCTGGTGTCTGAAATACCTTACTTGTTTGTTAGTGCCTTATGTCCTTCCTTAGTAGGGCTGAAGACTCACTCTTTAATGCTGTGTAAAGGTGCCCTCCAGCCCCTTATTGGAGCTTTAAGTACCACCCTTTCTTAGCAATACTGGAATTCCTCCCCCTTTCCTGGCACGTTTCTTGATTCCTCACCATCCTTACAGGGGTTTGTAATTGCTTCTTTCCTATTCGTGCCTGAAGTCCTCCCCCCCCGCCTTTTTTCAGTTGCCTGTATTTCTATCCATACCTTTTTACTGGTGCCAGATCGTTGTCTTTCCTCACTTGTTCCTCTACGGCCCTGCCATCCATACTGTAATCTGAATTAACCGTCTCTGCCTGAATTGCCCCTCATTAACTGTTCCAGAAATTAACCTTCCTCTTACGTGCACTTCCAGTGCCTCCTCTCTGACATGCACTATAAATTCTTGCTCCTTTGTACTTTTGCCTCAAATGGTACCCCATCCCTCTCCCCGTGTATGCCTTAAATCAGCTAATCCCTCTTCGCTGGTGCCGGAATGCCCTTCCGTTTCTGGTACATCCTTCCGATCCTCGCGTCTCCACTGCTCCCAGCTTTCTAGGTGACTGAAGTGCTGCCATCCTTACTGGCATTTGCGGTGCCCTGGTCCCTTCTTTCAGGGTCGAACGTGCAAGTGCTCTAGCCTGCTGTAATCTCAGTGGGCTTTTAACCTCACCCACCGCATGCCCATCAGTTTTGTTGGTTCGTGGGCTTGCCTTTTAAAAATCGCTTGATTTTTATTTGTGAAAGGCATGCATACGTCATGCCTTTTCCGGTGTTTAGCCCTCCTCGAGCGCACCAGCCAACTACTGAAAACCTAAAACACTCCATGGTTTCTGGACTACTTTTTCTTTTTATTTCCTAAGCAGCGCGATCTTGCTGCACATTTGCCAGTACGTTTATGGCGTGGCGCTTTAAATCTGGTTTCTTATGTAAAACTATTACTTTTCATTTTGTGACTATGAATGTCCGGTTAGGACTTTACAACGGTAATAGCTCTGAGTCCAGCAAATGCCAGACCCATTGCATTGCAAATGCTTGTTCTGCATGCACCGGTCCCTTTCTGGCGACAACCGTACTCTCACCTTCCCTACTGGTGTTTGCTTACAGTGCTCCGTCTTTACAGATTTCTCTGCTGCTCTCTGTCTGAAGTCATCTGCTGTGTCAAACCCTTCTCCTTACTGCTGAAGGATGCGTCCAGTCCTTACCACCTTACTGGTCCCTAAAGAACCCCACTTGAGCCGCTACTGAGGGCAGGAAGGGCTCCACCCCTCCTCACTGCTGCCCGAAGTGGAGTATCCTGCCAGAATGTTAAATAATTGCTCCACACCCTTACCGCTGCTGCTTACATAGCCACCACGCCTCAGCAGAACCCCTTCCTCGACTAGTGCTTCCAGTTCCATTTCCACTTCATATTTGTGCTTTTATACGTGTATCCTCCTTTCTTGACTGCCTCACCCGTATCTCTTTACTCCTTAATGATGCTTAAACAGCTGTCTCCCTTACCGTTTGAGGTGGCCCTCTACCCCTCTGATGCTCAAGCTGGCAACCCTCCTTGCTCTCCTTCACCCATCTTGTGCCTCCAGTTTTCTTACTTTTTGAGTTTTACTTATACCGGCAGTCCTCCCACTTCTCTTGAAGGCGACTGGAGTCCCTGACTCTGCATTGGCCCCTCCTTATTGGCATCTGCTGCGCCTCCTCCTAACCGGCACCAGGATGCTCTACTAACCTGCTTACTTCATCCAGTTCTGCATATAGCTTCTTAGTGGGGCCCGAATTAACCAGCTGTGCTGCTTGCTGGCACTGAAAGGATTCGTCCTCCCCACTAATAATTACAACTAGAAATGCTAGTTGTAGGCGGATAGGTCATTACAACCGTATCCCACTTCTTCCCTATTACATAGTGTCAATGGCCACTGCACTCCACGAATCACGTCGACATGGGATGTTAATTCTGCACTTGTTAGTCCGAAATCTGGTTTGCTTCAGGCTATGGATGTGCAGTATCGCCATCTTTCAAAAGGGGCGTTACAACGAAGGCTCCCCGTTCTCAATAATTATTTAAAGCTAAATACAGACTGAAAACCATATTTTCTTATCTTTATTTATTTTCAAATTAGGATGAAGAAACGGACATTAGGAAGTTAGTGTTTCTAAAGACAGGCAGTCATGACCGCCAAGCCAAAGAATGTGCAGATTGGCTGATAAGGGAGTTAAGAGACATTTTCCTTGTGAGGTTAAAACGGCTGTAGATGTGCACACGTTTGATAAAGTGTGTATTTGTTTATCATCCATGGGTATTCATATACTTGAAACATGTCAGACATTCAAGCTGTACGTAAGAACCTGAAAAAAATGCATGAATGCCAAAACTGATAAGGCTCCATTGCCAGGCTTTACAAAGTCACCATCACTCTTTTCCTTGCATGCTAAGTATGTATGTCTCTTGCACACATTATCTGTTCCTCTTTTCTAAGGTGTGTGAAGAACAGAAATGCGAGGAAGAAGTCTTCCCCTTGGCCATGAACTACGTAGACCGCTACCTGTCCTGCGTGCCCACCAGGAAGTATCACCTGCAGCTTCTTGGGGCTGTCTGCTTGCTCTTGGCCTCCAAGATGAGGGAGACAACACCTCTTACTGTGGAGAAACTTTGCATCTACACGGACAACTCTGTGACCATCCAGGAGCTGCTGGTAAGAGCATTGTGCTCACAACTACTTGATATCTGAAAGTGTGTGTGTTTTTAAGTGTGAATACGTATTTATTCCTTGGTGGGGGAACAAGTGTCATCAGAAGCTATGTTTAGCTCTAGATAGAGCACCTTGCATATGTTTAGAAAATGGAGAAATTCGGTTAAAGTACAGTTAGTACATTTATGGTGTGGTTATAAATTAAAACTGAAAAATCACTTATTTGCAAGTTATGTTTAGCGACAACTCAATCTGAAAACACCTTTGCAAATCATAAGTCAGACACCAAATGCAGTACTCTAGGCCTCACATTTGATGTCCGATGCAATTACAAATGTAAATCTTTCAGGTAAAATTGCATGCCATGTTACCCATAACACCATGAAGGCGATAACCAAATGTAACATCTTATTGGTTTGTGTATATTCTCATTTATAGTGCTTTTAGGTGTAACTTATTAGTATAAAATATAATTTTTGATGCAGGAGTTATGTTTTGCATGGCTGCTGTGAGCTATGGATTGTGGTGTTGACCATGAATTTTATGTTTAAGCTAAGGAGGTGGGATTAACATCTACAATTTAAGAAAGGCAGGATTCTACGGTCATTCACCAACATGGAGTATTAAGGAAGATGTGGAGGATGGCCCTTGTCAGACTGGCTTTGAGGTGTCCAGTTTGAAGATTCTTAACATCACTGTGCTAGAAGTTGAAACTAGAGTGTAGGAAGTTGGCTCTGTATATACTATTTCAAAGTGGGAAATAGTGTGCACAGAGTCCAAGGGTTCCCCTTAGAGGTAAGATAGTGGCAAAAGTAGATCATTCTAATGCTCTATTTTGTGGTCGAGCAGTAGGCTTATCAGAGGGTAGTGTTAAGCATTTGTTGTACACACACAGGCAATAAATGAGGAACACACACTCAAAGACTTACTCCAGGCCAATAGGTTTTTATATTGAAAAATATAGATTTTCTTAGTTTGTGGGTTTTTTTTTTTTTTTTTTTTTTTTTTTTTAAGAACCACAGGTTCAAGATTTACATCAAACACTTTAAATGCAAGATACTTCATTTAGATACTTTAGGAACTTTGAATGAAAACAATATCATGTACAGTCTTTGTAAAAATGGCAATAAGCTGTTTTCAAAGTGGACCCTGCAAAAACCAACAGTTCCTGGGGGAGGTAAGTAAAGGTTAGATTAGGAGGTAAGTAAAACACTTACAAGTCTCAGTTCTGGGGCATAGGCAGCCCACCGTTGGGGGTTCAAGGCAACCCCAAAGTTACCACACCAGCAGCTCAGGTGCAGGGGTCAAAGAGGTGCCCAAAACACATAGGCGCCTATGGAGAACAGGGGTGCTCTGGTTACAGTCTGCCAACAGGTAAGTACCTATGTCCCCGGGGGGCAGACCAGGGGGGTTTTGTAGAGCACTGGGGGGGGACACAAGTAGGCACATAACACACCCTCGGCGGCACAGGGACGGCTGGGTGCAGTGTGCAAAGCAGGCGGCTGGTTTCAGATAGGAATCAATTGAGGGTCCCGGGGGTCACTCTAGCGTTGCAGGCAGGCACGGGGGGCTTCTTGGTACAGCCACCACCTAGGCAAGGCAGAGGGTCGCCTGGGGGTCACTCCTGCGCTGGAGTTCGGTTCCTTCAGGTCCTGGGTGCGGTGTTGGTTCCAGGCGTCGGGTACCTTGTTACAGGCAGTCGCGGTCAGGGGGAGCCTCTGGATTCTCTCTGCAGGCGTCGCTGTGGGGGCTCAGAGGGCTCATCTCTGGTTACTCACGGGCTCGCAGTCGCCGGTGAGTCCACCCTCAGGTGTTTGTTCTCTGGATCTTGAGCCGGGGGCGTCGGGTGCAGAGTCTGAAGTCTCACGCTTCCGGGGGGGAAACGTGAAGTCTTTGGAAGTTGCGTGTGTGATGTGTTTTTTTTTGTTTTTGTTTTTTTTTCAAAATCAAGGACTGTTTCGTAGTTTTGTAAAAGGATGAGATGTCGCTGAGCTCTGAGTAATCTTGTATAGTATTGGTAAATGCTCATTCTGCCTAGTGGGGGGTGGTGTGTGTGTGTGTGTGTGTGTGTATATATGATGGATGGGTGTTGGCATATGATAGTGGTTTTGTAGGCATTTGTTGCACACAGTGCGTTGTTTGTGGGTGGATGGGTGGTCTGTGTGGGGAGGGGGCGTATATTGTTGGTGATGAAGACCAGTAAATGTGGATCATACATGATGTTCGGTGAGTGGATATGGGGTGCTCAAACGTATGGGTTGATATATGTATGAAGATGGCAGTGTTGGCATATGATTTGTATCTTGGGGTATGATGGTGGATGTATAAATGTATGATTTTGGGGTGTTGCCATATATTTGTGTGGGCATGTGATGGTTATGTGTACATAATATGGTGGCATAATAGTTATACAGACAGGAATGTGTGATCATTTTGGCATATGATGATATTGTATTGAGTTGTTCCGACATCTGGTAGTTATGTTGCTGTTTGCTTGGAAGGGGGTGTAGACATGTTATTGCTGGTAGCATCTGACGGTGGATATGTTGGTGAATATTTGTTGTGTGTATGTCTGACATTGGGCTACTGGGGTATGGTGATGAGTCAGTACGTGATGCGGATGGTGTGCACAAATGATTGTGCTCGCATATGGTATTGGTTCTGTAGATGTATGGTGGCAAGTCTATAATAATGGATGTCTCTAAATTGGGTCAGTGGATGTATGCTGTTGGTCGTGTGGGCATATGGTGGAAGTGTTGTATGATCCCGGAGGGCTGGATGCAGAGGTGATGGAATGGAGTACCAGGTTGAAGACCAGCCCCTGTGTCGTACTACAGGGTTTTAAAAAATAATATATTACTTTATTAAAAGGATTTTTCAATTGGGGGAAAAAGTCAATGAATTCGGTGGGTCGCCCTTTTCTAAGGAAGGTTTGTCCAAATATACACTGATGCTAAAAATCATGTGACCAAGAGTTTTCGGCGCAATAGAAGGATATCACCCCATCAAATGGATTAAACAATGTGCTTAATCGGATGAGTGTTAATGATCAACTCTTGACGGTCACAAACTTTAGAGTTACTCAAGAGCACAAATGATGCCTTTATCAGAAAAACCTGAATCTCTCAATTTTCAAAGCTAAAGATACATTTTCTAACTGTCATTTTTGAATACAATTGAAGAAAAGTAGCTGGGATGTAATTTCTAATGTGTTCATAAAGTTCAATGCTATTACAAAACATTTAATAAGACTTTACACCCAGGATGCGGAATGAAAACTCTCACTTCATTGGTTTAGATGCACCTTGTAGATCAATCAGCATTGTTAGAATGGAGTACCTCCAAAAGCAACTGATTACTCTGTTAGGATTGAGACATTCTAAATTAATTCAAACTGATTCTGAAGGACAGGTCCCACTTCTTACAAGTCAGTTTGTCATATCATGTTCCTCTGAGCTGTAGTGTGTTCCAGGCTAAATATTAACTACCAGTGGTACCTGTAGTAGCAAGTAGGAACCCATCGAAAGAAGAAACTAAACTCATATCCTTGCAAGATGACCTAAGAAAATTCTGCTCCATCCGTGAATGTTTGAAAATATATCTGCTTTTACGTTTACACTAAAACTGAGGAGATAATTCCACCTCTTTCGTTGATCCTAGAATAAACTGACATGTGTGGCATAACTAATGTTAACCACTAGCAGGCTTGTGGCTGCAGTAACAATCCCTAGCATTGCTTACGGTTAGATAAAAGTGCAGTCACATGACAATCTAAAATTGCTATACCAACTGCAGACAGTGCAAAAGAAAATCAGATCTTTCAGAAGGCTTGGGCCATGCACTGGTGTTTCATCCTGATGACCGCAACTGCCCCTTTCAGTGATTCTTCATGCGATAACAAGACTGGTTACTCCTGCCATAACTCAAACATTTCAAGCAGATATCAATCTACATTAGCTAGGGTCGGAAGAACCCCCTTAAAGAGAAAATACCTGGCTCAGCCATTGTGCCTCCTTGGCAAGCTCTTATTCACAGGTGGGCAACTCTCAAGAATTTTACCTCATGCTTGAAGTCACCAGAGTGACAATCTAAAGGTGCTAAACAAGAATTTTCTTATCTGTCCCTAAATTGTGCTCCGCTCTAGCCCATATGACTATCTCCCACCCAACTTTAATTGAGAAGTTACAGAATAGTCCCCTTTGGAGGGAATACGTGTGTAAAGACTCTAAGCTGCAGTCCTAAAGTTTATATATCTCAGACTGAAGTTCTGATTTTGTGAAAGGCATTTTTGTTCTCTAATGCTATAAGTAACACCTTCTGGGATTGCCCTGCTTAGGCCAAACTAAATTAATTAGATGAGGGGGGAACCAGAGAGCAGAACAGGCTTTTGAGCTTCTGTTCTGCTTTGGAAAGTGTTTTGTTTTCTTGTGGGGAGGAATGTGTTGTAGAATATAAAATAGATGAGGGTGATTGCTGTTGTATAATTTTTCGTTCTTTGTTTGAGGTTCGTCTTTGGTTGTGTTGTTGGTAATGATCTGTTTCTTCTCTCTTAGGACTGGGAGGTGATTGTCTTGGGGAAACTGAAATGGGACCTTGCTGCAGTGGTTGCTCATGACTTTATTGAACACATCATACAGTGTCTTTCTCTGCCCTCCAACAAGACTGGCCTAGTGAGGAAGCATACTCATACCTTCATTGCTCTATGTGCTACAGGTACAGACCAGCTCGCCATTCTTATCTAATGATTAAAGGTGAAGACCAGCAGTTGCAGTAGTATGTAACCTGATCCCTTGCTTTCAGTACAACTGAACGCACACAATCGGGTACACTGATCTGTTAAAGAGAGACCGCAATCGAGCACAGTCGTGGAGGTATATTTATTTAAGCTTAAGATACGAAGCAGTCAGCTTCCAAGTATGCTCTACCAGGCGCAGCTGACACGTTCTTTATATACTGTTTGAACTACACTGAAATAGCGGAGTCCGGAGTGGGGGTGTATGTGTAGACCGTTGTTTTTGTAAGTTAAAATTTATAGAATCACAAGCAGGAAACTTGGAGCATGAACACATTTTGACGGTGTGAGGCCAGGTACGGGTTCAACATGTTATCATCTTGCTTATCTACCTGTCCCTTCAGTTCTTGAAAACAAAGGAGAAGCTAACAAGCATAAACAGTTCTAGGACTTTACACCCTCTTCCTGGCCACATGCAGGGTTTGTACACCGGCATGTCTCATGAAATCGGGGTTAAGACGCAACATGGACACCAACCACACTTTGACCAACTGTCCAACATGTTATAATTTAAATATTTATTTGCATTCATCCGGCCACTACTTTCTCCCACTGTATCATGACGCTTGAAACGTGAATCTTGCAGACAAGCGTGTAACCAACTGCGTTCCCCCACTAAGTAAACAGTAAGCATGTTTATACACAAACTAATATTGCAATAACTCAAAACTATTATGCGTTTGAATAAAGTCCAACCCCAGACTTAAAATAGTGAAGAAATAGTATTCCTAGTGCAAAATGACCGAACTCCTGAGTAGTTGTGTCCGTCTGCTCCACCCCTTCTTCCTCTAGCCGTACTGTTTGTTACAGCTATTTACTAGCCTGTGCATCAGAATGGTGCCCTAGTATGGGGAAACACTAGGCTCAAATGAAAAGACCTTCCCCATCCTTTGGTCAGCCAAAGGTATGCTTTTTGTCCGGACTAAATAAATGCCCTCTGCTGCCACTGATAATGAGGGCCAGTAGGCACTGGCCAGACTGAATACATGGGTGAAGTTACTCTGTCAGTGTCTCGCCATCCATTTGATGCGAGACCGAACTGCCCATGTCCTTTTGTTACCCAGAAAGCGGGGCTTGTTAAATAAGGTGGAGGTGTTAAGAATTGAACTATTAATCCCTAGGATTAATTGTTTTTGTTTTACACATTATCTTATCATTGAAGGTACCTCTGTAGGGTGAACTATTTCCCCCCTCCCTACTCCCCGACACGACAATCCAGTCGTACCACTACTATTTCATTTCTGTATTTGTGCCAGACATCAATATTTTGAGGCAGAAAACCGTGATCAGTGCTTTAAATAGAATATAGCAATCACACCAAACTCCTCCTGTATTACAGAAGGAAGTTTTAGACAAATCAACAGTCTGAGGCATTTAATTCCTTGTGATAGGCATTCATATGGCAACGTTTTTGCTGTACTATTTGGAATGGTGGTTGTGCAGATCTTCAGGAAGCATGGTATTATTTGAACCCAGTGATTTCAGGAGATCTAGATCATACAAGTAGATGACGTCTGTTAGGGTAGTAATTATGATCAGAGTAAATGGTATGCACAATTTATTTGTCAGAATGGTTCCTTTCCATCTTGCTTGTCCTTCCTGAGCAGTTGGACCCCTTTGTTCTTTATAATTCACCATCACCAGGCCATGAGAGGTCACCAGTACTTTGCGGCTCTGGACCCAATATTAAACTATTGTTTGGTCAAGAAGATGGACTTAGTGTATGGGGTGGGCTTAAGTTGTATTGAGGGCCTGCTTCCTTGATAGACTAAGGTGGCACAGCTATTGGGGCAATCCTGTGTGCTGCAGTCAGTGGCAAGGTCTGAGGCTAGGGAGCTATTCATCTTTACGTCATGAATCCAATTCTTATATCCTGTACATTTCACACTGGTTTGTGTTGCCAGCGACTATGAGTCCCTTCTAGGATGGTTGTAGGCCATTAAATCTCTGAAAGTTCTTAACCATCGCCCATTTGGCAGGTTGAGTAGTGTGTCTAGGCCCCTGTAGAGACCATGTCAAGGCTTCTTTCTCCAAAGCTATTTGTAGGAGGCAGCTCGATAAATCCAGCTGCAAATGTTTGAAGGGTGCTTCAAGTGCAAAGTGTCTTGTAGGTGTACAGATTCATTTATCAGCATTATATTGTGTGCATACCATGCACTTTTCACATTCTATCTACAGATGTCCATATACTAGCGTTTTCCAAAACAGTTTCATGGTGTTGATGATGCCATTGGGCTGTGAATCATTAATATGATAGGATATCACTTTGTCAACACCCATTTACCAGAGTGCCATTATTGTTGCAGTTTTTGTAGCTCTTCTTTAGTTGCTTGCCTTTGTAAATATGCCCTGCCCCTATCACTGAAGTAATATGCTCATTCTTGCTTTTCAATAAACATTTGATGTGAAACATATGTTAATGACCTGACATTCTGTGCCGTTTCATCCGCAAAGGCATTTCCCTTACCCACATCTGTTATTTCTTTTGTATGCATTACATTTGACAATGGCTACCCATTTTGGCAGTGATATTGCACTAAGCAATTTAACAATAAGTGGATCATGCTGTATTTTTGTTACGTGAGGAAACTTCTTTCTGCCCAAAGCCTGCCAACGTTATGTGCAACTCCAAACACATATGGACTATCAGTATATATGTTCACAGTTAATCCAGCATTTAAATCACAGGTTCTTGTTAATGCTATTAATTTGTTTGTGCCGCTAATTATAATGGCCTACAAGTTTCAATGACATTGTGTAAGGTGGTAACAGTGTAGGCTGCAGTGGTTGTCACATGCTTGAGGCAAGAGCCAGCAACCCATAAGTTAAATCCTTCTCTTATTGGCACGTCCTTTAAATCTATTTTCCTTTTGAGTAATGATCACACAAGAACAGACCAATCGTGGGGCATGTCAGGATCATTCTGGGAAAGGGTCAAGAAGGTTGCTGGATTAACTGTTACATTGATGTATGGTAACAAAAGGACTGAGCAAACACTACCCATAATGTTAGTCTAGCATTTGTCAGATGTTGTTTTTCTGTTTTGTTTAACAGTATCTACAGAGTGAGGTACATAGAGATGCACTTTGAGTCCAACAATCAAAATTTCTGCTTGTTTTTAGAGAAACATCTGCTGTTACAGTTGGCCACAGGCATGCTGGTAGGCCTCGAGCAACCATGTCTCAGATGGTGGAAAATTAAGCACAGGGTGTTGTCCTGTTGCCTTGTAAACCGCACGTGTGCACCCATCTTGTTTGATGTACAAAAAGATGTAATCAGTTAGTATAGTCAGGCGTTCCACGAGCGGGAGCGTCCGTGCCTTTTTGATTTGCATAGCCTGGCATATCCAGGAAGCCTCATGCTTGTTGTAGGGGGTCGAATGTCCAATATGCCATCTCTTCCAAAATGGGAAGAGCTGGCATATTGACAGCTTGCTCTCTCTGAGAGCCAAGTATTCCCCCTGCCACCCCCCTTTTGACAAGAGTGTCCTAAATAGGCAACCTCCTGTTGAAACAAAGCAATTTAGTGAAAGATACCATGTGCACTAAGGGAAATTTAATAGGGTTTAGGTGTTGGAGGAGCAGTCTGTTTTGCTGGTGCTGGCCAATAATGGCATCTATGTTTTGTATGAGTGGTGGTTGCGCCTGTGTATCAAAACCACAAATCTACAAACATTTTTCTTAGTGGGAAGGGAGGATCGGGCTATTACATGGGGAATCCTGTATCTTTCTTATCACTCTGTTCCCAAGTAAGCCCTTTATCACCATTTCCATACCTTGTTCTCCTTCTGGTGATATTTTGTTTTGTGGCTCATGAGAGCGGAACATTTTGTTTCACTGTTATATATGTACAGGTGCTATTGTCATAGACCCCACATTGTTGTCAAATACCCATTCAGGTACTGTAGTTTGGGGTCGGGGAAAATTAGTTTGGTATATTCAAGGTATGCCAGCTGTGGTGCATTTTATTGTTGCATGCAATTTTTTAAGTAAGTTTATGCCCAACAAGTAAAGGGTGTAATTATCTGTTCACACAAGAATGTTTGTCAGGTATTGTGCCAATGGAATATGTCAGTGGGGCATAGACAGGGCTATGTATGGGGACTTCATTAAAACCAGCAGATGTTTTGTGCCTTCCAGAGAGGGGTGCATGTGGGATCATTGTTTGAGAAATGGGTGAATTACTAGCCCCAGTGTCCAGGAGGAAGTTCACCTTTTTGTCCTTGTACAGTCACTTCAATATATGGCCCTCTTGGATCTACTGGGATCTCCACCCATTCCCCACTCTCTCTCCTGAGCTTCCCTGTTGGACAAAAATCATAATCTGGGCAAGGGGACAGTTGCCATGTGGGATCCATTAGCCTGCCTAAGTAGTTTTGTTGGTGTACCCAGGGTGTGGTATTATTGGCATAACGAGCTATTATTGGGCATAGTATGTTTTTTGTGATCCTCTGTCAAAAGAACGGGGCCATCATAGAGGCACATAATGATTTGGTACTTGTCAATTCATTCAACATATAGGGACAAACGTAGTGTTTTGCTTTCAGCATCTGTCAGGCCAAATGTCTCACACTGTTTAAACCTTACTAAATTATAACTAATACATAAAGGATGTATAACCTTTCCCATTTCTTGCATTATAGTGTGTTCACCTGTTTTTCACAAGTGTTCAAATTCCTATCCTTCTTATGACACTAAGCAACATGCAGATGTTTCATGCAGCTCTGAACAAATATTTTAATTTGATCTCTAATTTCTGGTGTTATGGTGCTTCTTAATAATTGTGTCCACTATATGTGCAAGATTGAGGGGGGGGGGGGCATCCTCCATTGGGCATCTCCCTGTTCTGCCTATGCAGGTGTATCTGGACAAGGGTTTCTGAGGTGGCCTGTGTTTGCCTTAACTAATCAGGTGGCGAGTGTGGTCTTTTAATGAAGATGTGTTCAATTATAGGGTCCTCCTGAAATGGAAGGTGCTGAGGCTATCTGTTCTGGATTTCTATACAACTAATGTTCTAATCACCTTCATCAGATGTTCCCTCCTCTCTTCAGCAAATTCATCAGCCCTTTTATTTCTTTAACCTTCTCTAGCTTTCTCCTGGTCAGTCTTTGTCACTTTACTTCCTATGTTGTTGCCTGGCGTATTTTTCCCACGTATTCAGCACATCAAACTGCAACAGTCTCACTTTCCTATTTCCTTTCTCAAACATGCATTCCCTTAACAATTTGATTTATCATAATCAAAAGTGACAATCAATGGAAACTGTAATAAGGGGTCCTTTTCGGTATATTCTTGCTATAAATGCAAAAAACGTCCAATCTTCATCCCTTGTTTAATCATCATCTTATATGCTGGAGTTCCTTCTACTGGACATGGCTGTACTTCAGCTACATTATATTTATTTATACCACATTTACTAAAACTACCACCTATTTTTCACTACTTCTATAAAATAATTATTTTATTGCACTAATGGTGAATCATATGTCATACTGCAAAAGCTTCTCATCAAACTCTAGCCACTAACAGTCAGTGCTGTACTGTCCCTGTGGCCGTATTTATCATTAGAAGTCACAGCATTACTCACATCCATACAGGTCTCAACAACTGTGTTGCCTCTGAGCTCTTAGAATCCAGCCAGGTCAACCTTCCATCTCGGGTACCAGTGACCTCCCTCAGACTGCAGGAAACTCAATCCCCTCTGTGGGCAAGTACTTTGCAGTCAGTCGGTTCTCTTAATGGCTTCTTGACCATGGCTTTTTCTGGTCTGTCTGGATTGACTTTGGTGGATCCTGGGCAAGCCCCCCGCGTGTGAACACACAAATCAGATACACTTGTCTGTTAATTTGAGACTGCAATCAAACAGTTGTGATGTATATTTATTTAAGCTTAACCCCTTAGCTCCTGGGCCTTTTACCCCACAGGGCCGAGCCCTTTTTTGGCTATTTGGGGTAGTTTGTGCTGGGGCTCCATAACTTTCTTCACAGAAGTTACGCACATCCAATTAGCGTTTTTCAAGCAGACTTTACCAGTGTCGCTCCTGCAGCCTTGCCACGTCCTCCAGAACATATGAAGTAGAGGCTGTTGCTTCTGTAGCTGTGATTTCAACAACTGAAAGTCAAGTAAAAAACATGGGTCTTTCCGTGGTTGTCTGACAATTAAACATGCGCATTGTATGTTACCATGTGGATCAGGTGGGTAAACCGTTTCTTTTACAAAGTGCGAGTTTTACGACTCACATTGTATGGCTGAAAAACCTGGTAGTTCTTAGTCACTCTGCTCATGTACTTATTGTGATCAGGTATACAAGTGGGCCTGTGAACTTCAGCCATCTGACCCCAAACTGTGACTGGGGGAAGTGCTTTCATCATGAAGTGTAGTGAGCACGTACACATCACGCCGAACCAAGAACTTGACTGCAAGCAGTTTGTTGGAATGCAACATAGTGCTCTGGGATTTATGGAGCTTCTTGCAAACAAGCTCTTGCAGTAATCCTTTTGTGGTGACGAACTGTACTGCAGACAACAGTACCAGCTTTGTACAGCTCATGAAACATCTCTACTCCTGTATAGAATTTGTCCACATAAAGATTATAATATTTGTGAAAGAGTGGCTGTACAAGCTCCCATGCAGTCTTTCCTGTGCCCCCCCTAGTGTGGGAGGGAAACCTACAGGGTTTACAAATGGAGTCCTTCCCTGTGTATATACACTCAAGGTGTACACATTGCCAGTGGAGCTCTCACTACCACGTACAGCTTGATATCATAGCGAGCTCTTGCTGTCCATGTACTGCCTGAACAGCAGCTGCCTTTTACACAGGATCAAGGACTCATCAATGGTTATATTCTTTCCAGGAGTATAAATCTCTGGAAACCTGGCACCCAAATGTTCTGCAACAGGCTGAATTTTGAACAACCTTTTATGGTCTGAATTGTCCAAGGGCATTGCAGCAGAATTGTCATTGAAATGCAGCATATACTGCAATAGAAAAAAAATATCTCTGCTCATGTACGAGGGGGGGGGGGGGGGGGGGGGGGGGGTTACCTAAACCATGCGAGTAGATCAGGAGGACTGCAAGCTTGGTTTCTGCACTAACTCCATTCTGAGCGTAAGGCCCAAATATATCTTCAACTCCTTCAGTGAAGTGGGAGTCCGCTGGTGTGCCCTAGAACGAGGCCCTAGAGTGTCTCCATGCTCCCTCAGTAATTGCTTGTCAGGCAAACTTGTTTGCCTAACAATTTGCTCAAGGAAGTCAACACCCAAAAAAAAAATGAATGTGCTCAGTTGACAAAAGGTTGGCTGTACCAACTTTACATTGGGCATTGCCAGTGAAATACAGAATTTGAGGCTGAGCTAAAATAGGGGGGGGGGGGCTGCCAAAAGAGCACTCCATCTGTGATTGCCGTTCCACATGCGTGCTCTCTGGGGTGGTCTAAGCTGCTACTGTGTTCCTGCTGCACAGACTGTGCTTGTGAAGGGTCTGCACTATTGTCGTCATTGTGTCTCTCCGAATCACTGGAAGATGAGTCATCGGATGGGACTCCATCTGACTGAAAAATCACTTCCAGATTCTGCTCAATTGTCCTCTCCCTCATGTCTCAATCTCTCATCCTGTCTCAGAGCTGTTCGCCATAACCCAAATTAGGGCTTGCGCAGCATTCATCCACAGGGACACGCCATCTCTGCTACGTAGCAGGAGATATGTTGTTATGAAACTGGGGTGATGGGGGCAGGGGGGTGTGTTTGTGTGATGTGTCCAGCAGTAAATTACGCCAATTACGTTATCTTGACATCTTTCCTAAATCGGCAGGTTCTCAAAATACAATAAAGACCCAGTATTACTTTACCTTGCCACATACCAATTATCACAGCCTTTAGTGCTGGTGGCGCACAATGCAACAATCATTTTTGGTGCCCTTCTTGGATTCCCTCACTACCATCCAGTCAAAGTGCCCCTATCTCATCTCTCCCTAACCCTTCTTTCACAATTATTTGTTTTAAAGCACTGGTAGGGGCTGGCTTTACTAATTCACTCACCTATCCACATAAAATACAGATGGTTCTTTGCAGCAGGCCCATTATCCTGCTGCACAGTTTTATGGCAACATTGCCACTAAACAAAACACATGTCTCTATCTCTCGCTAGCAGGAACATAATCACAAGAGTTCTCTTGACATTTTTATTGCTGCCCGAAAGTTGTATCTCGTGTTCTATATGTTCTATATAAAAAACACGCACTGAAAAAAAACATAGGTTACAGGGACATTTATAGTAGTTATGAAGTACAATTTTTAAAGGGGGGGAAAAAACTAGAAATTCACTTTAAAAAAAAAGTTACAGGGGTGTTATAGTGAGGTTCTGAAATTACTTGCACAAAGCCATAGAAATTCTGCAGTTACAGTTAGGGCACGAATTATAGTTACTTGAAATAACTAAGGTAACTATAACTCTCACCCCTACCCCTCATGCATAGTTTTTCCTTCAGTGATTTGACTGCTAATGTTTTGTTGTCATGAGTGCTGTAATACTAATATTAATCCCAAACCGAAATCTTAGCAGAGCATAAATACATTCTCAAGTTGTGAGGACAGGTGTTTGTTTGGACAGCTGCTGTTGGTGTCCTTTTTGATCTAGCTGTTCCTTCAATTCAAAACAAAGGCTAAGCTAACATGCATACACATTTCCAGGACTTTACGCGCTCCTCCTGGCCAGGTGCACAAGTCGGGGTTTGTACAACTGCATTGCTTATGAAATCACTGTGAAGACACCACATGGAGAACAGTTGCTCAATATCATTTATGCTCCACACAAATAAATATCAAACCTTAATGCATGCTTGAGTTGGAGGAGCAGTGTCTCCTTTTGAGTTGAGGCATCGACTCTTGCCTTTTGTACTAGAGATGAAGACAAGACTAAATTCCTGTTGGTATCATGGGTGGTAGGAGCATCGGCAGAGAAATCCCGACCCAACCTCTGCCTTAAGGCACCTACATGTATCCTGTTAAGGACAAGTCTTGTTTTGACTATTTTCAACAGGCTTAGAACATCCTTTGTTATAATATTACCCAGCCTCTCTCTGCTTGAGCGGCCTGTAAATGAGGAGCTCTCCTGTCTCTGTCTATGAGCAGGTAAAGATCAGCCTTTCAATCTTTACGCAAGAGATGGAAATCCACCTTGCTTCCATGTGTGATACAGTTAAAGCCCTCCCATTGTTATGGACAGGTAAAGGATATGTCTTGTCTTTGTTCTTGCATTGAAACTCCACTCTGCCCCCTTCTGCTTCTGTGTGTGATAAAGGCAAAGAAGAGCACTTGTCTGCTAGTAAAGAAAGTAAAGCCCAGTCCACCACCCTGTCTCTGTATGATGAAAGTGAAGGTTTCCATTGTTTGTGTGGTTGATATAGAAACTCCGTACAACGTCGGAGGTTCATAATACCATTTGAAGATCTGGTCCAGACACCTCTAAGTATCTCCCCACCAAAGCTCTCTAAGGGAACCTGCATTTCTTCATTAAGTAAGTGGAAGCTTTCTTCCCTATTGCATCTACACTAAGCACAACAGTCTCCAGAAGACTGAGATCGTGCTCATGGGCTTCTTATTCTGACTCGTTGCACTCCTATTCTCAGAATATCAACTACTTGAAAGATTATAGATGAAAATTGAGCTGGTGAATTCAAACATTACATAATGTTTTGTCATTGGAGTGGTAAAACTTTACATTTCTTTAGAGACCTCTCGGCCAGCAGTGGCAGTCTTACTTGAGACACTCCAGCCAAAGGCAGCATCTAAACCCTTTGTCTCATTTGCTGGGCCTACTGGGCACTGTTGAGGAAAAAAAAATAGGATTCTAGTAAATGTTAAGGCGGTGACACTCAACAAGAACTGGAATATCTCACAGCTGATCCTGAGCTGGATTCAGCTATAGTCCTGGTCAGATGACAACCGAGCCGAAATCTGGTACCGCTTCTGAGTGAGAGCAAAAGGTTGGATGCAACACAACACTAAATATGGGGTACAGCCCCCACTTATTTGAACAAAGCTCGTGCTAAAGGCCTACTACGCAGATGCCACAGGGAAATATGGGGGCTTCATTAAAAAAAATTCATCTCGGATTTACCAAGACATTAGCAACAAGACTTTATGGAAATGCCTGAGCTGTATCCCTAGTTGTAAGCACAGAGGTAGACCTTTTTTTTTTTTTTTTCTCTCTCCATAGTTTGTGCTCTTCGGACAACACACTGAAGAAAAGCTGCTTAGAATGAAAAGCAAAGCAGAGACCTTAAAAGCTGTTGGTTCGCGGAGGGGAGGGGGTGGTAACAGAAAAAGTAAAAAAGGCAACCAACAGTACAGACCTAATGATGGGAGATATTGCCATCACAATGTTCAATCCCCACGATGGTCGTACCAAGCTCTGAAATATCGGAGGTACAAATCGCAACCTGCAGTAGCCATATCTGATCTAAAGCAGCCGCCTTCCCCCCCCCCCCCCCCCCCCCCCTTCGGCAAAAGATGCCATTCTAGCAGGGAAAAGTCCCTCTGACAACAGACAGTGACGGCCAAACACTGCCCTCTCGTTCCCCCAAAAGTTACCCACTGCTTTGAAAACTTAACCTCAGACCGATGGGCTCTACACATCATTCATACAGGATACTCTGTGCTTCAGGGGTGGGCTATTCCACAGCCTAACCCCCTCCCCCCCCCCCCCCCCCCCTCCCTGCAATTGACAAAGAAATATCATCTGCCCTTAGCAAGAGGGATACAAACTCAACTTCTGTTGCAAAAGTAAATGATTAAGAGTGCCATCGAAAACAGGAAAATAAAAAGGTTGTTTCGGGTATTTCTAGATCCTAAATAAAAGCCGATTAAGCATTATCAACTGATTTTTAGATCGCAGCTTGTTGACAAGTTTATTGCCCGGGAAAAATTCAAAATGCGGGGTCTCCTTCAAATCCACTTGCACGTCCAAAAAAAAAAACTACTGGCTTTGTGCTATAGACCTTCAAGACCATTATTTTCACATTCCTTATCAAAACAGCACAGGGCATTTATGTGATTCCAAGCGGGGACTGAACAATATCAGTACCCAGTGCTACAGTTTGGCCTAAAATCAGCCCCACAAACCTTCTCGAAGTGCATGGCAGTTTCAGCCTGTCTAAGGAAGGTGCTCTTTCTTTATTCCTACCTCGACGACTGGTAATAAAAGCAGATTCTCAGTCCAAAACAGCACAGGATTTCAAAGCCAGACTACTATCAAAGCTTGGTCTCCAAATCAAGATGAACACAGTGCAGTTATTTTATTTATATTTTTTATATATATATATATATATATATATATATATATATATATATATATAATGAAAGTGTTTTTTTTTTTTTGTTTTTTTTTTTAAATACTTTGGAGACGAGTATTATCAGCTCAGTAGAAATAGGTGGAGCTGGGACACATCAGTAAACTATAGCTCACCAAGTGTCTTACTTGTAGGATCCATGGCACCCTGTGCCTTCAGGATCAATCGTCTCGGGGGGGAAAAAGTAGATTGGGACGGTACCCTGCATCTCTTGATATCAGCACTGAGCCCTTTGGCATGGTGCAAAACTCAAACTTGCAAGTCGGAGTTCCATTCCAAAAGAAAACCCATACTCCAGCAATAGTCACAGATTCCTCCTTATCACCGTTGAGTGCTCCTATGCAACATTGTCAATAGTTCTTGAATTGTCATGTCTTATCAATCATATAGAACAAATAGCAGTGCAGTTGGCACTCAAAGCTTTCATTCCTTCTCTCTGTATACTGCATGAAAGCACTACTGTCCGCTTGGATCATTGAGAAACCGGAACAACAGTTATCTTTGCAAGCTCAAACCATGTGGCATTGAGGCCTGGCCAGAAATCTATTGCTGACTGCATTGAACATCCCAGAGGTACAGAATCAGGAGGTGGATGTCCAGTAACATCAAGAGCAAAAATGACAAATGGGTTTCGAAAGACAACATTTTGGCAGCATAGGCTACTTGGACCTGTCTGCCATGGCTTAGTGAATGCTGAGACTTCCCTTCCAGGTCACCAGAACGGAACTTTGTGTGCAATACCACTTTGATTTATTTGTCGGTGCCTTTCCACCAATCCCACTTATATCAGCATTAATAGTAAAACCACAGAAAACGAAGACTATCTGTGAAGGACCAGATTGCCCAAGGCAATGGTGGTACTTGGACCTTCGTTAGCTGTCTCTAATACACCATAGACTTGACTTGCAGGCCAGACTGACCATACTAAAGAGCCAGCTCCAACATCCGAGCCTTTGTTCATTGAATTTGGCTGCATGGCTCCCCAAGTCAGGCAGTATGGCTGTTTGAATCCGACTCCATTGAGATACTGAAAGAGTCCATACTTGTGCATTAAAATGGAAACTTCTGCATATGGTGTCAAAATCAGGATCGCAATCCCATTTCATGCCCGGAAGATATAATTGTTCCTTAATTGATGCACCTAGCCAAATGGAAGTTGCAAATGTCTGCAGTAGCGACCCGAACTGCTTATGGGAAATCTCCACAGCAGTTGTCCTCTTTTTAAAATCCCAGCAGTCGGACTTTCTAGAAGGGCGCAAGGAGGGTTTTCATCCGATTTTAAAAGTCAATGTGCTCCATGGGGGCTTAACACTGTCCTGTGAAATATGAATAAGTCATTTGAGCCAAAACACAGCGCTATCTTGCAGCATCTCTAATAGAAAACAGCTTTAAAAAAAAAAAAAAATCAAAATTACATCCACTAGAAGGGTTAGTCAATTTCAAGTTCGATTAGCAGTAGAATCTTTAACCATTTCCGTGCCAGTATGCTAGTCTTCCCCCTTCATTCTTAACTAAAGTAGTTTTCTGATTATCATGTTACTCTTCCTACCTGCCTTCCACATCTTCTGTTACTAGCACAAAGGACTTGTCATTAACTAGACGTAAGGAGGGTCTTAAAATCTTAAGTCAAATGATTTATGAAAATCTAAACCATTGTTTGGGAATTCTGATTGCTTTACATGAAGTTTAGTTACTACACCCAAGCAGTCTATTGCCAGGTGGATAGTAGCATGTATTTCTATCAGCTGTCTAACAGACCTCTCGTGGTAAGGCCTAAGGCCCATTCCACAAGAGGAAAAGCTGCAACCATGGCCTGAGAAACTTGTCTCACCCTCCACTCCCAAAATCTCGGACAAATGCAAGGCAGAAACATGATAATCAATGCCTACTTTAATTAGAAGCTATTGTTCAGAGTCAGACACTCTAGTTGAAAGTAGTTAGATAAAAATTGCTTAGAAGTCTTTTTAAATAGTCTTTGTTTATGCTGCAGATTTGTGAAGCATCCTTTTCTCCTTACTGCCTAATAGGCGGATTTTTATACCATTTGCTTCTTTATTCAAACATTTATAACAATCAGTGAGCATCCTATGATTCAGACGAAAAGGCTATGTACCAATAGTACTAGTTCTGCATCATAAGAATCTTCACTGAAGTCCTAAACAATCCACATCTCCCAGGACGATTACGTTTGGATGATATTATTTATATGCTCTCATCCGTTTAAAAAATATGTAGGTTTTGGAGGCAACTGGCAGTTTAGTTGCACTGTAGGAAGGGAAGCCTCTCCGGGTCTTAAAACGTACAGGCCTCCTTTCTTTACTGTTCAAGTAAGCCAATTAGGCTGCATTGTACCCTCGTGCACAGTGTTTAAAGGGGATTTTCTATTAAAGATGTTGGAACTCGGCTCAATTTTTCCATTATATGGAAACGTAGACAGTCAAGAGTAAAATTACCTCTCTAATTGGCTTCCATCATCTACGATTGTACATGAACTTATAGATAGACATTATTCAATGTAATTCCATGGAAGAATAATTACTGCACAAGTAAGGGCACATTTCTTGCATGTATACTGTATTAAAACCGCATGAAAGGGCTGCGCATGAACCAAATGGAAGACACAAGCGGGAGGGGGGTGAGAAAGGAAGGTAGCTAGGAACACGTTATGTAATACTGGTTGCCTGTATTGCACTTATCTGGCCTTAAGACTGCCAATTGGCAATGGGGGACGAAAGAAAATAGAGGAGATTGAGGTTGTTGGATGAAAATGGGATCTGTATCAAAGGGTAGAAGAAAGAGATTGTAGTTTCTTATGATGGATAATAAAAAATAAAAAATGGACACACATTTTGGCTAAAGAAAAAAGATGACTGCCTTCAAAAAGGCAAAGTTTATCTGGAATTGTAAAGGCGTGTGATGACTGTATTCCCTTGTGTATGTTTTCTCTGGCTGCTTCTCCCATTTGTCCCTCTATACATATATCTTGTGCTTGGGAATGGTTTGAGTGATTAGGGGCTGGGAGAGGGTTTCGATGCATTTCTGTTCCCTAGGGAATGGGTTTCTTGCAGCAATGACCTTTAGGGGTTGGACTGAAGTTTGTTCCTCAGATGCTAACGCACAGACCCAGCAATCTCCTTTGTCAGGGGTCCTGGCTGCAGATGCCCATTGGTTTATGGTCTGCAGGAATCTAATTGGTGAGCAGATCAGAAAGAACCTGTGATAGTTTTGATGCCTGGTGACTTGGAGTCTTGGAGCGGACTCTTATGGCCAAAGCTTCAGCGCTGCCAAAATTAGAAACAGGCCTTTGGATTCAGTGGAATACCGTAAAAAACCTACAGCTTCTATGTCTTTTTGACAAGAGAAAGGCCATTCCATGTTTCCCTGGTGTGATAAAAGAGAAACGCAAACCAACACTCCCTCAATGTGCGCTGGGTTTGAGATGCCGTCCTCCTATTAATGCTCCAAAGAAAGCCAAGCCACTGATTTGTGTCTCATACAAGCATGATCTAATATTGCTTTGGGCCTTGCTCTTTCCTTATTCCCTATTGCTGTTCTACCTGTAGTCCCTTATCCAACCTAACACATCCCCTTTCCCACGCTTGTTTCCAGAGTTCTCATTTATTATGTACCCTCCATCGATGATAGCAACGGGCAGCATTGGTGCAGCTCTCCATGGCCTTGATATTTTGGACCAGTGTGGACCAGGCGAGGTGGTGACAGAACTGCTGGCGGGTGTCACTGGCACAGAAGTGGTGAGTAAACTGGTCCTGTGAGATCATCTCACTCCTGAAGAAATGGAACTAAGCTGGTGTTTGATTGTGGTTGTCTATGAAGAGTTAACCATGTACCTCTGTCTTCCTGTGAGGAGAGTTGGTGCTTTTGTAAAAGTTCTTCAACTCGCCAGAAATTGAGCTGATGTCTGTGTGTATCGGAGTCTCTCACTTGCTGCCTGAATAAATTTGGATGGTTGAATCTGACACCACAAAAAAGGCTCTCTACAAACTGCCAGTCTCCTGTTCAGTCACGTGCCCTAGAAGGCCTGTTCCCCACGATGGCCCCAAGAGTTTAAAACCTTTCTAAACCAGCATTGTCAAAGCTAATGTGTCTGGCTCCTATCGTGATTTACCAACCAGATCCTTTGGCTTTGCAATGTTTGCCATTAACAAGGAGCTGCACAGCGCTGTGTAAAGCAAGAGAGGCCCAAATGTGGGATGACAGCAGACTCTAGTCAGGTGCAGATAAAAGGAGCTACTACACCAGACGAGAGGAGCCACCAGGCCAAATGCACTTACTGTATGAGCAGTGATCTGCAGGTAGGAAAAAATAGCCCTGAGTGCCCACCTTCGGACTAATAAAAACCTTGATGCTTGGTTTCTTTTTGTTACCGCTCTGGTGTGAGCCTCACTTAAGATGGCCACCCAGCGGAAGCGAAGAAGAGCTAATATGGGTATTTTGATGCAGCAATAAAACACTTTGCTGTTCAGAAAGCATTAGGAGATAATATTAAATGTGTGATGATTGATCTTCTTAGATCTAAAACAGTCCCTCAGGAATCCCAGTAGAAGCTGTAGGATACATTTACGCAGTCAACTGAAAGTCTTTGAGACTAAAATATACATGGTTTTTTGTCTTGCACCAAAATGATTACAGGCTGCACATGTTTATCAAAAAAAAGTATTGTAACCCTGCTTACAGCATCAGTGTTCATCTGGTATCTACCTTGGCTTTAATAGCCTTTCCCTCTGTTTCTGGTCTTCTTGTGGTCCAGGTAGTTTGGTATTTCACAAACCATGTCTTGCTTCACAAGTGGTTTAATAGCCCTAATTCACATGCTCTGTTGCATTATGGGCTGCTTATAATAGTGCAACTTCTAAAATGTATATTGCTTGTCTTCCGCAGCCACCTCTACATCCGAGGGCCTGTGCTGCCTGTAACAGTTATGAAATACTCAGTAGAGGCATCCCAGGGTGGGCTATGGATTGGGTATTGTAACTGTATCAAATGGCATCAGTTAGCTTCTCATTTTACAAAGGTACTTGTGGCCCGTTTCAAATAGGTTGGGCAACTGAAGCTCTGCCGGGTCCTGCCTGAGTTTGAGTGTGAATGAGAGGCACTGAGACTAGTGCATGAGTTGTCCTTCTGCACATTGGCAAGTAAGCCATCCAATAGGAGCTGGCCTACTGCGCATGAGACATCGTAGCGATGGGCCACAAGGGACCGCACCAGGAGGAACGCCAGCTCAAAGCGTGCTCATTTGCATAAAACCGGATCCGAGTGCTTACAACAATATCACTAACTATGGCATGTGAATTGAGGTAATCAGTCTTTTACATGGGCTGGTAAATGACCTCAAAACTGTAACACATTTAGGTAATGCTAGCTTAGCAAAATTAATTAATTAATTACTTACTTTGAACTAAACAAATCTAAAGTGCATTGATAAAATTCTACCTCTTTCAACAGAGCCCGTCCAATATTATGAGAAACTTAATGATCTCAGTCTGCTTTGATTAGCCCTTTTTTTTTTTTTTGTTTTTTTTTTTTGCATAACCCACATAAACTATACGAGCAAGGCACATTATTTAAAATGATAATCCAAGCAAATCCATTAGGTTTTTACATGCCTCCTAGAAGCCATTTCGTAAAAATGTTAGTTACTGCATATGCCAAAAGTTTCCCAAAACTTGATTTTTCTCATGCTTCCGAGGGCACCCTCTAGCTCAGTATATTGTCTCTCCTATTTTGAAACCTTGGTCCATGGGTCTCCCTCATTGGTTTTTTGGTCAGCTAAGAGGTGTGGCACATTGGCAATAAAAGAACTGTAAATTTGTGAGATTCACTCACCCTTACCAATGCGACTTAGTACTATTTTAGCCTCAATGGTTCTATTCCTAGATGTCGCCTGTTTGAGTTTGGTGCGTGCCTGAGCGCCAATACGGGTAGACCTGTGATTGAAACGCAGAAAAGAACTTCTTGTGGCTACTCTGCCATATGTCCCCAACTTGGAGATTCCATTTTTAAGTCTGATTGTCTGGCCCTGTGTTCTAGCTAGATTCAAAATCATAATGCCATGTTATCATCTCTTGTGAGTTTACTGTGCCACCAAGTTCAACATAAGACTTCTGCCAACAATCTTTAGTTGGATTGTTCATTCCTAGAGCATCTTGGGGACGATATAGTAGCTAGACAGTTCCCACTTTAAGTATTTGTAGCTGGTTTCTGAAATCTGGGTTGTCCTTATTTCTAGTGGACCATTCATTTCTGTGAGCCAGTTGTGCAGCCCAGTAATGGAGCCATATACGGTCCTCCTTCATACACTGAGCTCGTCCACTTGTCAGATGCAATTTGAGGGAGTTTCTCTGCCATTATGAACATAAGTGCAGCGGCTAGAGTTTTATCTTACCAGCTCAATGGCATCTCCAGTAGGAACTTCTGTAAGATATATAGGAGTGTGGGTGTTGGACTTTTTGCCTTACGCAGGGTCATCCCCAGTCTTTTTGCCTCCTTCCTCCTGGTTTTTCTGACCTCTCGCTGTTGGCTCTAGGACTCTGAGCACTTTATCACTGCTGACCAGTGCTAAAGTGCAGGTGCTCTCCCATCTAAAGTTGGTATGATTGGCTTATACCTAATTGGCATATTTAATTTACCTGTAAGTCCCTTGTACAGTGGTATCTCTATACTCAGGGCCTGTAAATTAAATACTACTAGTGGGCCTGCAGCGCTGCTTGCGCCACCCACTGAAGTAGACTTTCAAACCTGACTCAGGCCTGCTAGCGCAGGGCCTGTGTGCGCAGTTTTCTGCCACCGGGACCTGGCATCTAAATTTACTTGCCAGGCCCAGAACTCCCCTTTTACTACATGTAAGTCACCCCTAAGGTACGCCCTAGCTAGCCCTATGGGCAGGGTGCCATGTATGTAGAAATGCAGGACCTGTGTCATATTGCATGGCCTGTCCTGGTAGTGACAAACAGCGTAACTTGGTGTCTCACTGCTGTGAGTGCTGCCTTCTCATAGGATTGCATTAGAAATGCCCTGCCTTATGTGTAAAGGGTATTGTCTGATTTATGAAGGGTAGCGTAGGCGTGTTTGGTATGGTTGTGATGGTGATAATAAATACTGCTTACTGGTGTGGGTGTATTTTTTTTATTACTATCACAGAAATGCCACTTTTAGAAAGTGCGCATTTATCTGTGCTTATGACTCTGGTGTTTTGCAGCTTGACTCCAATCCACGTCTGGGCAGAGTGACAGTTGGGGCTTTGTGCATACTTTTCAGACAGCCTGTACACAGGGAGGGTGGAGGTGTCAGAGGTGCATCTGCATACTGAATAGTCTTCCTGGGCTGAGGGAATGGAGAGGCGGGGCACACCTACATTTGTAAAGGCTGTGCTCTGGCCTCACACAATAGGGTTGTTAACCCCCTGCTGATGTTTGGAGCCTGTGCTGAAAGGAGAGAGGGGGCACTCCCAGAACCAGTTGTAATTGGCTGAAACCTCCTCTCCCTACCATTGTAAAACACTGAAAGAACTGGCTATAAGTACAGGGGAATTTTCCGCACAATTTGGAGAAGTTTTGAACTTACCTGGAACTGGACACAGACTACTGGAAGGACTCACCAGGAACTGCCATGGACTGCTGCTGCTGTGCTGACCTGTGACCTGCTTGGTCACTGAGAAGGACTTGCCACACGCTGCACCCCCTTTGTGCTGGCCTGTTGATGGGCCCTCCATCTGTGGGCCTTTTCTATGGACTTTGTCCCCCAGGAGCAGGGTGCTGTGGCCCCTGACCCCTGTCACCTTGTGAAGCACAAAGGAGTGCTTCAACACTGCCAAAATTAGCGCTTTGGAGAAAGCGCTACACCTTTAACTTATTAAAAACGCTGGGAGTGTGCATTTTTATGTCAGAAGTCACCGCCGCAACCCGGGCTGTACATCGGGCCGTGGCGTTTTGAAAAGCGCCCTTTAAGGCTGCATTTCTGGAAGCGCGAGGGCCGCGCACCTTCTACAAAGCCGAAGAATCCAGAGCAAGCGTGCTCCTAGCGGTGCCCCCGGGGCATCGGCAGGCCCAGTCTTGGGCCAGAGTGTCATCGGAGCAGGAGGGAGAGGAGGACGCCTCTCCCTCGCCTGCTCAAGCCCCGGAGGGCTCTCCTGGAGCGTGTGGGCGGGGCGGCAGCCTCATCGGAGGCTCGCCCACGCCGCGGGATCTCTTTGGGCCCCCCCCTCGTGGGCCAGTGGCATTGTTTGGGGGTCTCCGCCTGGTAAGGGTCGGTGGCGGCCCGTGGAGACCCCAGGAGTTCGCGGGTCCCTGGAGGGGACCGTTTTCAATTTGGAGGGGGTGAATAGCGCCCCCTCCTCCCTCAAGGATTCCCCTGACCTGGGCCCCCCTCGAGAGGGCCAGTGGAGGCCTAGGGGGGGCCCGTCAATTGTACAGGGGAGGTGCGTGCCGCCCTCCTCTCCTCAAGCGATGTCAGAGGCCCCTGTTTTGCGCAGAGGAGCGCCGGGGGCCACATTGTTTGTCTTTTAGGCACTGGAGGTGCCTTCATCAACTCAGGTACCGTTTACAGGGACAATATCTCAGGAGTTCCTTTTAGAGACTTTAGTGGATTGATATATTGCCTACCTGTTTTTGATGTGTGATGATGTTTTTACATATATGGGCAAATGTTCCTTTTTATGGGCATGACTTGCTAATGTTTCCCTAACTTTCCATATGTTTTCTAATGTTCCTACTATGGGCGTTTTATGATATTCTTATGACAAGTGTTCTAATGTGATAACGTGTTTCCTGACTACTGCTTATGTTGCAGAATACTGAGTAACCTGTGTGTTATGTGTGACTACTGCTAATTTGCAGAGTAACTAATGTGTAACGTTCTGACAACTGCTAAGGTAGCAGGATAGTACTGATATGTGATGTTGAGTCTGATAATTGTGTTGTGTACAATACAGTATATTTTCATATAATCTGGTGTTGTGTTTCCTTTGTGGTGGGGATATTGAGTCATGTGTGTTGTGCAAACGCTTTACACATCGCCTCCGGGTTAAGCCTGACTGCTTGTGCCAAGCTACCAAGGGGGTGAGCAGGGGTTATCTTGGTAACTCCCTTGCCCTGACTAGAGTGGGTAAGTTCTGCCTGGCTGAGGTGCATAGCCTGGCCAACCAGAAACCCCATTTCTAACAGTGGGCATTACAGTTTTTATTGAAAGGCTACTCTGCCAAGTACTGCTAAACTGTCTTATCCTTTTATGACTTTCTGTAATGTGTTGGTAAATAAAGTCAGATTGAGTTTGCATGTCAATTCGGGGTCTGTGGCAGTAATGCATACCTAAACATATTTGAAACTGCCAGTTTGGATTTTAAGTTCCGTTTGCCAGTCAGGAACTTCCAGACCTCCTTTCAAGTGGATGAGGGTGGATTTAGCCCTGTTAATTAAGCCAGGTGCCTCCCCATATGCATTCAGCATGTGCATTACTATAGCGCCTGGCCGCTGATTTTTTTTTATTTTTATTTTTTCCCCCCAGGAAGAGGGATACATCATCTGCATATAAAGAAATATAGTCCTGTTCATGCCTCCCATTGCAAGCTCTGCAATTGGATGTCCTAGCAAATACAGTTCACCAGTCGTTCCATTGCCAGGGCAAGTAGGAGTGATGAGCGGGGGCATCCCTGCCTTGCACCCTGTTCAATCCTGAAGGAGGCAGAGATGACAGGGCAGCACTCCTAAGCTGGGCTTGAGGTTGATTATATGGCATTGTGGCATAGAAAAGGAAACGTGGTCCAAAGTTCATATGCATTAAAACTCATTGGAGAACAGATCTGTTCAGAGGCTTAAATGCTTTTTCGAAATTGATAAAAACCAAGGCATCCGAATCGGGACGTTATTCTGCTTGAGCTAATTACTTCCCGACACTCCCAATACACTGTCTGATACTTGGGTTTTGCATAAAGCTGTTTTGGTCTGGATGTATTAGTAGCCTCTATCAGTCTGTTGGCTAACAGTTTAGCAAATATTTCAGTATTTGATGGGGATAGCGGTCTATGCGACAGGCACACATCAAGTTACCCAATCAGGTGTCCATATCACCGAGATCGCTGACAAATATAAATCGGGAGGATTTCAATGTACGAGTTATGCAGGTGTGGAGAACGAGTTTAGTTGAATCGACTGAAGAATTCAATTAGCATTTTACCAGCCTGCCTGTTAAAAATAATTGCCTCTTCTATCTCTTCCACTGATGAGGGACAGGCATGATGTTGCGATCTTCACTGGTAATGGTCCGGAGGGGTAAGTCCTCTTTTGGGGCATTGGGAGTTAAATGCCTGATGCTGGGCGTTCTAAGTATAGTGTTTGGTAGAATGTTTGAATGTGGAGGCAATCTATTGTCATTTTGCTGCCCTCTTGGTTCCTTATTTAAGATCTGTATCTAAGCGCTGCATCTTTAGTAGCCAGTCAATACAATTGTTTCAATGCTTTGTCTCCTGCATCATACTCTATCCCTTAAGACAATATCCATATCTGCTTAGCTTCATCTAGAAAGTTCTGCTATAGTCAGTCTGACTATTAATTACCAGATTCAGAGTACCGCTGTTCCAAAACATGGATTTTTGTTTGTATGATTTTGTTTTTTTTCTTTCTCCCTACCCTTTTTTCTTACGTATGTTCTAGAATTCATATAGATGACTGACTTCCCTGCCTCCTGTAGCTTAACCACAGAAGTTACAAAGCTCACATTTAACTTGTGGAATTCTTTTATCTCTCCCCCTCAGTTAGTTACTGGGTAAATTCTTCAGTTACCCAGGTTTAATTCCACTAGAGTGATCTGAACTCCATCCAAGGAGGATCTGAGTTCCCTTATCCTTGTTATCTCAGCAGTTGGAGAGCGAGGGATCTATGTGATGCTGACTGGTGCAGCTATGATCTTTTATCGAGTTCACATGTGCGAAATATGTTGCAGAGTCCTCGGGAAGATGCACATTCCGACATGGTAGTGTCTGTAGGGACCACGTGGCTTATTTCCGTGTGTATCTTTGACTGTCCATGATAGCATTGAAGGCCCCCTCTGCTATTATCATCCTATTATGGAATTCTGCTACTAGTGCTCTGAGTTTTTTTCCACTACATTTGTTGCACATTCTATTAGCCTACGAAACTAAGAGTTCGATGGCATATGTTGCTGCAGATACACATGTTGAGCACAGTCCGCTGCCTGGTGTTGGGCTCGGAGTATTACAAGTTGTTTTTCTTCGAAGAAGTCTTTTTTGGTCACGGGACCGAAGGACTCCTCCCTCTTCGGCTCCATTGCGCATGGGCGTCGACTCCATCTTAGATTGTTTTTTTCCGCTGTCGGGTTCGGACGTATTCCTTTTCGCTCCGTGTTTCGGTTCGGAAAGTTAGTCAGAATCTCGGAAGAAAGCGTTGGTATTGTTCCGTTCGGTATCGGGATAGTTAGGTACATCGACACCGATCATCGGAAGACTTTGGGGTAGCTTCGATTCCCCCATCGGGGCCTCGTCGGCCCGACCGCGTGCAACATCGAAGCCGATGGAACGGACCCCGTTCCGTTTCTGCCCAAAATGTCACAGTAAGTATCCTTATACAGATCAGCACTTGGTCTGTAACTTGTGCTTGTCCCCCGAGCACAAGGAGGATACCTGTGAGGCCTGTCGAGCCTTCCGGTCCAGAAAAACACTCCGGGACCGAAGAGCCAGGCGTCTACAAATGGCGTCCACGCCGACAAAACAACGTTTCAACGACGAAGAGGAAACATTCTCGGTTCCGGACTCAGAATCCGGAGACTCCGACGTCGAACAACAAACAGTGAGTAAGACGTCGAAAATAAAAACCATTGAAAAAACAAAAGCCCAGGGGACGCCACTGCCAACAGGCCATGGCTCGACCCATAAAACCGGCGAGCCGTCGAAGGCGCCGAAAAAGGGCACGCCCATAGCGAAGACACCCGACTCCGGTCGAGGGACCGCCATGGAGCAACCTCGGAGCCGAGATAGCGGCTCCGAGAAGCAAAAACAAGATGCCGGCACCGAAAAACATCGGCACCGAGACACACTGCCGAAAGCCACAAAAATTCAGTCAGTACTGAAGCCGAAAAAAGATTCACTCTCGGCGCCGAAAAGTTCCACACCTCCTTCCTACACAGAGGAACAAGGAATAAGTGGCCAGATGCACAGATTTGGACGAGCTCCAAAGTGTAGAATCAGACTACACACAAAAGAGACTGTACATCCAACAAGACACAGGGAAGATATCAACCCTTCCCCCAATAATGAGAAAAAGAAGGATCGGATTTCTCAAGGATGACGCACAACCACAAGCCAAAGTGGTTAAAAAAAGTCACGTCTCCGCCCTCTCCACCACAACAGGCATCGCCGGCACAAACACCGCCACAAATGCACTCACCAGCGCAAACTACTATAAGTCAAGATAATCAGGATCAAGACGCTTGGGACCTATACGACACCCCAGTGCCGGACAATGATCCCGATTCATACCCCACAAAGCCGTCACCGCCAGAGGACAGTACCTCATACTCGCAACTGGTGGCTAGGGCAGCAGAATTCCACAATGTCCAACTGCATTCCGATCCTATAGAGGATGATTTTTTATTTAACACCCTCTCGGCTACACATAGCCAATATCAATGTCTCCCAATGCTACAAGGGATGTTACGGCACGCAAAACAAATTTTTGAAGAGCCCGTAAAAACAAGAGCCATCACCCCAAGGGTGGATAAGAAATACAAACCACCACCCACAGACCCAGTGTTTATTACTTCGCAGTTACCACCTGACTCCGTAGTAGTAGTAGGGGCAGCTCGCAAAAGAGCAAATTCCCATACATCTGGCGACGCCCCACCTCCGGACAAAGAAAGCCGAAAATTTGATGTGGCAGGAAAAAGAGTCGCATCACAGGCAGCCAACCAATGGCGGATCGCAAATTCTCAAGCGCTGCTAGCCCGATATGACCGCGCACACTGGGATGAGATGCAACTTCTCATAGACCATCTTCCCCAGGAATACCAAGAAAGGGCGCAGCAAATAGTTGAAGAGGGACAAACGACCTCAAACAATCAAATCCGCTCTTCAATGGACGCAGCCGATACTGCAGCAAGAACAGTCAACACTGCTGTCACCATAAGGAGACACGCTTGGCTCCGCACTTCAGGGTTCAAACCTGAAATCCAGCAGGCTGTCCTTAATATGCCCTTCAACGAAAAACAACTTTTTGGCCCTGAAGTGGACACAGCCATTGAAAAACTTAAAAAGGACACAGACACGGCCAAAGCCATGGGCACACTCTACTCCCCGCAGAGCAGAGGCTCTTTTAGAAAAACGCCATTTAGAGGGGGGTTTCGTGGCCAACCCACAGACACCACCAGCCAACAAACAAGAACCATACCATATCAGGGTTCATTCCAAAGGGGAAATTTCAGGGGATATAGAGGGGGTCAATTCCCAAGGAGTAGGGGAAGATTCCAGACTCCAAAAACACCTCCACCTAAACAGTGACTTTCAAGTCACACAACCCCTTCACTCAACACCAATGGGGGGAAGACTAAGCCAATTCTACCAATCTTGGCAGCAGATTACAACAGACAATTGGGTACTAGCAATAATCCAACATGGCTATTGCATAGAATTCCACAAATTCCCACCAAACATCCCTCCAAAAACACGCAAAATGTCACCACAACATTTAGAACTTTTAGGACTAGAAGTTCAAGCACTACTGCAAAAGGATGCAATAGAGTTAGTACCAGTACAACAAAAAAACACAGGAGTTTACTCCCTGTACTTTCTAATTCCAAAAAAAGACAAAACATTAAGACCAATATTAGATCTCAGGACACTAAATACCTACATCATATCGGACCACTTTCACATGGTCACACTACAAGACATCATTCCACTGCTCAAACAGCAAGATTACATGACCACATTAGACCTAAAAGATGCGTACTTTCATATACCGATACATCCTTCTCACAGAAAGTACCTAAGGTTCGTATTCAAAGGAATACATTACCAATTCAAGGTGTTGCCATTCGGAATAACAACTGCACCAAGAGTATTCACAAAATGTCTAGCAGTAGTAGCAGCACATATCAGGAGACAACAAATACATGTGTTTTTCCTTACCTAGACGATTGGCTAATCAAAACCAACACAGTAAGAAAGTGCACAAACAACACCACATATGTCATACAAACCCTTCACAAACTGGGTTTCTCCATCAACTATACAAAGTCACACCTCGAACCGTGTCAGACACAACAATATCTAGGGGCAACCATCAACACATCAAAAGGAATTGCCACTCCAAGTCCACAAAGAGTTCAAGCATTCCACAAGGTAATAAGTGCTATGTTTCCAAACCAAAAGATACAAGCAAAATTTGTGCTAAAACTTCTAGGCATGATGTCATCATGCATAGCCATTGTCCCAAACGCAAGACTACACACGCGACCCTTACAACAGTGCCTAGCATCACAATGGTCACAAGCACAGGGTCAACTTCTAGATCTGGTGTTGGTAGACCGCCAAACATACCTCTCGCTTCTATGGTGGAACAGCAACAATTTAAACAAAGGGCGGACATTTCAGGACCCAGTGCCTCAATACGTTATAACAACAGATGCTTCCATGACAGGGTGGGGAGCACACCTCAATCACCACAGCATTCAAGGACAATGGGACGTACACCAAACAAAATTTCATATAAATTACCTAGAACTCTTAGCAGTATTTCTAGCGTTAAAAGCTTTTCAACCCATAATAACACACAAATACATTCTTGTCAAAACAGACAACATGACAACAATGTATTTAAACAAACAAGGAGGAACACACTCAACACAATTGTGTCTCCTAACACAAAAAATATGGCAGTGGGTGATTCACAACCACATTCGCCTAATAGCACAATTTATTCCAGGGATCCAAAACCAACTAGCAGACAACCTTTCGCGAGATCACCAACAAGTCCACGAATGGGAAATTCACCCCCAAGTTCTGAACAATTACTTTCAAATTTGGGGAACACCCCAGATAGATTTGTTCGCAACAAAAGAAAACGCAAAATGCCAAAACTTCGCATCCAGGTACCCACACCGCGAATCACAAGGCAATGCTCTATGGATGAGTTGGTCAGGGATATTTGCCTACGCTTTTCCCCCCCTCCCCCTCCCCCTCTCCTTCCATATCTAGTAAACAAATTGAGTCAAAACCAACTCAAACTCATACTGATAGCACCCACATGGGCAAGACAACCTTGGTATACAACTCTACTAGACCTTTCACTAGTACCGCATGTCAAACTACCCAACAGACCAGATCTGTTAACACAACACGAACAACAGATCAGGCATCCAAACCCAGCATCATTGAATCTAGCAATTTGGCTCCTGAAATCCTAGAATTCGGACACTTAGACCTCACACAAGAATGTATGGAGGTCATAAAACAAGCTAGAAAAGCTTCCACTAGACACTGCTATGCATCTAAGTGGAAAAGATTTGTTTGCTACTGCCATACCAATCAAATCCAACCATTGCATGCCTCTACAAAGGACATAGTGGGATACTTACTACATTTGCAAAAAGCAAACCTCGCTTTTTCATCTATAAAAATACACCTCGCAGCAATATCTGCTTACCTACAAACTACTCATTCATCGTCTCTATTTAGAATACCAGTTATTAAAGCATTCATGGAAGGGCTAAAAAGAATTATACCACCAAGAACACCACCAGTTCCTTCATGGAACCTTAACATCGTCTTAACAAGACTCATGGGTCCACCTTTTGAACCCATGCATTCCTGTGAAATGCAATATTTAACGTGGAAAGTCGCATTTCTCATTGCAATCACATCCCTCAGAAGAGTAAGTGAAATACAGGCATTTACCATACAAGAATCATTTATCCAAATACACAAAAATAAAATAGTTCTAAGAACAAATCCAAAATTTCTACCAAAAGTAATCTCACCATTCCATTTAAATCAAACAGTAGAATTACCAGTGTTCTTCCCACAGTCAGATTCCGTGGCTGAAAGGGCACTACATACATTAGACATCAAAAGAGCACTAATGTACTACGTTGACAGAACAAAGTTAATCAGGAAAACAAAACAACTGTTCATAGCTTTTCAAAAACCACACATAGGAAATCCAATCTCTAAACAAGGCATTGCTAGATGGATAGTCCGATGTATTCAAACATGCTATCTTAAAGCCAAGAGAGAATTGCCTATTACACCAAAGGCACACTCAACCAGAAAGAAAGGTGCTACAATGGCTTTTCTAGGAAACATTCCTATGAGCGAAATATGTAAGGCTGCAACCTGGTCTACGCCTCATACATTTACTAAACACTACTGTGTAGATGTACTAAATGCACAACAAGCTACAGTGGGCCAAGCTGTACTAAGAACATTATTCCAAACTACTTCAACTCCTACAGGCTAAACCACCGCTTTTAGGGGAGGTAACTGCTTTATAGTCTATGCTCAACATGTGTATCTGCAGCAACATATGCCATCGAACTGAAAATGTCACTTACCCAGTGTACATCTGTTCGTGGCATTAGTCGCTGCAGATTCACATGTGCCCTCCCGCCTCCCCGGGAAGCCTGTAGCCGTTTAGAAGTAAATCTTGAATCTTAAACATTTGTACATTTGTAAATAATTATTATAAACTTTTTATGTACATACGTATTCACTCCATTGCATGGGCACTATTTATAGCAAACAACTCCAGCCTCACCCTCTGCGGGGAAAACAATCTAAGATGGAGTCGACGCCCATGCGCAATGGAGCCGAAGAGGGAGGAGTCCTTCGGTCCCGTGACCAAAAAAGACTTCTTCGAAGAAAAACAACTTGTAATACTCCGAGCCCAACACCAGGCAGCGGACTGTGCTCAACATGTGAATCTGCAGCGACTAATGCCACGAACAGATGTACACTGGGTAAGTGACATTTTCATTAACCATCTAACCTACCAGTAATTAAGACCAAGCAACCTTGGTACTCCATCTGGGTTTTTATGTCTGCCAGTGGGAGAGACTTGCTCATTAGTATAGCAACTTCTCTTAATTCTCTTGTGAACCTTGTATGGTATAGCATGTTGTAACCATACATACGAAGAAAAACTCTTTTAGAAACAGAAGTGGGTTTCCTGTAGGAGTAGCACATCATTCATGCTGGGTTGAGAGTCTGTATAATGGCACTGCCATCTTGGCACCCACCCCCACCCAAAATCCGATTTAGATTTTTATTAGGAGCAAGTCCATGCCAATACATTTCTAACACAAGCCTTGATCATGAGTTAAACTCTACAAAGACTGACTCACTTTACCAATAGTTTGTTTTCACATATTTGCACACCAAGTTCGACCACCCCATGAAGGACCTTGAAACATTCAGTGCGTTGGCTTCTCTTCTTGGAGGCCATGTCTAGCGCTGTTACATGAGGTGACTATCTAGCAGCATAGTCTAACTGTTCTTTTGTAGAAAGAATAAATTGTTAATACATAGCAAACTGTAACATCTAAACGATATGGGTGATTTGGGAGTCAGCACACTGCCATAGAGACAGCATCAGAGAAGCCTGTTCAGTTGGTGTAACAAGCTGTGTAAATTTCACTCCCTACTCAACTGATCGTAACATGATTGTTTATTGGATATGTGTTTAAATGACTCTGGCAAACCCAGGAAAACAACTTAAGCAAACAACCTGGTGTCATTTTATGAGCACCACAATAAGCATTGGTTCAACTGCTACCAAGTGTTTTAGTGAGCATGGTAGATGGTCTGATGTGTGGTAAGTTCACAGAACACTCCTATATGAGTCTGTCATCTGATGGAGTGATGTGAAGGCTCCATGTCGCCAGGGCTTTTCCTTTCCAGTCCTAAGCCCTCCTTTAAAAAATGATTGTCGGATGTATTTGTGTAATTGGTTTAATTGAAGCAAACCAAGACTACAACTGGAAATGTACTGATTTGTCAATGGAAAGCCTGGTCTATTCACTACACCATTGTCCTCTTGAACATGTTTGCCCACTGAAGACTTTGCTTCAGTGGAGCCCGTCCACCCAGGGACATCAGGATAAAAGTTATATGCATAAATACTTGCTGTTCACCCATATTAAGGCACTTCCCCAGACTTGAGGCTCTGTTGTGTTTGCTTTAAGGTTGGGGGGGGGGGGGGGGGGGGGATTGCAGACCTGAAACAAGGAGAAGTCTTGAGGTGGATGCTAGTGGACCATCAACTCATACTCTCGGACAAGAGCCCCATTACAAGAAACAAGCTCACTGCCTGCATGATCAAAGTCTATATCTGGATGAAAGACCGCTGTCTGAAGCTCAGCACAAGCAAGACAGAATGATGATCTGTGGCAAGAACTCCTCGCCACGTGACTCCAACTGGTGGCCAGCCGAACTGGGGGGGGTCAACACCCAGCAAACATGAGCAACTGTCACTCACGCCATAGTCACCAGCAGGTTGGACTACTAGAACACCCTATATATTGTGATCACCAAGCAAGTCACTAGGAGACTACAGACCATCCAGAACTTGGCAGTACACACATCCTCAACCTTACTCACAGAACTCATCACACCACACCTCCACAATCTCATCGCCTTCCATCAACCACCCAGACACCTGCTCTCTGCACAGCGCTTGCTGTGTATGCCTTCATTCTTCTGGTTGTTGGTGCTGCATGGTGGGTAATGTGGGCACACCTCTGACCAAGCACATCAGGCACTCCACCATCCTCTATTGCTTATCAGTTGCATGTGTACACAACCCCCGCTTTCCATGCTCCCAATTCATTTTTGTGTAGTATTTGTATCCCCTGCGCAACTGTCTTCTCCACTCCTCATTCTTTGCTAGAGTTGACACTTTCCCTTGCAGCACTGTCACATTTATAGTCTGTGTTGCATGGACGGAGCACAGATTGATTTAACCTAATCATTGTGCGTCTGCTGCTCCCGACCTGACTGAGATACTTTTTCCTTGCCCCTTCCTTTCCCACTGACTGCTGCTCCCTCCATAGTGCGTGGTGTGTGTTTTTTTTTTTTTTTTTTTTTTTTTTTTTTTCTTTTTCTTCTTCTTCTTCCTTTTTGTTTCCCCTTGTCAATTCCAGAACGTGGCTGGCTATTGTGCCCCGTAATGCTTGCATCCACTCACCCACACACCATTGCTGGCCCCGTGAATGCTATGGAATATCTAATCTCGGTGGAAGTTGGAAACACACAGTGATTTATTAAGACTATTTTTGAAAAGTTAGCTTTTATTTAATATTTCAGACGCCTGGGGACATGCAAGGCAAAAGCAAACAAGAGAACTGATTGTGTTTGTTATTTACTAACACGCCTTGTTCACGGGCTCTTGCCTGACACACAGCTAGCAGTATAATTGGGAGAATTAACGTGTCAGAAATGTATGTTTGTTCATTAGCCAAGCAAGCCATGTCTGCTCTCTGGCCAGCGTCTGATGGCTGTTTGTGGTACAGAGTGTTTGTTTGGCATACAAAAAATTAAACTCTTAATTATATATATTCTATATAGCAGGTTGATTTATTTATTAATTATATGTTTGATGGCATGTGTAGCTGCAGATACACATGCTGTGCACATCCCGCCATCTGGTGTTGGGCTCGGAGTGTTACAAGTTGTTTTTCTTCGGGGAAGTCTTTTTTCGAGTCACGAGACCGAGGGACTCCTCCCATTTCGACTCCATTGCGCATGGGCGTCGACTCCATCTTAGATTGTTTTTTTTTTTTCGCCATCGGGTTCGGACGTGTTCCTTTTCGCTCCGTGTTTCGGGTCGGAAAGTTAGTTAGAATCTCGGAAAAATCGTCGGTATTGTTTGCGTTCGGTATCGGGTTAGTTACAACAGATCAACACCGAATTAAGAAGAGCTCCGGTGGCCCTTCGGGGTTTTCTTCCATCCCCATCGGGGCCTGGTCGGCCCGTCCACGTGTCTCTTAAAGGCTGATGGAACGGACCCCATTCCGCTTCTGTCCAAAATGCCATAACAAGTATCCATATACAGATCAACATCTGGTCTGTAACTTGTGTTTGTCACCAGAACACAAGGAGGATACTTGTGAGGCCTGTCGAGCGTTTCGGTCCAGGAAGACACTCGGACCGAAGAGCAAGAAGACTGCAAATGGCGTCGGCGCCGACAGGACAAGAGCGTTTCGAGGAGGAAGAAGAAACATTCTCCACCCAGGAATCGGACTCTGAGGAGATTGATCCCGAGGAAACGCCGAAAACCGTGAGTAAGACGTCGAAACCAAGAACTCACGAGAAAAGCGCTAAAGCCCAGGGGACGCCACCGCCAACAGGCCATGGCTTAACCCGAAAAGTAGGTGACCGTTCATCAGCACCGAAAAAGGGCGAGCTGATGTCAGTCATCTGACTCCGGTCGAGATACCGGCACACAGCAATCTCTGGCCCGAGGTAGTGGCTCAGAAAAGATTCGGCACTGAGACACCGGCACCGAAACGGGTCGGCACCGAGAGAGCACGACGGCGAAAGTAAAAAAGGTTTCGTCGGAGCCGAAAAAAGCAGCCGAAAAGGTTTCGGTACCGAAATATCCAGCCTCGGAACCGAAAACAAGTTCCTACACTGAGGAACAAGGACTGTCCACACAAATGAAGACACATAGATTTGGACAGGAATTACAGGCAATAGAGCCAGATCACACACAAAGGCGGCTCTTTATTCAAAAAGATACAGGGAAGATCAGCACTCTTCCTCTAGTCAAAATGAAACGCAAGCTTGCCTTCCAAGACAAACAGCCACACGCAAAGGTGGCTAAAACAGTAACACCGCCACCATCCCCACATCACTCTCCGCAACCATCACCGGTAGCCACTCCACCAATGATGCAATCCCCAACTCATACAGGAATGAGTCAAGATGACCCTGACGCATGGGACCTTTATGACGCACCAGTGTCGGATAATAGTCCAGAATGCTATCCAGCTAAACCATTGCCACCAGAGGATAGTACAGGCTACGCACAGGTGGTGTCAAGAGCAGCTGCATTCCATAATGTCAGCCTTCATTCAGAGCCCATTGAAGACGACTTTCTTTTTAATACACTGTCGTCCACACACAGCCAATATCAGAGTCTTCCTATGCTACCCGGAATGCTAAAACACTCGAAACAAGTGTTTGAGGAGCCTGTTAAAGGGAGAGCCATTACTCCAAGAGTAGATAAAAAATATAACCCGCCACCAACAGACCCAGTGTACATTACACAACAGCTAACACCAGACTCAGTTGTAGTGAGAGCAGCGCGCAAAAGAGCCAACTCTCATACTTCAGAAGATGCACCCCCTCCAGATAAAGAAAGTCGAAAATTCGATGCTGCAGGCAAAAGGATGGCGGCACAGGCAGCAAACCAGTGGCGTATTGCAAATTCGCAAGCTTTGCTAGCCAGATATGATAGGGCCCATTGGGATGAGATGCAACACCTTATTGAACATTTACCCAAGGAGTTCCAAAAAAGAGCGCAGCAAGTAGTAGAAGAAGGACAGGGTATCTCCAATAATCGGATACGGTCAGCAATGGATGCTGCAGACACAGCTGCTAGAACTGTCAACACAGCAGTAACAATAAGGAGACATGCATGGCTGCGTACATCAGGATTTAAACCAGAGATACAGCAAGCTGTGCTGAATATGCCATTCAACGGACAGCAGTTGTTTGGGCCGGAGGTGGACACTGCGATTGAAAAACTTAAAAAAGACACTGACACGGCCAAAGCCATGGGCGCACTCTACTCCCCACAGAGCAGAGGCACATTTCGAAAGACACAATTTCGAGGGGGGTTTCGAGGGCAAACCACAGAAGCCACAACCTGACAAACAAAGCCCACTTACCAGAGCCAGTATCAGCGGGGAGGTTTTCGGGGACAATATAGAGGGGGACAATTTCAAAGGAATAGAGGAAAGTCCCAAAACTCCTCCAAACAAGCAGTGACTTAAAGGTCACAAATCCCCAACACATAACACCTGTGGGGGGGAGACTAACCAAGTTTTACAAACATTGGGAGGAAATAACAACAGACACTTGGGTCTTAGCAATTATGCAGCATGGTTATTGCATAGAATTTCTCAAATTCCCTCCAAACATTCCACCGAAAACACACAATATATAGATCTTCTAGGACTAGAAGTTCAGGCATTGCTACAAAAAGAAGCAATAGAGTTAGTACCAAAACAACAAATAAACACAGGAGTTTACTCCCTGTACTTTCTGATACCCAAAAAAGACAAGAGTCTGAGACCTATACTAGATCTCAGAACATTAAATACCTACATCAAATCAGATCACTTTCACATGGTTACATTACAAGACGTAATCCCACTGCTCAAACAACAAGACTACATGACCACACTAGACCTAAAGGATGCATATTTCCATATACCAATACATCCTTCACACAGAGTACCTAAGGTTTGTATTCCAAGGGATACATTACCAATTCAAAGTGTTGCCATTCGGAATAACAACTGCACCAAGAGTTTTCACAAAATGCCTAGCAGTAGTAGCTGCACATATCAGAAGGCAGCAAATACATGTGTTCCCGTACCTAGATGATTGGTTAATCAAAACCAACACGCTAAGACGGTGTTCACAACACACAAAATATGTCATAGAAATCCTCCACAAACTAGGTTTCTCAATCAATTACACAAAGTCACACCTTCTGCCGTGTCAAACACAGCAATACTTAGGAGCAACAATCAACACAGCAAAAGGGATTGCCACTCCAAGTCCGCAAAGAGTTCACACATTTCACAATGTGATACAGACCATGTATCCAAATCAAAAGATACAAGTCAAACTGGTGATGAAACTACTAGGCATGATGTCTTCATGCATAGCCATTGTCCCAAACGCAAGGTTGCACATGCGGCCCTTACAACAGTGCCTAGCATCACAATGGTCACAAGCACAGGGTCAGCTTCTAGATCTGGTGTTGATAGACCGCCAAACATACATCTCGCTTCAATGGTGGAACAGTATAAATTTAAACCAAGGGCGGCCTTTCCAAGACCCAGTGCCGCAATACGTAATAACGACAGATGCTTCCATGATAGGGTGGGGAGCACACCTCAATCAACACAGCATCCAAGGACAATGGGACATACAGCAAAAACAGTTTCACATAAATCACTTAGAACTGTTAGCGGTATTTCTAGCGCTCCAAGCATTTCAACCCATAATAAGCCACAAACACATTCTTGTCAAAACAGACAACATGACAACAATGTATTACCTAAACAAACAGGGAGGCACACACTCGACACAGTTGTGTCTCCTAACACAGAAAATATGGCATTGCGCGATTCACAACCACATTCGCCTAATAGCACAATTTATTCCAGGAAATCAGAACCAGTTAGCAGACCATCTCTCTCGGGATCACCAACAGATCCACGAATGGGAGATTCACCCCCAAATACTAAACACTTACTTCCAAATGTGGGGAACACCACAAATAGATCTATTTGCAACAAAGGAAAACTCAAAATGCCAAAACTTCGCATCCAGGTACCCACAAAATCAGTCTCAGGGCAATGCGTTATGGATGAGCTGGTCAGGGATATTTGCTTACGCTTCCCCCCCCCCCCCCCCCTCCCACTCCTTCCATATCTAGTAAACAAATTGAGTCAAAACAAACTCATACTAATAGCACCGACATGGGCAAGACAACCTTGGTACACAACACTACTAGACCTCTCAGTAGTACCTCATGTCAAACTACCAAACAGACCAGATCTGTTAACACAACACAAACAACAGATCAGACATCCAAATCCAGCATCGCTGACTCTAGCAATTTGGCTCCTGAAATCCTAGAATTCGGACACTTAGACCTCACACAAGAATGTATGGCGGTCATAAGACAAGCTAGGAAACCTACCACTAGACACTGCTATGCAAATAAGTGGAAAAGATTTGTTTATTACTGCCATAATAATCAAATTCAACCCTTACACGCATCTGCCAAAGATATAGTAGGATACTTACTACAATTGCAAAAGTCAAAGCTAGCTTTCTCTTCAATAAAGATACATCTGACCGTAATTTCAGCCTACCTGCAAATTACGCACTCAACTTCATTATTTAGGATACCAGTCATAAAAGCATTTATGGAAGGCCTAAAGAGAATTATACCACCACGAACACCACCAGTTCCTTCATGGAACCTCAACATTGTCTTAACACGACTCATGGGTCCACCTTTTGAACCCATGCACTCTTGTGAAATGCAATATTTAACATGGAAAGTTGCATTTTTGATTGCCATCACATCTCTAAGAAGAGTGAGTGAAATTCAAGCATTTACCATACAAGAACCATTTATTCAAATACACAAGCATAAAGTAGTTCTACGGACAAATCCAATTTTTTTTACCAAAAGTGATCTCACCGTTCCACTTGAATCAAACGGTAGAATTACCAGTGTTCTTCCCACAGCCAGATTCTGTAGCTGAAAGAGCACTGCATACATTAGACATCAAAAGAGCACTAATGTACTACATTGACAGAACAAAACTAATTCGAAAAACAAAACAACTATTTATTGCTTTCCAAAAACCTCATACAGGGAATCCAATTTCTAAACAAGGCATTGCTAGATGGATAGTTAAGTGTATTCAAACCTGCTATCTTAAAGCAAAGAGAGAGCTGCCTATTCCACCAAAGGCACACTCAACCAGAAAAAAAGGTGCTACCATGGCCTTTCTAGGAAATATTCCAATGAACGAAATATGTAAGGCAGCAACATGGTCTACGCCTCATACATTTACCAAACACTACTGTGTAGATTTGTTAACAACACAACAAGCCACAGTAGGTCAAGCTGTACTACGAACTTTATTTCAAACAACTTCAACTCCTACAGGCTGAACCACCGCTTTTGGGGAGATAACTGCTTACTAGTCTATGCACAGCATGTGTATCTGCAGCTACACATGCCATCGAACGGAAAATGTCACTTACCCAGTGTACATCTGTTCGTGGCATTAGTCGCTGCAGATTCACATGCGCCCACCCGCCTCCCCGGGAGCCTGTAGCCATTCAGAAGTTGTTCTTCAACATTTGTAAATATATTACTTTAAACTTCATTATGACCATACATATTCACTCCATTGCATGGGCACTATTACTAGCATACACAACTCCTACCTCACCCTCTGCGGGGAAAACAATCTAAGATGGAGTCGACGCCCATGCGCAATGGAGTCGAAATGGGAGGAGTCCCTCGGTCTCGTGACTCGAAAAAAGACTTCTCCGAAGAAAAACAACTTGTAACACTCCAAGCCCAACACCAGATGGCGGGATGTGCACAGCATGTGAATCTGCAGCGACTAATGCCACAAACATATGTACACTGGGTAAGTGACATTTTCCATATATATCATGAACTCGCCCCAAAGGTATTGGAACACTTTACATGACCACAAGCCATATTACAGAAGGACATGTAATATGTTTTTGTAGATGTAAAGAGAATAAGTAATTTGCCCAGAATCGCAAGATATTGAGCCGGTGCCGAGACTCAAACCCAGCTCACTAGTTACAAAGTCGGCAGCTCTGGCCAGAGGGCCACATCCTCTTTCCACTAGACTATCTATGGTGCTTTTATTTGAGTTGACACACCCGTGGGGAAAGTTTATGTTTACTGACCCCCAAAAAGAGCAACAGACCAGGGCAAGGTAGTGATGGAACCCAGCTATGAACAGGTTTGTAAATTGTCTGCAGTGGTGGAGCTACCGTGCTGCCTCTATTGACTACAAATTGCAGCTTTCAGCCAGTGCTGTTAGTTTTCAGTGTTTAAATAAAAATATGTGCAATTTATTAGGAAGGCTGTTTCTTTCATGTTGAGCAGTTAAGAGAGGAGTGCAAAGGTGGGAAGTAAACAACAAATGCCAACCAACAATAAGCGCACAAGTTAAACCTTTTAACATTTCCCATTCGATATCAACTTAAATAGGGAACTCCCTCCCATCCCCGTTTTAGGTTTTGCCTAAAGTGGCGTATGCGCTGTTTGTTAGCTAACAGTGGGCTCAAAGCCTACACATTGGTTTGCTATATTGTAACGCATTTGCTTACTTCCTATTCATTAGTTCATGTGGACTTAATTGAGGTACAGCATGAAGAAAATACACTAGCTCAGCCAATAGGTCTCTAAGGTGAGACCTATTAACTTTGTTAGTGTTTGTTCTTTTATGTGCTCCTCTTAGTTCAAGATCTGGGCAGCTGCATTCTGTCACATGATGGATGTGCTCCAAGTACTGGGGTACAGTGCTACTGAGCCGTCAAATGACTCCTGATCAGTTTAAACTATTGGTTTCCTTCTGATCCACTATTCCACATCTGGCCCCTCCATGGTCCTAACATCACTTCTGGAGGCAACCCCAGGAATCAAGACCTTCATTAACATAATGGAAGGACCAGAATGGGAATATTTCCTTGGCTATTGTTTCAAGCAAGACATGGCTTCTGTTCTAAGATCTAGCATTTATTTTCTATATGTTTGTGCACCATGATTGCATCAGTTTGATTTCCAGATTTGTGCACAGCAGTGGAATTACTATTGTTCTAGCGTAACAACTTGGCAACAACTGTTAAGACTGGGGTAAGTCAGGTATTTTTATGATGCTATGCAAAGGTTTCTCCCGTAGCAATACTGCTGTGCCAAAAGCACAAAGGGAACCCTGCCACCCTTGTGGAACTAAAACTGCACAAACTCCTAGAACTATGAATTAGTTTTAGGAAAGTGGTGGGGGGGGGGGGGGTCTTTTACTGCCTCAATAATGTGTTCATTCTTTAACCACCCTCTCCTTTTTCAAGTTCAACTACCAGGGGAAACGTACACTGGCACTTGAATAGGTGGCCCCTTCAAATAAGTACTGCCAATAGGTCTCACTTTTCTAGTGTGTCAGCCAAGCTGTTGGCTTTGTCAATGTTTGTAAAGTATTGCTTAAAAAGGTAAAAAGAAACCTAAAAAATAGGAGGAAAGCAAGCATATTATATGGGATATCAAAACTACATTGAATGGCTGAGTGGTGGAGGGTATACAGAGTCAATCCGTTTCTGAAGGGAATTGCCACTATTCCCTGGTAGGCGAGATCCCCATAACTGACATGATAATCCTTCCTCTGTGTCTCTGTGCCCTACAGAGCACATTGTATGAGATCCCCAGGCACTACTTAAGGACGCTTGAAGGTCTAATGGTGGGCCTGCTCTGAGGATCCCGGCGTAAACATGTGGGCCTATCCTGAACCTGAGAATGGGAGAAAAGGTTACTGCAGGGTGCACTCGGGGGTGGATCACTGCCGGCACTACTAATGATGGGTAGCGGGGTGTTTCCCAATGTCCCCCACATCATCTGCTTGGTGGCCAGGATATGGGAAGATGTGGTCCAACAGGATTTCCAGCATGCTGTGTATGCCCCAGAAATGCCTCTCTGGGTAACACAGGCTTTCTTGAAAATCCCAGAATCTGTCACTACAGCGGTGGAAAGATTGTGGGTGCAAAACCATGGGGGAACTTTATCCAGAGCAATGTTTTATTACCAGGGAGGAGGCCATGACTTCGTCATCCTTGGAGTAGGACAGTATTTTGAGTATATGAAAATCCAGCACGGTGCGCAAGGTTTGGCCTTCCTTCCCTGATGAACCACCTAGGGCAGATACCTTGACGGTCCTGTTAAACATGGCAGAGGGAGCGTAAGTTGGTTTCCTATTTGCATTGTGCAATACACTCTGACCTCCCACAACCGGTGCTTCCAGTGCAAGCCAAATGGGAAACGCTAATTGGGGAACTGCTTCGGACCAAGGCTTGGATGAAGTTTAATGAGTGGGCACGGAAAGTGAGCTCCAACGTTCATTTCAAGCTACGACTGTATAAATATAATCACCAGACATATCTCACCCCGCGTGCATTGCATGTGATCTGTCCCCTCTGGCTCGACACCTGTCCCCAATGTGGACCCCAAACAGCAAAATTTTTGCATATGGTGTGGGCCTCTCCTCTTGCTGGACTAAAGTATTTTAAAGTATCAACAGGGCCTCTAGTTGGGAAGTAAAATTGGATATTCGACCAGTCTTGCTGCGTTTGCTCCCTTTGCCAGCAAGGAAACACCTCATTCAGAAATTCATCCTTCTCGATCTGGTTCTTGCAAAAAACAGACGGATCGCGTGTCTACAGCTGCTGCCCCTACTCATGTTGCGTGGCTGAAAGACCTAGTCGAATGGGCAAGTGCGGAAAATGTATGAATGTGCTATGTCCGTAGGGACTAGCGCCTAGAAGATGATTTGTGAGCCTGGTTAGCTATGATCTCAGACCTGCAGGACACACAAGACCCTCCTGCATCCAGAGTGGAAGAGGAATGATTGGGTGAGAACTTGAGAGTAATGTATGAAATGGAGCACATACCCCCTAAAACACCTGGGATATCAAAAGTAAAATTCATACATCAAACCCAGTGAATATACAGGACAGAGCCAATACTGACGACCAGCATACAAGCAGACCAAGTGGGTAGGGTTTTGGGGTGGGGGGAGGTTTGGAAGTTGCACTATGGTTTGGTTAATAGTATCAATGTGGCCATAGACGGGTATTTCTAGCAGTGGAGTGACTATATAATGTCCTCGGCTATCGTTTTTTGGTGTGCACCCTGTGGAAGATGTCTCGACACTTCACTGGATAGTCCTAGAAATAATAAATGTTGGAATATATCTCTTGCTGGATGCAATACTACTTTAACCTGTTAGGTGCGGGCGTCGGCCACTGGCCGACGCCCACACACCCTCCCTGGTGCGGGTCACGACCAGTGTCCGACACCAGGAAGGGTATCAATAAATCCTCCGGTGCTTCGCACCCGAGGATTTATTTATTTTTTTTAAACCCCCCCCCCCCCCCCCCCCACCCCCCCCCCCCCCCCCGGGAGACACGGAAGCTTCCGTGTCCCCCCCCCCCCCCCCCCCGCCCCTTTGTGACGTCAGCGCGCCTCGCGGCGCGCTGGCGTTGCAAAGGTGTTTTCCGCAGGAAGCAGCCTTGCGGCCGCTTCCTGCTTTGATGGGGAAAACGGCCTTTCTCACGTTCGGGAAGGCCTCGTAAGAAAGGGGAGTGTCTCCCCTTTCTTACGAGGCCTTCCTGAAAGTGTTTCCTGGCCCCCCATCGCAGCACAGCTGCGATCGGGGGCCAGGAAACACCACTAGACGCCAGGGATTTCACTTTGGGGGGGCGGCCCCCTCGGAAAACGGGCCGCCCCCCGCCCCCCCCCCCCCCCCGGGGGCATAATTAATAAAAAAAAAAAAGGTAGGTGCCCCCTGGGGGGGGGGGGGTGCGATTGCGCCCCCCCCCCCCCCCCTCCCCAGGGGATTGTTTTTTTTTTTTTTTTTTTTTTTTAAATAATAAAATAAAAAAAAATGACAGGGGGTCGCCCGTGGGCAGGGTGACCCCCTGTGGGGGCAATTTTTTTTTAGATGTTGTAGGGTTTCCCTGGGGGCCATTTTGGCCCCCAAGGAAACCATACAACAACTAAAAAAAATAGATCTATATATAGATCTATATTTATATATCTATGTAGGTAGATAGATATATCTATGTACATGGATATATCTATAGATATATCTATGTACATAGATATATATATATATATATAGAGGTAGATCTATATATACCAAAGAGATTTATAAAGTGTGCTACTCACCTGTGAGGGTCTCTAGGCGCTTGGGGGGGGGGGGGCGGGGGGAGGGGGGAGGGAAAGGGGCTGGGAGGTTCACTGTTCGAAAAGCCAGGTTTTGAGGCCCTTCCTGAAAAGAAGTAGGTTTTGGGTCTTGCGAAGGTGGGTTGTGAGGGCGTTCCAGGTTTTGGGTGCAAGGTAGGAGAAGGATCTGCCCCCGTTGGTGGTGTGTTTGATGCGGGGGACAGAGGCGAGAGAGAGGTCAGCTGAGCGGACGTTTCGTGTGGGGGTGTGGAAGGTGACTCTCGTTGAGGTAGGCAGGGCCTGTGTTGTGGAGTGATTTGTGTGCGAGGATGAGGATCTTGAAGGTGATCCTTTTGTCAATGGGGAGCCAGTGGAGAGATTTGAGGTGTGGAGAGATGTGTTCGTGTCGGCGGAGGTCGAGGATGAGTCGTGCTGCTGAGTTCTAGATGCGTGTAGTTTGCGCTTGAGTTTTAGAGTGGTGCCGGCGTAGAGGGCGTTTCCGTAATCAAGCCTGCTGCTGATGTGTGCGTGAGTGACAGTTTTTCTGGTCTCTGTGGGGATCCATTTGAATGTTTTTCAGTATACGGAGTGTGTTGAAGCATGAGGAGGTGAGAGCGTTGATTTGTTGGGTCATCGAGAGGGAGGAGTCTAGGATGATGCTGAGGTTGCGTGCGTGGTTGGCGGGGGTGGGTGCAGGGCCTAGCGTGGTGGGCCACCATGAGGGGTCCCAGGTGTTTTTGTGTGGGCCAAAGAGGATTATTTCGGTTTTGCTTGAGTTGAGTTTCAGGTGATTGGCTGTCATATATATATATCACTTTTGTCAATATGTGTGTGGTTTCCCTGGGGGGAAAAGGGTCCGACTTGTCTAGTGGCAGTTTTAGTGCCATAAAGAAGCGCAGAAGGTTTATATGCCTACTGCAAAGAGCAAATCTGTATTTTATGTAAATAGCTGAGTACATTAGCAAAGTCTATGGAGAGATGAAGGGCACTTTTGCTGGGTGGTAATGAGGGAATCCGAGGAGGAGGGAGTGGGAGCACCAATAATGATTGTTGGACTGGGCGCAGGAGGTGCTAAAGACTGTGACGAATGGTATGTGACAAGGTGTTTTTTGAGTGTCTTGAAAGTACGTGCTGATTGAGGGAAGAAGCGCAGGTAAGGTGGCCTCTACTGTTGCACGTATCTCACACACCATCGATTTTGTGACTGTCTACGTAGGCTAGTGTTTTAGAGCAACAGTTTAGCCAATAGCAGAGATGGCATCTTGATGGATGACTGCTGCCTACACTCGGGTTATAGAGGACCGCTCTGACATAGGATCAGAGACTGAGACATCAGATACTGAGACAGCATCTGAGGGATAGGACAATGGCGCAGACTCTGGGAGTGATTTTTCAGTCAGAGGAGTCCCATTCGATAACTCCTCTTCCAGTAAATTATGAGGGAGGTGATGAGGACAGTCCTGCTGTCCCTTCGCAAGCTGTTTGTGCAACTGGGTAATAGTGGGTTAGGTCAACCCAGAGAGCAGGTGAATGCGGCGGCAAGCAGAGAGAGAGTGCTCTCTTGGGAGCTCCCCAATTTAGTTCAGCCCCAAATTCCACCACCCAAATCATATTGTGGAGACATCAAAATTATCCATGGCAAAACAAACTGGTTTTGTAAGGCAGGCACCTGTGTTTTTGGTCCTGGATTCGGCGGCCATATAGAGAAACACACTAAACCCAAACATTTCTGGAAACTAGACATTCGGGGGAGTCCACAGAGGTGTGACTTGTGTGGCTTCCCCAAAGTTTTCTTACCCAGAATACCCTGCAAAGCTGAAATGTTGAAAAAAAACTAAATTTTTCTCGCATTTCTGTCACACAAACTACAGGAATATGCTGGGATCCACAATATTCCTACCACCCAGTGACTCCTCACCTGTCCTGATAAAAACACTACCCCACTTGAGTGCCTACACCTAGTGTCTGTGTCAGGAATGGATCACCCCAGGATCAACAGCTGGACCAACATTGACCAACATTGACCGTTGTGTGATCTATTCCTGTCGCAGGCACCAGGCCTAACCACACAAGTGAGGTATCATTTTTATCGGGAGGCTTGGGGGAACGCTGGGTGGAAGGAAATTTGTGGCTCCTCTCAGATTCCAGAACTTTCTGCCACAGAAATGTGAGGAAAACTTGTTTTTTTTTTAGCCACTTTTTGAGGTTTGCAAAGGATTCTGGGTAACAGAACCTGGTCCGAGCCCCGCGAGTCACCCCATCTTGTATTCCCCTAGGTCTCTAGTTTTCAGAAATGTACAGGTTTGGTAGGTTTCCCTAGGTGCCGGCTGAGCTAGAGGCCAAAATCTACAGGTAGGCACTTTGCAAAAAACAGCTCTGTTTTCTGTGATGTGTCCACGTTGTGTTTTGGGGCATTTCCTGTCGCGGGCGCTAGGCCTACCCACACAAGTGAGGTATCATTTTTATCGGGAGACTTGGGGGGACGCTGGGTGGAAGGAAACTTGAGGCTCCTCTCCGATTCCAGAACTTTCTGTCACCGAAATGTGAGGAAAACTTGTTTTTTTTAGCCACTTTTTGAGGTTTGCAAAGGATTCTGGGTAACAGAACCTGGTCAGAGCCCCGCGAGTCACCCCATCTTGGATTCCCCTAGGTCTCTAGTTTTCAAAAATGTACAGGTTTGGTAGGTTTCCCTATGTGCCGGCTGAGCTAGAGGCCAAAATCTACAGGTAGGCACTTTGCAAAAAACAGCTCTGTTTTCTGTGATGTGTCCACGTTGTGTTTTGGGGCATTTCCTGTCGCGGGCGCTAGGCCTACCCACACAAGTGAGGTATCATTTTTTTCGGGAGACTTGGGGGAACATAGAATAGCAAAACAAGTGTTATTGCCCCTTATCTTTCTCTACATTTTTTCCTTCCAAATATAAGAGAGTGTGTAAAAAAAGACGTCTATTTGAGAAATGCCCTGCAATTCACATGCTAGTATGGGCACCTCGGAATTCAAAGATGTGCAAATAACCACTGCTCCTCAAAACCTTATCTTGATCCCATTTTGGAAATGCAAAGGTTTTCTTGATACCTCTTTTTCACTCCTCATATTTCAGCAAATGAATTGCTGTATACCCAGTATAGAATGAAAACCAACTGCAGGGTGCACCTCATTTATTGGCTCTGGGTACCTAGGGTTCTTGATGAACCTATAAGCCCTTTATATCCCCGCAACCAGAAGAGTCCAGCAGACAAAACGGTATATTGCTTTCAGAAATCTGACATCGCAGGAAAAAGTTACAGAGTAAAACATAAAGAAAAATGGCTGTTGTTTTCAGCTCAATTTCAATATTTTTTTATTTCAGCTGTTATTTTCTGTAGGAAAACCTTGTAGGATCTACACAAATGACCCCTTGCTGAATTCAGAATTTTGTCTAGTTTTCAGAAATGTTTAGCTTTCCGGGATCCAGCATTGGTTTCACACCCATTCCTGTCACTAACTGGAAGGAGGTTGAAAGCACCAAAAATAGTAAAAATGGGGTATGTCCCAGTAAAATGCCAAATTTGTGTTGGAAAATGTGGTTTTCTGATTCAAGTCTGCCCGTTCCTGAAAGGTGGGAAGATAGTGATTTCAGCACCAGAAACCCTTTGTTGATGGCATTTTCAGGGAAAAAACCACAAGCCTTCTTCGGCGGCCCTTTTTTCCCATTTTTTTGGAAAAAACTAAATTTTCACTGTATTTTGGCTATTTTCTTGGTCTCCTCCAGGGTAAACCACAAACTCTGGGTACCATTAGAATCCCTAGGATGTTGGAAAAAAAGGACGCAAATTTGGCGTGGTTAGCTTATGTGGACAAAAAGTTATGAAGCCCTAAGCGCGAACTACCCCAAATAGCCAAAAAAGGGCTCAGCACTGGGGGGGGAAAAGGCCCAGCAGCTAAGGGGTTAATCCTGTGTATTGTATTATAATGCCTATATGACACTTAAAAAAAAAAAAAAAAAAAAAATACATTTTATGTAATACTTTTAATCTTTATAAATGGCATGACTTCTTTTTCACTCGGAAACTCTGAACAGTGTTTCATTAGAAGTGTCAGAACGTAAGGGGAAACTCGTACCTAGACCTAATTTACTTTACTTATGAAGCAGAATTATGGGCCTCCAAGAGATGAGTGAGCGCAGCCTGTGTACATCACGCACCTCTCCCAACCCCCCCCTATAAAAACATGTAGACGTTTTTGTGTGCCAAAGCTTGTGCTTTCATGCAATATGTGGAATGCAGAAGATAAAACAAAAACAACAATATAATATCTGCTCTTCAGCAGCCATAACCCAGCAAAAATATCCCTGTTCCTCTGGTTTTACAGACAAGCTGGGATGAGTGGTGAGCAACACAGCTTGGGTTTGGAGGGGGTGTTTAGTATTTGAGGATGGGAAAGCAGCACTCAAGGGAGGGAGTTTGAAAATGCATGCATTCTCATGGAGTGTTCGGTGGAAGAAAAAAAAGGTCCCTAAATGTCAGCTATAGAAGACAGCCAATCAAAAGGATTGTAAGAGGCTCTGCTCCAGGGTGTAGTACATGAGTTGGAGCCTATATAACAAAATGTGTACATATCCGGTGGTTGTGGTGGGCTAGGTCAAGGCGGTAATGAAGACCAAGAAGCATGTTTTGAAACCAGTAGTTTCAAAGTGTGCAGTATAAATAGAATTGAATAGCCAGGAAAAAAGGTCCACAAGGGAATGGTTTGAGAGTAAGTTGTGCTACTTTCAGTGTGGATATTCAGAGTAGAACATCAATAGAATTTCCTCCTTGGTGTATTTTTATTTATAAATCTTATGCCAGCTTGAGCATTGACATGATTTCATGCCACGTCCAGTCTCCAGAAGGACCTCATTGGGGTTTTGTGTATTAAAAACAATTGTTTTAATGATTTGACACAAACTTTTGATTATTTGGTAACTGTGATATTAAACTGGGCTCGCAGGGGGTTGCTTTCATGGTAGCATGTTGCGTTTTAGACCCCCTTGGTGTTTGAACATAGTACAGTTGTGTCCAAAGCAAGGGTGATGCTTCGGTTCACTCTTACTCATTGTGAATAGCTACAGCTTGAATATGTACTTGAAACAGAAATAGTCTTCCTACCAATGCTTGAAATAGAAGTGCAGTCACTAACTACCTCAGAGCACATGTCTGCCTCCGGGACCTCTTGTTACTCTCCCATTAAAAACATTGTACCCCCAGAGAAGTGCAGGTACTCTGTACCTGCTCACTTAAAGTATTGATTCCTGCTGTATCTCCCCTTTTACTTTCGTCAAAGCTTATGGACAAGCATTCACAAACCCTTAAGAGTCCCTCTCAGACTTTCTTTGAAAGGGAGCTTCTTTCTTTTGCTCGACCAACCACTTTTACTACTTGGGGTGACCCAAACTTGGCAAAAAGTAGCTAAATAATTTTGCACATTACGTCAGAATAGCAACATGTTACGCACTGTAGTAATTAATGCACTCTAATAATTAATGCACTCTAATTGGCTCCATTGCATCCCTACTACTTAACTGTACCATCTGTTAAGCTGAACAAAATTAGCTATAATTGGCTATAAAATTAGCTATTACAGTACCTAATGAGATTAAACGCTGCTCCTGTGTTTTTTTTTTATTTTTTTTTTTTTATTATGTCTGAGTTTTTACTTGGCAGCTATTAATCACACCAGTTGCTAACAACAAACAGCGTGGCCTTTTGGTCTGCCCCTTTTTTTAGGTGGAACGCACAAGTGTTTTAACCTGTTGTAAGTATGGTGTGCTTTTAACCACGCCCACCTGACGCCCATAACTTTCCCTCATTTTTGGGCCTGCCTTTCAAAAATCCCTTTATCATTGGTAACAGCCTTACGTTTGTCCTGACTAGGGGGCAGTTTTGTTACCACCTAGCAGACTGACCCTGTTACATGGATAATTGCACAATTGGTCATATACTTCAGCGTGGGTGAACTATATTTCTTTATTTTATTTACTTTTTGTCTCTCCCCTTTGTGCTCCGTGGCACTCCCAGCGTAAACTCCATCAGTGGTATTGGAGTGCTGGTCACATTCTTAACACTGTTGTTACCTTATCAGTCATTTCTTTTGGCTCTCCGCTTCACGTTCCATATCTTTCCCTAAAACACTTATAATTGATAAATGCTTTACTAAAAAACACAGAAATTTGCAAGTGGCACAGCAGGAGAACCGATACAATATTCACTGCACTCAGGAAAAGTCGCCCCATAATGCTTTGCAAACATTCTTTTTCAAAACATTTTTGCCTATAACTTAGCCTGTGGTGGACCTAGAACAATGGGACCACCACCAAAATGTTCATCATGACACACTTTCTGTTTAGGTCATCTCTTGGTCCCCACACTAGGTTAGTGTGCACCCAAAAATAATAACCCCTCCCACCTTTCAGTCCCTTTTTAAGCACTCTCATGGCTAGAACTTTTGTTTTAAGGCTTGTAGTAGTTTGTGTTCTGTGGGCCTCAGTATTGCAGTAGGTCTGAAAATGTGTAAGGCACTATAATCTCCAGGAGCTAAATATGTGGTACACTGCAATATTGTCGGTCATATTTTTTTCTTGTGGTTATGCCCTCTAGGAGCTAACTAGGTGGTAACATGACTGTTTCTTACAAATGCTATTTTCATTGTGGTCTTCTCTAGGGGCTGTTCTAGGCATGCAGCGTAATACCAAACATTTATTTTGTAGAGCGCGTTACTCACCTGTGAGGGTCTCAAGGCGCTGGGGGGCAGAGGAGGTGGGTGGTAGAGGGGGGGGCGGGCCAGGGAAGGTCAGTGGTCGAACAGCCAAGTCTTGAGGTTCTTTCTGAAGACTAGTAGGTCTTTGGTTTTGCAAAGGTCGGTGGGGAGGGAGTTCCAGGTTTTGGGGGCGAGGTGGGAGAAAGACCTGCCTCCTGTGGTGGTGTGCAGGATACGGGGGACTGTGGCTAGGGCGAGGTCGGCTGATCGGAGGTTGCATGTGGGGGTGTGGAAGTTTACTCTTTCATTGAGGTAGGTTGGACCGGTGTTGTGGAGGGATTTGTGTGCGTGGATGAGGATTGTGAATGTGATTCTCTTGTCTATGGGGAGCCAGTGTAGGGATTTGAGGTGTGGTGAGATTCGTTCGTGTTGGGGGAGGCCAAGGACGAGGTGCACGGCTGTGTTTTGGATTCTTTGGAGTTTGAGTTTGAGTGTGGTGCCGGCGTAGAGGGCGTTGCTGTAGTCCAGTCTGCTGCTGATGAGAGCGTGGGTGACTGTCTTTCTGGTCTCTGGGGGGAGCCATTTGAAGGATTTTTTTAGGGTGCGGAGTGTGTGGAAGCAGGAGGAGGTTAGAGCATTGATTTGCTGTGTCATGGAGAGGGCGGGGTCGAGGATGATGCCGAGGTTTGGTGCGTGGGTTGCGGGGCTGGGTGCGGGGCCTAGGGCGGTGGGCCACCAGGAGGCGTACCATGTGGTTTTGTTGGGGCCGAAGATGATGACTTCGGTTTTGTTTGAGTTGAGCTTGAGATGGTTAGTGATCATCCAGTTGGCGGTGTCTTGGAGAGCAGCGTGTAAGTTGGTTTTGGCGGTGGTGGGGTTGCAGGTGAGGGAGAGGATGAGTTGGGTGTCATCTGCATATGAGAGGATGGTGATTCTGTGTGCTCTGAGAATGTTGGCTAGGGGGATCATGTAGATGTTGAGTGTGGGGCTGAGAGAGGACCCTTGGGGGACTCCACAGGTGATCTTGGTAGTGTTGGAGTGGAAGGGCGGGAGGCGGACTTTCTGGGTTCGGTCGGTGAGGAAGGAGGACAGCCAGTCTAAGGCTTTGTGGCGGATTCCTATGTTGTAGAGGCATGTGCGGAGTGTGTGGTGGCAGACGGTGTCAAAAGCTGCGGAGAGGCCTAGGAGGATGAGTGCGACGGTCTTGCCTTTATCGACTTTGGTCCTGATGTCGTCAGTGCATGCGATGAAGGCGGTTTCTGTGCTGTGGTTCTTGCGGAACCCAGATTGTGAGGGGTCAAGGGTGTTGGTTTCTTCGGGGAAGTGGGATAGGCGAATGTTGACTAATTTCTCTGCAACCTTGGCGGGGAACGGGAGGAGGGAGATGGGGCGGTAGTTGGAGAGGATCTCTGGGTCGGCTTGGTTTTTGTTTAGGAGAGCGGTAATTTCTGCGTGCTTCCAGGGGTCTGGGTAGGCGGCGGAGTCAAAAGAGGAGTTGATTATGTTGTAGAGTATGGGGGCGATGGTAGGGCTAGCTTTGTTGTAGATGCGGTGTGGACAGGGGTCGGAGGGGGAACCGGAGTGGATGGAGTTCATGTTTTTTTTCCGTTTCTTCGTGTGTGGTAGGGGTCCATGTGGATGGTGTGGCGGGGTCTTGAGGGGGGGGTTGAGTTGGGTGGGAGAGGGGTATGTGTGGTGGGTGTGTGTGATGTGAAGCTGTTGTGGATGTCAAGGATTTTGTGGAGGAAGTGGTTGGAAAGGGCATCACATAGGGGCTGTGTTTGTGTGTGTGGGGTCTATGTTGCTGGCTTTGGGTTTGGCAAGTTTGTTGATGATGGTGACGAGTTCTTTGCTGTTTTGGGAGTTGTTGTCAAGGCGTGTCTTGTAGTGAACTCTTTTAGCAGTGCGTATGAGTTGGTGATGGGTGCGAATGTTGGTTTTGAGTGTGGAGAAGTTGGTTGAGGAGGGTTCTATTCTCCATATTTTCTCAGCTTGGCGGCATTTGCGCTTGGAGTTCAGGGGTGAACCATGGGGCGTTCTTGATGTTGCAGGTGGTGATGTGTCTTCTGAGGGGTGCTAGTGTGTCTGCGCAGGTAGTGATCCATTTGGAGAGGTTGTGTGCTCCTGCGTTGGGGTCGTTGGTGTGGGAGGGGGTTATGGGCCAGTTGGGAGTTTAGACGTTCTGTGGGGATCTTGTCCCACATGCGGTAGCGTGTGGTGTGTTGATGGTAGTGTGTGTGGGGGGGTTTGGTGAAGGAGAAGTAGACGCAGCGGTGGTCTGTCCAGGGAAGTTCGGTGGTGTGGGTGTAGGCTATGTGTTGGCTTGAGGTGAAGATTGCGTCCAGAGTGTGTCCTGCTGAGTGAGTGGGTGCGGTGACCAGTTGTTTGAGTCCGAGGTTGTCTATGAGGGAGGTAGTGTTGTGGTCTTGTGGGTTTTCTAAGCGAAAGTTGAAATCACTGAGGATGATGTAGTCTGTGGAGGTGAGGGCGTACGGGCTGATGGTGTCGCAGAAGGCGGGGCGTGGTCCGGGTGGTCTGTAGACTAGTGTACCTCGGAGGGTGGAGTTGTTGATGTGGACGAGGAAGTGCATGTGTTCAGTGTTGCCGATAGTGTCTTGGGAGCTGGTGGTGACTTTGATGGTGTCTCTGTGTAGGATGCTGATGCCTCCGCCTGGCTTGTTTAGGCGGTCTTTGCGTTGGAGTTTGTATCCCTTAGGGGTGGCTATGGCTATGTCGGGTTCTGAGGAGAGGTTGGTCCAGGTTTCCGTGAGAAAGGCGATGTCAGGTGAGTTTGTAGTGATGAGGTCCCAGAGTTCTATGGCATGTTTGTGAAGGGAGCGGATTTTGAGTAGTAGGCAGTTCAGGTGGCTGTGGTGGGTGGCGTTGGTGTGGTGCATTAGGGTGTTGTTGCGGGGTGTGGGCTGGTGTGCTGCGGGGTTGGTTGGTGGGGGCAGGGTGGGTGAGTTGGGTGTTGTGTTTGTTGAGGGTGGGGTCGCTATGGTTGGTGTGTGGTGTGAGGGATGATGAGCAGGAGAAGTGGCAGGTGTAGCAGGTGAAGGGGCCATGAGTGTGTGTGGGGCTAGATGTGGTGCATGTTGGGTGGGGGCCTGGGTTGAGGGAGTGGAGGGTGAGGGGGGAGTAGGTGTGTCTGGGAGGGCCAGGAGTTCTGGCTCTGGGCGCGGTCCAGGCGCAGACGGGCTTGCCTTTGGCGCTCCAGCGGGGCACCCGCTGCACGCATCCGCTGCGTGGCCGCGCCGCGGATGCCATAAGAGGAGGGGAGGGTGGGAGTGGCAGCTGGGAGGCGGGAGGGCCTGTCCTATGCGAGGGCTGGGGGTTGGGGCCGCAGCGGCGGGGTTTTGGAGCGAGAAGAAAGGTGAGCGAGAAGAAAGGTGAGCGAGAAGAAAGGTGAGCGAGAAGAAAGGTGAGCGAGAAGAAAGGTGAGCGAGAAGAACGGTAAGAGAAAGGAGGGGGAAGTGGGAGGGGCCGCAGGGGATGCAGCGGTGGGGTTTTGGAGAGAGAAGAACGGTGAGAGAAGAACGGTGAGAGAAGAACGGTGAGAGAAGAACGGTGAGAGAAGAACGGTGAGAGAAGAACGGTGAGAGAAGAACGGTGAGAGAAAGGAGGGGAGAAGCGGGAGGGGCCGCAGGGGACGCAGCGGTGGGGTTTTGGAGAGAGAAATGTGAGAGAAGAAAGGTGAGAGAAATGAGGGGGGAGGTGGGAGGGGACGCAGCGGCAGGGTTTGGAGAGAGAGAGGACGGGAGAAGGAGGTGGCGCGGAGGGCAAGGCGGGGAGCGACCTACCTGCAAGCAGGGTCGAAGGTTACTCCTTCTTATACTGTGACTATTAAACACTCTTGAGATGTTTATTTCTCTTGTTACTCCTCTGTGGCTGTCTTGTTTTGGGAATTGTTAGCCAGCCAGCAACTCTGATGGTTTGGGGGCAGCGGGGGGGGGGGGGGGGGGGAGATTAGAAAGTGGTATTCTATTATAATTAGCACAACCAATTTAAATTAGGATACTAAATGGCAAAATGATCATTTTGGCCTGCAGAAAGAGGAGGAAGCTAAATATAAGTGATGTAGTTACATGCAGGGCCACTGGAATTATGTGGCAGGAAAAAAAAACAATTTAAGTGGCAGAGTTGACCAATTTATAGCGCCAGAAGCTGTAACTCAAGTAGATTGCCAGACTCCTTGCATTGCAGATGCTTGTTTCTATTTGCTTTCTTCATCCGTCCTTTGCTTGATACTTGGTCAGTCACTTCCTTGCTCAGTTCAATCGAGTTTGTTTCTCACTTCATGTTGTTTGGTGTATCCTTTTATTTTCATTCCAGTGATAGCGTTGACCCGCATGAAGGACTACTTGCAACTATAGCTCTGCCTGCTCCGGCTGGCTTCCTTCCTCCCGTGTCTTGTTCTAATCTGCTGACGCTGAATGCGTTAGTGCGTTCGGCCCGGTCTGGGCCTTATTGGCTTTCCCAGTATTTGTTAACCTAGGCGCTTGCGGTCTAAGGTGCTCTTGTTACTTGAAGAATTACACAATGGTAAAAAGGGCATAACGCATTCAAATGCGCAGGGTGTGTAGGCCTTTTGGAGACAGTGGCGAAGTATTCACGGAGTTCTCACAGAAGAGTCGTGGCTTCACGGGAGCATCAGTAACTTTAGTAATCAGCTTGCCACTTTCAGCAGTTGGATTGCTCCTCCTTCGCATACTTTCTGAAGCTCTAAGGGAGTGTCTCTGGTTTTAATGTATTGCCGGAAAGATATTAGTCGCTGGGGTGCTCAACTCTGTTGCAGAAATATGTATGTGGCCCATAGGTCCTAGCTTACAATGTTTGGATAGTTCTATCTATTCACCCTTCCTGTCGATCAAATGAGCGCATTCGAGTCGTGTATACTTATTGAGTAACAATAGCTTCTTTGTGATTTTTGTGCCTCCCAAGTGAGCAGTATTCATTTGCCAGTAAAAAATATGAGCTGCAAATGTCAAGTGAATTAAATTGTGTTTAAATCGATGTAATGCAGGCGGAAAAAAGGACTGACTTCGGCGGCCTTTCAAAAAAGGGCCCTCTAGATGCTGCGCCTTGAGGGTAACCTCGAATTGTCTGTCTACCTCTTCGAATTGGAAATATAGGTTGTTTTTTTGGCGATATCGTTATTTTATTTCCAGCCTAGCGGACGCATTTTTAAGGATTCCTCGTCTCCCAGTGGTCGAGGTCCTAAGTTAGTTCGGTGTGGCCTGTTCGTCAGTGGTGAGTGCTGAAGGCTCACTAACAGGAAATGTCGTGCCGGCGTGGAGATGCAAGGGTGTTGCTATTCTTGTTCTGAGCCACATCCTCTGACATTTTCTAAGAATGACTCGTAAATTCCTAGTAAGAGGGTTTCCAATGCGTGATGCCGAAAGATCAGAAAAAAAACAGCTTGTCGAATGTAAATGCTGAGGATAGATGAAGAAAGGGTAGGGAGAGCTCCCCCATACCAAGTAAAACCAAAGACCTCGGCGGTTATAGCTCCTTTCCTAATCCCGCACACCCAACCCCCCTCCCCGCCCGACACCGTTTTCAAGGATCCCGGGGGCACTTGGCAATGCCCTGCCTCGCAGACACGGCGTACAGTTCGAAACGCGCGGAGGGAGATTGGGGTCAAGAGATGAACTACTGACAAAGTCATTTTGTTTAAGTTATTCTCTCCCTCAGCCGATGTCGTCGTGGATACTAAGACGTGTGCACAAACTGTGTTCACTTCTCGCTTGTCATGAAAATCCTTAGAAAATCCCGTTTCCCACCTCTAAGTCAATTCGTAGTCAGAAATCCACTTTGCTTATATTTTTGCCATAAAAGTGCATTGCGAATCGTAGTGTTTTGGTTGTGCCACCTCACTTCGGATGGACAGTCACCCGTTTCTGCTGTTTGGGGAAGGGAAACTTAGGGAGGTGGACAAGGAGCGGAGCAGCAGTGGGCCGAGCTTGCCAAAATTCAAGAAGTTTTACCCATACCGAGTGTTACAGAGTCTGTATTGAACCGGAATGTCTGAACATGAGGACTTCGTTGAGCATACAAAATTGGGTCGAGTGTATTACCAGTAAATAAAAAATCCTGATGTCAATTTCGCCTGGCAGCTCCTAATATACGAAGCAGTTTGAGACCCCTGTGCCGCTCCACGTCTGAAGAACAGCAATTCAGATTGAGGAAAGTCTTTCCAAAACTATATCATGCAGCCAACAGAATCGGCAGCCTCTAAATCGTTATATGGAAGTGCTCCTCTGCAATTCAGCTTCTCGGGCACTAACCGTTTGGGCTCCAAATGGAGCCAACAGTTAAGTGATTTTGAGATTTATTCTGGAGCTTTGGGCATTGAGAACGCTGCTTCTGTTGTACTGCTTTGGCTCCGAGTCATGTGTTGTAATTCTTCATTTTGATGACCTCAAGAGGGCTTTATTGTCAGGCTTGAGATGTTGACTCGCAGCAAATTCCAGCCTTCCAACGTCTCTCTGGAAGTTTTGAACACTCACCCATCTCAACGGAGAAATATGAGGAAAATTGAGAAGAGCAATACAGGCACACTGTCTCTTGCAAGATGGTGGTGGTAAAAGCCATGCTGGACTGGTATTAACGTCCAGAATTGTGTGGTGGAGAGTGTTGGATAAAGAGGAGCAGGTAGGAGAGTTTGGAACTAGGCAAGTATGAGGTACTCTATCAACTTTTGTGACTATTGCAATACTCCTTGGAATGCTCCAAAATTGACAGAACAATGTTTAGATCAGATATTGACCATGATTAAACCGCTGACACACAGGAGGCCAGAGGGCAGAAATACTTGAATAGCACCACCAAGTAGACAGGCTAACAATCGGCAAACAATAGACAAAGCCACAAGCTAAAGGGCAGGGACTGGACCGACGGGGAACTGAGAAGACAGAACACAACAAAAGTGTTCAGACACAAGTCTGAGTGAAAGAACTATGGGAGCCGAGAGTCAGTAAAACTACAAGACGTTGCCAGACACAGCCATGTGTGCAGTGATGTCATGTATGTTCTACTTGTTGTAACCCGGATGTAAGTCTCACCCTAGGAATTTCTCATCCTCACTGTGATTAGTGAGCTAGTCAGTAGGTGCCATTGTTCAGTCTTCCGTAGCTGCCAACCTTGTCCCTGTGTTTATCAGGTAGATCTGTTTCTTTCTCTGAGAATAATAAAATTACTACCTTTCCCCGGAGGTGCCACGTTACTCCCTTGCTGCCTGCTTCTGTGCTGAAATCCTGGCATTCATATCGTGGCCTAAAACAAAGTCTAATAATGTGAAGATAAATAGTGGCTGTGTATTGTAATGGTGCGCACTTCGAAATATACTCGAAATAAGTGACGAGACCCAACATACTACGGTTTGATTTATCACTGTCCAGGTACGAGCCTTGACTTATTTTTATGGTGTACCGCTGAACACCAATCGGTATACCCCTATATGTGGAAAGGAATTTCTACCTTGAATGACACAAGATGGTTGCATTTTGATACAGTTCTAATAACACATACTATTTCAATAAGCCTTGAAAAAGTTGTTGTTACGACAAAACACGTGTCGGCTGTATGTACATGGAACAGTATAGCGGTTGCTTTTCTCAATGAATACCCAAGAAGATTAAAGGACTAATATTTGGAATGCTTGGATGTGCCGTGGTTCTTTCAACTTCAAGTCTAATAATGTATTTTCCTTTGAAGAAAAATGACACTTAAAACAATACATACAACTCTACTGTATGAAAACCTGGTGAGACAGTCACATTCTTGTCATGTAGCTAAAATAATTTTTTCCACGCTTCAAGTTTGAAAACCATAATTGAAAAGTCTTTCCAACCGCCGATAATTCCAGTTGTGAGGCTACTGCATTTTATCATGATCTATTGCAACAGTATAGAAAACTAGGCCTGTGCATCATGTTCTTCTGAATCACACCAAAGTCATGAATTGTCACAAAATAGGAAATGAAGTAGATGAGTCCATCAGCAGTTTTATAGAGATGTTCCTCAGTGAAAGTGACTCGAGACACCTGTTCCTGATGTAATTTCTGCCTCTCACAGCACAGGGCACGGCCAGCCTCATCATGTACCACAAGTGTGGCCAAATAGGTGCCTTCCAAAACTTCTGCGGAAGACGTACATCTCTGAACAATTCCTTCTCAACCAAAGCCAGAACATCATTCTCAAACCAATCTAAACGCAGCACCTGCCCTTGTCATGGTGTGAGTGGTTGCTCTGCGCTCCAGCTCGTCCTGATCTACTTCAACAGGCCAGGAACCATGAAAAGCCAAAGTCTTTTACATTGGAGGTAGAATTCTAACTGAAGATGAACTAATGGAGTTTGAACTTAACTGTGGTGTCAATAGGATCCTGTTCCTGGTGTGGACTGGTGTTACCATCAATATCTGATAGAGAGTTCTAGTTGCAGATTCCTTATCTTAGAATTTCCCCCGGGCATCAGACTGGATCCGGAGATTTTTGTTTCGAGCAGTACCCTTGTGCACTGTCGGGTGGCATCGGTTGACTCCGTGTGCGTCGTTGGCATCGTGGTCACAGTGACGATGTCATGGGCTTATATAGGCACACACTCCTCCACCAGCGCACTGACATCAGTTCTTTTCTTTCCGCGCCACCAGCGGATCTGGAGAAGAGCTACCCTTAGTAATTTTTTGACTGGCTTCAAACTTTTTGTAGTTATTTTTGAATTTTTGGTTCGTTGAGGGATATCGCAGGAGACCGGCGTCAAACCGTGTGATTCCTGTCACCGAATTATGTCAGTGACGGATCCCTACCTCATGTGTTTGTGGTGTCTTGACCACGACCCAAAGCCATGCTCTGAGTGCTTGGCCATGAACCCGAAGGCTTTGGGAGCAGTCCTTGAAGCTTATGGTGGCCCAGAGCTCGACTCTGCATCACTCCCGGTCTCGTTTGAGAGGAAGGTCACAAGACTGCGGCGTCATCACCACTCTTCGTCGTCCCATTCTAAATCTTTGGGACACTCTGGGTCATAAGAAGTTGTTGAAGAAGGCCAAACGTTCTTAGTCTTCACCCCATTGCTCGGCTGAAGCGACGCAGGAAGAGTGTCTATGCTCTAGGCCACCATCCGCAGAGCCTACTTCTGGGTCCACTCCGCACCTCCCTGACTTCCCGGAAGCCACTCCTGCCCAGCTAAAGGAGTTTTATAAGGCCATATGTCTCCTCTTTAGGCAGACCAACGCCCCCTGCAGTGCCGGTAGGGCCTGGGGGATTGGATATGGGGCCACTCAGGTTCTGTGCTGGTGGTTTTTGGCTCCAGCCACTGAGTGTCCCTATCGACCTGTGCCAACGCCAGTCGTGCCAATGCAAACTTCACCGGCAAAGATGTCAATGCTCCCCGCATCGGTTGGGCCCACAATAGACGTCGACCCAATTCTCATCACCGATGAGCCGGAACGGCGTCCCCAGATGCCGGATCAGACTGGGTTGGAGTCTTCTCACCCCAGGTTGGATTCTGACCCTTTTTATCATGGGGAAGGATTGGAGGGGAGTCTGGACCCTTTGGAATACCAGCTACATAACCCTGACTTGGACTGGGAACAGGAATTGTGCGTGGCTTCTCCAGATGCCATAGGGAATCAAAAAGACTGTATCAACTTGGGAAGAAAATCTTTTTTTCCTCCAGTCTGGTATTGCGGTCACTGAACACTACAGGCCTTTTGAGCCGCAACATCCTTTCATTGTGGGATACGGTTGCTCAGGTACTGCCGCAGGCCCCGTAGGAGGCCCATCATCTCCCAAACCGTTGCTGATGGGAGGGATGCAGCTATGTTCATGATTAGTTGTGGACTGGACACGACTGACTCACTGGGCAGATTGGTTGCATTGACTGTGGCCTTGAGGCACAACGTGTCTTTTGGGGGATGTCCAACAGTCTCTCATGGACATGCCCTTTGATGGCACTTTCTCTTCAGAGACAAAGCAGATTCGGCGCTCGAGTGGTTCAAGGAGTCCCGGGCTATGGCTCAGTCCCTTGGTCTCGCGGCTGCCCCTCGCCCAGCACAGTCTGCTTTTCGTCACTTTCTTGGTCACGGAAGGGGCTCCCTGTCGCGTCCTTTCCCTGCCAGCCACCAAGCTGCACTTGCTACTTAGCCACTGCGCAGCCGGGGACACAGAATCCCACAAGCTCATTGGACAGGGAACCAGAGGTCTGCCCAGTCCACCCCTGCCGCAGCCTCCAAACCCTTGTAGTCCGTTGCACCTTCTCAAACCATTTGGGAGCAGGATCTGCCATCACGTGCCCCACTGGGAATCCATCACGACGGACAGGTGGGTTTTCTAAATAGTCAGAAGGAACTACTCCCTCCCTTTCGAGACTGCCCCTCTGGCCATGCCTCCATCTTACGGCTGCTTACCGAAGGATCATCTGGCACTTTTCTGCGAGGAAGTCACGGCTGTCTTGGCCAAGGGAGCCATAGAAAGGGTCCATGCCCCAGAAGTAGATTGTGGCTATTCCTGCTACTTACGGTGCCCAAAAGGGACAAGAGCCTATGTCCTATCCTACACCTTCAGGCCTTAGTCTCTTCCTCAAGAAGGAAAAGTTCAAAATGCTCACTCTGGTCCTGTCTGCCTTTGACCCAGGAGACTGGATGGTAGCGTTGGACTTACAGGACACTTACTTCCATATACCGTCTTGCCTGCCCACAGGCACTACTTGCAATTCGTGGTAGATCACGAGCACTTGCAACTTAGTGTGCTCTCCTTCGCCTTACCAGCGCCCCTCTGGTGTTCACAAAAGTGATGGCGGTGGTTGCAGCTCATCTGCGCAGGTTAGGGGTGTCCTTCTTACCCATCCATGTTGACTGGCTTTTGAAGGCGCACAAGCCCCAGAAAGTAGTCTCCCACCTTCAGACTACAGCAAACCTTCTGCAGTTGCTGGGGTTCACTATAAATATGCCAAAGTCACACCTGGCTCCCTCTCAGACGCTCCCTTTCATTGGCGCTATTCTGGACACAGTGTAGTTTCGAGCCTATCCTCCCGAAAAGCAAGTCCAGGATATTCAGGCTATGATTCTGATGTTTCTATCCTGGATTTCAGTGAGAATGACTGAGGCTGTTGGGCCTCGTGGCCCCCTGCATCCTGCTGGTGACACATGCCATATGGCATATGCAGGCTCTGCAGTGGGCCCTGAAATTCCAGTGGGCGCAGAATCAGGGGAATATCTCTGACATGGTCCAGGTCTCGGAGGGAACTGCGAAAGGCCTGCAGTGGTTGCTTTAAAATTGGAATTGGGTCAGTGGCAGATCCCTTGCCCAACCAGATCTTACAGTAGTGACAGATGCGTCACTCCTGGCATGGGGCTGCCACATGGGAGAGGCAGAGGTCTCTGGTCTCCAGCGGAGACTGGACTCCCCATCCATCTTTTGGAGCTACGGGCGATCAGGCTTCCATTGAAAGCATTCTTCCCTCTCTAAAAGGGAAAGTGGTGCAAGTGTTCAGACAACACTACCGCCATGTGGTACTGCAACAAACTGGGTGGAGTTGGGTTGTGGACTCTGTCAAGAGGCTCTACACCACTGGGTGTGGCTGGAACATTGGGGGCATAATCCAGGTGGTTCAACATCTGGTGGGCTCTCTGAACGCCAGAGCAGACTAACTCAGCTGTCGAAGCATAGTCGATCACAAATGGTGTCTCCATCTGGAGGTGACGCAAGGCCTCATTCAGCAGTGGGGAGAGCCTTAGTTAGATCTGTTTGCCTCTGCAGAATACGCGTAATGTCAACTGTTTCGCAGATTGGAGTTTGCAAGTTGGCACTCGCTTGAACTCTGGCCTCCTTTACACCGTCCCTCCTATACCACTTCTGTCCAGAGTTCTGAAGATCAAGAGTGATTAGGCCCAAGTAATCCTTGTGGCTCCCACTTTCTCTTGTTCCTTATTTCTTTAGCACAGCAGGGCTCTGCTTTGGGCACCCTTATAGGTTACTAATCAGCCATTTCAGCCTTTCTTAGATTGCCCGACCAATCTTCATTATTCAAGTCTCCCTTTGTTGGAAGGTTTCCTAAGGGTCTCACCCATGTGTTTCCTCCGACCCCGTTCATTATGCGCCCAGTGGGACTTGAACCTGGTCCTAACTTACCTTAGGTGTGCCCCTTTTGAGCCGCTGCACATTTGTCCCCTGCGGCCCCTAACAATCAGGACTGCTTTTCTTATTGCCATCACCTCTGCTCGCAGAGTAAGTGAGCTTAAAGCTCTTTCTTCCAAGCCACCATGTTTGTCTCTCCACCCTGGCAAAGTGGTGCTCTGTACAAGGGCCTCCTTCCTTCAGTTGTTACGCCTTTTCACGGAGGCCAGTCCATCACTTTGCTTGCTTTTTACACACCCTCTCATGAAGAGGAGAGACTCCACCATCTGGATCCAAAAAGAGCATTGGCGTTCTACCTCAATCATACTAGTGATTTCCAGGTGGACGATCAACTCTTTGTTGTATATGTGGGTGCGTACCATCTCGTGATGGGTACTGCTCTACATCAAAATGTGCTACGCTTTGGCAAATAAGCAACTCCCTGAGGGTTTGCGTGCTCAGTCCACCAGAGCAACTGCTGCCACCACAGCATTGGCATGCAGAGTTACTGTCCTGGATATGTTAGGCAGCAACGTGGGCATCCCTGCACATGTTCACTAAACATTACTGCCTGGTCCCCAGAGACAGCTACTTTGGCTGATTGGTCCTGCAGGACTTTCTAGTATGATCTTGGTTCGCAGCCCACCACCAAGGATGGTATTGCTTGGATATCTATTTTAAAGTAAAGAATCTGCAACTATAAGTTTCTATCGGATGAACAAGTTACTTACCCTTGGTAACAATTTAAGTGGTAGAGAACTATTCTAGTTGCAGATTCCTTACTGACCCACCCACCTATCTCCCCTCACCCCACTCCCCCTCCTTCCTTACTGAGAACTGACTTCTAGGGACATAGATTCCTTTTTCAAAGGCCCTAGTAGTGGCGCACCATTTTATGTGCTCTTTATGGCTCCGGCTACTGGCATGGAAACCCGTGAAAATAAACTGACGTCAGTGTGCCGGGGTGGCATCTATATACAACTGCAACATCATCACGACGCCAATGACACGCGGAGTTGACCGATGCCCCCTGACAGCGTGCAAGGGTACTGCTTGAAGAAAAATCTCTGGATCCAGTCAGACGCCTGGGGAAAATTCTAAGATAAGGAATCTGCAACTAGAATATGTCTCTACCAGATAAATCGTTACAGAAGGTAAGTAACTTGTTCGTCATGACAGAAACCCTTTTTGTCAAGATGGCTGTACATCTCTGTGTATGTGTCTGAGAATCCCCTTAATGGCCCCTGTTTTCCACTCTGCTTGCACATCGATTGCATTCGGTCAGTTTTTATGTACAACTTGTTGAAACAGGCACTGGATGTCGTCTGAGCTAGAATTTGGTTATTTAAAAAGAGACTCTGCAATCCTAAGCCTTGTTATACTCAAGGTAAGTGAGGAAGAGGATGTTGCTGTGGAGAAGCTGTTCCCAGATTTAGGCCATGTCCTGGGAAAACTTGAAACAGATAAATCCTACTGCCCATAAATAAAACGATCAAGCCTCGTGCCCTGCACTTCCGAAGCATACCATTCAGTATTCATAAACCAGTCTAGAAAAAAAATCTCAAAAGGTCCTCAGACAAGAAGTCATTGAACCTGTGGAAGGGCCAATACCCCGAGTTTCACTGATAGTTTCTCTTCCTAAACGTCACGCAGCGGGCAGGATCCGTATATGTGTGGATACAGGACAGCTGAACATGGCTGTTCATTGTGAAAGGCATTTGGTACAGAGTCTAATACCCGATTCAACAGTTAATTGGAGTCATTGTGTCCTTTATACTTGGATTGCAAAGGATACCTTCAACGTGAAGAAGGGTCACGCTACACTTTGTGACCTCTTTAAATATGAATACCTTAACTTCAGTGTTTCTGCAGCTGTATTCACAGAAGGTACTCAACGTGTCACCCAAAGATCACTAAACTGCTTGAATTACGGAGGAGGCTTCTGGTCTCAGCAAGTCAACAAACCAGCATGAAGCGATCGTGATCAAAGTCTGCGGAGCCCTAACTCGAGTAAATCTTACCAACAGTAAGGCAAAATGTCTGCAATTTTCCAGCCACACCTTCTCACAAGAAAGCTTCCGACTTGTTTCAAAGTCTCTGCTGTGGCACAACTTATAACGTCTCAGCACTTCAGTCATTGCCTGTATTGGCTAACTATTGCTGACAGTATATTCCTGATTTTGCATCATTCAGTGCAGTAATGCAAGACCTCACAAAAACCGTTCAAGTGGTCATGAAATTATCAACGTCTCGTGATCTATTTCAGAATATGTGAAGCTGAAAACTGCTTATTTCAACATATCTTTACACACGAGTAGGTGGATGCAAGTCATGTTGGTTTAGGGGCCATCCTTGTATGAGATGCTGACTGAAGCTCCATGGTGTGTATTTGTTTATGCCAGCCACAGTGTCACAAACACGAAAATTATTTATTTCACAAGCTGAAAGAGTTGCTGTTTATGCACCTGTGAACATTGTCATATTTTTCTGTACTGCACGCAATTTACCATCATCACAAATAATCAAGTCTTGATCACTGTATTTGGAAATCCCAAGGCTAAAAACTCAACTAGAATAGAGATGTGGGGATATTAATAAAAGATTACAGATTAAGCCCCTTCCTCCTGTGATGCCTGATTGTTGAAAAATCTGTCATTAGTCACATCCGTATATGCTAAGAGCAATTTAATACCTTAACCAGTCGATTTTCATTCCTTTTATTCTTATCTTTGACCACAACAGGACACTCCCCTACCTTAACAGTGCTACAAGCCTACATACACTTAGACTCCAGTTTCCTTTAAAAAAAAAAAAAAAAGGTTTCCTTATACAAACCCAATCGCCAACGTCCTAATCTACACACCACACCACTTTTGGCATACTATCTTTAATATCTCCTCCTTGTCACCAAGCTTTGCAAGCTTTCATATTCCTGCACAATCCAACGAAGATGTGAGCAAGATGAGCAATAAAGAAACGCCCCACACCGGAGGAGCTTTAAATGAAACAGACTCCAGAAGCAGGCTATGTCTGAATTGTTACCAGCGTTCCTTATTTGAGGGAACATGGTCACCTTACAAGTCAGTGGTCAGAAATATTCAAATTACATCACAGATGTTGTAGCATCAGTTAATCACCATACTTTTTATGTGGTAGTTATCCATCTTTACACTCTTAAGTAAAAAGACCTTGAACGGACACAAACTCTACATTGGTAGAATAGTCAACTCCTTGCCAAACATTACATGGTGAGCCCTGGGAATTAACATCACATCCACTGAGGAACTGTGAGATCCTGATCTAGGTCTGAAGAAATCTAAACAGCTGGCATGGATTTTTCAAATGATGCAGACATTGACTCTGGTAATGAGATGCCACACAATATGTCACCATCATCTATTCTTTTTGAACCTGAATATATTTGCCTTTGTTCACTCATCCTTTTTTCTTTATGGCCTCCTATTTTTTGTCCACTGTCTTTCCTTTACCTCCTACTTTGTGTGACAGACCGTTTTGACCTGAGTGAAAATCGAGGCTTTTGAATGCCTTATAGCTATTATAGTGTGATTGAATTTTATATACAGGTTTAGTGGGTTTTCTTTGCTTCCACCTGACTGTTGCATTGCTTCAGATGCACAGTGACTGGTTTCTCCTTGCGCAGGCAGGAAGTTGAAGCGTGGAGCAGCGGTGTGATAAAAGCAAGAGGCTTTGCTTCTACACATGACATATTGGTTCTGTTTTTACCCTTATTTCCTAAACGTGGACTCTGTTGGGCTTGAAAAAAATTAGATCATGTATGATACCATACTGCACGTCACCAGCTAATAAACCCGATGACAACTTGTAATATCTAGCAAGCGTGTCTCTAACTTCTGCGCAGCTTGGAGTTTACTGTATAGTGGGACCCTTATGCCTGTATCCTTTGGCTCAGCTCCATGCTGGTGGCACTACCTAGTAATACAACTTACATCTGCAGTCACTGTCGATTAGGGATCTTTTGTACCCCCCCCCCCCCCCCCCCCCCCCCCCCCCCCACCTCCACAAGTTTTCCTGCTCTAGTCCACCCCCGAAGGAAGCCTGGTTCCACATTGTCTTTTACAAATTGAACGTAATAGCTTAACTTCTCCACTCTTCTGTTCCTATTGCTATGAAAACAGCTTCATCGCTGAACTGGCACTCTACAAGAAACTCATCCTGTTCCTTTGCTGGTGACTCTTCCATACATAGCTTAGTGAGGCACGTCCATGCATAGCCCAGCGATCCACTTTGGTGCATACCCAAGTGATGCACTTTTCTACACTGCCTCGCAGCACACTTTTCTACACATTCCTGTGAGTAAGATACTTACAGTGAGCAAAGTCCTTATTCTGATGCCTACATCTAACTACAGATTCCTCACATTTAGAACCCCAGGCTCCTCAATATTCCAGGCACCTGAGTGGACCTGGAAAATAACAACAACTCTTGCTTGCAGAAGGTGCCCCCTTGGGACTGTGGTACCATCCCAGTTGTGACTGAGCAAGGCAGGGCACATGCGCCATCCTGGCATCAGTAACTTACTTTCTGCGCTCTTTGACTCCGATTTTGACGTGTCCAGGGCTTAGAGAACATTGCATATGAAACTGATGAGGACAAAGAGTGAGGATACGGGCAATATGCTCCCTCCCCTCATTATGTTGTTGGAAGACTTTCTCTAGATCTACAGAATGCCACTGGGGTAGACACCTTCCCAGAGACCAATCTGATGTTGTCCCCTCATCTACAACTGGAAGAAAGCACATCCTTTGCATTGGCAGTACAAAGAGCAGCAGAGGTGCTGTATTTGCAGTTGCTTTTGGTTGAAACCAGAACCAATTTGCTGATTTGAAATATTCCAAATAGAGCGTTGTCAGAGCCTTTACTACCATTTAACAAGGTCCTCACTGATACCCTATTGGCCACTTAGTGAAAACTATGTTCGGTTTATCTAGCCTGTCCACCTGTGGCAACGTGAGACAGAACAGCTGCTGGTGACCCCTTATTTCCTGACTAATCTGTTTAAGCTTTGAAAAGCAGGCATTGATGAGTAAGGTGAATCCAAATACCTCCCCCACGAGAGTATGTACCCCTTTGGCAAACAGATGTTTTTGTCATCTGACCTGGCCCCACTCTCTCTGAATAGGGTGAACCTTTGGGGGCAGGTACGCCCACACTTTTTGGGACAGGACAGCAAGGACAGCAACACTTTGCTGTCCGTCTTGAAAGACCTTGGTGTGTCTCTTAGTCAAGCAATTCTGAATGGACAGGATGTAGTGAAATATATGCTGCGCTATTGGCACTACCTTATTACTGCGGCAACATGCTTGGATGCAAGCAATTTTTGTGGGACATCCACTGCCCATACCCTACATTGAACAGGGTATGGGCAGTGCTAAAATTTGACTACTCCTAGTCCACCAGAGTGTGAAAACAACCTTCCTCCAGGAAAAACCTAATTGCTGCAGAGATCCTGGCCTTCATGCGCAGATGGCATGGACTCGTCGTTCGCACCAACTACTCCTCTTTCGCATAAGGTGCCACCACCAGGATTTGGGCTGGGACTTCATTCCAAATGGAGTAGACCCAGTTTGACCCTGATCGTCTCTTCGCAATAACCTGTGGGCATCTGGATTGCATGCCTTTGGTATTGTGCAGAGTTTAAGCCCCTCAGACTGACCAGTCTGGATACTAGATCTCCCTCTCGCCGCACTTGGCCCCTTGGATGGACTGTGACTAGATTTTGGGAGGGGACTTTAACACAGTCTTAGACATTACCCTTGACGGATCACACCTCCTCTACCAGGTACTCCCGCCATGTGTATACTGGGGACTTGCAGATACTTGGTTGACATGAAGCCCACAACTGCAACATTACTCCTATTCTCCTGCACACATCCTGCATGTGTGCCTGAACATTTGATCTGCACTGCCTCCTTACAAACACATAACATTGACTACCTAGGCAAGACCCTTTCTGGTCATTGCCTATTATGCATGCACATTGCCAGGATAGAGTACCTTCCCCAGTACCCACTTTTCGTATGCAACCCTCGTTGCTGGAAGACTAAGTGTTCTGCAAAATGTTACGCAAAGCAACCCTACAATACTTCTAAAACAATACAGATACAGCCACTACCAGGGCGATTAAATGGGAGGCATATAAAGTAGTCCCCTGGGGCATTTCCCTGTGCACCATGATTGGTGCGCATGCAACCCTATTGATGGGCCTGTGCCAGTCGAAGGTGGCATTGAGACTAACCTCTGTGCTGCATCTGAACTCTCCAAACAACTCAAGCAGCTGAAAGACGAGCGTGTTGGCCTTACAGAGAGGCTGCAATATCTGGGTGCGAGTGCTTATGCCCTAGACCTCTTACGTTATTGGCGTGCCTAATTTCATCCCGACCCAATGGGTACTTCTCTATACATTCAGTCAGGGTCGAGTCGGGAACATTAGTATAAACACAAAATAACATCAATGCAACATTTGTGTGATACTGCAGGCATTTATACGGAAGCAGGCCCTTCACTGAGTGTACCGGGTTGTCCGAATTTTCCACACCCTGAAGGATTTATTGGAGGACAGTTTAGGAGCTACAACACGGGTTATCTGGACACAGGTCACTTTCTGGAACACTCTTCCACTGACATTAATGGGGGAGATTGTCCTTTCTAAAGTAGTGGTTCTTCTGTGTTTGCTGTATCACTTTGTGAATCTCCTGGTGATCATCCTGTGTAAATTTTTAAGGAACCTCAACACTATACTGCACAACTTAATATGGGGCATTGGACGACAGCAAATTGCATTGACCAGGCTCCACCTCTCCACTGACACTGATCCAGGTGGACTCAGTGTGCCAAACTTTCAAGCATATTACTACGCAGCCCAGCTGCAATGTCTTGCCCTCTGATCAGCAGGGCATCATCTGACTGAAAAAGGCCTCACAATATACCAGATACATTCTGGGGTACTACACAACACACTTTGCCCATACATTTAAGGATCTTCCCCCCCCACCCCACCCCCCCCCCCCACCCCACCCCCCCCCCCCCCCCCACCCCCAATTTGCACTATACTCCTAGAGGTAGCACGTACCTGTCTGCAAAATGCCCTGTCATACACGAGCGCTGCGCATCCTTACACCCCGGATCTCTCACTGAGGGGGTCTGCCAGCTCGACCAGTGTAAATGTCTTTCAATGACTTGATACACTGGGAGCCTGGACGCCTGAATACTGTAGGGAACCTCTTTGAGGATGGCCTTTGCTTTTGGAGGCCCTGAACAATTGCAAGGATTTTCCCATAGAACTCCTCACATATGGCAGAGTTTGACTTGCGACACAACAGGAACCCCCACACGCTGTATTGCAGGCTCTCCTGGCTGTATACAGGGGCTCGGACTCACGGAAGTCTCCCAGCACACGCTCGAGTCTGACTGGGAAGATGAACTTCACATTGCCTTCAATAAGGATAGGCAAGCCGAAGTACAATACTCCTCATAATGCTTGTTTTAGGTTTATACAAACCTGCATTCTCCACAGAGCATATATGACTCAATTTACATGGGCTTTTCACTTAACCTCTCCGAAATGCCCCCAAGGTCAACAGATGCCAGCACATTTGACTGACTTGTTATGGAACCACACAATTTTAGCCCTTTTGGTCTGGAGTTTCTCCACATGAAGACCTCTTTCAGATAAACCACTCTGATAGACCACTCCAGTAGTCCCCAAGTATTGACCTTTAAGTGGGGATGTCCCTGCCTTGAAAGAATTAGGCTCACTACTCGATTCCTGGATCTTGCTCTCCTCCTCATCCTCCATGCAATCTCCCGTCCTACCTTGATCCTCTTGGCATTAGGATCTCACTGAGCGCAGGACGAATGAACCTCCCTGCATAGAGAAGAGAAGCGGGGACTCCATCATGTACCCATCGCAGACCTCTGGGACGTCCTGGTCTCAGCCCACTTAACATTTATCTCTAATGATGTCCTTCCACCCTGAATGGGTGCTATGCCCCGCCCCACTCTCCCATCCCCCAAACCTGTTACCCATCATGGAAGACCCTCACACGCCTCTCCTACACTCCCTTTTCCTCCCTGCTGCCTGGGCCCTCTTACAGTCCAGACCTGTTCACCCCCCCCCCCCACCACCCCACCCCCCACCAGGAGGCGCACTGATAATAGGCTACTCGCTCCATAGAAGGCTGGCCTGGCCCAGCCCCAGGCCACACATCCAAGCAGCCTCTGTGCTCCGCCCAGCGCCATTCCCGTCAAAGCCAGGCCTCTTCCCCGTTCTCACACCTACATAGTTCCATTAACGCTTTGTTTCGTCCTCGGATAACCCTTTAGAACAGAGGTCTTCAAACTTTTTGATGCTGGGACCCCCTCTCAAAGATTTTTAGGTCTAAGGACCCCCTCCTGACAAAAAATTCTAGAACCTGGTACTCCTCATCATCGTCAATAATAAATGTCCGCATTTTCCACAGCAAATCATTTTTATGGTGAGGAAATAATATTAAACCGTGTTTAGCAAGCCAAAGGTCAGTGAGTGTGGGTGCGTGGCCAAAGGTGTAGCTAAAAACAAAGGTCCTCATTTATGAGGATTTGGTGTAGGACAGTGCCACAGGTCTTCTTGCTACACTTTCCTACACCAATACAAAAGGGCAGGAATGGACCGTATTTATGAAATACAATGCATTTCTGTCCTTTCGCCCTGCACTGGCGCACAAATTGCTGCCTAGCACCAACGCAGCCAGGATTGTTTTTGTGCAGGAAGGGGCACCTTGCTGCACAAAAATAATCCAGAGAGGCATTGTACCTTTCTATATGTGTGGCAGATAGCAACACATGGAAAGAGGAAAAACAAGGAGAAATTAAAACATTTCTCCTCATTAGGCCTTCTCTGGGGAGGCGTAAGGTTTTGGCACTGCTCCAGTTTACGTGATTTTGTAAATCTGGGGCAGCGTCAAAATCCATGGGTGTTGCGTGGGAACACCCACCACAAAGCCCACGGAACCTCCCCTTGACGCAAAGTAAGGCAAGGCAGTGACGCTGTGTAACTACAATTAAAAGCACACACTTCTTAACTCTTTGCACTACCCCCTAAAAAAAAGACTAAATGTTTGTCATCACAAAGCTGTGAGTGATTTGATCAGCTCGCCAGCATCCTTTACAGTTGCAGATTACTCTCTACATTTGCAGATCACCTCGTAGAGCACATTTGCATTTAATTCAGGAAGCAGGTGCCCAGGTGTGAAGGCTTCCCTAGCTGTCTGTGGCTTTCACAGCACAGAAGACTCAATACATCAAAGTTCACCTGAGGCATTTTAACAATCAGTTGGGGGAATGCAGGACCCCCTTTCCAGGACTCCACGCCCCCCTGGGGGTCGCGACCCCCAGATTGAAGACCTCTGCTTTAGAACAAGAGGCGCCTCCTCCCATTTTACGGTAGACTACAGTGCTGTTATACTGAACTGTATACTTCATTCAAGTGTAATTGAAAATAGAAGGGGGGAAAACGATCGTTATCAGAGAGATGCCATAGACGTGGCAAAGTCACTTTTTGCGAAGCCGTTTTAATGCTTTACAAAAATGAACTTTCAGACAGGCCCTGATTCAGTGCTTGAGCGGATCACGTGCACAACTCACTTGCAGTTTTGTGAAATGTATGGACATTTCAACAAAGCTGCGCTGATCTCAGCCAGCCGAAACACAAGCTGCAGTCGCACTTGCACCTGTACTTTCTTTGTAAGTGTACTGGACTCTAGATTGTAATATTCTAGTTTTAAAAATAGGCCGATACTATCGTTCATCTTTATAATGTGTAATCGCAAAGACTTTCTTTGATCTCTTATTTTTGTTGTAATAGTTTTTATTAATCATGCAATTTACGCATTCATTCACTCTTCAACATTGCTCCGCTATTCTTGCCCCCCACAAAACCTAAAAAGAGCTGGTTACCCACACACTAGCCCCTTCTACAGTCAATTTAAAAACCCTGGGCTATTTTAAGGTCAAGCCAAATAAGCCTTTGTTCCTCGTTTGAGGGGTGCAGTGGAGGGGAGAAGGCAGATGTGTAATCGACTGTCAGACGGGAAAGTGAGCCATTGCTTTTGGGTTCCGCAAATGTCCTCACTCGCTGCTGCTCTTCAGCACTTAGCAGATTCCTTTAGCAAGTGTATTTAGGAGTTTCAGCGGCAGCTGCAATATGTATAGGCTGCTCATACCCACAATCGCCAATGCATCTGAGCGTCATTGACAGGCCACGTTTAACCTAACTCCAGTCCCGAGCTGGATGAATGTTTTAAAAGCCGATGGTCTCTCCACCCTTTTCTGGCTTCAAAGCCACATGCGCATACACCATGTGTGAAACTATCACTAAAAGACCTTGTTAACAATTGTCATTTCCAGGCATGTTGCCACAAATCTATGCTGACCTACTCCCTCTCTGCTTTAAGCGCACGGATCTATTTCATCGTCACTGAAGTCACTCCATTGGTAGCCGACCTAACAGTGGCTTGACTTCAAGACACTATGCTTAGTTCACTAAGCGGTTCAAGGCTGTGTGCCATATTAACTCTCCAAATGGTCCATAACATTCAGGCCGGCTGAAGCAGTCTCTAGTGTCACCTTTTCTGACACACACACACTTTCATACAAAGCTTCTACCTCTGGATCCTACACGCTCATTCCCCAGGATTCAAACACGTCTTCTTGAACTGCAGGCAAGTCCTGTAAATGTGCATCAAATCACCCTAAAGATGGTATTGCCTGTTGCTGCAGTCCTTGGACCTTTTCATTTCCAGAATATCTGAAGATCATATAGCAGGCCTTTTGGACCGCGCCCCCTTTATGTGCCTAAACATTTTGAAGCAGCCTTCAAACTCTACAGAACTACCATCACTACAAAAAACAATAAAATACGATTACAGTAAAAGGTGCAGAACTCTCAGGAACACTTAAAAGCTTAAGGCATTACAACTTAAAAAGCTGATTTCTCACCTTGTGAATTTCCCCAGCCATCACAAAGGAACCGGAAACATTTGTAGCAATTCCCTCACGCATCGACGTGGCATTGTGTGGCTCTGCCAGCTTTACTATATTTACACAACATGAGTGCACCGATGTCCGTTCCCTCCTTTCCCCACCTGTCGATGTGGATCCAGAGCTCTCGAATTCTGTAACTCCTGTCAGATTATTTCTGCCAAAATGTCTTTAGTGTCACCAGAACAAACAGGGTTTAAGCTGTTGTTACTGTCACTGACATGTCTGTGCCGAACACCTACCACGTCTTTCAAAGGTGCCTCTGCTCCAAACCGGGCATTGTTTTTGCTGCACAAAAATGAACAAAAAGGCCACCCGCAAGCAGAAACCCCAGCTAGCAATTGCCGAACTTCACCCCTACAGCCTCTAAAAGAACAGTTATCAAATGCTCTCCTATTGTGTTTGTCATTAGCCCAGCAGAGTTTTGCTGTGGCAAGTTAAAGGTAACCTCTTAGCCATTTCTGCCAGCTTACCTTTACCTGACAAGCAATCCCTCTGCCAGTCATCTGTTGTGATATTTTCTTCTCTTTTTTTGTTTTGTTTTTGTTTTAAAGGAGCTGGTTCGTATGTTCCAGCCAACTCAATTTGTCATGCCACAGTATGACCTTAATTTGTTACTCACCAACTTGATGTGCACTCCCTTTGAACCCATGCATAGTTGATCTCTACATTCTTACCATCAAGATACCATTCCTCGTTGCTATAACATTGCCAAGGTGAGTGAGCAAACATTGCCTGTAGTTCCCCATATGCATCTTTCCTTCCATACAAATTAGTCCACCGGACAAAAGCAACATTCCTTCCCAAAGTAGTCGGGCCCTTCTATAGAAGCCAATCCATCACTTTGTCAGCTTTCTTGCACCACCTCACCCTTCCAAGATGCAAGAATGGCTTGATCGCCTTCACCTTAAACGGGCACTTTGCTCCCATGTGAACCGAACCAGAGATTACTTACAAGACAACCAACTTTTCATCTGTTTCTCCTCTGGGGTCTAAGAAAGACAGTGTTGAAAAAGAGGATCATCTCAAAATGGACTGTACTATGCATCAAGATTCCCAATGGGCTGGCCAGGAAGCACCCCCCAGAAGTCTTGTGCGCTCATTCCACCAGAGCGAAGGCTGCTACCACTGCACTGGTGTGCCAGTCATGGGCATTTGCTAGGTGACTACATTGGCTTCCGTCCACTTGTTTACTAAGCATTCCTGCCTGAAAAGGCAGGTCTGGTGGGATGGGCACTTTACCCACTCTGTCCTGCAGGATTTTCTAAGTCTTTTCAAAGACCCAGCCCCTGAGAGTTACTGCTTTGGTATCTGTTCTCAAGGTGACGAATCTGTGATTTAGAAGTCTCTACCTGAAGAACAAGTTACTTAACTTTTGGCACCGCCTTTTCTGGAAGAGACTCTTACTACAGATTCCTCCCTGTTCTGTTAAATGGACTCCTACAGTACACTAATAAGATTCCAGCCTAAAATCGACACACTGCCATAAACTGATTTCAGTGGCTCAGTGTCCCTTGGCCCGGATAGAGATCAGAAAGAAACTGACTTCAGCATGCAGAGGTGGCACATAAATAGTGAGCCAATTTCATGTCTGGGGCTGCACGCACCTGGCACGAAGCCTCTTGTGGACACGCAAGGGAATTGCTGTGAAAGTGTCTGGATACAGTCTGGAGCCTGCCGAAAGTCACATGGTGAGGAATCTACAAGAAAAAACGGTAAGGAAGGTAAGTAACTTGTTTGTATCAAAGCAATGCTGTATACAATCAGGATTTCATAGTCCTTATACTTGTATATTTGACCATGTCATTTGGAAACAAATATTGTATTCACCCAGAATAAGATGTAAGGGTTACAATTTTGTTCAGGTTTTTTGGGTGCTAACCCTGCTTTTGAGAACAAATCCCAAAAGTTAACATTGTTTGGTAGCTCTGTTATCAAAGACGGTAGCCCCACTAGACCTTAGGTTTCCCTAGGAGCACGCTTGCTCAGCACCTGGATTCCCTTCTGGGTGATAGTGTGCTTTACAAATCTTCGTAATGTAACTTGCTTACAAAAATAGTAGGCACACGTTTCCAACTGGGTAGTATTAAGCTCGACCCATCATGTCAATTTTGCTAATAGAAATACGTGTTGAAATAATGCAACCAAATTTTGTTTCTCTAAAAAACACTTAACAAACGTTAGTTCGCAATTTCCTCATACTCCACTTAGTGGCTGCTTTTTTATGGCATTTGCTTTCACTAATTGGCTCAAACATGAGGCCTACATGTGCACACATTTAGTGAAATCGTTGCAGCAAAATCTTTCAACACTGTTTTTATGAGCATTTGTTACAGATGTATTTTGTTTGTTAGCCAATGAAGGATCAGTTACAGTTGCCCCCCAAAAATGGCATCTACTGAATTTATAAAGAACATTTTACCTGTTCGCTCTCAGTATGTTTGCCACGGGCCAGTACCTTATTAGTAAAACTAGACAAGATTAACAAACCTACTGCATGGGAAAGTAATCCCTCTTGCTGAATCTAAAAGTTTAGAATATCCAACCCATCAATCGTTGAACATGGTTGATGAACGGAAATCCTAAAATTGGCTGATTTGCTGTCCAGTTGCAGTGTTGTTAGACAGTGCCATATTTGGATCTGTGCAACCTCCTAAAATTTGCACTTAGTAGGCTCTCCGTTCCATTAGAGATGTTCATGGTCCGAGATTTTGGGATGATTGGTTGATGCACGTTTGGATGAGTGCTATTTTTATCTGTGTGACTGTTAACGTTTTGGGTCTATTTTCTATTCATTTGCGAGTTTGGGTATGTTTATCTTCTTCCAATACACTTTGCCGTGTTCAACCTATACGAGACCTGAGAGGTACATTCTGAAGATAAATTCTATCTGTTCTCCCCACAGGACTGTCTGAAAAGCTGTCAGGAGCAGATCGAGGCCGTGCTCTTTCAGAGCCTAAAGCAGGGTGGCTGCCCGCAAGACCGGGCCACTTCCAAGACTGCTGTCTGCCAGTCCAGCCAGACTCTACACACCACCAATACTCCAACAGACGTTGTGGATGTGAACTTGTCATGAATCATTCTTCCTGCAGCTTCAGCTCTGTTTTAGAGGAAAATATGGGCCTTCCCTATTTCCCTGTTCGTCTGAGACCCAGTTTAGAAAGAAACCCAGCCTCTTGTACGTGTTCACCATATAAAGGCAGAACAATCCTTCTGGGCTCAATAACTTTATCTGCCTTCCCTAAAACATGATCCGTGCACTGCCTGACAGCATTTGGTAAATTATGGTGGGCTCTACCCTGCTGTCTTCTAACAATTGAGCTGTAGAATCTGACTGCATTACGTCGCCCCAGGATCTGCTTCATTTGTGCACTTCAGTATACATGCAGATACAACCAAGAATCAATCTGACTGCCAGCATATTAGAGCATCTCTAAGCCAAAGAGGACTCACAGCTGCCTGAAAGTCTCGCCTTAAAAAGTTTGGAAATACTGTCAAATTGGTTCCCAGAACACTCGTGGGAAATGTGATTCTGTTGGTCATTCTGGGGAAGAAATTGATGGCCTAAGTGCGTGCTAGCAAAAGTACTCTCAGGGGAAAAACTTGAATTAAGCATTTTTGCACACTGGAAAATGAGCTCATCTGGAAATCTACCTATTAAAGTCAAGGGGAGGCTGACTAAGTTGGTCCCTTGGTCCCCTGACCTAATCTGATTCAGACCAAGAACTACAGGTGTTGCCACCTGTCAGAAAATCTACCAAATTTCCCCACAGACATATCCAATCGGTCCTTGCAGCACATACATTTGATAATGTCTGATGATCAGCAATCATCCACCACTTTGGTTTCTAATCTTGACATCATGAACCGGAGTCAGTGCAGATCCGTTCATTTCGGAAAATATAAGCAAGACAAACACACTGTAATAGGCAGAAAGACCATTTTTCATAATTGGTGTTCCAAAAGACCATACTTGACTGTCTTCCCTTTCCTAATATGTTCATGCTCCTTTTCTCCAAATGTGCTAGATGTAGTGTTACTCCCCATTCTTCCATGCATTACACTGCCCGTATATTCCTTGTATCTTTCAGCCAGGCTTCCGCTGACCGGCGGACATTGTTAATTAAGAGACATTTTGTACAACCTGTTTTACGTGAGTGATCAGGCAGGCATGAAATTGTTTAGCAGATACTGTAACTCCATCCATTTCTAATGTTGAGCTTGTTGGCTCTCTTCAGTGAATCTGCGCCTCCGCCTATTTAAAAAAGCCCGTCCCATACGCTCTAGGCCCCAATCCTATGGAAATGGGCAGCTGTGGTTTCTGCAGTTTGCTCCACATTCACCTACCCTTCGTCTTCTAAAGAATTGCATGGAGCCTGTAGGGCTCCACATACGCAGCCCTCCACTGCTGATGGCTCCAAGGAAGAAACTCATTCCAGTTCTATAGTCACTCTTGCCCGTAGTTGTTTTTTTTTATTTTTTGGTGGGCGAACCTTGTGGCTTAGAATATAATATTTTCGTTAGCGGTGGTCCTGTGGTCCCTATGCACCTTCATCGATTCTTGAAGATGAGATTTGTGCAGACATATTAGTATGTGGGTGCAAACCTTGGTACAGCTCCTTGTCCATGTGAACCAGGGAACACCAGAGCTTTATTAAAAATAAATAAATAATAGAGTTCACAGCTTCTCTGGAAAATACCCAGTAGTACCCCAGCAATTATAGAGGATTATATTCTCAGTTTACTGACATCTTTCAAGGGTGACGTTCTCCCTTCACATCTGTGGAGGATGATTTGCGGAGTGCTTTCTTAACATCTGAGGCATATACCACCCGTGAGTGTCTCTCACTCTTTTCAGTAACAAGCCTGCTTCCCTCTGAAAATCTTCCCTCTGCGCTCTCATTGTTGACAGAATAACCTGCAGGGTATGGAGCTCTCAACATGTCAGCAGAATCCTACAAACTGAGCTCTGCGCACATTCTCTCGTGAACATCTCCGAGGGGGCATGCGGCGAACCTAGCTTGTGTAGAAAGCATTGCATTTTGTATTCCTGTCTGAAAAACATTGTGATAGAAAACAGAGAAAATGCAGCTCTTATCAGTATTCTCTATGCATGAACTTTGAACACCTGCAGCTCACCACGGATCCAACAGTCTTGCTTTTTTAAAACACAAACTCTGAGGTGTTTAAAACTATATTAATCCATATGTGCCTTTGGGGAGGTGGTTATGGGCAGCCACCATTTGTAACTCAATGTTCCTTATCAGGTGGGGGGGGGGCTATTATGTTTGATGGGTGTTGTTGGCAGGAATGCTGGGAGACTAAGAGCTGAATTATCCCAGAAGTTCCCCATTATTCTTCTATTACCATCACTGGCAGGGTGCTGGCCATTTGTGTATCTGGGAGGGTTGTATCCCTCAGTTCTGGCACTGTTTTCTCCTGCTGCTTACTCAGGAAGCTTTCCTAAGTGCCAAGAGTATATTGCCTTTATTTGTTTACGGCATGTTCTCTTGTGGGGAGGGGCGTCCTTGTGAGTGTGTTTGAATATTTTGTGTCTTTCTAAATACAAGAACATTCTTTTTCACGGATTGTAAAGTGTACAAAAGAGCCCCCACCCTGGGAAAGAAATGCTGCTATTACTGAAGCTGCTGTTCTCTTGCCCTTTAGTGGTCATGCACTGTTCTTGCTTCTGTTTTACACCCCTGTATAGTGCCTGCATGTGCTTCTCTATGGTGTCTTGATGTTTGAGACGTGCTGAGGGTAAGACCTGTTGAGGCAAGAGGGTGTGAAGGGATCTTTAGAGGAGTAGTAACCTTGGGGGTGGGCCTAGGTGTACTTTTTCACAAGCTCATAAAAGTCTTTTGGAAGCTTGTTTGCTCTGTAGTTGGATCCAGACCCTTGGACAGGAATGTTCGTGGCCTAGTATGCCAACTGGTAGCCAGAGAGGTGAAACCAGTTCCCTGGCCATGAGCGAAAACCCCACTACAAGATACACAATGTTATTGCAGATCTCCAACCCCAAATACATCAGATAGGTTACATTTTCTTCAATTACAAGTTTTTCATCCATATCGTTTATGCACCTATTTGCAAAAAGAGGTTGCTGTTATGACGAATGTTAGTTTTGATCGTGTATCAAATGATTACCATCTAACATTTGAAGTACTACTTCATTTTCCACCCTTGGATCCCAAAATGTTCAGCTAGCCACCCTCAAGGAAGAAGACTGATCTGACAGTTTTGTGCTGTGCTTTCTTAGAGGTCCACAGTGACGACTGAAACATGTTGGTCTTTAAAGCCCTTCCCTTGTTGAGGACTTGAATAGACCGTATTGGTACGAGTTTTTTGTGTCTTACCTGTACTGTGCAACGGACGTTACTGAAATGCAGCTGCATAAAAAAAATGAAAGATCAAGAGAAGAAAAAGGAGAACCGATGACAGCTAGCAGAAGGGAGGGCCATGTCTTTGTCACATTTTCGTGACAATCGAAAGGAGTTTCTTTCATATTGTTGTGCACTTTCCCATGTTTCTATTTCCATATAATGTACTCCCGATATGTATAATTTTTTGAATACAGTAAACAAAAATAATAGAAGTTTTCCTGGAGTCTGGTCACATCAAGTCTCGTGTTTTTTTTTTTTTTTAACTTGTTTAGAAATGTCGGACCAGAGTGTGAAAGCTCCAGTGATTCATAGGAGATCCTTTTAACTCAGTCAGACATAACACAAAGGATGCAAAAGATGTTCTTTGAGACAAAGTGCTGAAGACCTCATGTCTCCTATATGTTTGTGTGTTGGAGGCTGTTTAATATGAAAGCTGCCCATGCAAACGCAGTCGAGATGGCAAGGATGGATCTCTTCAGCACTTACAAAAGGGAGAGTATATTAAGCATGTAGCCAAGTTATGGTGTCTTGGACAAAAGAGCTTTTTATAATCAGATGTTTGTCCTTTCCATTGTTTGTTCAGTTTATTTGTGTTTTGACGTATACATTGATGATTGCAGGCACTGATTTCCAGTGTGCCCATTGGCTGCTTCTTGCAAGAGATGATTAGCTTTCGGATTACTTCTGTTCTGGCCTGTTTGACAGTTCGATAAGGTGCACACATTACGTGTTACTTATTTTGTCTTGCCTCATGCAACAAGAAAGCGTAAATTCCACAGCCTTGCTCAAGATTACTCTTAGGATCACAATTGCCTATCCGGAGCATTCAAGAGTTGACAATTGGTGGATCCATTGATTTGTATAGTACAGACCTTGTTTTTATGGATACATTCTAGTCATTTTGAGTTTGGTTTTATTTTTATTTGGTGTCCACACAGGAGATACTCTCCTACTCTCTGAACATAGTGCCTCTGAATTTTACTACTTACAAATCCACAGCCACTGCGAATTTGGTCAAAAGGCTTGCGGTCCCATGGAGATGGACAGACAGTATGTGTGTGTGTGTGTGTGTGTGTATATTTGTGTGTGTATATTTATATATATTTATATATATATATATATATATATATATATATATAATTATCCAGCTGGCGCCTTGCGACCATACCACTGAGATACGCCGATGATGCCATCAGTCTAGCCTACCATTGGTTGGTGTGGGTCAGTCCTGATGGGCGTTGCACATATCTTCACTCCTGGGAAGAACCTTGCAAGTCCTTATGTTTTCATTCTCAGTTGTTGACAAGCCACATAATGCTCCCATGTAAGTAAACCGAATCGGAACACATCTCTAATGAATTTGTAAATGAGAGATCACAGTTCTGCAGACCTAATGAGTTTGCCTTCTTATCAAAAAGGCACCAGTTTATTGGTGGGACATCAGTAAAAAAAAAGGTAGGGAATTGTCTTGGTGCCAAAGCTCTCCACCAAGTGCAATCAAATGCATTGTGTCCATTTTTAAAAAAAATTTTTTAGATGGATGGAGGAAGGATTTGGAAATGTTATGGTAGTATATATGCGTTCCTCAGTTATAAAAGAAGTCTACATTTTCCCACACTGGAGACTACTGCCTCAGGAACCTATATGGCTGGCACTCCTGCACAAGCAGTACTGGCATGTTACCAGAGCGCCTTAACTGTACACTCGCATTCCCATAATGATACTTCCACCTTGAAATGTGTAGTTCTGGTAATAGACCAATCAAGACTTGTGGGAATCCGGTTGTGATGTTGAAACTCAAGTTGTCAATGTACCATTGTGAGCCACAATTGGGACACCAACACTTTCAGTGGAACTCCCTGTGTATCCCATGTTATCACTGGAGGAAAAAAGGTTAGAAAGTACTTTCTTTTAGAAGCTTATTGTCTAGTTGGTTGTAATAAAGTTGAAAGTGTTGCTACTTTTCAATGCTGCTGAAAAACATTTGTATAGGGCAGAAAGCTGCTTGTGTGAAACAGGCTTGTTTGCATGAGGGTTTGACTTGGTGTAGTCCACATCGCATGTCTTATCCCTAGTGGATGGCTCTTTGAATGAGACTATCTTCACGCTGGAGAATATGTTCACACTTCATTTACACTTCTGTCATGGACACCTCCTCAGCAGTGGTGCATCGTCTATAGTGTAAGGGGTAATAGATGATCAGGTAGTGTATTTAGCACTGCTTCAGAAATGACCCATCTGTCTGTAGTCTCTTCAGCACCGACACTTCTAGACCATGATTGTTCAGTGCAAACCTTCTGGCAGTTCATGCCTGGATAATCTGATCTGTTAAGGACATTCCAGCAGACTGACCGCTTCACTTGCTAGTGAAAAGACCGACCGCTGACTTACTGAGATAGTGCTATAGGTTATGACATCAGCAGTTAACCTGGGGTCATAATAACAAATATTCCAGCGTGATAAGCTACTTATAGGTCCTTTGCACAGACACTGTCCCTTATTCTCACTTTATTATGGAGCCCAGAATAGTTCGTCCTTGGTCAAAATCAGTGTGGCTAATTGCCAGCAGGTGGAATATTTTACAAAGCTATTGCAGGTTAGTGGTTGAATAGATATTTCTTCTTTTCCATTGTACCCAGGTTATATGTCTTAGAAGTAACCAGGGTAAGAAAATGCATTGTAGACCTCAAATGTTAGACTACTGCCTAGGAAATCCGGCTAGTGTAGCGTATAGTTTAGGCTAGGGAAACTGGGATTGGTAAGCAAAAGATAATGTAATTTCGCAGCCACATAGAGGGAACTAAACTTCACTGTGTGCGTTATAAGGACAAACTGAAAGTTCACCAAAAAGAGAGAAGGGAACCTGGATCAGTCTTGTATGAACCAAGGCTTCTGTGGGACTTAATACGTTTATTTGGCTGGATTCTTTTTGCCTATTATGACAAAACTGTCCTCAGATGTATCAAACGCATGTGAGCCTGTCCAGTCAGATTAACCAGCGAAAGAAAAATGCCCAGAGGTTCTATTACATGACGTCTCTTTCTTGTTGCAGAACACAGCAGGCGAGTATCTGCAAACATCATTCAAGACTCCTAGTCCAGAACTCTAAGGAGCGCACCTTGTTACCCTGGATTTTTTTTTTTTTTTTTTGTGATTAAGAGGTGAATTATGATGCAGAATTTCCCGAGAGTACTGGTTTATAATTGGTCTGTCAGTACCCCATCACGCTAAATGCAAACCCAGCACCGTGGGAAGTATTAACAAATAAATTCAATTCTTAATTTATCTCATATTTTTTTAAGTGGTATAATCTGCACCAAACCGAGCTGTTCATTCATAGATTTTGCATTTTCATATTCGTGTTTCAGACCGAGGTTCTTGACCATACTGCAACTCCGTTGTAGATCAGCTGCCACAAGACACTAAGGGAGCTGCGACAGCGAGCACATCTCACGTTTGAGCTTTCTTGATTGTATTGCTGTGGCATTAAATTAATTGTTTCTGTAGCTCAAACATACAGTCGGCGTCAGAGCATTGTATGGGAGATAAAATTACAATAATGACTGGAATTTGAACTGTATAATAAATGCGTACAGTATAGATACGTGTTTGACTTTCTGAAATCAAATGTGAATTTCAAAGCAAGTAAATTAATTACTTCTTAGCCTGGGACGGTAGACAGAATATTTTTTTAAACATTTCCCACAACATAACACCAGAAAATCGCAGTATATTTTACAGTAAATATGCTAGTCTGAAGGTAGTGTGTCGGAAAGAGGTAGCTGATGATGGTTTTTCAAGGACGAACACAAAACACCATTTTTCGAGGTAGGGTTTTGCATGGGCATCATCTCATATTCGCTTTAGAGAAAGAAGCACGTTTGATGAGAAGCTTGGTATTTAACTGCTTTAATTATATCAGTATGTAATTTTGTCTTTGATAAAGCCCAGCCATTTGCTATGCGTGGCTGAAGGTGAAGTGAACCCATTCTTTGCCATCTGAGGCAACCAATATTGAACTAGAGGCTAAGTTTTACAAACTTCACGTGAGACAGTAATTCAGAAGATAGCAGGCCACAACTCACTTCTTGATTCCTCCCCCAAAGAAATGCTTTAGGCAGATGCGACTGATAATGTTGGCTGTCATCAGTGGTGGATAAGGACATCCAGCTAATCCTTGCGTTTTTTCAGTACCTTGAAGTATAAATGTGGTAACATGATTTTATTCCAATACAAGTGGTCCAGTAGAAATATGCCCCTTCTGCACCACAGCTAACTCTGTGTTTTGGAAAACATTGTTAAAAGAGGACTAGCGAGGCATTTTTGTTTACATGTGTATGATGTTGATGTTATTTTTTTTCCCTTTGGAAAAGTAAATAGAACTATTGATTTAAGAAAGTCAGTGCGTGGCAAGGAGAAGAAAATGTAAGGTTTCCGCAATGCTATTGTTGATTTTGCAAACTTCACTCCAGTTTAAAGCACTTTATAATGTAGAACAGGCATGCAATGCCTCGTTATCTTCAACAGATGACAAACACTTATCGCGATAGGAAAAGGCTGATGTTGAGGGAGGGAAACTATCTTTTCCACAGTCTAGAAAGTAAGCAATCTCTCAGGAATTATTCTCAGAGGTGCTGTCTTCCTGGGAACTAGGGGTCTTTTCCCTGATGGTTTAGAAAATAGTCTGTTGTGGTCGTCTCTTTCCCGTTTGATGTTCTTTAACATCGCTTGACAAATCAATTTTGCATAACATTTGTTGAAACAAAGTTCTAACTTGGCACTGTTTTTTCCAAATGTCTGGAGCAGGCGTGGTAATGCCAATAGTCGCTATATGTACCCCCAAATCGGACACCATGTTCGGTGGATGTCATAAATGTTGGCGTACTGTTTTCCTGCACAAATATTTCTTATTTGCAATTCAAGAAGTTAATTTATTGTGTGGTGCGCAGGATAGTGCTTTGTACAAACTCCTGTTTCCTTTTAGTGTTTAAGTAAGTTCATTGCAACATTGAAAACTGGTTGTAACAACAAATTAAAAAAAAAAGTTGGAAAAAACCAAATCTTTGTAGAGTTTTTTTTTCCTGCAATAACTGGATATCTTGTTGATTGTCAGGTCTTTGAGTTTATGGATGTCAAGTGAGAAGCTGGACTCTGTATCATTTTATGGTATGTATTGGTAGCTTAGTGTACCACATTATATCATTTGGCAATAGTAAACATCGAGGAAACTTCCATTATCAGCAGGACGGTGGTCAAATGAATTTCCTGAAGGATATCTCTAAAGGCAAATTCTACACCTGTTTAATATCCCCACGGGTCTGACTTCACTGGAAATGAGACCACAGTGATGTCACTTAGGTCGTAAATGACCCATCCAGGCTTACCAACGTCTGTTTCCCCAACCCCACCCCTCCAACTTGGGTCCATAGATTCTCTTTTTGATTTTTATCACTTTAGTGACTGCCTCAGAGAATGGTCTCTCCTAGAATCCTTACTGTGCAGTGCTTTATGGAATGTCCTCTCCTAAAAAGCCTTTTCACCGTTTTGACAGCCAGTATCCATTACTGACCCTCTGAGCTGGACTGGGACCCCAAATCTGCCTGGCATGCAAGACCAACCTCCGTAGGGTACATAGCGAGCAAGGTTGACCACTACAGTGGGGCTTGGGAGGGGTTCACCCCACCCTCACAGGAATTTTGTTTTTTAAAATGGGCCGGGGGGGGGCGTTGGGAAAGTGCATTTTACATTTGTTTCATTATATTTTCAATTGTTTTTAAAGCATAGTAAATGATGACTTTACAGTGCAGCAGGATACAGCAATCTTTATTGGAGCTCTTTAGTGATTCTCGCATCACCGCCCTCTAACAGTGCCTCTCATCTCTCCATAGCCCTTCTCTCACATGCATTTAATTTATTTATAGTAATAATAGAAACTTGTTGTGCAATAGGATGAGCAGTCCCTGCGCTTAGCTGCCTCAACAAAAGCCATTTGCCTAATATGGCTTCTATAATTAGACAATAATAACTATTTGTTGGGTGCATTCCAATAATCCAAACTACAATAATAAGGCTCACTCCTTTTATTGGAAATGTAGATCTACACTGTGTACACTGATTGTATGTAATCAGTTAGTGATGAGACAATACAGTCATTAATAAAGACGGTAATTTACAAAACAAAGCTAATTCTGTCCTTTTTTTTTCCTGTGGAGCCACCACGTATTTTGCAGCATTATTCTTCAGGGCTCAAAGTGAGTAGGAAGAAGTAGGCATAGTTCAAAAACTGATTCCAAATTATGCATAGCTTCAGTTCATGAATTATCTGTGGGAATATACTTCTATATCAGTTGTAAAAGGTCTCCCAAGCACTCTCAAACTGGATAAGAAATTAACACGACTCAAAAACAGATTCCTAGGTACGCTCAGGATAAATGCTGAAACCTCATTACAGATCATCCTTGCAGCTCTAGCAGGACAGATTCAATTGCTTGTAAATCCAAAGTGCTAATAATTGGGAGTATTGTAGGGTTTAAGATAATGTGGAGGGAGTGTTCTGCAGACTGTCCGTAACAATCCAGTATTGTTTCATTTCTTTTATTGCGCCTGCCTTAACCAGAGTAGGTCATTGAGGCATTTACACTTAAATATATATATATATATATATATGTTCTATGGCATGTGTAGCTGCAGATATACATGCTGTGCATTATCCTGCCATCTAGTGTTGGGCTCGGAGTGTTACAAGTTGTTTTTCTTCGAAGAAGTCTTTTCGAGTCACAAGACTGAGGGACTCCTCCCTTTCGGCTCTATTGCGCATGGGCGTCGACTCCATCTTAGATTGTTTTCTTTCCGCCATCGGGTTCGGACGTGTTCCTCTTCACTCCGTATTTCGAATCGGGAAAGTTAGCTAATTATCGAAAATTCGACTGTATTGTTCGCACTCGGTACCGGTTTAGTGTAAGGATATCGAAACCAATAAAAGAAGCGCTCCGGCAGCCCTTTGGGGCTTCCACTCCTTAGCGGGCCTGATCAGCCCGACCGCGTCCATCGTCGAAACTAATGGACCGGACCCCCTTCTGCTTCTGCCCGAATTGCCATGCGAAGTATCCTTATACAGACCAACACTTGGTCTGTAACCTGTGTCTATCACCGGAACACAGGGAGGATACCTGCGAGGCCTGCCGGGCATTTCGATCGAAAAAGACCCTACGCGATCGAAGAGCCAGAAGACTGCAAATGGCGTCAACACCGACAGAACAGATCGACGTCGAAGAGGAGGAAAGAATCTCCATACAAGAAACGGACTCAGACGACTCCGAAAGTGAGCAACCGACGACAACAACGCAGAAAACTGTGAGTAAAACTGCCCCGTCCAAGAATCACTCCAAAATCATAAAGGCCAAGGGGATGCCACCGCCAACAGGCCATGGCTTTACCCATCGAAAACACGGTGACCCACCATCGGCACAGAAAAAGGGCTCACAATTGCCCAAGACATCTGACTCCGGTCGAGATTCCGGCTCCGAACGATCTCGACACTGAGAGTTCGACACACCCAAGGTAAAAAAGTTGTTTCGGAACCGAAAAAGACTGTGTCCAAACCTTCGGTACCGAAAAAGGCAGCCTCGGAGCCGAAAGTAGGCTCTTACACGGAAGAGCACGGACTTTCCAGCCAAATGCAACAACCTAGATTTGAGCAGGAAATAAGTATGGGGGAACAAGACCATACTCAAAGGAGGCTGCACATCCAGAAAGAGACTGGGAAAATTCAAACTCTTCCTCCATTTAAAAGAAAGCTAGCATTTCAAGGGTCAGAAATACAGCCAAAGGCAAAGGTGGCTAGAGACAAAACACCACCACCCAGGTTTTCGCCACAGCCTTCTCCACTACATTCACCACAGCTGTCCCCGGTAACAACACCCCCAAGCAGTCACCAACACATACAGGGATGACCCGGATGCATGGGACTTGTATGATGCACCGGTCTCCGACAACAGTCGATTGTTACCCGGCAAGGCCGTCACCTCCAGAGGACAGCAGTGCATACACGCAGGTGTTATCAAGGGCAGCTACATTCCACAATGTAGCAATGCATTCAAGACCATACTCAAAGGAGGCTGCACATCCAGAAAGAGACTGGGAAAATTCAAACTCTTCCTCCATTTAAAAGAAAGCTAGCATTTCAAGGGTCAGAAATACAGCCAAAGGCAAAGGTGGCTAGAGACAAAACACCACCACCCAGGTTTTCGCCACAGCCTTCTCCACTACATTCACCACAGCTGTCCCCGGTAACAACACCCCCAATGCAGTCACCAACACATACAGGGATGACCCGGATGCATGGGACTTGTATGATGCACCGGTCTCCGACAACAGTCGATTGTTACCCGGCAAGGCCGTCACCTCCAGAGGACAGCAGTGCATACACGCAGGTGTTATCAAGGGCAGCTACATTCCACAATGTAGCAATGCATTCGGAGCCAATAGAGGATGACTTTCTATTTAACACCTTGGCATCCACCCACAGTTCCTACCAAAGTCTGCCAATGCTCCCAGGCATGCTCAAGCACGCAAAAAAAAGTCTTCCAGGACCCATTGAAAGGCAGAGCTATCACGCCTAGGGTGGAGAAAAAATACAAACCTCCCCCAACGGACCCTGTGTTTATAACACAGCAACTGACACCAGATTCGGTGGTTGTGGGAGCAGCAAGGAAGAGGGCAAACTCCCAATCATCAGGAGACGCACCACCGCCTGACAAGGAAAGTCAGAAGTTCGATGCTGCGGGCAAACGAGTGGCAGCACAAGCAGCCAATCAATGGTGAATTGCCAACTCGCAAGCTCTACTGGCTCGCTACGACAGGGCACACTGGGACGAGATGCAACATATAATACAGCACTTGCCCAAGGAACACCAGAAACGTGCCCAACAGGTTGTTGAGGAAGGACAAGCAATTTCCAACAACCAGATAAGGTCTGCACTGGACTCGGCAGACACAGCAGCACGGACAGTGAACACTGCGGTAACCATTCGCAGGCATGCATGGTTACAGAGCTCCGGTTTTAAACCGGAAATCCAGCAAGCTGTATTAAATATGCCATTTAACCAGGAACAATTGTTTGGGCTGGAGGTAGACACGGCAATTGAGAAACTAAAGAAAGACACAGACACGGCCAAAACCATGGGCGCGCTCTACTCCCCACAAAGCAGAGGCACTTTTAGAAGGCCACAGTTTAGAGGGGGGTTTCGTACCCACCACAGAGCCTTCCACCTCACAAGCCAGACCCACCTATCAGGGGCAGTACCAGAGAGGAGGGTTTCGAGGCTCATACAGGGGTGGTCAATTCCCAAGAGCAAGGGGAAAATTCCAAAGCCCTAAAACAACTCCAGCCAAACAGTGACTTCAATGTCACAAACCCTTAACACCAGTCGGGGGGAGACTTACTGCATTCTACAAAAACTGGACAAACATAACTACGGACGCATTGGTCCTAGCCATTATCCAACATGGTTATTGCATAGAATTCATACATTTCCCACCAGAGGTGCCCCCAAGAGCACACAATATGTCCAAACAACACTTAGACCTGTTGCAACTAGAAGTCCAAGCATTTTTACAAAAACAAGCAATAGAACTAGTACCCAACCATCAAAAAGGAAAAGGTGTCTACTTCCTATATTTCCTAATTCCAAAGAAAGACAAAACGTTGAGACCCATATTAGACCTCAGAACGCTGAATCTCTACATCAAATCAGATCACTTCCACATGGTAACACTTCAAGATGTGATTCCCTTGCTCAAAAAACAGGACTACATGTCAACGTTAGATCTCAAGGATGCATATTTCCACATACCCATACATCCTTCTCACATGAAATACTTAAGGTTTGTAATCCAGGGCGTGCATTACCAATTCAAGGTGTTACCGTTCGGGATAACAACAGCCGCAAGGGTATTCGCAAAATGCCTTGCAGTAGTAGCCGCTCATATAAGGAGACAGCACATGCACGTATTCCCATACTTAGACGATTGGTTAATAAAAACGAGCACTCAGCAACAGTGTCTTCTTCACACACAATACATTATAGAAACTCTACACAAACTAGGGTTTTCTATAAATGACCAAAAATCACATCTACAACCATCCCAGATACAACAATACTTGGGAGCGACACACAAAAGGCGATTGCCACTCCAAGTCCGCAAAGGGTACAAGCTTTCCAAAATATACCATTAAACAAGCAGCCAAACCAACACTACCAGGTGAAGTTTGTAATGAAACTTCTAGGCATGATGTCTTCATGCATAGCCATTGTCCCAAACGCAAGACTACACATGCGGCCCTTACAACGGTGCCTAGCAAAACAATAGACACAAGCACAGGGCCAACTCCAAGATCTAATGTTGATAGACCGCCAGACACACTTCTCCCTTCAATGGTGGAACCCTATAAATTTAAACCAAGGGCGGCCTTTCCAAGACCCAGTGCCTCAATACGTGATCACAACAGATGCTTCCATGATGGGGAGGGGAGCACACCTCAACCAGCACAGTATACAGGGACAATGGGACATTCAACAAAAACAACTGCACATAAATCAGTTAGAACTGTTGGCAGTGTTTCTAGCATTGAAAGCATTTCAACCACTGATAGCCCACAAACACATTCTTGTCAAAACAGACAATATGACAACAATGTATTTGGCATTGGGCGATTCACAATCACATTTGCCTAATAGCACAATACATCCCAGGCATTCAAAACCAGTTAGCCGACAATCTCAGTCGAGATCACCAACAAACACACGAATGGGAAATTCATCCCCAGATCCTACAAGATTACTTTCTACGCTGGGGAACACCAAAAATAGACCTATTCGCAACCAAAAAAAAATGCAAAATGACAAAACTTCGCGTCCAGGTACCCACACCCTCTGTCCAAGGGCAATGCGTTATGGATCCGTTGGTCAGGGATATTTGCTTACGCTTTTCCCCCTCTCCCACTCATTCCTTACCTGGTACACAAACTGAGTCAAAACAGACTCAAACTAATACTCATAGCACCAACCTGGGCTCTCCAACCGTGGTACACAACACTGCTGGACCTATCAGTAGTACCTCACGTCAAATTACCAAACAGGCCAGATCTGTTAACTCAACACAAACAACAGATCAGACACCCGAATCCAGCATCGCTCAATCTAGCAATCTGGCTCCTGAAGTCTTAGAATTTGGACACTTAGACCTTACACAAGAATGTATGGAGGTCATTAAACAAGCTAGGAAACCTACTACAAGACATTGTTATGGAAAAGATTTGTTTACTACTGCCACAATAATCAAATTCAACCACTCCATGCTTCCGCAAAGAACATTGTAAGTTACTTATTACACTTACAAAAGTCTAAACTAGCATTCTCTTCTATTAAAATACATCTCACAGCAATATCTGCCTATCTGCAGTTTACACTTTCAACATCGCTTTTTAGAATCCCAGTTATCAAAGCATTTATGGAGGGATTAAAAAGAATCATACCCCCGAGAACACCACCAGTACCTTCTTGGAACCTTAACATTGTATTAACACAACTCATGGGACCACCATTTGAACCCATGCACTCTTGTGAAATGCAATACTTAACTTGGAAGGTAGCCTTCCTAATAGCTATCACATATCTTAGAAGAGTAAGTGAAAGACAAGCATTTACTATACAAGAACCCTTTATACAAATACATAAACATAAAGTGGTTTTCTGTACAAATCCAACATTTTTACCAAACGTTATATCACCATTCCACCTAAACCAAACAGTGGAACTCCCAGTCTTCTTTCCACAACCAGACTCAGTAGCCGAAAGAGCCTTACATACGTTAGACATAAAAAGAGCACTAATGTATTACATTGACAGAACAAAACAGTTTCGCAAAACAAAACAATTGTTTGTAGCCTTCCAAAAACCTCATGCAGGACATCCTATATCCAAACAAGGCACTGCCAGATGGATAGTGAAATGTATTCACACCTGCTACATTAAAGCAAAAAGAGATCTACCTATTACACCAAGGGCGCATTCCACCAGGAAAAAAGGCGCCACAATGGCTTTTCTAGGGAATATACCTATGACAGAAATTTGTAAGGCAGCCACATGGTCCACGCTTCATACATTCACAAAACATTACTGTGTAGATGTGTTAACAACACAACAAGCCACAGTAGGACAGGCTATATTACTAACACTATTTCAGACAACTTCAACTCCTACAAGCTAAGCCACCGCTTTTGGGGGAGATTACTGCTTATTAGTCTATGCACAGCATGTGTATCTGCAGCTACACATGCCATTGAACGGAAAATGTCACTTACCCAGTGTACATCTGTTCGTGGCATGAGACGCTGCAGATTCACATGCGCCCTCCCAACTCCCTGGGAGCCTGTAGCCGTTATAAGTTGAATGAAAATTGTAAATTTGTAAATAAATACTATTTTAATACACATTATGTACATACATACTTACTCCATTGCATGGGCACTTTTAGTATATTCACAACTCCTACCTCACCCTCTGCGGGGAAAAAAAAATCTAAGATGGAGTCGACGCCAGTGCGCAATGGAGCCGAAAGGGAGGAGTCCCTCGGTCTCGTGACTCGAAAAGACTTCGAAGAAAAACAACTTGTAACACTCCGAGCCCAACACTAGATGGCAGGATAATGCACAGCATGTGAATCTGCAGCATCTCATGCCACAAACAGATGTACACTGGGTAAGTGACATTTTCCATATAAGACAAATGGGGGTACAGGGTGTAGGATTCATGTCATCCATAATGGAGAAGCATAAACTCAGGATTCAGAATGTAACAATGGTTAGGATTTACTTTACTAATAGCAATTTATTTCTATTCAAACAAACCTTTTAGCAAAATTAGGATAATCAAAGACTGGGGAGGGGGCAGGCAGGGGGGAGGAAAAAAAACTTTCTGACCTGTACTATGCGATTTACTTGAAGCTCTTTGACACTTGATAGCTGACTGTGCTAGAATATATTTGTAACTTATGAACTGCACTGTAACAAAAGGACCTCTATGATAAAAGCAGGATCCCAGTGAGCTATGCACATAAAATGCTGTTCTGTAATCTGCATCTCAAACGTTCTTTGCAGCAGACATATTAACCCTCTGCGCTACCCTAGATGAGTCAGAACTGCCACCAGAAAAAAACTCCGATCATTCCCCAGCAGGTACATTAATTACCAGAATTATCTTTGCAATTTTATTAGTGCCTGAAAACTGTTGGATGTGCAGTGCTTTTAAAACTGCTACAAAAGTGCCCCCTACCCCCTATAATCCTTCCAGACTTTTGAGGAAACTCCCAATGGCCAGTTCGGCTTTGGTGACCCTCACCAGGCCGCCTTGTGGTGCCTCGGGTCGAGGAATGACACTGGCTCATGTGAGCTGTGCGTAGCATGAACTCCCATGGCCATAAACGAGTGTGAGGCTAGTGTTTTTATGGCCCTCAACGCACGTGTGACATTCATTTGGGATCTAGATCGAGGTCTCTCTCTTGATCTCACTCCTCGCCTTATAAATCCCCTAAAGGGCAGTGGATAAAACGCAAGAAAAAAAAGAAATCATGGAGGGGATTCACCTCCGTATCTGCCTAAGGCCAAAGGTAAGCCTCCTTGTACCACACTGCCTCCAGTGACGACATCCTCTGAGCCAGAGATCATGGATATAATTCTGCCCAGAGGATCATCTAAGGTGGCAGTTCCAGGGCACCTGTCGGGCCATCTGGCACGGATGTCCTTTTATGGTGCCAACAGTAGGTTATTCTTAATGTGCGGCACCATAGGCTGGTCTGGCCTTTTTCCTCGATGCCACTATAGAGAAGCTCTGGTGTGCATTTGGTGCCTCTGGTTCCCATGCGACTATTGGGGGCTCTGCGTGAAGTTCATCTGGTGGGACCTTTCCTGGCCCAGAGAGTCCTTTTCTTTTTTACTGGGCACCTCTGGTGCTGGCCAGATCCATTCCAGCACATAGACCCTCCCCAGGGGGCCCTTTGCTATTATCATTACCTAGGCTGTTTCCATTGACCTCCACCCCCCAAAAGAGCAGGCAGTACCAAAGTTCAGGGAAGGAAATGTACAGTGGCACACATGCCTCTTCGCTTCAGCACTACTGCCAGACCATGTATGGATATATTTGGATCCACTTGGTGTGCCACATGACACTGAGGCGGACAGTTTGCTGGCACCCTGCTCCTTCTGATACTGCAGACTACTTAAAATTGCAAACTGTGATCGGACTTGACATTTCATCTGGCATAGAAATGGGTACCCCTCCCCCATATTCGAGATGAGTCCCTGTAGATGTGGTTTCCTTTCATTAGAGGATGAGTATCCTTGTTTCTACAGGCCTGGATGGCCAAAGCATCAGACTAATGGGTCCTTTGGGTTGCAGAAAAGTAATATGTTGTACTCTTTCAGCAGACTCCTGCCATTTCCTCACCTCCTCCACCCCTCTCCTTTGGGCAGAGGACCTTCTTTGAATACTGCAGGAGTAGGTGGAAGCCATGCTGCACAAAGGAGCATTAGATTAGGTTTCAGAACATAAAATTGGTCATATGTGTTACTGTTAGGACTTTCTGGTTCCTAAGAAAGGTAGCAGTCTTTATCTGATCCTAGATCTCAGGCTCTTAAAGCTCTACCTCCACAAACAGATTTTCAAAATGCAGCCCTATGCTCTGGGTCTGGAAGCTTAATGCTCGATGGTGTCCCTCAACGTGAAGGACACTTATTTACACATACTGATCCTGCATTTGCACAGGAGTAAACTGGACATCACAGGAGGGTCCACTTACTATCAGTTTAGAGCTGTCCCCACCCCCCTTTGGATTGCCATCAGCACCTCGAGCATTCACCAAGATCATCATGATGATGGTGGTTGCAGCTCATCTCTGAAGGTCTCTGTATTCTTGTACCTGGACAACTGGCTGTTCAAAACTGGCTTGCCGTAGATGGTGTTGCATCACCCACACGCAATAGTGCCCCTGCTATTTGACATGGGCTTTTCCATCAACGTGCCCAAATCTTAACTAGAAACCTCTCACCACCACCTGTTCATAGAGGCATTACTGGACACATCTCTGCAAGCTTTCCACCTCAGAGGATCCAGAACATTCAGGATATGGCCCCAAAGTTTCAAAAGATAGCTCGGATACCAGCCCTAATGGCTCTTCACCTACTTGATCAGTTGGCTTCCAGCATCCTCCTGGTCATGAACACATTGACAGATGAGGGGTCTGTGGTAAGAGACTTCACCGGCTGAACCCCCAGAAGTACGGTCAGTTTTTATATTGACTGCACCAAGGAGATCAGGCCTGACTACTAGCTTTATGTTGGTTATAGAGGCAGGAGTTTATACCGTTGGGTAATGCTGTGCATAAAGTTTCTCTACTCCCTTACCTAGGAGGACCTCCTGGAGCCACTCCACCAAGGCAAGTACATCACCTCAGCACTAGCCAAGGGTTTTCGTATAGCTGAGATATGTCGGGGGCAACATTGGCTTCTCACCCCAACTTTGCCAAACATTACTGCTTGGATTTAGAAGTGGAAAGAGATGGACGTTTGTGCATGCTTGATGTACTAGGATTCCGTCGTCTGACCATTCCTTCAGACCCACCACATGGCAAGGGGGACTACATTGGAATCTACTTAGAAGGTAAGGAATCAGCAGATAGAAGTAATAGAAGAAATTTACTTGCCTTCAGTAACAGTTTTTCTAGTGGATGCTCTGTTTGCCTGCAAATTTCTCACTGACCCCATTTATATCCTTATTCTGAAGACACTAAACGTTCCAACGCAGATAGCTGCATTGTAATTCCACTAATATATAATTATGTTGTCAAAAAGAATCAAAAGAAGGTACACATGAGCAAATTTACATGGTAGTGCCATGTGGCGTCAGCTATGATTCAGTCCACTGGACATGAGAACAACCGAGTATATTAGAGCTGAACCGGTGCTCTGGCACCTATTCCTTGTTCTCTGTACCTCATCGACATGGTCCAGAGTGCTTGGTGACCCACTGTCAAAATTCCTCAGCAATTAAGGCAAACGTCTTCTCCGAAACTTTCAGGCGTTTAACCCCTGTGGCAAATGTCACAAGAAAATGCCCTAGATAGGCATGCATGACATCTATGAGTGGTGTTTAGGCTCGGAGCATGACATCTGCAAATATTCACTGATGCAGATAAGGGCCATCAGTGAGCTGAGCCAGACTGTTTTCCACGAGGGTCCACAGAGATACAAGCTCCAAAATCTTCTTACAAAAAGCTTTAGTGGAAGTAGAAGTCCTTTCCTTACTCGTGAAAATGGTATTGCTCCATAGGCTGTTTGGAGTCTTAACAATACACTCCTTTTGACATTGGGAAATATAGGAAGACCAGACTTTCCAGCTCCATTGGTGGACTCTGTGTGGGTTAAGGTCTACCAGCTGCTAATGCTTAACCTGTACAGGATAGCTCCTTAATCATTTAGACCACTCCCGAAGGGTGAGCATGATCCTGCAGGCTTGGTGGTTTTGACCCGGAAGTAGCACCTCCACAGGTTCGGAGACCTTTAAAAAAAAAAAAAAAAAAAAAGTCAAAGCATCTCCAGTTTGATGGGAGCCTTTTACGGCCTAGACACAACTGGCACAGGTGCCCTCCAAGCCTTCAAAGTTAGCCAATATTATTTGTGTTGCAAAGTACAAAGTAAAGGCATGTTTTAGTGATGAACCCTTGGCTGAGCACTTTCCTTGGGCTAAAATTTGTCCAAATGGAAGAACTATTTGACTCCTAATTTGATTCCTTTTCAATGCTTAATAAGAATCATGGCTTCACCTAAGATGACCACTCAGGGGCTGACAATCTCCCTTCTCCCCACACTATAACACTAATTAAGGCTTGTATCTTGAATGAAAAAATTAGTAGCCTGGGCTCTTCACCAGGATGGGGACAGCCTTTATTCATCTGGTCCCCTTTAGAGGTTGTCTCTTCATTCATCACTGTGGTACAAAAAGCAGAATCTTTAGAATTGATCTTGCCCTCTACGAGGGCGATGTAACCTGTTGAAGGAGTCTTACAACCTTCTTTCTTTCTCAGGGGCAGAGCCCTTGCTTCCAATTTTAGTATTATTAAGGTTTGCTTATCTAGCACATTGTCACTCATGTACAGTCTTCGGGCATACAGTACGTGACTCCCAAGTGTGCTTGATAGTGGATGAAATCTACTGCGAGAAAGCCAGGTCTTAAGATTTTTCTTAAATTTGAGAAGATTTGCTTTTGATCTCAAAGACAAGGGTTAAGGAGTTCCACAATCTGGGGCCTTGGATTTGCAATGCTCTGCCACCCCATTTTTTAAGGTTCTATCCTTTCACCCCAAGTTTACAGTTACTAGCAGATTTAAGATGAGTCAATGGATCATGTATTACTAATGTATGGAGACCATTTAAATTGAATTTATTTTATGACTGGGAGACAGCGCAACTATTACCTGGAGACATGGTCTTTTTTTAATTATTTTTGTTGTTATTAAATAGGATTTTGGAAATGCTGCATGCATACAGTGTGTTTTCGGGGAGGACCTAAATAGAAGGTTTTGGCAAAGTACAGTGTGAATTAGATAAAGGAATCGACAAGTACATTTTATAAGGGGGAAGGACAGAAATGGAAACATTTCTCCCAGGATTCGGACATGGGAAAAACAGAATTTGCCAACAGAGCTTATTTGAGGTTTACACAGCAGATGAGAATCCAGCACTGTGCTGGATTACAAACTGAGGAAGCAGGTTTAGGTCAGCTGCCCTTTGAAACAGGCCTAAAAACTGGGAGGCTTTCGATTTTGAAAGGGTTCAGCTTCAAACAAAGTTTCCTAAACCAACTGAATGGTGCAATCTTGGTGGATGGGAGATTAAAATATTGGCATTGCAGTACTGGGTTTAATCCGTTTAGTAGAACATTTTTCATTTGAAAATGTTCTAACGGTTAGGCAAGGGAACACAGGCATAAACTAACACTGGGGGCAGTATTGATACTTGTGGACGCCCCATAACAAGTGCTGAGTCGTGGTTATAAAGTCCCTCATTGTCCTCAAGAATAGGGTCAAAGTCTGTGGAAGAGCCATATCACTGTTAGAAATAAGGGGGTGGGGGATAGAATGGTGGCCTGGGAGTCTCTGAGCTCAAAGTGAGGAAAATTGGCTAACTGGATTGCGCCCTAGTGCTGTGAAGGCAGAGAGACGATCGTAGTGCCGGAGTGGCCTCGGCGGCCAAATCCTAATCAGGAGCACGAGGGTGGAGAGGAACATCGTTGGGCCTTGGCAATTTGCACAGGGTGAGCAGCTGGGCTGAGACCGACGGCTGAGACCAGGGGGGCACTTGGTGTGTCTGGAGGGACCGGCAGAGGGCCAGAAGCTGAGAGAGCAGCGCACAAGTCACTGCCCTGCAGTGAGGGGCTCGACCGCACTGGGCCGAGGACTGAGTGGGGGGAGGGCAGGGCCCCGATCTGCTGCCACACACTATATGGACCCTCAGGGAGGCTTTGGGCCATCACCTACCCCAGGAACCAGAGATGACTCTGAACCATGCTGACCCTCCCGCACTGGTGGCGGCAAGCAATGGGGACGACACTGGACGCCTGGTCTCTGCTGAAGGCCCTGAGGAGAGGCAGATGACCGTGGGCGAACATCGACGGAATAATCCGCACTACGCAGCAGTGCCTGAGGTGTGCAGCGAGCCCTGTGGGGGCCTGGGCACGCTGGAGTTCACAAGTGGAGGGCCTGATCCTGGGGCTGCTGCTCTGCACCGGGTGTGGGCAAGGACCAGTTATCGCCCTGCGGGCCCATGGAATGCATGCCTCCTCTCTCGTTTCTCTGTAAGGGGGAGGAGGGGGAGATTGTTGTGTTACAGGTGAGACTGGCTCAGAGACATAAGAGTCCTTCCTTGGTGCCATTTCAACTCCCCCCAACCCACTTTAGAAGTACTGGAAAACAAGGGGTGACGATCCACTGCCCTGCACTGCATAGAGGCATGGAGAGGCAAAAAGTCAGGGGAGACCTTGGTGGGGCACATGCCCTGATAAGAACACCCTAGCTACTACAGAGACCACCCTCCCCCAACTGCGAGGAAGATAACACAGCAGGAGATCGGTGACTGGGCCTAGACCAGAGGAGCAACGACGTTACTGGGAGGCCCCACAGACTAGGCATGGTGAAGCCCAGATCCACACAGGGGGACAGGCGGGAACAGTGAACCTGGCCCACCCGCAGAAAATGGCAGAGTAGATGGGAGCTCTGGCTCCCGCACTTCAAGTGCTAAACATTGGGGTGATGTCTGGGTTTTGGGCTATTGCGGCCGAACATCAGAAATTGGCAGACAGTAAAAGAAGTGGTAACAGGGCTCAAGGAAATACAGCCAACCCCATTCGACCTCAAGAGACAAGTGGGAGATCTGGGTAACAGAGTGCGGATACTGGAATGCAGGGCCGAAGACACTGCAGGACACAAACGTCAGAATAATGTTCGTGTGGTGGGCCATCCGAAGGGCTCAGAACAAGATGACATGGTGGCGGACTTTGAAAAATGGTTTACCACTGAAGTAGTACTGGGGACACCTGACGCCCTTTAAAAAAAAAAAAAAAAAAAAAATTTGCTACCGAGAGTGCCCCCAGTGTCCCAGCCAGAACTCCACAACCGGGCAGACCCCGTGCCCGATTGTTTCAAGACTTCTGCATTTCAACAACTGTAATACTCTCCTGCAGAGGGCAAGGGAGGAAAGACCATACACCATAAGCAATAGGAAAGTGACACTGTTCCCTGATTATACACTAGCAGTCCAGTCCAAAAGATCCTCCTTCATGTCTGTCAAGAAAGCACTTGAGAGGAAGAGATGACATATTCGTTGATGTTCCCAGCTAAACTGAAGATAATGCAGAATGGCAAGACCCATTTCTATGAGGATCCTGCAGTGGCGTGAGAATGGCTAGACTCTTATAGAGTGGGAGTGACTACCTCTGCACCTAGAGAACAACAAAACGGTGATCCACTGAGCTAGAGAAAGGGACAACGGAGAACACGTAGCAGGCATACCCCGATGAAACCGAGTAAAGTGGAAACAGACAGGGATAGAGCAGCAGCACTAGGGGCGGCAGCAGCCATGCTGAGCAAAACGGGCTCCGATTCTGAACAGGAATTGTAATCGGATAAGCTGACAGAAGTCTCTGAGTCAGAGGGTTCCACCCTGACATGAGGGGTCTTACCTGCAGTGACACCACTGTCAGTGAGGGGCCTGATTTGACCCAGCAATTCAGCCCTCCAAAATGTTACAAGCAGTGCAGCTTCTACTGGGAACCACCCACACTACGAAGCATAGGAACTACCCGATGAACAATTCAGGCATTGACCATTTTGAAGCTACAACTTGTAGCCGGCCCTTAGGGTGGACTCATTGGTTGGCTGGAGGGGTCTGTGGTATCTCTTCCAGCACCCCCTCACTTGACTCATGGCAAGAGTCGGGTGAAGTGGACTTGATGTATTTTGGTTCCTGATGTTCATATGTTTGGACGGATGGCTGTTTCCTGAGTGGTCCTGGGAAGGGGAGTTATGTGTTGGGTTTGTTTAGACATCTTTGGGGCATGATGCTTACCCCAATGGTTAGTAGGCAATACACTACGACATGAGGGGGGAGGGGTGGGGTCTATGACCAATGGACACACTGATTTCATATGGCAGGTGCAGGCAATATATTGACATGTATATCCTGGAATTTGCGGGGTATGGGGTCTCCATCTGAGCACTATGCTACTTGAAGCATATAGAGGTACAAATAGCTGTGCTAAAAAAAAAAAAAACTCACCTATCAGGAAAAGAGATTGACTGACTCCGCCCATTTGCAACCTCCTGTTCATTTTACGCACGAGGGACTAAGTTGTGGATACGGGCGAGTACCTTGTTTGAGCCATCCCACTCTGTGATTTGACAGAGGAATGATATCATTTGGTGACAGGCAGACTTCTGGGCAAGGAAATCACACTAGGCAGTATATACGCACCCAATCATGATCAACTTGTCTTCTTTCCGTCTCTGTCCACATCACTGGGGCACCTGGCGAGCAACACCAGAGATTACAATTGTGTGACTGACGTAGTGCTGGACCGCTCCACCTACACCCCTTACAGGCATGCCCGCTCACAAAATGGCCACTGGTTTTTCAGAATGGCAACGCCGCTGGAGGTTGGTAGATATTTGGAGGGTTCAACACGGCAGAGACCGCAACTACACATTCTACTCCCCTATACATATGTTACATACACAACAAGATGCCTCCCTCTGCTCTGACCAACTGAGCAGGTGTATAACCTTTACGGAATACCTTGGGCGCACACTGTCTGACCACAGCCCCATACTGCAGGAAGACAGACCCATATTGTTGGAAGACAGATCGGTAATCTCCACGTGGCACCTGCAGCCAGAGGTGCCTATAGGGAGAAATTGCATACAACTATTGCCGACTATTTTGCTACTAACCAGGGCACAGCCTCCACCCCCTTGATGGAGTGGGAAGCATGTAAAATAGTTGTATGAGGTCATTGCCCAGGACAATATGTGGGCATCAGTAGGAAACTCACTGCAGAACTTCATGCAATAGAAAAAACACTTCACGCTCTGGAGACCTCTATGATCGCAGACGTCACTACCCACCAAGGGCTACTAGACACAAAGAAATAATATGGGGGAGTGCTGGAAAAACTGAGGTGCCATGACCACAAACTATACATGAGTAGAATCCATGTGGAGGAAGGTAAATCAGGAAGCTAGCTAGCGTGGCTAATTAAACCAGAATCCTGGGGGTCGCCCATCACCCATTTAATGATGGGGACTGAAACAAGAGTTTACCTATCAAGGGAAATTAATAGCGAATTTAGACAATATTATGAGAAATTGTACTGTGCGCCCGACCCTTTTGGATCTCACAAAACATGACTTCGTGGATGGGCTTCCCCTCCTGCTGAAACTGGAACTCCTATATGCCGAGTCTCTAAGACTCGGTTGTCTCCCTGACTGGACTTAGTGCTACAGTAGTACCTCTCCCCAAGACTACGGCAACAGGGGCCCCAGTTACAGCATTTCGCCCCTTATCCCTGTTCAACATAGACTTTTGAATTTTAAGCAAGATTCTGGCAACTAGGCTACTCCCACACATGCACGCTCTTGTACATGAAGACAAAAATGGTTTAATCCCACAGCTGAGCACATCGGTCAACCTTCGAAGGCTTTACCACGTGCTTTACCATCCAGAGGTCCTAGCCCAACCAGCAGCACACATTCTGCCGGTTTACCTTGAGAAGGCCTTTGACTCAGTACGGTGGGACTATCTGATGGGGGTAATGCGAAAAATGGCGCTGGGAGAGGGCTGGATAAATAGGGTTGCACTACTGTATGAGAAACCAGCGGAAAGGGTTAAAACGGGAACTACCATATCAGAGGAGTATAAGATCTACAGAGGTACAAGACAGGGCTGCCCAACATCACCACTTTTATTTGCCCTGGCAGAACACTTTCACCAAAACGGGAAAGGAAATGGTATCAAGATAGAGGACCTAGAATATAAAATATCCCTCTATGCTGATATCATCTTACTGTACTTATCCAATGGCATGACGGGGGCACTGGGAACGATTCAAGGTCTTGAGGACTTTGGCACGATTTGGGGCCATAGGGTTAATAGATCCAAGACCTTCTGGTCCCATGCCAGCAAGGTGCACCAGTACCACGCAACCTCCTTGTGGGGCTGCTGTGGGTGCCACTGACATTTAAATATTTAGTAATACCAATATACAGGATATGAAGGAGGGGAATCTAGATAGGATGCTGCACTCCTTATGAGCTAGTGTTGCTTTTTGTAGAACCTCGAACCTGCCACTTATGGCCAGGTGGCACTCTCTAAGATAGTGATGTTGCCCAGGTTGTTATATTATTTTGCTAAAACTCTGGTGAAAATACCAGGGACATGGTTCAAGCAACTTAATAGCCTGCTCGGATAACTCAATTGGAATGGGGACAGGCACAGAGTCTTGCTTCATATCTTGCAGAGACCCATGCTGCAGGGTAGCATTGGAGTACCTGACTGAGTCATACAACCTGGCTGCCCAAATACAATGGATGGCTGGGCGATGCAGAGGACTGGGTTTTGACCTGTATGTAAGCTGCCACCTGTTCAGAATATACTTCATGCTTAACGATTGCATCCTGAAACCCCGATGAACCGACCGGGAATACTACTGCAGGCAGCTATGCATGGATGGCACAGGGGAGCGGGGCGAGCACGGGAAGCTCCGGTGTATGCACAAGTGCTGCCATTGGTGGGACTGTCACACAGGATGCCAGGGAGCTACTTTACCGAAACCCAATTACGGGCATGGATTGCTGCAGGGGTGACGATGACTGGAGACTGCTTTGAGGTGGGGACCCTTGTACCTTTGGCAAACATGGTTGACAAATTCCAACTTCCCCTTGGCCAATTCTGCTATACGAGGCACTAGTGCGATCCTTCCGAGATCTATGGGGTATGGGGAGGGAAGAATTCCTTTCCCCCACAACATCATATACTGAATTCACTGCTATCATTGGGCTCCGCCTATACAGGTGACTTGGATATATAAAGCCTTAACTGCTATAGCATGACTGCCCGTGGCCGCATTCAAGAGCCTGGTGGGAGGGGACAGTAGGTCATGAAATACCAGACTCATACTGGGTCGAAATACCTGCATGCCCTCAACAAATATCCTACAACACTAGGATAAAGTACATATGGCTTAACTATCTCCTCATTACATACCTCACCCCCCATACGCTCTAAGTGATCTATGGAGAAGCCAGGCTTTGCCCGAAATGTCACACGCAGGATGCAGATTTCAAACACATGGTGTGGGATTGCACCCTTCTTCAAAATTTCTGGGCTGTAGCTCTGCAGCAGATTGAGGACAAGATTGGGAGGGCACCTTCACGGACCATGGAAGCGTGCCTGCTGGGGAACTTCCCAAGAGCTGTAAAGCATAGGGCAGGTACGAGATTCATAGACCTAGCCCTTGCCTTGGCTAAACGTAAGATAGCAATGGCCTGGCAGTCCACTTTGGGGATTTTAGTGGAGGCATGAGAGAAGGATGTGTCCGCTTGTGTTGAGGAAGAGCAACGCAAGAGGCATCAGCTATGGCTGCCTATGAGGGAACTGGGCATCACAAGCAATGAGAGTGACGAGGAAGGTCATATCCTGGTAGATGCCTGAAAGGGCTACCTGTCAAATTAGAAGTGCGAAAGATAATAAGGAACAGCCAGCCAAGGCCTTCAACAAGTACAAACAATGCCCCCTGCCTCCATTCGTAAAATACTTCAAAGAGGGAGAGACTAGACCATGACCGTACAGACAGACCGCCCAAGTGCCACACAAGACCAGTACTTACTGTGTGTTACATAATCTTGTGCCCTTCCTTCTAATTCCACCACTCCAACAGGCGAGGTCACCCCAGAGATGTTTAATTTAAAGTTTGAGTTTAAAATAAAAACCACAAGCGGTTGCGGCTCTCTCCCTATACTTAGCGCTCGTAAAAGAGGATCAGTGGACCTGACATATCCAACACACACTGCTCAATAATGCGGCGGACAAACCAAACCCCACTGGCCTGTTCCGGTACCTCAAAGCAAAACCTCAATGACACGAAATTCCACCATTATTAAGTCACATGAAATGTTAGAGACACTTTTTTGGGGGGTGATACTTAATTGAGACAATGCAACAGAGAAAACTATTACAGAATGTTACTAATTGTTTACCTTACGTTATCTGTGATGTGTGAGCCGTAATCAAGAAGAAATGAGATTGAGATTATACTTGTAAAAATGTCAATAAAGATATCTTTAAAAAAAACAATGCTAGGAATAGCAGATTCAGGTTTCTGCTTGCAATTAAAGCATGATTAAAGGTTCCTGTTTTCCACTAGATATCCCATTAGAGTCCTATTGTTCAGGTAATGTTGATTATTAGTTTTGTGGGGTTAGACATGCTCACGCAGTCCTGAAAGGAGTAATTTGCCAGTTAAGAATTTGGCTTTAGCGTCTTTTTTCAGCATATTTGCTCTGAAGAATCATGCCATGTGGTGATTCAGCTGTGGAAGGGGCTGACTCCTAACTGCACTTGGTTACAGATGAGATTGCCTTCAGCAGCCTGCTGCATACATCAGCCTTTTTTGGCCTCCGGCTTTGTCTTTTGCTTGAGGGACTAGAAGTGATATCACTGTCCCCACCTAACAGACAGTCCAAGCAAAAAAAAAAAAAAAGGTGCCAAAACTAAGATACCGGCATCGAGTACAATCTAAAATAAATACATCGAAAATAAGTGAGGCAAGGCAACCTTCACAAGAGTAGAAGGAAAATATGTTAAAGCCAGATAATTTAAAGAAAGGATCTTCCATTCGAAGCACCTCTGCAATAAAATGAGGAACAATGGCTAGTAGTTGCGCAGCAGAGGCTTCCACCTAGTTTCCATTTGGGAATCATGGTTTACCACTCTCTGGCTAAAAGATACAACAAATACAAATGTAAATAAGAAAACAACTGAAAATAAGTGAGGTCAGGCACTTTCTATGAGGATACAAATAAAACAAATTAAAATGCAAAAAAAAATATATATATATACATATATACACATACATATACAGGCTTAAATAAAGAAATGTTCTTGAGGTCCAACATACCTCAGTAAAATACGAGAACAAAAACACCAATTACTTAGGCTCTTTTGGAACCTGTCATGGCTGCATGGAAAAATCCTTTTAAGGTGAAGCATTCTATAGACAAATAGCTGGATGTCATTGACCTGTCCTGGGTACCTCACTATTTGTTCTTGCAGTCGTCATAGGAAAGTCTGGGAGTCCAAACTTCTTCCTTGAAGCTGAAGCTAAATGTCTTTTCCATAACCCTGCCAGATAACATCGAAAAAATAGACTGTGGACCATAAAGTATTTTGTTCCTGGCAGTCTCACCCTCCGCACTATAAACACCATCTGTCTCCTAGACTGATATATTTGCACACTGTGGGAACTGGCAAAACTTAAGTTCTCAATCTGCCAGATCATATTAAAAGCAATTTACCAAATCGGTCAACAATAGTGTGTGTCTTCAAACATCCTGAAGTGCACAGTGGACTCTATGAATGGCCCGATCCTTGAGTATAGTGTCATGTTACACAGCCAAACTTTAGCCCAAATTTATACTTTTTGACGAAAACCAGCGCCGGTTTGCATCAAAACTTTTACCGCCCGCTAACGCCATTCCTACGTGCCAGGCGGGTGCCTTATTTAAGGAATGACGTTAGCCGGCGCTGCAGACTGGTCAGAGAAAAAAAAAATGACTCAAACCAGGCAGCGCTGGCGTAGGGGAAAATGGGGGTTGTGCGTCAAAAAATGGTGCAAGTCAGGTTTGAGGCAAAAATCATGCACAACCCCCACTGCCATACTTTTCCTGGCAGTAAAAAAAACTGGTAAATGTCCATCCTAAATTGGGCAGGTGGACATATAGACATTTCTCCGATGGCCCAACCACCTTTGGAGGTTGATCAGGGCATTGCACCAAAATCTTTCTGTGTTGCTGTCATCTAATTCCATAACACAACTCAAAAACAAATTAGAGAAACCTAGATACCCGGAAGCATACTTTTGTGGCCATCGTAAGCTTCTACCAAATTTTTCCTTTGGAATAAGATATTTAACAGAATAATGTTCTACATAAGTCTCCCAATTCGTTATAGGGGAAGATAACCTCCTGTCTTTCCCATATCTCTGCACTCCCCATCCTACTTAAGGATACTGATGAACTGTCGAATGTGTTGGAACTTCACTTTTTTAACTTTGTTTCTCGCTCAGAAAGTTTCTTAATTCTTTGTCTTTTGTCCTCCAGTCCTTCTAATTAGATCTGCCTGTTAACATTTTTTTCTGTACTCCAGTTTTTCCTCTAAGGCAGTGGTTCCCAACCTGTGGTCCGGGGACCACTGGGGGTCTGCGACTGCTTAGAAATTAAATAATATTAACAGCTTAATAAAGTGTATATAAATAAGGTGGCTAAATGCACAATTGAACATTTTAAAACGTACTGCAATGTCAAGGAATTTGAAATTGGAGGCTAAAAATGTAATTGGTATCCTAAGATTGATTCATGGGAGCAATGCAGGTGCATCAAACAGAATATAGTAAGAACAAGGTGTGGCTTCAATTGAATTTAAAAAAGCTTCAACCTTCCTATTATAATTTTTATTTATATTTGTTTGTAAATTAAATAAAATGCATCCTCGTTTGTGTAGTGTTTGATGAATGCTTGTTTCTGTATTTTTTGTGTATTATTTTGAAGTTTAAATCATCGAGAATGTTTAGGCCGGGGACCTCAGCTTCCAGTAATGACTCAGTGGAGTTGAAGGGGTCCCCAGATTCTAATAAGGATTCAGTGGGGGTCTCCAGAGTAATTTTAAACTGGGCGTCCATTGATGTTAAAAGGTTGAGAACCACTGCTCTAAGATACTGACGTTTTCTAGATTCTGCTTCCTTGCCACTCATAATCCAGCCCCTAACCTAGCCTTGACAAGCACCCTCATATCATGAATTGGGCCTTGGGGGGAGCTTTTAGAGGACACCCACAAGTACAATGTTGTAATAGCTGTGTTTGCAGAGGACTAGTATGGAGATTAATGTCTTAATTTATGGAGGGTCACGTTTATGACAAAAGTAGGAAACAAAAAACACTATCTGAGTATCAACCATGTGAAGCTGATAGGATCCAAATAAAGAGTGAAGACATGTCACCAAGAGACATGGTGAAAAAGGGAGAGGGCCCAAGATTTAGTCTTGTGGGACTTCCTCAGGTAGGAGTGTCTAAATGGAGAGTGAGGAGCTCCATGAAACTCAGAGCAACCAGAGAACCAGACAAGTGCCATGCCAGTGAATGAAAACCCGGAAAAGGGTTGTTAGAGTGCAGTGACTCAAATGCAGTATCAAATGTTGCAAATAAAAAAAAACACTATGAGGATAGCTGAGAGGTTGTGGTTTTGTGGGTAATTAAACACTCAAAGAGGGCATTTCCGTAACCTTGATTGAAGGGATTAAGAAAGTTTTGGATGGTATGAAAATCTTGAGGTGATTGAATAATTGACATTCCAGAGTTTTTGAGAAAAGGTGGAGCTGTGAGAGAGGACTATCACTAGAAAGGAAAAAGCCTCAGTGTTTTTTTCTTGTTTTTAAATTTGAGTAGAGTGGATAGGTGCCTGGATTGCTAGAGTAGTTAAATAGCAAGATCAGGCAAGACAGGACACTAAACCAGAAACATGGGCCTATTGGGCTGAATGTGTGATATGACGCCCTAGACGGGTTAGCAGTTAATTTTCTGGAGAAGTAGGATTGAAGATGGAAAGTTTGAGTGAGGGTGGGAGTGCAGGTTTGGTTTAAGAGGGAGGAGATCAGTAAGGAGAGTAGTGAGGGTAGTCATAATGCCTGAGATTTGTTATTATAAGAAATAGAAAGTGAAAAGCAAGGTCTATAGCTGCACGGAAGACATAGGTTACAGTCTGGAACATAGGGTGTTCATGGTGCCAGTGAGTTGTTCTGGATATCATTAGGAGTAGATAAGATCCTGGAAGATAATTGATCAATTCAAGAGGAACTCAGCTCGAAAATAACTATCAGGTTGTCTAGGTATTACACATCTTGGAAAGACTATGGAGGTCTGTTTTTATTGACTGAATGGTGGATTCATCCAGGGTTGCACACAGGTTCTGTTTTAGGAAGTAGCGCAAATCAAACACCTCTCAAGAGTATTGTTCAAATGAGGAGAATTTATCTTTTGTGTAAGTTTATTATAAATTTTATTTAGGAATTCTGGCATGGATTTCAGGGAATACTAGTTTTGTGACTGGGGTATTTATTGTGAGAGCTGGGGAGGAAGGATAGATGTCTGCCTTGTGTGAGTGCCTGGCTTGGCAGTTCAGGCTGAAGTGTTCTCACTGGAGCAGGGTCAAGACTGGTTTGCATATAGCTGGGTCCAAACTGAGGTGGCATGGTGTGCAAAACTAAAGATGGACTGGGATACAGCCGGAGTAATTTCACAAGTGGCTGAGATTAATTCAAGCGTTCCATCCATCTTCTTTTTTTTTTTTTGGATGACGGCATGGTGGGAGATTGCTGGGATAATGATAGGTGCAAAACTAGGTAGTGTTTTACTGTGGGGAATCGGGCCCAATAGGTTGCCATGCTTATGTGTAGAGGTGATGTATTTTTTTTTGCATAGTGATCTTGACAAAGAGAATACATATGATGCTCTGTTGATGGTTGCTAATGCTGAGGTCCCATAAATATGAGACACAGGGTTGTACTTGATTGTGATTCCAGGATGGTATCAAGGTATTCAAAGAATTAACCAATAGCTCCTGGTTGGCAGTCAATGGCCTCATTGTAGGCATTTAGTGGAGTGATGAACATGGTGGGGATACAGGAGTGTCCCATTTTCCTAGGTATGTTTGTTAGGTTCTCTCACGTCGCAGAGGTGCACAACCAGATGGCAGATACCCTGACCCAGCTTATGAATGGAAATTAAATATCTCACATTTGGGGCCTGGTGAGTTCAGATGCAGTTGTCTTTGCGATGCACCACAGCAAGAATTTCTTCAATGCTTCAATTTCTCCTGGATGGGTAGGCAGGTCTCTAGGAGACAGCCTAATTTGGTACAGGTCAGAGATACTTCTATATGCCTTCCTTCCCACTCAGTTTCAAAGGCTTCTGAAAATCAAAGACATTCAGTTCTTCCGATAACCTGGTACCCCGGCACAGACGATCTAGATCTGGTTCTCAGACATCCTGAATATCCTTCAGGGGGGAAGGACAAATGTATGGACTCTTCCTTGCAATTCATGGGCTCTTACTTGTTCTGAAAGTCGCTGCACAAATGTTATCTAAATAAGGAAATTGTACTCCAAGATTTCTCTGCAACTCGCAGTGTTAATCAATGTTTAGGCATTCATTCCACATGTTCCAAACATATTCCTGTTAGAAAGAAATGCAAAGCATCTACCTGGGCCACCTCAACATGTATTCTGCTTTCAGACCAAAGAGGCTTTAAGATACTTGTGATATTTGTGAGTCTGATGATGCTTTCCCACTCCTTTTGTTTTTGCATGCTGTGGACCTATAGTTGTTGGTAGAATGTATGGCATAAGCAAGCTTTGCATTCTAATGCTAGCATACATGGGAAGGATACTCTAGTAGGGTCAGCAGCTGCTTAGTAGCAAGCCTAAGAGGGACACACTGGTTTGACCCTAGATTCTCTGTATTTATATGTTATGATAATTATATAGCACTTTCTTTCATCAGTATGACATTATAGTGCTTTAATAACATACCTAAGAGGGTCATGCTGGTTGAGCGAGGGGTTTACTGTATTTGTGTAATTCATGCCTGGAACAGTCAAACTGAGGGGGCTTTGGAGTCATTGTGGCAGCATACACTAGAGAGGGAGGATAACTGGGTCTGGCTACGCTTCATTTCAGCTGTAAGGTATGTGACTGGATAGGGTGGGCTCTGGTTTCTCTGTGCAGTAGCATGTCAGGGAGGCGCATGCTGGTTTACACTGAATACTCCACATCTATACAACACACAGTACGATGAGGTTGGTTGGGCTCTGTGTTCCCTCTTTTTGTTGGTAGCAATAATTGGGAGGGGAAAGGCTGGTTGGTGGTGGTATACTTTTTTTTTTTTAACATACTTAATATGGTATGAAGACGAGTAGGTTGATTTCTGGATTCAGTTCTGACGTTTTGGTTGTAGCGCGGTCTAACATTTCTTGTGGAAATTGCATTTTGAGACCTCCCTTTTCTTAGACTCGGCTTGATGAATCACCCTTAAACTCCCAAGGAAAGAGCTTAGCTGGGTGAACTTTTTTTTTTTTTTTAAGATTCGTCAAAAGGAGTTATTACACACAAAAAACACCTCTCCCTATTTAACTACACACTGGCGACCACCACGGTGTTATTCATGTGTGTATTTACAAATAATAACCAGTATTGGCTAAAGCCAGCCACAACAAACAAACAACATTGGACTTTCAGTACGAGGCATGATCTACTCAAGACCCACTAGGTGGTGCTCAAATAACGAAAAGATTCAAGCAAAATAAAACAAATATGCTAAAACCGAAAATCTGTTCTGGAAGTAGCAGTCAAATCAATCCCTGGACACAGAAACCAGCGAGGGTTCACGTAATGAGAATGTATACACAGTTATCCAAGATGAGCCCTGTCTAGCAGCTGTGGCGGATAAAGGCTTCTGACGGGTTTTATATTTAGAAAAAGGGGCTCTTTACGTTGGCGAGCCACAGGACCATTCAAGCCTTTTTTTTAACCTCCAAAAAGGGGGCACATGAGTCAAATGTAAGGCATTCAAACATGTCCTGCGCACAGAGCCTACACTCTTGGAGACGAGAATTTCCACCCTTTCAAGGCAAAAATACCGGCCCTTTGTTGTTTCAACAGTCTGCAAAGGCATGAACCTGATTAGAATTGTAATCCTTCTGCTGATATGCCTCCACCCCAAAGTGTTAAGCCATTTTTGGGGCTATTTGGGGTAGTTTGTGCTTAGGCCTCAAGAACGATTTGTCCACAAAAGCTATCCACACTAAATTTGCATCCTTTTTTTGTATCCAACGTCCTGAGGATTATAACAGTACTCAGGGTTTGTATATTCCCCTGAAGGGGGGGGCGAGAAATTGGCCTAAATATAGCTATATTTTTGGGATACTTTTTAGAAAAATTGGGAAAAAGAGCTGCATAAGAAAGTGTCAACAAAAGGTTTATGGTACTAAAATCACCATCCTCCCAGCTTTTCAGTAACAGGCAGACTTGATTCACAAAACCACTTTTTTTTTCCAACAGTTTTGGCATTTTACTGGGAGAGCCCATTTTTCCTATTTTTTGTGATTATAACCTCTTTCCAGTTTGTGATCAAAACTGGTGTGAACCCATGGTGGATCCTGGAAAGCTATGCATGTCTGAAAACTAGACAAAATACTGAATTCAGCTAAGGGTCATTTGGGTAGATGCTTTAAGCTTTTGACAAAGAAACGAAATGTTAAAATAAAAAATATTGAAAATTAGTAGCAATCAAATAGCCTTCTGACGTTTTCATTTGCAACTTCTCTTTACAATGGCTGATTTACAAAAGCAATAGACCATTGCACACCTGCTAGACCCTTCTGGTTGCAGAGATATATAAAATGTGTGGGTTTTCTAAGAACTTGATGCCTCCAGAGCTAATAACCGACCTGTACCTTGCAATGGTTTTTCATTGTGTACCAGGTATAGAGCAATTCATATGGTAAAATATAAAGAGTGAAAAATAGGTATCAAGGAAACCTATATATTTCCGAAAGAGGTACAAGATGTGGAGTTTAGCAAAGGTGTTTTGCACATCTCCAAATCCCAATTGGGGATAACCATACTAGCATGTAAATTAGATGGCTGTTGTAATTTAGTTGTAATATTTTAAGGTAGCAACATGTAATTACATATAGGCAGATTTTGTTAGATTAGAGGTTATGACATATTTAAATATAAGTGGTACGTTCCCCCCTCACCTTCCCTTTAGAATGGAATGTTCTGACTGTTAGGTAGAGGAGTTCACAATAGAATGTTGGGAGAGAGAGCTGAGAGAAGAGGAGATGTGAAGAGCTGATGAGGAGAAGTGGAGATGAAAATAAAGCGTGATTCTAAAGAACCATTGATCGCTTTTCATTATAACAATGGCATTTCTCTTTTTTTTTTCTTCACACAGTCTTACATTTGGAAGGTACAAATGAGGAGGAATAAAATTGGTAATAACACCTGTTATACTATTTAGTGTTCTTTTAAGTCTCCAGATAAAAAAAAAACTGTACCACACTTGTGCAGGTAGGGCTAGTACCCATTACAGGAAAAGGCCACAAAAAGCAGCATAAACACATCACATTTTCCACTCAAAACAAACTTTTTAAAAAAAATGTTTTTATATAATGTGCCTCGCTGTGGATTTTGGGCCCCAGCTCAAACAGCACTGAGAGAAACCTAGCAAACCTGCCCCCTTTAGGGACTTTTATGTCAAGATCTCTTGGCCCACCCACACAACTGATGAACCATTTGTATTAGGAGACTTGGGAGGAATGTGCAGTGGTAGGAAATTTGGGGCTCCTTGCAGATTCCAGAATTTTCATCACAGAAACGTGAGGAAAATGTTCTTTTTATTATTTATTTTTTTGTCAACGTTTGAGGTTTGCAGGGCACTGCAGGTAAGAAAATGGTGTGAGGTGCATGCGAAGCACACCACCCTGGACTCCCTCCCCCCTTCTCCACATGCCTAGTTTTCAGAACGCTCTGAGTCTAGTAGGTTTTTGTAGTTGGCAACCTACCCAAGCCCAAAAAGTGCAGCTGCTAACTATTGGAAGTGGGATGGCACTGAGAGTTAGTCAAGCTCGCCTGATCCATTTGTATAAAATAGGCATAAAATAAACACCCAAAATAATCAATTGTTCTCTTGCTTGCATTTTGGGTGGGATGGTTCAGTCTGCAAGGGAGAAGAAATACTGTTGGTTTTAGGGGTGCATGTGGGGCCTGATGTTATGTTGGGAAAGAAACACCCCATTATTTTATTAAAAATGTTTATTGCTGCCATACAGTGGGCCTTCTGCCCCCTCCACTCTGCAGGGCTGATTGAGGTGGCAGAGAGACTGTTGCCCCATTTACTTGGGGTGGGTGCATAGCCATGCCCATACTGGGCAGTCCAACCCTATATAAAAAAAAATAAAAAAAAATGTTTAAATCCCTGGCTTCTAGAGGACTCTGTCGCCCCACAGAGAGAGCAGATTGGTGGGTAATTGTCCGCAATCTCTGTCCCCCATCTCAGAGGGGGCAAAAAGACGCCCCATTTTTATGGAAGTGGGGCATGGCAATGCCAGGCAGCTCCTACCCCTAAAATTCTAAAAATAAAATAAAAAGTAATCCATGGTGTCTAGTGGGCTTTCTGCCCCGTTCCCGGGAGTATGGATAGGCATTATTGCTCATCCACCTGCCCCCCGCCCCAAGCGGGGCAAAAAGTATATTTACAATTTTTAAAAAAAAAGTAATCTCAGGTGTCTAGTGGGCTTTCTGCCCCACCCCTCCTGAATGGTGGTGATGGGGCAGGCAGATAGAGCTACTTGCGCTCCTCCCCCCATCTACCGCCCCCACCCTCCCCCCCAGGGCAGAAAACGATTTCCCCATTTTTTTTTATTAGGGGTGGGGGGGTTTAGGCATGGCCATGCTGGTCAGAACCCACCCCTACAAATATATATATATTTTTTAATGTAATCCCTGGTGTCTACTGGGCTTTCTGCTCCTCCCACCCCTGGTTTGGGACAGAAAGACTTACCCCATTTTTATGGTGGTGGTGGTGGCATTCCCATGCTGGGCAGCCTCCATGCTACTATTAAAAAAAATAAAAAAAGGGGGGTAATCCCTGGTGTATAGTGTCTTCTGGGGGCAGGGGTCTCAGAAAGAGTGCATAAAAAACAAGCATTGGCCATGCCAACAGGCTTCACCTTTACAAGATCTATTGTCTTGGTCAATTTTCTTTAGACATGTTGCACAGCAGCATGGGCTTCTGTGCAACACAGCTTAAAGTAACAAGAAAAACGAGCTGTGATGAGGCCAGTGCTGACTGCTTAATCGTGTTCATTTTCTTTATTTGCAGCCATGCTGCAGGACATTATGGCTCAAAAACACTGACAAAGCCAATAGCACCTAGACAAGACTTATTGGCTTCGACATTTTCATGATCGATAAGGAGAGGGAGAAAACCACAGCTTTAAGAAATCCACTTCAGAACTGCATATATTATAATAAAACACTGTCATACAAGTCTCCCAATATTATTATTTTTAGGTTGAGCCTAGGCAGTACACAAGCGCTCTTGACCTGTTGTAATCTACATCTATGGGCTTTAACCACACCCAGCTCACATCTATCACATTAATTTGTACCTAGGTCTGCATTTCAAAATTCCCTTGATTTTGTAGGTAGTTGATTCATGTGTGTGCCACCTTGAGGCTGCTTTGTTACCACCTAGCAGACTGACCCTGTTGCATGGATGATTGCATGATCGGCCATTTAGCTTAGTGTGGTGCACTTTTTTTCTTTTTCTTTTGCCTTGCCGCTTCATGCTGCGTGGCGGTATGTTGTTTCTTCCTCTTCCTTGTTTTGGGCATGCCGCTGTTTCTTTGTCGTGTCTGAGGACTTTAAATGAGAATGTTGAGTTTTATATAGCACAAACTCGATCGGCAAAGCGCTTTACATGACTACTACGCATACAGCGCAAACTTGATCAGAAGAGCGCTTTACATCAATAAGTGAAGTTACATATATATATAGCGCAACCTTGAACTTTTTTTTTTTTTTTTTCATTTTTCAAACAGCATATTACTCTGGTCTTCCCTCCCTCATAAACTTAATGCACAGCGTAAACGTTTTATCAAAATGGGCGCCACGCTTCCTTTCTCAGCACAGCCCCCAAAAGTCACTAGGGATGTGTTTAGTTCAAGATAGCAGGGTGTAGTACCTTATGCAGCCTAGAGAGGTCCCAAGAGACACATAGGGACGGCCTTTCCCTGCTTCGAGCACATTACAACAGGCTGTTTGCAGGCAGCATATTACAAGTGTAAAAACATTAACATAACCAAGTTGTTCCTGCTTACATTTCACATGCTTTACTTACTTACTTAATCTTGCATGGTCTATAAGCGTTTGCTTTTTCCAGGGTGTTCTTCCCCCCTCCCCCCCTTCACAGCCAGTATATTACTCGTCTCCCCTCTCTCATAACCTATTTCCCATTTTCTGGTTCTCCAGCAACGCAAGGTCATACGAATGGCAATAGAGCTATGCAAACATCACTCCACTGCATAATGATAATAAAAACATAAAAAATCTATTAAAAAAACAAAAAAGCCATTTTCAACACCAATACCTCTAACTTGCACAAATGTGAGACCTAATACATTGCAAATGCTTGTTTTATGTAGTGAAGGTCTTACTGTAAAGATAAAGAGATTTACTTGTACTTTAGGACACTCAACCTATGTGTGAGAACGTATCTAACAAAATGTGCATTGTGATGCATGCCCACTGTTCCTACTAATGTGTTTTAGTGAGGGAAACTGGCTCCAATCAAATCCCAGCTGCCTGCACAGACTGTAATCGTGAGCAAATGTAGAAACATACAGTAATATGCATTTGGTGAACCAAATGTACAGTAGCTGTTTCCTCCATAAATATATTAGCTGTAGCCATGAATTACAATATTTGAAAGGGTTGTTTTGTTCATGTAGAAATAGACGTAATTTAGTGAGAGTAAGAATCGAAGGAGGAACGCACTGTATCCTCACTACTTTTCACATTAGAGTATAGAAGCAATGAACCTACAAAGTCTCATCTATTAACCTCTTATTTACAGAAGGTAGGGATGGCAAAAGTGTGGTATAATGTGCTATAATAAAAGAAATAATAATAATAACATAGTATCAATTAAATGCTCACAATGATACTAACCTTCCAGAGCATGTTCCCCTCATAAAAAACATTCCCCGAAGCTATGAATTAAAATCCCAGCTGCTTGCACTAAGCCTTAAAAGTCGTTTTTTTGTTGTTTTTTTTACAGCGACCTGAAGAACTGCAGTTATTTCCTAAACCTACATGGACCATTTCCAAGCACAGGACCAGAGTCTCCTGCTTGCAAATCTAATTAGGCGGCCATTTATCTTCAGAACAAAACAAAAAACTCACGGTCTGGCTTATCTGCTACTTTCTTTATGCTGGAAAGGGTGAGATGTTTTAAAAACGAGACATGAGTCGAACATATGTAGGTGAATGAAATAATCATCCATCAGCTAATCTCTAACTAAGACGCTGCTTCAACAGAAATGTAAATAATAAATGGCTCGGAAAATGTGCGTTTTATTTAACTGTTCAACAACCTCAGGAGCTGCACATTCAGTGAGACCTTCTGTGATCAACTCCAAGCTAAAGTACACTGCAATGCAAACATACTGGCATGTTGGAAGTTACTAAAACGACTAACCGGCAGGCTAAAAAGCTTTGAAAGAAACATAGAAACGTAAAACTGAAACTTAGTTTTTTTTTTGCAGTTTCATATAACGGAAACGTGACCCAAAGGTTGCAACAAAAAAAAAAAAAAAAAATCATAAAAGGTTGTTGGTACCGAGTATTATTCAGCTTTGTGTGGAAGTGAAACTATTTCTGAAAAATCGCCCACAGAGAAGCAAATGAGAAAATTAGATTCGCAAGGAACAAACATAAAAAAAACAATCTTTAGCAAGACCGATGATGTTTTTATGCAGAGACCCTTAAAATTGAAAGAAAAATATCCCGGGGTTTTGACATGCCTACTGCGCATCTCACAAAAGGCTTTACAGACAAAGAAAAGTAGCCACAGAACAATGGCATTAACATAAAAACCGTTCAGGTGCGAGCAATTCGACAAACAGTGGGAGGAGGGTGGGAGAGGAACGGGGCAAACACTGAGCAGGAAGTGAGCAAGCAGTGACCAGATGGAGGTGGTGTGAAGAATGGGAGCAAACAACAAGGACTGTTGTTACACTTGAAAATAAAACGAAGTGCTTTGTCTTAACATATGGAGTGCTGCACTTTAAAATAAAACCTCAGTTGGAAGAGGCAGGCAAGCAAAGAAGGATAAAGCAGCGACAGGGGTGGTGGATGGGGCGAGCAACAAAGGAATGCAAGAGTGGTGGAGAGGGTTTGCATTAAGAACTGCAAGTGGAACCATGCAATTTTATCCCGCTGTGACATTAGGGAGGGGGGGCGGGGGGGGCGTGGAGTGAGAGCAGTGACTGGCGGCGGCTGAGAGGTAGCATGCACTGACCCCATTGTTTGCATGATCTGTTGCCTGACCTGCCCTGTGAGGCTGAGCCCCATTTATATCATGAGTTAAAAAAAGGCAGTGTGCCTCTCTCAAGGTGCACAGACCCATCTTAACCGCTTAGGTGCGGGCGTCGGCCACTGGCCGACGCCCACACACCCTCCCTGGTGCGGGTCACGACCAGTGGCCGACACCAGGAAGGGTATCAATAAATCCTCGGGTGCGTCGCACCCGAGGATTTATTATTTTTTTTAAACCCCCCCCGGGAGACACGGAAGCTTCCGTGTCTCCCCCCGCCCCCCCCCACCCGCCCCTTTGTGACGTCAGCGCGCCTCGCGGCGCGCTGACGTTGCAAAGGTGTTTTCCCCATCAAAGCAGGAAGCAGCCTTGCGGCCGCTTCCTGCTTTGATGGGGAAAACGGCCTTTCTCACGTTCGGGAAGGCCTCGTAAGAAAGGGGAGAGTCTCCCCTTTCTTACGAGGCCTTCTCAAAGTGTTTTCTGCTGCGATCGGGGGCCAGGAAACACCACTAGACGCCAGGGATTTCCCTTTGGGGGGGCGGAAAATAATTAATTTAAAAAAAAAAGTAGGTGCCCCCTGGGGGGGGGGGCGCGATTGCTGGCCTCTACTGTTGCACGTATCTCACACACCATCGATTTTGTGACTGTCTACGTAGGCTAGTGTTTTAGAGCAACAGTTTAGCCAATAGCAGAGATGGCATCTTGATGGATGACTGCTGCCTACACTCGGGTTATAGAGGACCGCTCTGACATAGGATCAGAGACTGAGACATCAGATACTGAGACAGCATCTGAGGGATAGGACAATGGCGCAGACTCTGGGAGTGATTTTTCAGTCAGAGGAGTCCCATTCGATAACTCCTCTTCCAGTACATTATGAGGGAGGTGATGAGGACAGTCCTGCTGTCCCTTCGCAAGCTGTTTGCGCAACTGGGTAATAGTGGGTTAGGCCAACCCAGAGAGCAGGTGAATGCGGCGGCAAGCAGAGAGAGTGCTCTCTTGGGAGCTCCCCAATTTAGTTCAGCCCCAAATTCCACCACCCAAATCATATTGTGGAGACATCAAAATTATCCATGGCAAAACAAACTGGTTTTGTAAGGCAGGCACCTTTGTTTTTGGTCCTGGATTCGGCGGCCATATAGAGAAACACACTAAACCCAAACATTTCTGGAAACTAGACATTCGGGGGAGTCCACAGAGGTGTGACTTGTGTGGCTTCCCCAAAGTTTTCTTACCCAGAATACCCTGCAAAGCTGAAATGTTGAAAAAAAACTCAATTTTTCTCTCATTTCTGTCACACAAACTACAGGAATATGCTGGGATCCACAATATTCCTACCACCCAGTGACTCCTCACCTGTCCCGATAAAAACACTACCCCACTTGAGTGCCTACACCTAGTGTCTGTGTCAGGAATGGATCACCCCAGGGTCAACAGCTGCCTCACGTAAGGACCAACATTGACCGTTGTGTGATCTATTCCTGTCGCAGGCACCAGGCCTAACCACACAAGTGAGGTATCATTTTTATCGGGAGGCTTGGGGGAACGCTGGGTGGAAGGAAATTTGTGGCTCCTCTCAGATTCCAGAACTTTCTGTCACCGAAATGTGAGGAAAACTTGTTTTTTTAGCCACTTTTTGAGGTTTGCAAAGGATTCTGGGTAACAGAACCTGGTCCGAGCCCCGCAAGTCACCCCTCCTTGGATTCCCCTAGGTCTCTAGTTTTCAGAAATGCACAGGTTTGGTAGGTTTCCCTAGGTGCCGGCTGAGCTAGAGGCCAAAATCTACAGGTAGGCACTTTGCAAAAAACAGCTCTGTTTTCTGTGATGTGTCCACGTTGTGTTTTGGGGCATTTCCTGTCGCGGGCGCTAGGCCTACCCACACAAGTGAGGTATCATTTTTATCGGGAGACTTGGGGGGACGCTGGGTGGAAGGAAATTTGAGGCTCCTCTCCGATTCCAGAACTTTCTGTCACCGAAATGTGAGGAAAACTTGTTTTTTTAGCCACTTTTTGAGGTTTGCAAAGGATTCTGGGTAACAGAACCTGGTCAGAGCCCCGCGAGTCACCCCATCTTGGATTCCCCTAGGTCTCTAGTTTTCAAAAATGTACAGGTTTGGTAGGTTTCCCTAGGTGCCGGCTGAGCTAGAGGCCAAAATCTACAGGTAGGCACTTTGCAAAAAACAGCTCTGTTTTCTGTGATGTGTCCACGTTGTGTTTTGGGGCATTTCCTGTCGCGGGCGCTAGGCCTACCCACACAAGTGAGGTATCATTTTTATCGGGAGACTTGGGGGGACGCTGGGTGGAAGGAAATTTGAGGCTCCTCTCCGATTCCAGAACTTTCTGTCACCGAAATGTGAGGAAAACTTGTTTTTTTAGCCACTTTTTGAGGTTTGCAAAGGATTCTGGGTAACAGAACCTGGTCAGAGCCCCGCGAGTCACCCCATCTTGGATTCCCCTAGGTCTCTAGTTTTCAAAAATGTACAGGTTTGGTAGGTTTCCCTAGGTGCCGGCTGAGCTAGAGGCCAAAATCTACAGGTAGGCACTTTGCAAAAAAACAGCTCTGTTTTCTGTGATGTGTCCACGTTGTGTTTTGGGGCATTTCCTGTCGCGGGCGCTAGGCCTACCCACACAAGTGAGGTATCATTTTTATCGGGAGACTTGGGGGGACGCTGGGTGGAAGGAAATTTGAGGCTCCTCTCAGATTCCAGAACTTTCTGTCACCGAAATGTGAGGAAAACTTGTTTTTTTAGCCACTTTTTGAGGTTTGCAAAGGATTCTGGGTAACAGAACCTGGTCAGAGCCCCGCGAGTCACCCCATCTTGGATTCCCCTAGGTCTCTAGTTTTCAAAAATGTACAGGTTTGGTAGGTTTCCCTATGTGCCGGCTGAGCTAGAGGCCATAATCTACAGGTAGGCACTTTGCAAAAAAACATTTTTTGTGAAAAAATGGGATGTGTCCACGTTGTGTTTTGGGGCATTTCCTGTCGCGGGCGCTAGGCCTACCCACACAAGTGAGGTATCATTTTTATCGGGAGACTTGGGGGAACATAGAATAGCAAAACAAGTGTTATTGCCCCTTATCTTTCTCTACATTTTTTCCTTCCAAATATAAGAGTGTGTAAAAAAGACGTCTATTTGAGAAATGCCCTGCAATTCACATGCTAGTATGGGCACCTCGGAATTCAAAGATGTGCAAATAACCACTGCTCCTCAAAACCTTATCTTGATCCCATTTTGGAAATGCAAAGGTTTTCTTGATACCTCTTTTTCACTCCTCATATTTCAGCAAATGAATTGCTGTATACCCAGTATAGAATGAAAACCAACTGCAGGGTGCACCTCATTTATTGGCTCTGGGTACCTAGGGTTCTTGATGAACCTATAAGCCCTTTATATCCCCGCAACCAGAAGAGTCCAGCAGACAAAACGGTATATTGCTTTCAGAAATCTGACATCGCAGGAAAAAGTTAGAGTAAAACATAAAGAAAAATGGCTGTTGTTTTCAGCTCAATTTCAATATTTTTTTATTTCAGCTGTTATTTTCTGTAGGAAAACCTTGTAGGATCTACACAAATGACCCCTTGCTGAATTCAGAATTTTGTCTAGTTTTCAGAAATGTTTAGCTTTCCGGGATCCAGCATTGGTTTCACACCCATTCCTGTCACTAACTGGAAGGAGGTTGAAAGCACCAAAAATAGTAAAAATGGGGTATGTCCCAGTAAAATGCCAAATTTGTGTTGGAAAATGTGGTTTTCTGATTCAAGTCTGCCCGTTCCTGAAAGGTGGGAAGATAGTGATTTCAGCACCAGAAACCCTTTGTTGATGGCATTTTCAGGGAAAAAAACACAAGCCTTCTTCGGCGGCCCTTTTTTCCAATTTTTTGGGAAAAAAATAAATTCTCACTGTATTTTGGCTATTTTCTTGGTCTCCTCCAGGGTAAACCACAAACTCTGGGTACCATTAGAATCCCTAGGATGTTGGAAAAAAAAGGACGCAAATTTGGCGTGTTTAGCTTATGTGGACAAAAAGTTATGAAGCCCTAAGCGCGAACTACCCCAAATAGCCAAAAAAAGGGCTCAGCACTGGGGGGGAAAAGGCCCAGCAGCTAAGGGGTTAAAAGATTTAAAAAAAAAAAAAAAAAAACATTTCCCTGAGAGCCGAAAACAACCATATTCTGGCTCGTTTTCCACTGCTGTGCTTTTTGAATCTTTCAATCTGAATTAAAAATGCAATCCAAACTATTGGCTTTGTCAATGCTAGTTTATTCACAGACTTTTTTGAATGTTCAAATTAGGCAACCATTACCATATTTACCCGTTACCATATTTTTAAGCTACTGCTTCCAGTGTTGTAATCTATGTAGTTGACCTAATGCAGTCCGGGGGTACCCTGGGGATCCACCTGATGGCATCTAGACCAAACCCTGCAAACTGTCCACCAGCTGCACTAGCAAGCAGAGTACATCCTTTGATTGTTTCCAGCGACTTAGGGGGCAACCTTCAGCCAGACACAGCACTACTCTCCCAGCCCTGCAAGTATTCGGATAAGTACATAGTGTGCCATCCCAGCACCCACTAAATACATTCTTACCATACTCAGTACCCACTCAGCACAGATTGTGGCCACACCCTGCATAGTGGAAAATGGCCTTCTTACAGGCAGAAAGTTCAGAAACATTTCCTTTCTGTTTTAGGATTACCTACCTATCAAATGTACTTGGTGATGTGGAAAGTGGCCACTGACAGTGCCTTGTGGCAAAAGAGAGCCACATAAAAAAAAAATAGAAAATCTGCATAAATATTTTAAAATGTATCTGGGAAAAGGATGCAGAGCTAAGTAATTACCAAGGGCTAAGATTAATTTAAGCGTTCTATCCATCTCGTTTTTGTATTCTTTATCGTAATGCCCTAAGTGAGATGGGTACGTCCAGACGCAGGTTTCCGTAAGCACAGTGCCTCTGGAACCAAGCTGCACCTGACTGAAGAGGCCAAAACTGGTCTTGGGTTGCTTATGTTCTGGTTCAGAGAGGACCTGGCTTGGCAGATTAGGCCAGACTGTTCATACTGGAGCAGGACTAAGGCTGAATTGCAGATGACTGGATCTAATGCAGCGGATTCCAATCTACGTGCTGATTTTCGATTTGAAAAAATAAATCGCCAGCTAACATCTAGACAGAAATGCGAGATTTTCAGTAAATGTATAACACCTTTAAAGTTACATTCCCGGCCCCCAACTTTGAAAATATAGGCTACCACTGGAAATGTGAGAAGATATGGGGTGAATGGTGTGCTCACTATGGATTGCCTCCACAAATGTATATCCACGAAGCAGATGTTCAGCTATTTCGACTTGCTGGGTCAGAATGGCTGTCATCCAAATGTCAAACGTGGTGGACGACACTGTGCATTGTAAAATAAAGTTGGTTATCAAGACCTCTAAAGTTTTCCACTAGATGGCAGCAGAGCAATATTTATAAAAAGTGCAGACGTGAGTCCCTCCAGCAGCAGTTCTTTCAGCAAAGAGAGATGGAAGCCTCAACTGCGGCAGCTTTGCATATTCGAGAAATGAAGGGAGGAACCACTTGGGCACCAGGGATTGGTGTGTGTGTATTTTGTTTATCCGAGGATGGGTGGGCTGGGGCGGGATGGGGTGTGGGAGGGCTCTCCATGGGGGCACATTAGAGTTTGCCATATTTGCACCCCCCCCCCACACCTCCTTGGGGCAGATGGGTCTATTTTTGGAACAAAGCCCACCAGAGACGATTTTCTTTCCTTCCAAAAAAGAAAAAAAAAGGAGGGTGGGGGTATGACCATACCCCCACCCCCCCCCCAAATAAATGGGGCCAAAGTTGTTCTGCCCACTGGTGGGCAGATGGGGCAATTACCCCTGGTTCACTCCCCCGGGGGGGTGGATCAGGAGCAGAAAACCTACTAGATGCCAGGGAATAATATAGAATAAAAAAAAGTGGGGTGGTGGCTACCAACCAGTATGGGCATGGTGATGCCCCCACCCCAACTGAAGAGGGTAACAGTCTTTCAGCTCTCCCCCGCACACTAAAACATCTTATCCCACGGCAAGCAAAAGGACATTCGATTATTTTGTGTTCTGGTTTTTACATTTGGGCCATGAGAGCTTGTCTAACTCTCAAAAACGTCCCACTTGGAAAGTGAGGGCTGCACTTTTTGGACTTTGGGATGCTGCCAAGTAGAAAAATCCACAAGACCTAGACACATCTGAAAACTAAACATCTGGGTCAGTCCAGGGTTGTGTGCTTCACATGCACCCTGCACCATTTTCGTACCCAGAATTCCAGCAAAGTTGGAGGTTTGCAGGGCAATCACACATTTTTCTACCATTTTTGTAGAGGAACCTTCCAAAATCTGCAGGAATCCACAAAATTCCTACCACCCAGCATTATCTCAACTATAACGATAAACATTTTGCCCCACTTATCAGCCTGAATTTTTTCTTTTCAAACTGCCCTTTTGGACCCGTTTTGGTTCCCCCTCAATTTCGACCTGTTTTTGTCTCCCTGTAACAGGCACTTGGCCCACCTACACAAGTGAAGTATCATTTTTACCAGGAGACTGAGGGGAACGTTGGGTGGTAGGAAATTTGTCCCGTTGCTGTGATCCCACACAGAAATGTGGGAAGAATATCATTTTTAGCTAAATTTTAGGTTTCCTGAGGATTCTGGGTAAGAAAACACTGGGGGCCCCACGCAAGTCAGACCTCCCTGGACTCCCTCAGATGCCTAGTTTTCAGAAATCTTTCGGTTTGGTAGGTTTCCCTATATGGTTGCTGAGCCCAGGACCAAAAACGCAGGTCCCCCTCCCAATAAGTAGTTGTGTATTTGAGAATTTTGATGTGTCCACATAGTGTTTTGGGGCATTTCCTTTCGCACGGACGAGGCCTACCCACACAAGGTACCATTTTTATCAGGAGACTTGGGTGAAATGCTGGGTGGAAGGAAATTTGTGGCTCCTCTCAGATTTCAGAACTTTCGGTCACCCGAAATTTGGGGAAAAAGTGTGTTTTTTTTTTTTACCCAAATTCTGAGGTTTGCAAAGGATTCTGCGTAACAGAACCTGGTGAGAGCCCCACAAGTCACCCCCATCCTGGATTCCCCTAGGTGTCTAGTTTTAAAAAAGGCACAGGTTTGGTAGGTTTGCCTAGGTGCTGGCTGAGCGAGAGGCCAAAATTCATACCTAGGCACTCTGGAAAATAACATCTCTGTTTTCTTTGGGAAAATATGTCCACATTGTGTTTTGGGGCATTTCCTTTCGCAGGCACTAAGCCTACCCACACAAGTGAGGTACCATTTCTATCAGGAGACTTGGGGGAGCGCTGGGTGGAAGGACATTTGTGGCTCCTCTCAGATTCCAGAACTTTCTGTCTCCGAAATGTGAGGAAAAAGTGTTTAAGCCAAATTCTGAGGTTTGAAAAGAATTCTGGGAAACAGAACCTGGTGAGAGCCCATAAGTCACCCCATCCTGAATTCCTCTAGGTGTCTAGTTTTTAAAAAAGCACAGATTTGGTGGGTTTCCCTAGGTGCCGGCTGAGCTAGAGGCCAAAATCCACAGCTAGGCACTCTCCAAAAAACACATCACATTTTTACGTTGAAATCTGATGTGTCCATATTGCGTTTCCTGATGCGGGAACTAGGCCTACCCACACAAGTGAGGTACCATTTTTTAAATCAGGAGACTTGGGAGAACACAGAATAGGAGAACAAGTGTTATTGCCCCTTTTCTTTCTCTACATTTTTGCCTTCCAAATGTAAGACTGTGTGTAAAAAAAGATGTCTACTTGAGAAATGCACTGTAATTCAAATGCTAGTATGGAGACGTATTGGGCTAGTATTCAGAGATGTGCAATAACCACTGCTTCTCAACACCTTATCTTGTGCCCATTTTGGAAATGCAAAGGTTTCCTTGATACCTATTTTTGACTCTTTTTATTTTACCAAATAATTTGCTGTACACCCAGTGTACAATGAAAACCCATTGCAAGGTGCAGCTCATTTATTGGCTCTGGGTACCAAGGGTTCTTGATTAACCTATAAGCCTAAATATCCTCGCAACCAGAAGAGTCCAGGAGACGTAATGGTATATTGCTTTCAAAAATCTGACATCGCAGGAAAAAGTTTCATAGTAAAGCGTGGAGAAAAATGGCTTTTTTTCACCTCAGTTTCAATATATATTTGTTTTTATTTCAGCTGGTATTTTCTGTAGGAAAACCTTGTATGATCTACACAAATGACCCCTTGCTGAATTCAGAATTTCGTCTATTTTTCAGAAATGTTTAGCTTTCCGGGATCCAGCATTGGTTTCACACCCATTTCTGCCATTAAGTGAAAGAAGGCTGAAAGCACAAAAAAATAGTAAAAATGGGGTATGTCCCAGTAAAATGCCAAAATTGTGCTGAAAAATGTGGTTTTCTGATTCAAGTCTGCCTGTTCCTGAAAGCTGGGAAGGTGGTGATTTTAGCACCGCAAATCCTTTGTTTATGCCATTTTCAGGGGAAAAAAAACACAAGCCTTCTTCTGCAGCCCTCCCCCACCCATTTTTTGTGTTTGTTTTTAAACAAAAAACGAAACTTTCAATGTATTTTGGTTAATTTCTTGGTCTCCTTCAGGAGAACCCACAAAGTCTGGGTACCTCTAGAATTCCTAGGATGTTGGGGAAATAAAAAAGGAAGCAAATTTAGTGTAGGTAGCTTATGTGGACAAAAAATTGAGGACCTAAGCTCGAACTGCCCCTAAAAGCCATAAAAAGGCCTGGCCCCTAACAGAGGGGGGAGGGGAAGTGGGGAGGGGGCAGAGAGATCTGGCAGCGAAGAGGTTAACAGGACTTGATGTTTACAATCGTTTTAAATTGTTTTAGGTAAAGTGTCAAGTATGTGTGTTTTAAGAATGTATCTTGAATGAGACTATGCCGTATTTATTTTGGTTGCTTCCCCAGTCTTCCCTACCTCTTTTGCCAAGATTTTAATTAATCATGCAAAGACTTACTCCTATAAAAAAAAAAATGGTAGGGTGTAGAGAAACTAAGGAGTGTTGTTTACCTTTCTGTTTACTGTTTAACAGTAGTGAGCCCAACTCTGTCCTACTACACGCCCTTCAGATAGGTCATTAACCCTGGTAGGGACTCCAATGCGCACGTTTCTCCTATGGCATGGTCCAAACTATTTTGGAGTAAACGAACATCCTTTTGGTAACTGAATGTGCCTGCATGAGGAAGGCATTTGCTTGTAACATGAAATTATGTACTTTTACTGTCCATTTCTATATTGACTGTACAGTGCTCTGCTACCTAGTACTGAGGCCCAATCTGATACCATCAGATTGGAGCAATAAAGTGCAAAAAAGAAAAAAACTAGGCAGCAGACCTCTGTCAGCGCACCCAGGATCCTAAACAACATTACTGTATCTATCAGGACCTCACAAACCCAGCTCAGGAACGACCTAAAGTCACACCTCTTTAAAGAGCACTACATCACAATGCATTAACAGTTCACTGCTCAGAGAACCTTGTGTCCCTCCAGTCAGTTGTAGACGCTGCAAGGGGCTCCACAGTGGATAGGATTACGTCAATGATTATAATAACTTCATCCCAGTTATTTTTCAGGGAGAAAAATGGACATAATCCTGAGGCCGGGCTCACATCCACCCACCTGCCAAAAATAAGTAACAACGGGGAGCCACTGTCAATAGGTCAAGGGAGCGAACGTTTGGAAACCACTGGTCTAATCTGAATTGACATGGTGAGCACAAAAAAAAAACAAAAAAAAAAAAAAAACACACCACTGGGATTCAGCCCCGAGTAATCACCAGTGGCTGGCATTAGTTCAAATATTCCATTCGTCACTTGTTGTATTCTCCATGCTCCTGGCAACAAATAGAGATCCTGGAGAATGAAAATGTCACTTACCCAGTGTACATCTGTTCGTGGCATCAGTCGCTGGAGATTCACATGTTCTGCATAGCTCGCCATCTGGTGTTGGGTCGGAGTGTTACAAGTTGTTTTTCTTCGAAGAAGTCTTTCGAGTCACGGGACCGAGTGACTCCTCCTTCTGTCTCCATTGCGCATGGGCGTCGACTCCATCTTCGATTGTTTTCCCCGCAGAGGGTGAGGTAGGAGTTGTGTTGTAGTAATAGTGCCCATGCAATGGAGTGACTAAGTATGTACCTATTTAAGGTTAAAATAATATATATACAAATGTACAAAATTGAAGCTAACTTCCAAACTGCTACAGGCTCCCGGGGAGGTGGGTGGGCACATGTGAATCTCCAGCGACTGATGCCACGAACAGATGTACACTGGGTAAGTGACATTTTCAGTTCGATGGCATCTGTCGCTGTAGATACACATGTTCTGCATAGACTAGTAAGCAGTTATCTCCCCAAAAGCGGTGGCTCAGCCTGTAGGAATGGAAGTGGTTTGAAATAATGTTTTTAACACGGCTTGACCTACTGTGGCTTGCTGTGCGGATAACACGTCTACACAGTAGTGCTTGGTGAACGTGTGTGGCGTAGACCATGTGGCTGCCTTACATATTTCTTGCATTGGGATGTTTCCTAGAAAGGCCATGGTAGCACCTTTTTTTCTGGTTGAGTGTGCCCTTGGTGTAATGGGCAGTTGTTGTTTTGCTTTAAGGTAGCAGATTTGGATGCATTTAACTATCCATCTGGCTATACCTTGTTTTGATATTGGGTTTCCTGCATGAGGTTTTTGGAATGCAATAAATAGTTGTTTAGTCTTTGATGTTTTTCGTTCTGTCAATGTAGTACATTAATGCTCTTTTGACATCTAATGTATGTAGTGCCCTCTCAGCTACGGAATCTGGCTGTGGGAAGAACACTGGTAGTTCCACTGTTTGATTTAGGTGGAACAGTGAAATAACCTTTGGTAAAAATTTAGGATTAGTCCTTAGGACGACTTTATTTTTGTGTAGTTGTATAAAAGGTTCTTGTATTGTAAACGCCTGAATTTCGCTTACTCTTCTTAGAGATGTAATGGCGATGAGAAATGCAACCTTCCAGGTTAGGAACTGTATTTCGCAAGAGTGCATGGGTTCAAAAGGTGGACCCATGAGTCTTGTTAAAACAACATTCAAGTTCCATGAAGGAACAGGTGGTGTTCTTGGTGGTATAATTCTTTTAAGGCCTTCCATGAATGCTTTAATGACTGGTATATATAGGGAAGTTGAATAGGTAGTCTGCAGGTATGCAGATATTGCCGCAAGGTGTATTTTAATGGAAGAGAAGGCTAGGTTAGATTTTTGTAAGTGAAGCAAGTAACCCACTACGTCCTTTGGAGTTGCGTGTAAAGGTTGGATCTGATTATGATGGCAGTAGCAGACAAACCTCTTCCATTTACTTGCATAGCAGTGCCTAGTGGACGGCCTTCTGGCTTGCTTTATGACGTCCATACATTCTTGGGTAAGTTGTAAGTGTCCGAATTCTAGGATTTCAGGAGCCAGATTGCTAGATTCAGCGATGCTGGATCTGGATGTCTGATCTGTTGGTTGTGTTGTGTTAACAGATCCGGCCTGTTGGGCAATTTGATGTGGGGTACTACTGATAGGTCTAGCAGTGTTGTGTACCAGGGTTGCCTTGCCCAAGTTGGTGCTATTAAAATGAGTTTGAGTTTGTTTTGACTCAATTTGTTTACCAGATAAGGAAGGAGAGGGAGAGGAGGAAAAGCGTAGGCAAATATCCCTGACCAGTTCATCCATAGGGCATTGCCTTGGGACTGCCTGTGTGGGTATCTGGATGCGAAGTTTTGGCATTTTGCGTTCTCTCTTGTTGCAAACAAGTCTATTTGAGGTGTTCCCCAGAGTCTGAAGTAAGTGTTTAGAATTTGGGGGTGAATTTCCCATTCGTGGACCTGTTGGTGATCTCGAGAGAGATTGTCTGCAAGTTGATTCTGGATCCCTGGAATAAACTGCGCTATTAGGCGAATGTGGTTGTGAATTGCCCATCGCCATATCTTCTGTGCTAGAAGGCTCAACTGCGTTGAGTGTGTCCCCCCCTGTTTGTTTAGATAATACATTGTTGTCATGTTGTCTGTTTTGACAAGAATGTATTTGTGAGTTATAATTGGTTGGAAAGCCCTTAATGCTTGAAAAACTGCTAGCATTTCTAGGTGATTTATATGCAGTTTTGTTTGATGTACGTTCCATTGTCCTTGTATGCTGTGTTGATCGAGGTGTGCTCCCCACCCTGTCATGGAAGCATCTGTTGTTATTACGCATTGTGGCACTGGGTCTTGGAATGGCCGCCCTTTGTTTAAATTTATACTGTTCCACCATAGAAGCGAGAGGTAAGTTTGGCGGTCTATTAACACCAGATCTAGAAGGTGACCCTGTGCTTGTGACCATTGTGATGCTAGGCACTGTTGTAAGGGCCTCATGTGTAGTCTTGCGTTCGGGACAATGGCTATGCATGAAGACATCATGCCTAGGAGTTGTAATCTCATCTTTGCTTGTATTGTTTGTGTTGGATACATGCGTTGTATGATCTTGTTGAAATTTTGAATTCTTTGTGGACTTGGAGTGGCTACTCCTTTTGTTGTGTCTATTATGGCTCCCAGGTATTGTTGTACTTTGCAAGGCAAAATGTTGGATTTTGCAAAGTTGACGGTGAACCCTAGTTTGTAAAGGGTTTGTATGATTTGATTTGTGTGTTGTAAGCACTTTGTTAGTGAATTGGTTTTGATTAGCCAGTCGTCTAGATACGGGAATACATGTATTTGCTGCCTTCTGATGTGTGCAGCCACTACTGCTAGACATTTTGTAAAGACTCTTGGTGCGGTTGTTAAACCAAAAGGCAATACTTTGAATTGGTAATGTATTCCTTTGAATACGAACCGTAGGTATTTCCTGTGCGACGGATGTATTGGTATATGGAAATACGCGTCTTTGAGGTCTAAGGTTGTCATGTAGTCCTGTAGTTTTAGCAATGGTAACACTTCTTGTAGCGTGACCATGTGAAAGTGGTCTGATTTGATGTAGGTGTTTAGTATTCTGAGGTCTAGGATTGGTCTCAGTGTTTTGTCCTTTTTTGGTATTAAGAAGTACAGTGAATAGACTCCTGTGTTTGTTTGTGTGTTTGGTACTAATTCGATTGCATTCTTTTGCAATAGTGCTTGAACTTCTATTTCCAGGAGTTCGGAATGTTGTTTTGATAAATTCTGTGCTTTTGGTGGTATGTTTGGAGGGAATTGTAGGAATTCTATGCAATAACCATGTTGGATAATTGCTAAGACCCAAGTGTCTGTAGTTATTTCCTCCCATGCTTTGTAATAATGACCTATTCTTCCCCCCACTGGTGTTGTGTGGAGGGGGTGAGTGACATCTGAGTCACTGCTTGGTTGTAGGGGTTTTTGGGCTTTGAAATTTTCCTCTATTCCTAGGGAATTGCCCTCCTCTGTATTGGCCCCGAAAGCCTCCCCTGTACTGTCCCTGGTAGCTGGACGGTGTTGCCTGCGAGGTGCTGGCTTGTGTGGCCTGACCCCGAAACCCCCCCTCTAAAGGGTGTCTTGCGGAAGGTGCTGTAGGTTCCTCTGCTCTGCGGGGAGTAGAGTGCGCCCATGGCTTTAGCAGTGTCAGTGTCTTTTTTAAGTTTTTCGATTGCCGTGTCCACTTCTGGTCCGAACAGTTGTTTTTCGTTGAATGGCATATTGAGCACTGCCTGCTGTATCTCTGGTTTGAACCCAGACGTTCTTAGCCATGCGTGCCTTCTAATGGTCACAGATGTATTAATTGTTCTTGCAGCTGTGTCTGCTGCGTCCATAGAAGAACGTATCTGGTTATTTGATATGTTCTGCCCTTCCTCAACCACCTGCTTTGCCCTCTTTTGTAGTTCCTTGGGAAGATGCTCGATGAGGTGTTGCATCTCATCCCAATGGGCTCTGTCATAGCGCGCAAGTAGTGCTTGAGAGTTAGCGATGCGCCACTGGTTTGCAGCTTGTACTGCGACTCTTTTCCCAGCTGCATCGAACTTGCGGCTCTCTTTATCTGGGGGTGGTGCATCCCCAGATGTGTGGGAGTTGGCTCTTTTCCGAGCTGCTCCTACTACGACGGAATCTGGTGTCAGCTGTGTGGTGATGAAAACAGGGTCCGTAGGAGGTGCCTTATACTTCTTTTCCACCCTTGGCGTTATTGCCCTACTTTTGACCGGCTCCTTGAATATTTCCTTTGCGTGCCGAAGCATACCTGGCAGCATAGGCAGGCTTTGGTAGGAGCTGTGGGTGGAGGAGAGGGTGTTGAATAAAAAGTCATCCTCGACTTGTTCTGAGTGGAGGTTTACGTTGTGGAATTGTGCTGCTCTAGCCACCACTTGAGAGTATGCTGAGCTGTCTTCTGGTGGTGAGGGCTTTGTTGGATATGCCTCCGGACTGTTGTCCGACACCGGGGCGTCATATAAGTCCCAAGCGTCTTGATCCTGGTCACCTTGGCTCATGGTGGTGTGAGCCGGGGAATGTGACGGAGTTTGCGCTGGTGAGAGGTTAATTACAGGTGGAGGAGAGGGTGGCGGAGTCACCTTTTTCACCATTTTTGTTTGTGGCGCCTGGTCTGTTTGAAACTCCAGTCTCCTTTTTCTCCTAATAGGGGGAAGGGTGCTTATTCTTCCCGTTCCCTGCTGTATGAAAATACGTTTTTGCGTATGGTCCACTTCGGTGGATTGCAGCTCTTCCTCAAACCTATGCTTTCGCATCTGAGAGGACAGTGATTGTTCCTCTGTATAAGAGCCTGGACCTGGGTCGGTTACGGGTTGTTTCGGCACCGAAACCCTGCCTGTATCTCTTTTCGGCTCCGAGGTGCCTTTTTTTCTTTTTTGGCGTTGAAACCTCTCGGCGTCGATCTTCGTCGGTGCCGCTGTCTCGGCGTCGAGCCGCTTCTACACCGCTATCTCGGTGTCGTTGCTTTTCTCCAGCACTTTCTCGATCCCGAGAAGGCTGCGTGACCGTGTCTCGACCGGAGTCGGACGATCTCGGCACTGTTTTGGCCTTTTTCGGTGCCGATGGTCGGTCACCGAATTTATGGGTGGAGCCATGGCCTGGTGGCAGTGGCGTCCCCTGGGCCTTGTCACTTTTCTTCTGTGTTTGACGTCTTACTCACGGTTCTTTGATCGTCGAATTCCTCGGAGTCCGATTCGTGGATTGAAAAGGTTTCTTCTTCCTCTTGTTCCTCGAACTCTCGTTGCGCTGTCGGCGTGGACGCCATCTGAAGTCTCCTGGCTCGACTGTCACGGAGTGTCTTTCGGGACCGGAACGCACGACAGGCCTCGCAAGTCTCTTCACTGTGCTCAGGCGACAGGCACAGGTTACAGACCAAATGTTGGTCTGTATACGGGTATTTGTTGTGGCATTTGGGACAAAAACGGAACGGGGTCCGTTCCATCGACGTTCGACACGCGGTCGGGCCAACCAGGCCCCGACGGGGGATCGAAAACTACTCCGAAGGGCACCGGAGCGCGTCGATCTTCGATGCGGTGTGGACTCTAACTACGCCGATCCCGAACGCAACAATACCGCCGAAAATCTTCCGATATTAACTAACTTTCCGTTCCGAAACTCGGAGCGACAGGAACACGTCCGAACCCGATGGCGGAAAGAAAACAATCGAAGATGGAGTCGACGCCCATGCGCAATGGAGACAGAAGGAGGAGTCACTCGGTCCCGTGACTCGAAAGACTTCTTCGAAGAAAAACAACTTGTAACACTCCGACCCAACACCAGATGGCGAGCTATGCAGAACATGTGTATCTACAGCGACAGATGCCATCGAACCTTAATTTACTATCTGTTCATGCGCTGACAAATCAATTTTCTGCCTGCCACTTTCCTGGCAACACCAACACGTGCACTACTTTTGAGATATTGTTCATACTTTTCCTGTACTCAATGATATATTAATAATAATAGGACTGTATTGGTGCGAGAGGCATTAGTTTAACATTATTTTGCAAAATGATTAATGCATATTATATTGAAACAGACATAACCTCGAATCATTTGGTCTATATTAACATTTCAGATGGGTGTTGCCTTTAACTCACCTCACAAACAACCGTGAACCTGCTCCAACCCTTATTTACCCCTTTACCTGAAACCAAACACTCATCCTAGCCCACACTATAAGGCAAACCCTCAAACTAAATCCTAGCTCCATTTATACATCTGGGAAGGAGACAAGGGCTATGTCTTGTTTTCCTTATACTACAGGGAGTGCAGAATTATTAGGCAAATGAGTATTTTGACCACATCATCCTCTTTATGCATGTTGTCTTACTCCAAGCTGTATAGGCTCGAAAGCCTACTACCAATTAAGCATATTAGGTGATGTGCATCTCTGTAATGAGAAGGGGTGTGGTCTAATGACATCAACACCCTATATCAGGAGTGCATAATTATTAGGCAACTTCCTTTCCTTTGGCAAAATGGGTCAAAAGAAGGACTTGACAGGCTCAGAAAAGTCAAAAATAGTGAGATATCTTGCAGAGGGATGCAGCACTCTTAAAATTGCAAAGCTTCTGAAGCGTGATCATCGAACAATCAAGCGTTTCATTCAAAATAGTCAACAGGGTCGCAAGAAGCGTGTGGAAAAACCAAGGCGCAAAATAACTGCCCATGAACTGAGAAAAGTCAAGCGTGCAGCTGCCACGATGCCACTTGCCACCAGTTTGGCCATATTTCAGAGCTGCAACATCACTGGAGTGCCCAAAAGCACAAGGTGTGCAATACTCAGAGACATGGCCAAGGTAAGAAAGGCTGAAAGACGACCACCACTGAACAAGACACACAAGCTGAAACGTCAAGACTGGGCCAAGAAATCTCAAGACTGATTTTTATAAGGTTTTATGGACTGATGAAATGAGAGTGAGTCTTGATGGGCCAGATGGATGGGCCCGTGGCTGGATTGGTAAAGGGCAGAGAGCTCCAGTCCGACTCAGACGCCAGCAAGGTGGAGGTGGAGTACTGGTTTGGGCTGGTATCATCAAAGATGAGCTTGTGGGGCCTTTTCGGGTTGAGGATGGAGTCAAGCTCAACTCCCAGTCCTACTGCCAGTTCCTGGAAGACACCTTCTTCAAGCAGTGGTACAGGAAGAAGTCTGCATCCTTCAAGAAAAACATGATTTTCATGCAGGACAATGCTCCATCACACGCGTCCAAGTACTCCACAGCGTGGCTGGCAAGAAAGGGTATAAAAGAAGGAAATCTAATGACATGGCCTCCTTGTTTACCTGATCTGAACCCCATTGAGAACCTGTGGTCCATCATCAAATGTGAGATTTACAAGGAGGGAAAACAGTACACCTCTCTGAACAGTGTCTGGGAGGCTGTGGTTGCTGCTGCACGCAATGTTGATGGTGAACAGATCAACACACTGACAGAATCCATGGATGGCAGGCTTTTGAGTGTCCTTGCAAAGAAAGGTGGCTATATTGGTCACTGATTTGTTTTTGAATGTCAGAAATGTATATTTGTGAATGTTGAGATGTTATATTGGTTTCACTGGTAATAATTAATAATTGAAATGGGTATATATTTTTTTGTTAAGTTGCCTAATAATTATGCACAGTAATAGTCACCTGCACACACAGACATCCCCCTAACATAGCTAAAACTAAAAACAAACTAAAAACTACTTCCAAAAATATTCAGCTTTGATATTAATGAGTTTTTTGGGTTCATTGAGAACATGGTTGTTGTTCAATAATAAAATTAATCCTCAAAAATACAACTTGCCTAATAATTCTGCACTCCCTGTATTAACATCAAGTTTAAAACATGGAAACCATTCACACAAATGTAAAGATTACATTTCTCATGATTCCTTAATAAAAAGCATTACATCAACACTGTAACCAATCAGGTAGCGGTATCTCGAATAAAGCCACCCGTGTTAACTAATCATCCTTATTTCTAACTACTCAGCAAATGAGTACTATTTTCTCTTATTGGCATTAACTTTATGATGCGTTTTGGTTAAGGCTTGTTTTTAAATTTTGGATTGCACTTATCCTTATACTATTATATTGTCCAAATGCTTTTCCGCACAGTGCACGGAGGCAACACTCATAAGACATTTCCTGTGGTGTTATAGGAGAGTTCCTCTTCCTGCCTCGGTCATACTAAGATAGCCATTCCAGTGCTAAGGATGTCCAAGCCACTTTCTACCTGCATCGCTTGGTAGCTCCCAGCCTAGGTATTCAGTCTATCACATACTATGCGCCCTCGGAAGTCACCTTTCAGTGACTGCACAAGGGAGGTATTTGGAGTAATGGGGAGTACTCTCCCAAATGTGCCCCACTATTCAAAGTCCTGAGGTTGGAAAATTATTTTCAGTAGCCAGACTACCTCTTGCACCCACATCCATGGCTTTTTCTTAGCACTTCAGACTGATCTTCCTTCTCCCAAATAGCTCGATATGCACAATCTGAGCTTAAATAACTTTGGACTGGGAAGTTTTAAGATGAATGCCCCTGCTGTTCATCTGCTGTTAGCTGGAAAAGGGTAATTGACACCCAATATAAACTCCAAGATGTCAATTTGTAAGGGGAAATTTGCCAACGACAGAAAAAAAAGCCAGTATGGAGAAGCTGCCAGATAAGCACCTTGACTTCTCAGATTCCCCACCAAAATTCTAGACTTGGCAATTGCGGCCAAGGATGAGGGTCTAGGTATAACCCTAGATGTTTTGATGGAAGGAGAGCAGAGCGCCACCTGTCTATGTTGGCAATGCCAACTGCACCTATCTTTGGTGCATCATCATTCTGTCCTGATTTGAGATGTTTACGCTGGGAAAACTCAGCTTTTCAGAATGTGTCAAACAAACTCCTCAGTTGCAGAGGGGCTTCTGTTCAGGGACCTCCGCCCTTCTGAAAAGAATTAGGCAAATTTGTTGAATAGGTTCACCAGCCTGAATAAGGCCCAGCTCCCTAAGAAGAAAGTTTTCAATCATGGCCTCTTAGGTATGGCTGAATGCAGTCAAGGACACAAAGCCAGTTGGAAGCTTCTTCCCTTTCTAGGCCAAAACAACAAAGGCTGCTTCCCAAGACTCAAACCCAGAGGGCACCTACTCGTTTCTGCAACCAGTGACTCACAGATGAGAATTATCTCCCTGCCTAGGGGTGGGGCAGGTTTTGAGTACATTTCTCCCTCACTGGCACAGGTTGACAAAGGAGGCATGTGTCTTACAGACTGTTCTAGGGTTCTAGCTGGAAAGTTTGGGTCACCACAGCTACTGCGAACCAAGACCAATAAGTAGGTCTTCCTTGCAAAAGGCCATCATAACAGAAAATTACACAGCTCCTGGAAAAACACAAGATCAAGGAATCTTACTACCGCCTTAAGGATAAGAAATATCGTTGTTGGTGACAAGAATGTTGAAGACCACAGGGTGGTTGTAAATCTTAGGGAGGTCAATTCTTGGTTGAAGTAAAATTTAAAATTAGAAGGAATCCATATGCTGAGGGACAAGTTTCAGTTAGACAACTGGATGGTTCGACTCAATCTAAATACTGTTTATCTGGTTAAACACTTACCAGAAAGTGCCAACCTGATTGCAAATTGAATTCCAGGTTCTTGATAGACAACAGCGGGTGATAAACCACAGGGTTCCCACCCATGGACCAGTTTGACTCACACCTGAACAGGCAACTAATCCAGTTCTTCATCTGGAGGCTAAACAACCCAGAGGCGAAGACAATGGATGCTTCTCTCCAAAACTGGAGGTCAGCTCTTCATTATATCTTTATACCCACCATCAAGCAGCACAGCTCAGGTTTGCAGGCAGTCATCAGACATAGTCTTGGTGGTCCCTCTTTGGAGGTCCCAGGTGTGCTGCCAGATACTTCTGAAGCTCGGAAGCGAGCCCAGCCCTCCTTCCAGGCAATACGCACAAGTTAATGCTTGAAGAGTACCTTCGTCTGATTACCCGTAATGTTTCTGGAGTAGATGGCAAACTTCAAGCGGTCTCTTACATCTCACAACTTTGGGCAGACAGTACCTCTAAATGCTACAGCTCTACTTGGAGGCATTAGCATAGCTGGTGCCTGGAGCAGGATTTCGATATAATTAAAGCTGCTGCATTTTAAAATAAAGTAAAAGAAGATATTATTTTCAGCTGTGTTCTTAACAGAATAGACACATTTCAAATGCAAAAGCTAAGAACATTTTTATTTCTCACCCTGTCACTCATCCAAAGCATAATCCTATCCTAAAGGCTTATATTTTTCCCAAACTCACCTCCCCTGTAACAAACAGTTTTTCAAATCAATTAATTAGATTCACATATAAATCAAGTACATCATTCAAACTAGCCATTGATTGCTCTGTAATCACAAGCAATGCTTACCGGATCATACTGTACCAATCAAGACATTAGTTTTGTAATACTATTTAGTCAGCAATGACCAATAAAATGGGCCCAGCTTTCATCTTCATCCTGGTTTAAGCAAGATGAGAAATTAAACGCTAACCAATGAAAAGATTTGTCAACATGTGATAAAGGATATCTGGGGCTATCTAAGCTTCATATGAATTTATTGTCTACATTCTGGGACCAAGACGATGTTTTCAAGTCAAGTCTTTTTTCACAACTTTAAGTATCTGGCATTTTTAGATGGGTAGAGTCAGATGAGCACCTTAGCCTGCAGTTTAAGCCGGTTATGTGCACAGACGAAACAGTTACAACTCCTATTTTGCAAGCGCTCCTTTGTGGAAAACAAAACTGCAGTTAATTGTTGCAGATTTCAACCCAATGGAACAGGAGATGTGGAGGTTGGTGAAATAGGAAACCCAGGCGCAGAACCCAGCAATGGTGCCTCGGAGTACACGGCCATTAGAAAAAGAGTATGCTGCATGGAGGAATATCAGGGAAAATATCAGAGAGGAGGCGAGAGGGATGCCTTTCCGACAACCAACCCCCCCCTCACCTCCAAATCCTGATCTGCGTCAGATTTTTTTCAAACATTTCAGTCCTGCTTGACACATTTCTTTCCAACAGTCAACATTCATGGTCTCATCACAGATCTTACAGCAAGTTGTTTTTCAAAACTGAATACGTCTGATGTGCAAAGCCAAACCTGGTACGATTCCGGACTACCTCTTCTGCTGGTGCACTCAGCAGCATGACCCCATGTGCCCATAGGGCACACTCTAATCCAGGAACTGCTATCAGAAATTGGCAAAAGGAGTATATGGCCAAGCTCTGTAGCTGTCAGATCAAGGTCAGTCAGCACAGCAAATCCACCACACATAAGAACTGGGGTCACCAAGAGACCAATAAGATATGGTTAAGTTTGCTGTCCATTAATAGTCACCAGTCTGACAGACCTAGTTCCCTGGTCACTCAAATAGCATCGGTTGGGCACCTTCTGCGTCTCTCGAGGCAGAGTTCACCAGCTCACGCCGCACTTCAGAGGAGATCAGTGGGTGGGAGTGTGTTCGTAGCAGCTCTAGCAGCGCCTCCTTTTGCTCAGATGACAAGTCCTCCTTATAGCGCTGCACAAAAGTGAGGAGACACTGGTGCCAAAGAACTGGCAGCATCCGCTGGTCCGAACGGAAAGCTAGGAAGTGGAAAACCAAAGCGTCAACCACACGGAAGGGCAGAGCATACTTCTTATCGATGAGGAGCCGCAGGAAGATGCTGTTGGCTCCACTGTACTCCATCTCTGCAATCTTCAGCATGGCAGCACTGACGGGGGAGAAAAGAGACATCAAGTCTAGCAGACAGACCTCATCACATCATTCTTCCAATATACACCAAACCAGATTTGGCTCTTGAATGTCTGCCCAACCCTGTCCTCGATCACAAAGATTGTCAAGTGAGAGACTCGCACCAATCTTAGACATAAACTATAAATGTTTCAAACATTTCCGAAATGATCTGCTGCAATCTCATGAGCACTGCTTAAACGCCAATACATGTAAGGGTAAGGGCAAGAGATTAATAACGTAAAAATCAGTATCTCTCCAAACAAGTATCTAGTAGCTTGCTTATAAGCGTTTCTTTAAAAAAATAAAAATAAAAATAAAAAAAAGGCAGCTTCACACTTGTGCAGTCTTTCTAACATCTAAAACATACTGCCAGTGCTGCTCTTACCATTCTTCAACTGCATGCGTGTGCTTTCCTACCTCATATATAACTGTATTTTATGAGTAAGGTTTCTCTGAGGTGAGATACTTTTAAAGGTGCGAAGTCCATTAATCAGGATGAAACAAGCAGCAGGGAAATTTAAAATCATTTAATTATATGCGGCATTCAGGGGCGGGGACAAGAATACATATAGAGCCACGGACGTTACCTGGAGTGCAGGACTGGGATAGAGCATTTGGTAAGGATGCTGCCCACGATCACAGCCTCCCGCAGGGAACAGGTGCCAGACTCACACAAGGGGATTAAAATACCTGGAAAGGAAAAGAGTAACCGTACTGGGTGTTTTAATGTGTACAAACAGTGTAGAAGTCGAAACGCAGGTACGATTCATTGTAGATTAATGTAAGCGAAAAATACCATAATCTATTTCTAGTGCTTCCTAGTAGTTTAGCCACAAAATACGAGTGTCATGTTACCGCAATCATCTACACACAATGAAAAGCAACAAAAAAAAAACAAAAAAAACAAAACACATGCAGCATAACCATGTAATCAGTCACTAGCTAATGGAAAAATCATGGCTAAACTACATTCTCCGATTTCCCTGAATAGAAACAATGGTAAAGGATGTTCATGCCCAAATCTGCAGCACTAGATCTTCTGTCCATACAACACTAGTTTCAGTTCAAAATGTTAGATTTGAATCAATTTCCACTGTAGACTTATTTCATGGTTCTTTCAAAACAAGAGTACCAGACATATAAATAGGGGACTGATCAAGTGGACTGGATTTGTGAAAAGCAGTGACTGGGAACTATGTCCAATCTACTTCAGAAGCAGAGGTTCCCATTTACAAACCTTTGAACCAAGCACCAGGCTTGAATAGTGCCTTTTTGAGGGCCATATAGAGGTGGAAGTTGAGACGTTTGTACTCTGCGATGTCATCCCGCACTCGGGGCAGCAGGACCAAATTGTAAAATCGCTGGGCCATCTTCTCCTTCAAGTTCGAAGAGAAAATCCTGCAAGTAAGAAGCAAAGATAATGAAATACCCATTATGAAATAAGAGGATTTCTAGACTTTTGTTTGAGTATTTTACATGTTACTAGGCTTCAAAAGGAAGCTACAGGCTTATTTCTATGTTGGAGAAAGAAACCTTTTTTTGGGAGGGTATTGGGGGCCTGGGGGAGAAGTTCATCAACATGTTGTCGTACCTGGGTTTTGCCTCAATCATGAAGAGCTAGCTTTAAGGAAACTTGTGTGTCAGACCTGAGCTTGCATAAATGAGGCATGCTTTCTTCCCAGGGTAGATGGTATTATTTAAGTGGAAAACTCCTTGAAATCCAACATTAAACACTGGCATTGACAGCAATATGTGGACTTCTCTACTTCCAGCAGCCATAAAAGGACATATTATAACGCACTTTATACTCACCTAGTGGCCTGATACATCGCAGCAGCGGTCCAGGTTTCTGGCTCCATAATGTACAAGATTTGTTCCCAGTTGGACAGAGCAGGCACTATTTTGAAGGCTTTGGGGAGTTTCCCGCTCCGGTACTTTGAGAGCACCTGCAGAAAAAGACCTTACGTTACCGAAGGCAAAAATCAATAAATGATCTGGCATTTGCAGAAGAGGCACCTTCCATTACCGAAGGGGAAAGGAATACATTTCCTGCACAATCAAGATCTCTCACATTCCAACCAGTATGAAAAAGTGTTACCCGCTAATCTGGTCTCCAGTGCCCAAAAAAAATCCGAAACCAGCCAAATGCAATTCAGAAACATTGCCCAATAATTAAATTCTAGAATAAGATGAACTGTAACAGCATTAATTAAATTGAAAAAATCCTGTTAAGGGTCCCTAGTAACAATGCAGTTGTAGAAAAAAAAAGTCAAAGACCAAGTTGTGGCTTCTGCTTGCCTCCATTTACACCGGAGCTTTGTCATTTTCTTTAAATGTACTATCTACAACTTTTTTCCAAGTTATTTTTTTTGGACTTGCATCAAGTACTGCTCCCCACCACGCTTTGGCACACCACATCTACTTAACATAACTAATGTCTGGGAATATCGCAGATCCTCTTATTGTTAAAGACCACACTCAGACTCTGAATTACAGAGCACTCGCACTATGTTCCTCAAGCCTTCTCTTTCATTGCTCCTAAAGATTGGAACTACTTGCAGCTACACATCAGAGCCTCTTCACTTCACTTCTTCAATTCCTCAAGAAGCTGAAGATCGAGGCTCTTCGAGTAGTCTCACTAGGCCCTAGGTGTGCTTATACTGTGATAGTGTGATAGTTACGTTATGCAGATTTGTAGCATGCACTAACTATGTTCCTGTAGAAAACAAAACATGCATGGCTTTTTATTTATGGAACCAGCAGATCACATATTCTTCAATCAGCATTCTACTAGTCTCCTGTAGCAAATGCCACACAGTCCATTATAAACCTCTTGACCAGTATTCCAGAGCTTCTTACCTCCTTTACACATTTGTACACCTCTAGTATCCTGGGGTCCAGCTGTGGCATTGGCCGACCAGACACCTCTGACATGACCGTCTCTACCTCGGTTTGCTTTTCTGTTATCTTCTCCATGATGATATCGGCCAGCGTCCGTCTGTGGTAGAAAAGAGAGACCACTGAGCCAGGATTGCACATGAATGGTACAATGTCTTCCTGTCTGACCCTGTGGTGTCGATCACAGGCCAAGGGGAGTCCGGGTTTATTCCCTGTGAGTAAAGAAGCTTCTCTGATGTAAACACAGCAAGTTTCGTTTTTGCTGACCCCTTATGTGTAGAGACTCTGGAGCGACTGCTCTTTTCAACTGAGTGAACAATTCTCATCAAATAACTTGCAGCCATGATAACAGTGGAGCCTGACATCTCTTAATTTAACCCTTTATTTAGAAAATGTCATACTACAGCTTAGTGATGTGCTGTCGACCAAGCAAAGTAGTTACTTCACAAAGACAATACAAAAGTGTTCTTAAATATCCATACCAATATTGTACATACACAGAGGTGATGAAAAAGTGAAAGATTGGTTTTACAGGTTCTGATCAGGACAGTTGAATTTTCTGATGTTTGACCGGTTACCAAGTCAGTGAATGACTTAATTCACCGTTTCCGAGCACCTCCCATTTCTTGGGACCCTCTGGGTGTTCTGTCCTGGGATAATATTGGGTGCACTTCTTACTATATACAGTACCTTTCAGTTGTGCCAGAGTACACAGGTCTCCCACAGGAGCTAGAACAAACCTCCAATAATCGCATCCCCTTCCCGAATCAACGCTTGCAGGACTCATTTCGTTAAAGTGGCTTGATTCTGAAGTAGATCGTGTGGGAGGGGGAAAGAAGCAAGAAGGAGACCAATAAGCTAGTCACAGATCAATAGATATCTCAATGTCAAGCTTTTCTATGACAGCCACAGAGGACAACGTCAGGTGTACATAGCTTAGAGCCACACCTGGACAAAAGGGAGGCCCAAGAGAGCATAGGAGGACTTGGGCCTCCTCCCAATTGCCAACCCAGATACATACATGGCAGTCAAAAGAACTCTAATCTCTCTGAAGGGTCTCTTCCCGTTCCCCGCTTTCCTACTAAAGTCACCACAGTTATGCCTTTTACTTTTTCCAAGGCTGAATTACTCAATTTGATTTTATCTTTGTCTCCCTAGCTACACTAGAGAAAAATGCAGCCACAAAACATCAACTTCACATGAACTGCTGGAACACATCACATAATTCTTAAAAACACATCACTAGCAACCAGAATCACTCCACTACACTACACTTTCATATCACTGTGTATTACCTACCTACATAGCCAGTCATAAAATTGGACAGAATCTCTCAAGTGCAAAATATAAAGGCTGAAGCTCAACCTTAGATAAAATTACTGCACAGCCCCTCTCCACCATTACTACAGAGCCTGTTTAAGCAGGGGATCCCTTTCAGTTATACCAGCCATATTTTTGGGTTGTTCTCAAACACAATTATTGCATGGACTGACATTGCACTTTTTGTAAATGTATAAAAACCCAGCTCTTCCCATCTTTATGATAAGGTTCACAACTAACCTCATTGAAACTAACAGTACTAGATTATCCTCTCCTACCACTAACCACAAGAGACTACCATCACAGAATACGCAAGACAACACACCTCAAGATAACATGGCAGACCCATGTGCAAAACACACCTTATACCATGGACTAATAAAGGCAATCCTATTCCAAGATATAAACCAAATGATCTCCATGGCAATTAAGAGGGTGTAGTCAGATGGCCTCAAAGATTACCACAAATACCTAGGTTCCCCATGCAGATCCCACCCCTTAGTGCGGGAGACCCTCTCCCAGTGCCTTTTA